>NC_058050.1:7618153-8818153 GCF_020085105.1 Siniperca chuatsi | reverse complement strand
TTGTTCTTTTTTTTTAATGGGGGGTTGATCGACCCTCATGTTGCACAATACAACATACAATGGAATTGGAAGAGCTGCTCACAGCTGGGAAAATGTTGTTTTTTTAAAAAAAAAAAGGTTAACAGCCTGGAAAAGAAAAAAAAAATAAAGTAATAAAACATTGTGATATTATCAAGTCTGAAATTAATAGATTTTGAAAGTTGAACTTTAACTAACATCTGTCAGTGCATGCCTTGTATCTTTCTTATTATTAAAAAAAAAGTACATTCAATAATTTTCTTGCTAGTATCAGTGGTGGTAAAAAAAGTATCCTTTGAAAAAGTTATCAAAGAATTGTTCCTTTAAGGATCTTATAGAGTGTTAACTGTTGATTTGTTCATGCATGTGAAGAAGTCCAGTTGGTACTGGACTAGCTTCAACATAAAAAAAATGTACCTGCAAGTAACTAACATTGTCAGATTAATGTAGTGGAATAAAAAGTACAAAAATTTCGAAATACTGAAGTAAAGTGCAAATACAAGACTTAATAAACGTACATAGTTACAGATCAAAATAGTATACAGTCAACGTTAGTACACAGTGTACACTTAAGAGTATTTGTATACAGTACGGAAATAGGACAGAGTGATGCAGCATGTGGACAGAGCAAAGCGGCTCTATCCAAGGTACTGAATCACTGAATTTAGGCTTTTCACCAGGAAATAGAACCATTGGCATGCTGCTGGGGAATGGGGACAGCCTGCCAAATGCAAAATCATCCTCTGTTCTCCCTTGGCTTGCGCCTGTGATAAATCAAAATGCCGAACAACAATTAGCACTCTGTTGACACTCTATTCACATCCAACAGTTGATACAGGAAGTGGGCCAAATGATGTAGAACACATCTTATTGTCTTGCCAAGTGCATCTGCTATTATCAGCAGTGGAAATCCATCCACTTGTTATATGAGCTTGTGAAAACAGGTCTACAGATTCCACTTAGCGGCAATGTAAACTGTGTTTAGATTACTGGCATTGCAAATTTACACTACATACATACTGTGGGAAAGCACAAGAGACAATTAATCCCCAACTGATTGAATCACTCCAAGAATATGAACTCACTGCACATGCCTTACAGGTCAAACATACAGAAGCGTGTCCCCCTTCTTTACATTCAATAGGAAATCATTCGCTCAAAGCAATCAAATATACTTCAATAACAACAGAGATAAACAACACTCATCCGGTCTAATCTCTCTGTGGACCACCCAGCTCAATCAATTAATTACCTAGTCTCTGTGTTTTACTTCGGGGCATTAGTAATGATCTTTAAATATTAATTTGGCTTTGTCCAGGGACTGTTATAAGGGCCCTGTTGTTGTCTTCTGGATTTCTAGTTGTCAAGTCAGATGCACTCTGCTGTGGGAGGTAAACCTGAATAGCCAGAGGAGAGTTTAGGCTGTGTGGCTATCATGTGCAAAAAGACACTACACATTCTGTTTGATGATAAATTATCTTTCTTAATAAGATGTCTTTGTTTCAAGTAAAGTTGTTTCAGAAGTAAATTAACAAAAGTTTGGATTTGTGATTGTTGCAGAAAGGTTCTGTGTTTTTTGTTGTGGGTGGCTCATGTTGTGCTGAGTAAGAGAGTGTACCCACCAAAAACTGTTCAAAGGCCTGAAGTCTGAACTGAGAAAGACCCAATTCCAGTATGCCCTTTGATCCATTTTATTAATGTTGTCATTTATTCAGGGTTAATTTTGAATACTTGTTTGAGGCATTGTTGCTGGTGGAAGAAGTTGTTTTTTTTCTTTGCGCGCTAACCTGTTTGTGATTATGCCTACTCCACTGTGAGTATGTGTCACTTTTGGAAACAGAAGAACAAAATAGGCTACATAAAATAGAATTGTCTAAAGTGATAGAATAAAGATCTGAAGACTTAGTATATGTCTCCTGACCACCAGTGAGGCAAACAAACAGGAATCACAACATCTGAGTAGAGGAACCACCAAGGCTTCAGAGGATAGTATCTATCTTCGTTTAGGCTGTCTTTAATAATTAATCCAATACATTTATTTATTACTCTCCACCACAGAGATACCCAGGTGAGTTGAGTTTCTCTCGGGATGAATGCTCAGGGGAGGGGAGGGAGTGGAAGATTCCTCTACTTTTTTCTCTTCTATCTTTTGCTTTGCATCAGTGTTTGTAGCCCAGAGCAGAGGAAGCCAAGAAAAAACTCTTGGCCTCTGTCCACCTTACCTGCAAAATATCCTGCATCAGCATATTTCCCAGAGTTCCAATGGGCCAAAAGCAAAGAACGAGGGAAACTGGAGAGATGGCGGCTGTGAAACTAATTGGCTGATGTATTCTAAATAGCCTAATTTCTATTTTCTTTTAAATGGCACATGGATATGAAATGTTTGTACAGTATATTTTAATTGTTGTGTAAAATGATTCATTTCCTCAGTGTAAGAGTCAAGTTAGGTAGTAAAGCTGAAGAGTGGCCCAGTGCATGATACCTCCACTCAGTTATTTGTTAGATCATAGATCTTCAACCCTGCCACATGCTGTGATCAAAGATGCCTTTCGACTTCAACCTATATTGAAAACCATAGCATTTGCAAAGACATATGCATAGGTTTTAAAGTAAAGTAAATTTGCTCTTGGTGTAAAAGATATGGGCCAAAAGGTGTTGTATAGACAAATGCATATACAGTATCACTTGAAATGCAGTCATTGATGTTTACATTTGTTTGTTAAAATATCCTCTGAACCAAATTCAAGCTGAAATATATAATTTTCTGTGATCTTGGTATATCGGATGCTCATCTTGACATCCGACCACAACTTGACCGTATGCCAAATTGGGGGTGAAACCAGCACAAACAGGGAACAGCTTAAGAAATTACCACTCTGCTGCCAAGTCCTGGAAGGGAGGAAGAGGCACAGTAGCTTAAAGAAAGAACTAAAACCCCTGCTACAGAGACCGAGAAACCCCAGAGGGTGAGGGGTGAGGAGGAAGAGAGAAAGAAGAGCGAAGGTGGGTAAAAGCATATCAAGAGAGGAAGCAAAGGGTAAAGAACAAGCAAGATAAAGAGGCAGAGGAAGATGGAAAGAGAGGCAGAGCAGAGAGAGTACAAAAATGAGGGAACAGAAGAGGCTTGATATGATTTCAATGGAATGTTTGTTGACAGTGCTCCGTGGCCTGGGGCCTTGGGATAAATGATTGAACACTGTGCCTGTCAAAGCCAGAGGATTTCTGTGGGCTCGTGTTTCTCTCTGCGTTCTTTTGCTGGAGGGAAGGTAGCAGTCAACTAATTGACACAGAATTAAGCATGAAACACACTAAGCGCAGCCTCTTCTGCCATGGCTGGCCTCTCCACCAAAGAGGGAGCTTCCAGACAGTTAAATGCTACAGATGAAACACACACATACACACACAAACACACGCATATGCCCATATTAAGAAGAAATCAGACATGTGCAAATATACAAGTGTGAATCTGCAAAAAAAAAAAAAGAAAATTAAGATAAACATCTGAGCAGATGGCCCACTGTTCAATTACACTAGATCAGTAATTCAGCATTTTAATACCCACACATAAGCAAGTGCACACAAGCACATCGGCACAGACAAAGCAATGCAGGATACAGGAGGTAATGCACAGAGTACATAAGCAAACAGTATAGACTTTTCCTGTGACAAATCGCACCATGAGAAAGTAATCCTTCAAGATTAACAGTGTCATTCTCTGCCACACCTTGCATATTATGCTCAGGGGGCTGCGATCTCAGCCACAGGCTTCTTGCAAATGGCTTACCAGGTGTGTACTTGTACTAACCATTTTGTCGTGCTCTGAAAAGCAAAGCACATGAGAGGGAGAGACTAACCTGAAAGGAGGACAGAGCTAACAATCAAGATGGACAGTTAGAGATGGAAAAATAAATTGTGAAAAAAGAGGGAAAGCAGTGCAAGGAGAGAACAAAAACCATACAACAGGCTGCAAGTTTAACAAAATGCGTGTGGGTGGAGGGGGGATCGGAAAGGTAATCCACAGCACTGTCCACAGGTACAGGTGAGCCTTTGTTTTCCATACACTTGCCTATGATTGAGCGATGCGTGTGTCGATTAAGGTTGAGTGGCACGGACCTTTAGCTGTAAATAAACAGCACCGCCTGCTGAAGCCCAGCCAGCAACACAGTGGTAAACAAGGAGTCTCACCTCATTAAAACTTGAAGCTGCGACAACAGAAACAACATGACTAAGCAGCAGGTGGGTGGGGTGGGGCACTTTCAAAAACAGAAAGAGAGGGGAGGGGTTTGTACACCTCCTACAAAGGTTGCAGTAATGGTCTGGACAGTAGTAGTGTTAGGCAGCTCCCTCTCCTCTCTTCTCCACTGGCCGCATCACCTCGTGAATGCCCTTGTGAAGGATCTGGAGACAGGAAGAGAAAGGGAGAGGCATTGAAGAAGAGAAGGGAGGCTGCAGGGTCAAAGGGCCAACCCCATCCTGCTGACTACCAACCAATCAGGAGGTGTCCTGCGCTGTCTTGGAGGCAACAGAGGGGGAAGACAAGAGGAGGTGAAGAAGAGGAGGAGATAAGCAAGGAAAGAAGGAGGGTTGGTGGACTGCAAGGCGGATCCCCAGGGTCAATTATCCCCGGGAAGGAGGAACTGTAACCAACACTCTGCATCTAATTTACAAGGCAGCAGCAAAGGTGCACCTGAGCACGGCTAGTGAGCATCCTGCCATAGCACCAAGGCAATTAATGTCTCCTTTCAATGACATGTGCTTCTCAGTGTGACAGTAGCTGGGCAGCTGTGGGCTGGGCCAACTGGCTAAAAGAGAAGGCCTTAGCAATGCCTCGTCTTCCAACAGAGACTAATTTCATCTAGAGATCCCCGCCTCTGTTTGGCCGACAGTCTGAGTTAGAGGGCTTTGGGTTCAAGCCTGAACACATACACACACACACAAATAAATGCACACATGCAGATATGTATGCCTAAAATGACACATGAGCAACCCGACAAATCACACAGCCTCAGTCTCTCATACACTAGCACACCGAATGAGCACGTATGTTGCAAAATTACACACATGAACATAAGTACAAAGACAGACACACAAAAACTCTCTCTCACACACACACAGAGATGTGCATATATTCAAAATGGCACACACACATAGAAGCCCACAAAGAGAGACACAGTTTATGTTTAAGATTCATTGAACAAAAGAATGAGCTACTGATTACTGTTAAACTACACAGTGTTTGTGCTGCAAAAATGGTATTTTTAATATCCAATTTGTTTTATCCGATTTCATCCATTGTTTATTTAAACAACTGTTAACTGTTACACATACGTGCCAAAATGTATAAAATTATGAATCGTATTAGCACTCTGTGATGCAGTGATATAACTTATCTTTGACTTCACTCACATGCCCTCAACACTGCCTCAATTTCCCTATGAACAGTTGTTTTGGGGTAAACTGGTGAAAATAGAAATAAGCCTTTGCTCATTAATTCTGTATCAGTCCTTGGTAACCTTATAGTTAATAAAAATTATCTTCTTTTTGCTGGAAATATCTTGTCATCAACCTATACAATACATGTACAGGAGTAACAATAAAACTAAAAGTCTAATGCCTCAGTAGTCCTCTGGAGGCTGCAGTGTTAATTGCTCTGCCACTATATGAAACAAAAAATGAACAATATGTTCACAATTTTGATATTCTAAGACCCTTCCCAGTTCTCTGCCAAAAATTTGACATTTTCTCCTGAGGATGATGCCGGAGGAAAGCTCAAAGAGTGTGAATGGGTAGAGATCGACGTCTAGGGAGAACAAATGTGGTCAGTCAATATCATACATCTTTCTTATGTATAACTAAAACTTTTGGCCTGATGGTTGTAGTGGAAGAAAGGTCAGGGGTCGCAAGAAATCCTCAATGGACCATGACTATCAATAGCAAATTTCATGGAAAGTAGTGCTAAGATATTTGTATTTTTATGTGTTGGATGGACGGACTGACCAACGGAACAATATCACCATCCTTAGGCCTTACCATCAACAGGGCAAACATAATTTTACTAACATAACCTACAATATACTACCGTAAACTGACAAACTGAATGTGGATGGTGCGTGCTTTGATATTTAAAGAAAAGCATGCTGAAGAGAGTAGCTATAAAATTATAGCACAGAATAGGAATAGGAACAAAAATCAGTGTTGATGACAGTGAACACAGCGCACCCTCAGGCTCTTTTTTCCTACACCCACATTATTAAATTAAAGAAAAAAGACTGAGGAACACTCAGATGTGAAAAAGATGTAATTTTAAAAAGAAAATGTTTTTTGGGTGCATTATTACAGTATTGTGTGTTATATCAATAAAAACTTGTTGTGTTGAAAGTACATATATGATCTTTTGTGACATATACAGTTAAATATTAATAAAAAAGTACTAATAAAACAAATAAAAAAATTTCAAAAACCATTAGATGATCAGCACAATATATATTAGAAATTGCAATATATTCAGAAGCTATTTGTTGATGTTGCTCTGTTAGCAGTATTGAAACTGTATGGAAGATATTTGTTGACAGTATGTGTTACTTACACACCAATGTCAGCAAGTGTGTTACCATGTAATCAAGTCATGACCTTGTATGTGACCTCATTGCTGTAGGGCATTGCAGCTCGCAAGTCTAACATGAGGCTAATGAGTGCCATTCATTGCATTTGGGTGCAGAGGAGAAATGCAAGCGTGTGCCTGCGCACACTCACACACACACACACACACACACAAACACAAACACACAAAGAGACGCATATTCAACAGATCCAACCTTCCGATCACTGCTCCCTATAGCCCTGAAGCTCACAATGAAACCTAGTGTTTCCCTCAGTGGGTAGTCTGTGTTCTCCTCCCTGACCATTCCCACTCATCCGAGACAGAAATAGACATCGCTTTGCTTCCCTGCTCATTCTCCTAGTCAACTTGTGGTTGACACACAGTGGATGAATGACTACTTCCTTCTGCTCGCCTCAGCCGACTACTGAGGTGCAGTTCCGAGTTGTCGAGCTTGCCACTGAGAGAGAAAAAGAACAAGGGAAGTTTGATTCAGCTCGCGATGTGGGGGGGGGGTGTAGTAGTTTCAGCAGACACGTCATGCACACACACAAACACACACACTTGCAAAGCTAGCTGGCTTTTGACAGTGGCAGAATTATTATGGCGAGGTGAATATTACCCCCGTGGGACTTCATTTACCTCCAGCATATTCACTGAGTTTCTCTGTGTTTTACTGCTCCTCATAATCCAAGCCAACCACACACATACACACACACCCACTTGCACTTGCACCATATCACACACTATTTTTATGTCCATGAGTGTTGTCAGGGTTATTATTGAGATCATTATGGGATGTGGATAGTATTCAGATGCCCCGCACCCACCCCACCCGTTTTGTTGCAGTTTTGAATCTTGGAGACCTCTCATGAAAGGTTACCAAAGCTTTCCTATTCCAGCTTCTATTTATCAATAAAGACTATAGTCAAACATAAACACACACACTCATAGAGGCAGTATTTTATTTTGCAGCTGGTATTATTGTAATTTCCCCCTTAGTATTTAGTTGGCAAAGGTCACTGATGACTTTCTTTTGTTGTGCTGTTTGAGGTCTCTTTTGCCCATTGTGTTAACAAGTCATTAAAAATTGAGGGAAGTAAGACAGGCCAGGAGACATTGCATATGTTTGGAAGCATTATTATTATTAAATAATCATGTTTGTCTCCTAAATTGAGAGTGACTCATGCCACAATATCAGTAATTAGATAAATTATTGATGAGCTAGCGGGTGGGTGAGAGGATGGTCGGTGGTGGAAATGGAATTGCCAAACCCAATTACTGTCTCTTTCTTAGAGTGGCCCCATTAGGGTTGTCACTTCGACCACTAAATGGCGGCACTAATAAAACTGCAACTAGCACCCAACCAGCTTAATTAATAGTAAGATGATTAATATTTTAATTGCCGCAGATTAAATACTGCTCGCACTGAGAGGGACGCTTTAAAGAGGCTGACGTATGCTCTCTGCTTTAAAATGTCGAACATGTCATGTTTCACAACCAGCTTTCTCACTGTGATGCTGACCTGAAACAACCTCACAGTCTCAACACAAAAAAGAGGTCACAGTATTTCAGGTCTGATTTGGAGTTCAGAAGACACATTGATACCTTTGCAATAACAAGATGTTTGATGTGTTACTAAATCAGTTACATAAGGTTTTGCATATGATAAATGCACAAGAGAGTTGCAACTATGTATCATGTTAATCCCACTGTAGACTAGATAGTTGATATCTTACAACAGTTTGTATCCCTCAAAATACTTGTTAAAGGCATTAGCAAAAAGTCTCATGTAAAGTTTTAACACAACCTGTTTTTGTAAACAATTACAGAAGACTTCATCAGCTTTTTACCAAACTATGGAAAATATAATCTGTGCAGCTATGTACTATACATGAAGTATGGTTTAAATATTGTTTTTTTTTAATGTCATTCCTACTAAGAGGTTGTCTCCTGATCTTTTATGTGGCAAATGGTTGCATATATCTTAACAATTTGAGATTGAGATAGTAGTATTCAACTTCTATATTGCCCTCTGCAAAGAAAGGACTTCAAGAACAGACCAACCCCTAGCAAACAAAATACCCCTGGGTTCATGTGTACCATCAGCATGATGAGGCACCTGCACACACACACTCATGTATGCCTCAACAAAAAGCGACTATCCCTCTTCCGCTAATACCGATCAACCCCCTCTCTCAGGAGGGCATGGTGTCTTCCATCCCCAACATGAATAAAACAAGTTGTTATTCTTTTCTAGATAAACACCCTCCAAGTGCCCGCAAAAAAGAGGGGGAAACGACAGCAAGCTTTGGTTTTCCTCCAGCAATTGCAATGGAGATGGGCTCCCCAGACACTTGCTGGGCTCTGCAAAGTGGTCCTACACTGTACAAAGTGTCTGCTTTGCCAGAGGCACAGGATGGAACTTCTAAGCACAAACAAAATCCACTAAATACCTAGCGAGGCTTGCTTGCAATTTGAACAAAGCATATTATTCATTCATTTTGTCAATTCCTTATGTACATGGTATCATTAATCAAATTCCCCAGTGAGATCTGAGCTGTTGTTTGTTCATTTGAATCTCCTGAATGACTCTGCTGGTAAGTGAATCGTTAGGAAGCATCACTTTGGCCCAGATTTGACAAAGAGGCTGGGAATGGTGTACATTAGCCAACGGAAAAGGTTAAGCATGGTAAAATGAGAGAGGAAATGTGGCGGACAAATTGAGAAATTAGCAATGTGCGGGTGGGGAAAGTCTCGGAGGACCCGGTGCTGAGGCGAGACCTATTATGGCACATGGCACCAGGCAGCTGGGTGGGTAATTATCATCATGTGTTTAGCAAGGCGCCCTTATCCAGGGCAACATATATGACTTGTGCTTTAACCACTTAGTTGGCCCATTTAGCTCTGTGCCGCAGTGTGTATGTGTAAGTGGGGGATGAGTGCAAATTTTCAGTGGTATGCTGCTTTAACAGTGGGCAGCTTTTCCCCGCTGCAGGTGCTGGCAAGTCAGCCATAGTTGGCACCTTGGACTGTGATGCAGGTGTGTGACCCGTACCGCGGTGCCAGGGTGGCCTCCCTGTGAATGGTTGTATCTTGATGTCCTTGGGGAAGGTGAGAGAGTGACCCCATGAAGATCCTGCTGGGAGCCTGGTGAGCAAGGGGCCCAGATGTGTGTGTGTGTGTGTGTTTACATGTGAGTTTGAGTCTTTTAGTGTCTCCATGTGTGCCCACTGCCAGCTTGGTACGAAACAGCTGGCGTCCCATATGCTACTCCTCTACATCAGCAGCCCCAGAATGTGTATATGTTGTCTGTGTGTGTATTCCATGTGTTGTAGGTCTTTTTTTTAGTAAAATCCACAATTAGATATGCGCGCATGTAATATCAACTGATTTAAGAGGTTATATTGTGCAGTAAAACATGCCATGTCAATATAGGTTCCCTTTCAAATAGGAGAAAGAAGACTTTTTTCTGTCATTTGTTTTTTTTTGGGGGGGGGATCCATTGGATGCACATTTCTTTGAAAGCTACACAAAGACTATCTAGTGTATGTTAACTTTTCCTTTTGGTTGTTAATCATTTGCTCCAAGAAAGCCTACTCTATCGAACAGACTCAGGGAAAAGAGAGAAGGATTGGGAGGTTGGGGGGTTAGTATGCTCAAATACACCCAAAACAAGACACATGAGACATACGGTTCTAGTGTTAATTAGGGAGCCAATATTACAAGATAAATCAGAGATGGAGTTTGGAGGACAGGGAGATGAAGGAGGGATAGTGGAGGAGGAAAAGGAATGAGGGAAAAGAGAGAGTGAGAAACAGAGAGAGAAGGACGGCAGGGTGTTGATTTGAGCAGGGCCTGGGGGCAGCCTACAAGGCAGAAAGGGAAATGATAGACTGGCTAACCAGGCGTTGCTCAGGCATGTGCCGCTCTCTTCCTTTCATCAATAGTGAACAACCAAAGTGGCAAAAGAAAGTCTGTTAGCTGCACACTTATTTGCTTCAAAGTCAGTATTAAACACTGTCAAGTGTCACTCGAGTTTAAGCTAATCAATTATGCGTTTTGATCTACTGATGGCTGAAACTGTATTTTTATGGATCAGTATCAAAAGCGTTTTCTTTTATGAAAACTGATGCCATCTGCAGTACTTGTGCACACACACTGCCAGCAAGTATCATGTTGCTCACAGAAGCCAGTAATGAAAAATGATGTCCCTCTACCTCCCCAAATTTCAAGTCTAGCAGCGGCGGCAATAGTGAGTAATCTGTAATCGGAGCAATGTGGAGGAGTGCAGCGCAGCTAATGCGACTAGACCCTGCTGTTCTCTGAGGAAGACAGCGCTGGAGGGGAGGAAGAAGAGGAGGAGAAGGAGAGGCAGAGCGATGAGCAGGAGGAAGAACACACACCGAGGTAGTTGGGGGATCGCTTGCTCCAAACATGGCAGAAGGTACGGAACAAGGCGCTCTGTGTGGGCCCCATTATTTTTACTCCCCATTCTCTTTTCCCCTCTCTCCTTTTGAAGACGGCGGGATTTTTCTCCTCCTCCCTGACATAAAAGTAAACAACGTTGCCTGCAGGCACAATTTTCCCGGCAACACAATAAAATGTGCAGTGAATTTATGATGGTCATCCATTAGCTCTTACCAAGGAAACATCACCCATATCTGTCGTCCATCATTATAATAGAGGGTTAATGCACTGAATTTACATAAAAAAGTCATATTGTCTGCATGAATTATTTACACCCTCAGCTGTTTTTTCCAATTTCCCTCTTTTTTTTTCCCTCTCCGTCCTCTCGTTCGTGGCGAGGGGTTTTTTGGTCCAGATTCTTGTGGAGAAAATCTGACAGTAAATTCCGCTGTGAGGTGGTCCTGTCGCTGCCATCTCTCTGTCCCAATATTTCTCTCCCTTCCTCCCTCCCTGCCCTCCCTCTCATCCTCTTCTTCTGTCTTTGTCTATGAGGGACAGTGAGAGCTGGGGGCATTGTGCATTGCTTGTTTATGGCCCTCAGGTAGTTACTGAGTCAATCAACACTGAAAATGTTCCCACTTCTAAGCAGGGTTCACTGGTGATCACAGTACATTAGATTATCAAGTCTATGCAGTATTTGACAGCAAGTATATAGATGAACAAACCTGCAATGTGAGTATAAACAGGGTACAATATTAAACAGATAACACAAATTATAAAAATCATTCATTCCTTAGGTTAGTCCAGTGTTCACAAATGTATCTTAAAGTCAGCTAATTCAATAAATCACATGCTACAGTTAAGATTATTTCATCCTAAATCCCAGTGCAAGTCGTCCTACTGTAAATGAATGATCCTGATATCACACCACTGTAATGAAGGCTTGTACAGCACTAACAGTTGCCTTTCAGACCCTGGGGAAAGGTTCAGTGATTGAGCAATTATGACAAGCTCAATTACTGTCATCATATTATCATAACTAATCCAACTCTGCCATGCTGCGCCTTCCACTGCACTGATCACAGCGCCTTTTTCACTGTCACTGAGGTGGGAAAGTGCTGTCACTGACACCGCTTGTGCTCCCATGAACATGCTCAAATGAATATGTGGCAAATATGTCAATCTACTGGTGCCTGTCTCTGTTTCTATCTTCCTACTGGATGTCTTAATTTTTTCTAATTCCGCCTGACAGTGCCACAGGCGCTCTTGCATGCTGAGCTAAATTTGTGACGCGCCTTGACAGAGTGCGGGTTTTGAGAGTTATCTGCTCCCCTGATATGGCTAACACGCTTCTAAGCAACGATCACAGTGGCAGGCGAAGATGCACTGCTGCCGTGACTCGTCCGGCTGTGCAATGAAGCAAGTGGAGGCTCACAGGGGGCTGGAAGAAGTGAGAAGGGTTCAGGAGTAGTGTAAGGTAAAGGAGGAACCTATACAAATCAGTGACCTCTCAACCCAGATAATCCTTCAACAGTGGGAGTGACACAGGTCAGTCAAACAGATGTAGATGAGGAGGTCAGTGTTGAGGAAAGTCAAAGACAAAACTTGCACAGAGCAGGTGTTTTGCAGAGACAGTAGGAGTGATGCCAGAGGTGTGAGGGAAGGTGAATGGATCAATTGGAGTTGAGCCTCAGGTATAACCCATTCTCATCCATATAACATCCCTTTATACCACCTCTCCCTCCCCTCCACACTGCTAACATTGTGTGTTTTCTTCCCTCTGCGGTCTTGTTTATTCTTCTCACTGGTATACTTCTCCTACGGGGCCTGATCCCTGCTTGCCTCCAGGCCCGTTTCTCAGTCCTGTTAAGGAGGTGGGGATTAGAGGTCAGAAACATGGCCACCTCCTCAGCCTGCATCGATCGCTGTCCACATGTTTCAGGAAGTCGTTAAGGCAAGGAACGACCTGTTGAGGTGTAAGGTTAGGTTTGTGACCTAATGACTTCCTCTGCAGTCTTTCTTGCCTGTCAGACACTCCTCTCACAAAACTCAAAAGGTTTGTTGTTTTTGTTTTTAAGGACTTTTTGTAAATGAAGCTTTATCCAATGTCAATACAATTATATATTTCTTACATAACATGACTTAGTGTAACTCTGGTTTTGTCACACTTTGCACTAATGCAAAGATCATGTAGTACTGCTCCAATGACTTACGTTAGGTTTAACAATTTGATGATGATGTCATAATTAAATTTTGTTAACTTTGTAGACTTTGGTTGGACAATCAGCTTTTCCCCACTTAACACAAATTATCCTAAAAAGACTGCAATTACTTTTTCTTACTATGTAATTTCAATCATTTAGATGACAAAAACCTCAAAACAATGAATTGTTTTAAATTATCGTTTAAATCCCTGCACCAGTTCCACCTGAAAACTCAGGTGAGGTCTTTTTTATCTACATGTAGAATTTCATCTTTCAAAGATGCATACAAGAAGATACACGTACATATTATTCTGTATATCTGCATTTCTGTGTTAAAAGGCAGTATGTACTAGAATTATAAAATGACACTACAGCATTTAACAAAAAAAAACATTAAATTGGTATTGGAAATGTCACGATATGTTGTTTTTGATAAGTTTGCAGAGTTGTTCATTTGTTTTGTGAAATGTAATATTTTCTGTTTCTTTCATTTGTTTTGTGAAATCTTTGTGTGAGATTTCAGTTTTGTGAAATATTTGTTTTTTGTTAATTTGTTTATTAAAAGTTTAGTTTTAATTTTGTTCAGTTGCATCATGAAATAATGTATATAAAGCACTACCAGAACATTTTAACCTTAGAATGTATTGGAATCATTTCATATCCACAAATACTCACTATACATATAGTGTAGTCACTAGATTGTTAGGATATAAAGTCAAAAGTCAAATTGAAATGTTTTTTGGAAATAGGAAAAAGTAAAGCACAGCTACCACTGCACTCATACTTTCACACTACTTGCCAGGAAAGTAAACTAATCACTCACTTTGAAACAAAGTATCCCATGATGCTGAGAAGTGCTGAGAGGAACGCAAGCAGGTCAGTTTACTGTACAAATAGGGTGGCAAACAAATTTGCATGTCAAAATTAAAAATCAATGTGTTCCACCTCACCTAATGACCAATCTCCCTACTGCTGCTCTTGGGCTCTGATTAACATTCAGGGGGTTTCAGGAGAAAATGTTAGAGCAAAGCATTAATCTCTCTCAGCAAAAAAGCTTGTATCTTCTGACAGGTGGGTCAAAGTTGCCGTTTAATCTAGCCCATAATTTCAGAAATGTGCTGACAGAGTGTATTTTAATACATTAAAACCTGGCCATGTTTGAGAAAGCTCAAAGCGCGACACCTCAGCAGGAAGTCTGCGTCCCTGGCTCAGAGTTATGGCATGTTGGGAAAAATGGGAGGAATGCAGCAGAATCCAGAGGAAAGCCAAAATAAAACTGTATCTGAGAGGGAAAAGAGTTTGTTTGCTTTCAAATGATGTTGATGCATTGAAGATGTTCTCTTTTTGGTGGGTCAGAGTTGCCTGGTCTTATATGCAAATAGAAATTAGAGCATTTCTAAATATTTGTAAAAGTAAAAAACTCTTACTTGTTGCCATTGTTACCATCCATACATAGTTGTGTTCTCTCTTACGCTAAAATACGGATAAGCCTGAGGCAGAACTAGATTAGTTAGGCTAAAAGAATATAATTACTAAATTAGAGACCCTAACTGCATCCCTAATTTATAGATGAAGCTATGTTTTCGTTTGCAGAAATGTTCATCTTTACTGATTGTTCTTTCAGCAGATTGTACAGCAGGAGAAAAAGTTCAGTAGAAGATGTTTACATGTGTTAAAATTTCAACTTTGACATTTATTATAACCAACAGTATAAATGCCTGGATTTTTATCAAGCCCTTAAAGACCCTAAACCTGCCACAACTATTTATTTGTTCGATGGCCGGCACTTGACTTTATTGGCCATTGGCAGGAAGGTGCCTTCAGAGGTGTTCTGCTTGCCTATTGAAAAATGTGTCTCTTACCTCTTGCCCAACCTAGTGGAAATAATATCACTCACACCGAGAGATCATGGTGTCAGGGTCAATTGTCCTGCAAAAGATGGGGGAGATGGGAGACATGTATTGATTTTTCATTTTGTTAGGGTAAGCAAGCATGTTGCAGCTGGGCGCAGGTGCAATGAGGCAGACAGAATGTGCTAGACTGCTCTTCCAGCTTGTCACCCATGAGCTGTGACTGCTGAGAGACACCTTGAAAACAATTATCACAAAAAATATGAAAACACTATCATATGTGTGCTTTTTTATCTCTTTACATTCAAGACAGAAATGCTCGGGGTAATAACCCATCCGATTACATTATTCAAAGCAAAGAGAGTTGGTGGAGAAAATTTGGCCGGGGATCCAGAGAGGAAACTCAGCCAGCTAGGGATGAGCCAGAGCTAGCCAGAGCTGGCAATCGCACACCATGCTGGGCCTTGCGGGGCGGAAATTGTCAAAAACATTACATGATGCCACAGGTCACAGATGCATCCCAGCAGTCCAGCCCTTGCCTAACAGCTACAAACAATGAATGAATGCCAAATCTAACAACCTCTGTGAACCTTACTTGGTGTGTTCAGCCCAAACCATCTAAAGTAGTTCATTGCTACACAGAAGATGCGATTTGATAAAGAAAGCAAGTGATTCCTATCAATTCCTCCATGTTCCAGTTCTCTTTGACTTTGCAGCAGAGGACACTGATCTCATTTTGGGTCATAACCTACAACACATCCTTGTAAATGTTCCTGTTGTGGTGGGACACAACAAAATATCTACAACTTATTCTGGAACATGGCAGGGTTTAGAAGCCCTTGCAGTCAGTTCACTTCCTGAATAAACATTACTTCTGTGGAGGGTGTTGTGTGCTCCTCCATCTCTGCATTCCTCTACTTCTCACACTCCCATCACAGCTCATGCATTTTGTCCGTCGTCTCTCTGCTCCTCATTTGCAAAGGCTATGGTCTCGACGGTGGTCAGAGGCGTGACAGACACGCAGGGTGAAGAATACAGCGGCCATCCGCTGCCCTCTCTGCACTCCAGTCACCTTGCTGACCGATACACACTGGTCTAGAGCTGTCCACCCCTCCACTGTGTACCACCTTAGCTGCTGTCTGTGCTGTGAGGGTCAGAGTTGAATGCTGACAATATGAACACTTCCTGTTAAGGTGCTAGCAATGTCCTAAATATTAATGCAATCCACCCCCCTTTATAATACCATACAACAAAACATTTGGGTGCAGAGCAGACACGTCTGTGACAGAAGTTGAGTGTCTGTCGTTTCTGCAGGTCAAAGAGACATATATCAATAAATGTACCTAAAAAACAGCCACACATATAGAAAAGACAAACTTCTTTTCTACTGTATGAAGGCTGTGCATACAGCACTATATTTAAGGTTTTAACTCACTTCTCAAAAACTACAACATGCACAGGACCATGACAGAAATACTGCTTTTTTTAATATATATTACAGATGTTTAATTCAGGCATTTTTTAAAAAACAACATGTGTCTTATTTTCATAGTTTTGGCCATTTTATTCACCAAGTTAATTGCTGACATCTGGGGATGCAGCGACATCACTATAACAGAGCCCAACAGGAACATAAGCAGTCAGATGATCACAAAGGTTGTAAACCAACTTCAAGTTCACTCACAGATGCTTACATCAAGAAATTGACCAAATAGATATACATTTAAATTTGACGGAAAAAGATCTGCTGTTTGAGGAAGCTCTTAAAATTTATCCAAGCAGCAATGAGGATTCTGCTTGGAGAAGTAATCTCCCATATTAACAAATACATGAACATTAGATCTTAGTAAAGTCTACAATACCAAAAATGAAACAGCTGATGGCAATCAGATTATGCGAACATGACTTTGGCACTCAACCTGAACAACCTGAAAGTGAAACCCAAAGTGAACCTAACTGAAATTTTGGTAATAATCCTTAATGGCACAGAAAAACTGAGTACATGCACATCCACAGTAGATCAAACTTGAACCAGGAAGTCAGTTGACAAAATATTATATCTATATATATATATATCTATATGGGTTATAGTTTTTAAGTTTTCCTTCACTTTCTCTTCCATATAATATGGAAAGTGTGTCTGACCGCAAGTGTTTCCTGTCCTGTTGAACTCCTACTGCTGTCGCCTGTTTTTGCATCCCCCAATTTAAGCAAACTTAAAGTTGGTGAGGAAAACTCATTATAACCAATAGAAATAATGGCTAAAACTACAAAAATATGACCCAGGGGTTTTTTATTTCATGATTACAATTTCAATAGGCTTTCATGCTCCCATGTTGAAACTCTTTCTTGTGCTAGGATAGCTGCAAAGCAGTCTTCCTCCCAGCTGATATAAAAACCCACCAGTCTATAAATCAAATTCCAATCACAGTGTATCAAACTTTGAAAGGTCTCCAAGATCACAAGAGCCTTCTCACACACCTGCTAGGCATGTCAGTGTTTGGGTGAGGCTGGGTATGTTATCACAACACACACACATACACATACACACACACACACATACACCTGTGGTACTTCCTGCTACTAACGCTGTAAGTGTTCCAGTTTCTTTCAGACAGAGGGGGTGAGAGAGGTGAGAGAGGGGGTGACCCAGCAGCTGGTTACCTTGGCTGACTCTCACACCTGTTAAAGAAAGAGGCACATATCACACTATATTACAGTGTTAACGGGCTGTAATAAATGGCTGATGCAAGCATGCAGTAATGGCCAGCATAGCCTTGGTTTTTCATGTACTTATTTTGCCATTAGTGGAAAATTCATCAACCATTCAAAGGCAGAGACCAGAGCATGTCTGTGTCATAAGAATTTCTACTATGCAAGCAGCATTTCAGTCATGAAGACCCACTTGTGTACTATACATGTCAAAATCTTACCATTTGACAAATGCTTGCTGTGTTTTGGAAAAAACGATTCTCTTTTTTATTCCATTGCAGAGACTGGAAGACACTTCACAGGTTCAATTTGTCAAATTCACTTTGGTGTAGAGTGGCAGGGTATATTACCCTGCTGAGCAGCCGGCCTCAGCACAGAGGCTGGTAGTGTTTGTGTGTGTGTGTGTGTGTGTGTGTGTGTGTGTGTGTGCGTGTCTGTGAACATGCGTCTAGTCACTTGTGTATGTTTTTGTAACATGAAGCAGCCATGCACTCTTGTATAGAAGGGCTTTGATCACAGCTGTTCATGGTACAGCAAGTGCGGCCGTCCAAACTGTATGGAATTTTGGTATTGCTGTTGCCAGGAAAGCAATTGTGGAAATCATATTCAGATGTTTTCCATAAGTAAAAGAAGCAACACCAAAATGCTCTATTAAAAGTAAAAGTCTTACATTCAAAACTTTTAAAGTACATAAGTATCAGCAAAATCTACCCAAGTATAAAAAATAAAAGTACTTATTATGCAGAATGGCACTTTTCAATGTTAATATGAAATTAATTAATTGAATACTTTAACAACACAAGTTTATTACAGTGAGCGCAGGCTAGCATGTATAGCTGAGGGCACAAAACTCATCCCAAAGTGCTTCTTTTTTTTTTTTGCACGTTGAACTTTAGTCTACAAGGTAACTGTTTCCCTCTGAAATATAGTGAGGTAAAAGTATAAAGTAGCATAGAATGGAAAAACTCAAGTGGTTACATGATTCTGGTACCTCACAGCTATACCTAAGTACATTACTTAAGTGAATGGATTTATTACCACAACCAAGAGAGTATTATACAGTAGGCTATTTAACCATCATTTGTGTACAGACAGTTCACCAGTGTACCTCCATGATGGCGCCATGTGCTTCCTGCTGGGTTCTGTGTGTCTGACTGAATTTCTGAATAAGCTCAGGCAGTGTCTGCCCTTTATCACCTGGTCTATGGTGTTTGCAAATACTGCAGAGAGTGTGTGTGTGTGTGTGTGTGTGTGTGTGTGTGTGTGTGTGTGTGTGTGTGTGTGTGTACCTGTCCGGCCAGGCCCTGCAACAAGCCCTTTACTAGTTAGTGTGTGTGTGTGCGGGCGTGTGTGTGGTGCTTGTGTTTAATAATGCATGGCCCCAAGCCCAGGACGGGCCCTTTGATAAAGTACAGCTCCGCAGCACATGCATAAGCAGCTCCAGCCATATGCAGAAAGGAGAAATTGATGGTGGAGATAAAGTCTGTGCTGCTGCTGCTCTATGTGTGTGTGTGTGTGTGTGTGTGTGTGTCTAAAAGAGAAAGAGAATGAGGCAGAGAAAGATTTATGGATCGTATCAATGTCTATATGCGAATGTTTGATCAGGTGGCAATTTGAAGCTTTTTAGGATGAGTCTTTGTGCTGTGTGAACATGTTTGAAAATTGGTACTTTTTGTACTGTTTGATTAGCTGATACTGTACAAGCAAGCAAATATGGAAATGTACATAAAAAACTGAGGCCATGGTATGTGTGTATGTGTTTGACAGACAGAGAACTGTATGAGTGAAAGAAGATGAGTGTGTTTACATGTATCAGAGAAATGTGTCTTTGTGCTTGTGTGTCATCATGATCAGCCTTGTAGATTCTCTGCTAGTGTGTGTTTCTGAGTGTGTGTGTGTGTGTGTGTGTGTGTGAACATATTCTCTCAGACTTACTGCAGAAGTGTGATGAGCTGCCAGTCAAAGCCAAAGGTGTCAGGGGCCAGTGTGGAGGTCCAAGGCCGCTGCCACCTTCTCACCTGTCTCACCACGCAGCTCAATTACAGGCAGGAGGGCAAAAATGAGGGCCTACATTCACAAACAAGCTGGCAAGGTATGAATATACATGCAAACAATCCTGTGTCTTTTCATTCTCTTTCTCAGCTCTAGCATACATGACCCTAGACCCTACTATAATAATACTGATCCAACTTGTGCCCTTTTTTTGACTTCTCCCTCAACTTCTTTTTCTCATTTCCCTTCAAGTGTTTTCTTACTTCATACCATTGTTTTCATGTCTTCACTCTCTTTCTCATGTGTCTTACCAATTTTCCTTATCTCATCTAGTTCTGTGAATTGTGAAGTTGTCCAGCTCATCACCATGGTCCAAAGCTGTGACAGCACAAACCCATCTATGCCCTTAGTCATTAGACATGTCGTACTCTCTTTATCTGCCACCCACCTTCCTCACCCCCTCCCCTCCTCTATTCATCCACCCACTCCCTCTCTTTTTCCTCCCTTGCACCGACTGCCACCCCCTCACCCAGTCATAAAGAATAGACATTCAGATATACAGGAAGAGACAGAGAAAACCCTATCTCTTTTTGTTGCAGCTTTAATTTACTTTGTACATTAATATTTCAGGGCCCTCTGCAGGCTTGGTGCGGGAGCCAGTGGGAGCTACTGTGTGTGTTGATGCAAGTGTGCGTGCGTGTGTGCATGTGTGTGTGTGTCACATTCCAGCTGTAGGAGGGGAAAGGATTAATATTTCAACGGGCTTTTGGAGACCCCTGTACTGACTCCACCAAACCACCATGGCATGGGCTCACGGTGGTACACCGGCTTACCTTGCTGCTCCAACCTTTGTGTCTTTGTCTCTACTCTTGTCATTTGACTCTTTTCTCTATCTTCAATCTTCATTTCCTATGTTTGTACATACATATATGTGACAGTGTTGGTTATCGTTTTAAAATAAACTTTACTCCTTGCCACAATGACTTATGAACCAACAAGGGAACCTCATTCTTATAAAGGAATTGATCATCTCAAGTTAACACAAATATCAAGGTATTATTGTTATTTCCTCCCTTCTCCTATCTTTGCCAGAAAACAGCACAATAAGCAATGTAGATTTACATACATAAAGTGTTTTATTTAATTGCTTTGTTACATTCATTTCAAAGCTGAAAAGATTAGTCAATTGACAGGAAAATTAACTGGCAACTATTTTGATAAACAAATTATCTTTTCAATCATTTTTTAAGCAAAAATGCTAAACGTTCTCTGATTCTAGCTTCTCTGTAAGGTTTTGTTGCTTTTCTCTGTTTTATATCATTATATACTGAATATGGTTTTGGACTGTTGTCGGACAAAACAAGACATTTGAAAACATCACCAACGTCTCTGCAACTGTGATGGATATTTTTCATTAGTTTCTGACATATACTGTATATACACAGTATATATGTGTATATACAGACCAAAAAGTTAATCAATAATGTAAATAATAGTTAGTTGCAGCCCTATTTAACTTGTAAACCTGTTTAAGTATCTGACTGAGCATATAACTTGCCCTGTTTGACTTCTTTTTAGCAATGTTGCAGCATTCCCAGCACTAAGCAATTAACTTAGTGAGTACAATTGTATTATTACCAACAAGAACAGCTAAAACTCTAAAAACAAGACCCAATTTGTATAAACTGGAATTATCCTTTACAGGTGCACTGAAAGAGGCAAATATAGGCAAAATATAACCTCAAACAAATGTATCCTAGTACATGAAGGTGCAGTCTACCAAGAGAAAAAAGACCAATAAGCAATTTGGAGGAGTTGGAATTGGATTTTGAAGTTGGAAGAGGATGATGAGGATGCAGGGGCAGCTTTTATCACAGATCAGTGGGTCTCTGAGCGGGAGGCTCCCGGTCGCTGCATCAGGGGCGCCCGGCAGGAGACCATATTGAAATGAGGTGCCTTCCCCCAGGCTCTTAGCCACCCCTGACATTTGGGTATATGTGTGTGTGAGTGTGTGTGTGTGTGTGTGTGTGTGTGGAGTGTTTGGGGTGAAGGGTGGGGGCTTGTGTTTCCGCCCAGAGACCCAATTGCCTCCGCTCCCCTGCTACTTGTTTCCCCCTCTTCTACCCCTACCCGCCCTCACCCTCCTTCGATTGGACCCTGTTTCTCATTTGCCTATTCATTTAAAAGCAGAAAATGCCTACTGAGATCCAATATGGGGTTGAGGCAGGGGGGCGCGAGTGGGCCCTCAGCAGGGGTGGAAAACACAGCAACAACACGATGAAGAGAAGGAGGAGGTGGAGAGTGAAGGAGCGAGGTGGAGGATGCCCAGACCTCCGACAGGAGATGGCTTCAAATGGCTTCCCTGCTTCCTCTCTTCTTTCCATTCCTCATCTTTCCTCCATGTCTCTCTCTCTGCCTTCACTCTTTCTGTCCCTTTTTTCTCTATTTCTCTGTTTTTCCTCACTGAGGCTCTGCTGCTACTAGGCTAGTGCTGAGATTGGGAAGTGCAGCCCGCTTGACCCTGCTGCTGAGACGAAGCAGGGGTTCGAACCAGGCCCAATGTGTATGTGTGTGTGTGTGTGTCTGTGTCTGTGAAGATGTGTGTGGGGTTCTGTTTTTAAAGAAACCACCATCTGTCCACCTCTCTGTCATTATTTCACACTCTCTCTTTCTCCTTCTCTACCTCACCTAAGAGACTTTCGAGGCTCTAAAAGCCAAAGCAGAGTCCAACTTCTGAAGGTTCTTTCTGTGGTTTTGAAAAGTCAAAGAAGATAGCACTTTGTATAAATGCTAAAGGAAAACGTGGTTAGCCCTGAGTAGCAGCGCAAGCACTGTATGACATGTTTTATGCATGGCCACTGGGTCTCTTAGGTCGGGGAGTTTCACATCAACAAAGTGCGGAGGGTGGCTAAAGGTGAGAGGCATACTGGCAGAGGGTGTTGGGGGGTGAGGAGGGAGGAGGGGAGATGAGGAGTGGGTCGAGAGGAAGAGGACTCAGAGTAAACAGTTGTAGATTCAAGCAGTAATTCAGTCGGTGAGGAAGGGCAGTTTTTTTTTTTAAGAAAATGCATTTAACCGATGTAACCAGTAGAAAAATACAATTCCAGGAAGTTTAGATATTCACAAGGGAAATGTTAGAAAATTTACATTAAAGTTAAACACTCTTCAAAACAAGACGGTGGAGTCCCTCATTTGTCCAGGAGTATTCCATCGTAGCAGTATTCTCAGACCATTTTCACAATTGAGAATGACTTCCGGATAGGAGCCGAAACGTCTTGATTCTGAAAACAGTGTCCAGATGACTACGACTGAAACCTTTTCTACGATGTTAAACACTATTATTAACAACTGTATGTGAAAAAACACTGTTAAAGTGTCTGACTGTGGTGACTATCATCACTTACCCATCATTAATTTGATCCATGGAAGGAAAGATTTGGGGACCACGAGGGAGTTAAATGACAAGAAATATGGCTAATATGGCAGGTGGCTGACCAATCAGTACAAGCAAATGACAATGTCAAACACAAGTGAAAATCAGCAGCTACATATGACTGCTGTGGGGTAGAATTTAAGACTACTGTGTCAGGAGTTCATCTAGGCACAAAGGAACCAAAACACAGAACTGAAAACAGCTGGTGACCTCTGACGTTCCAAAATTGGTGGCATAACCAACCAGCAAGGGCAAAAACAGCCAGACATTCCAATGATGGAAAACTTAAACATCCTCTTCTCTGATCTCTCACCTTATTCTTTTATCTGTTTAGGTGCACATGAACATAGACTCACACACTGCATCAGGCTAATTGCAAAGGCGATGCAATTTCCAGAACATAAACAAAATCAAAGAGAGCAGCACTTTCTCCCCTCCACGTTCCCTATTTAATGTTATTCAGTAAGTGAATTTGGGTCCACCTCACAGAAACATTTCTCCTTGTTGTAAAAAAACCCATATTGTTCTCCTTTGCCAGAGGAAACCATAATGGAAGCTATTTAAGAACCCAAATTACCATTAACCAGCTTTCTTTGCTGCTCTTCCAGAGATGGCAGACCAGCAACAAACCTAAAAGTCGCAATTTAAACGGTGATCTAATTGCTTGCTAAATCATATCCATTTCAAAAGTGAAAGTTTGCTACAGCATTTTATGTTTCTTTCATTCCTCCCCTGCAATGCTTGGTGTCTGGTGTTTAAATTCCATGTGAATATTTAAAACGTCAAAATGGTGAAAGCGCAACGTTTAGAACTACATTGTCCCAAAACACTGCAATCAGGAGATGATCTCACGTATGCAAAAAAGGCAATACAAGCAGACCCTCTCGCTTTCACGTTTGACAGAGTACCTTTCCCTGTTGAATACATTAGAGGACCCATAGAATGAGAGCAAATGAATGCCCGTTCACTTCCCCAGCACCCTGGCCTCATGGCAGCCAGGATGGAAAACAGCTATTTGTCCCCATTACATTTTTCATCATACCTGCGTGAGCGCATATCCACCTCCCCACCCACCATGAGCAAACGCTGCAACACATATCTTCTGCCAATAGCAGCTACCTACACACTACATTTGTGCCTACACTGTACATAACAATCCTAATAACCACTGGTTTTAAGATTCAAAGCCTTGCACATGCAGAATCCTCAAGAGTAAAAAGAGGGTGGGAAAGAATGAGAGACAGCCAGCACCAAACACAAGGAGAGACGATAGGGATGAGGGGGGAGTGAGGGGTGGGAGGAGGCAAGAAGGACATCTATACCCCTTTAAACCCACCTTATTGGCAAGTGGTGACCCTGGACGTGGGACTATTGTCTAGGCTCCTTATCATAATGTAGGCTGTGTTGTCTTCTCCATTACACCTCGGCCATTCAATTAGCCCCCATTACCATAGTAATAGAGCGCTGCGTTGCTAGGGTCAGGACTGACAAGGGGAGGAGGAGAGCGGTCAGAGGGAGAGAGAGGGAGACAGAGAAAGAGATGTCAGTATACCTGTAGGCACACCAATGTCAGCCTCTATATGGCCAAAAAAAGGTGATGTTGGTAGGTGAAATCTTACAGGTATTACTGGAGAACAGTAAAGGGCACAAACAGAAGGGAGGGATCTCACAGAAACATTTTAAGATAACAGAGACCCTCACTGTGGGTAAGTAGTTTCTGGGTCCCTTGATGTCATCTTGGGATGCGGACATTTTGATAGATGCAATGACCTTGCAAGACATTGTGCATTTTGAAAAAGCAATGAATTTATCGTGTAAATTAAAGGAGAAAGCAAAAGACAAACGACCAATTTGATGTGTCCGTTTTCCACAAGGTCAATAGTGACTTACAACAACTGGCACTAAGTGGTAGTGATTACCAATAATGAGTGTTGCAAAACTAACAGCTACACAAGAAGACTCCTGTTGATAGAGTATTTTTCAAAACAGGGGGAAAGAGAAAGAGGGGAAATGAAGATGATGACACTGAGATAGTATCTGTGAGCACTTCATCGTTTTTGGTTGTTTGTTTGGTTGGTTGCACCCCTTTTTCTTAGAGTACGGATAACAGATGAAAAGAGGTTCCAGGAGAACAGATCTAGCTCAGCTAGGTAAAGATGTTAACAAAAGGAAACAACTTTACCATGTCAAAATACTGATGGGTACAGGCCGCATACCAAGCCAGTGATTTGCATGTGGTATACAGGTACACAGCTTTTTACTCCACATTTCTTCTCCTGTACCCCTCTCTCTGTCCTGCATCTTATCACCATTCACCCTTTACCACTATTGTTTGTCCCTTTATCTAACTCTGTTTCTCTCCATCATTAGTCTGCCTAAAACTCAATCATTTCTCTCACTAGCTCGTCCTGTATGCCCTCATTTACCTGTTTTCTTTCATATTTTCTCTAACTTCTCTCCACCCACAAACTCTCTTAAACTTTCCCTTCCTTTTTGCCTAATTTTTTCCTTGTCAGTGCCTGTGCCAGGGCACGTGCCAAGCAACCAGTGCCTGCCTCTTGTCCCTGTCTGCATGTTGCCCTGTAGTTGCTGTCACTTTCTGGCATTGTACCCATGTGAGAGAGAGAGGGTGAGAGATTGTCGGGGAGAGAGAGAGAGAGAGAGAGAGAGAGAGAGAGAGAGAGAGAGAAAGAGAGAGAGAGAGACAGAGAGAAAGGCGAGGGGCAAAGAAGAAAGGCAAGGAAACAAGGGAATGCATGCAGATGCAGGGCCCATCTCGTTTACAAATATGCAAATGCTGTTGCCTTTGTGATATGCAAATGAGAGATTATAGAGCGCTAATTAGGGTCAAAAGAACTGTTCACGTCAATTAGGGGAGAATGAAAAAACGATCCCCACTCTTGCTGGCCCCCAGCCCCCAACCCCTGCCACGGATATCCTCAGCTTTTGTCTTAAAAAATGGAGACATGGAAAAGACAAATAATGAGAGACATGCGTACAAGGGGCGGGACACAAGCATTTGGATAACCAGCATGCATCCTGAAAAGGGCAGAGGTCCAGGTTTGTTTCAGTGGAAGGGCATGATTGGCTTTTTAGTATAAACACAATAAGAATAAATGACAAATTGATCCTGGTTCTGCACCCAAAGAAATGTGCTTCTAATATGCATGTTTGTCTGCATTTTTACCCCCTTGTCCTTCATCTCCAAACCAATGTTTAAAAATAGAAAATCAGGTTGCCCATGCAATACTTGTTTAACTAAATTCCATCATGTTTTTTAAAAGTAGGTATCAGTGCATTCAAAAAAGTTTGGTGTCAGGTTTGGAATGTTTGGAATATATTAATACATATAATCAATCACCTGCAAGATATTCCTTTTAATTTCTATCTAATCCCAATATGACAAAATAACTACACCATCCTAAATGTGGCATGCAGTATCTCTGAACAGCAGTGAATAAATAAATAATTACTTAAGATTTTGGTACTCCAGCCAATTAATTTTAGGGTATGGAGCCTATGCAATCAAATACTTACAACTTCATAAAAGTTTTCTGTTTTCAAAGTCCAAATGCAGCAAGACCATGGCAGAATAGTGGCATTAGAATATCCACTTGTAATGCCATATCTACATTTCCCATAGTCCTTGGACCCTGCCACCTGCATGTTATTGTCTATTTTATTTGAATAAAATATATCTCTTTGGCTTGGTGTGAGTAAGAATGTCTAAGTGAGATCTGGCCAGGGTAGCAGCATATTTAGATAGGGACAATAGAAAAGCTAACATTATATTATACAAGCAAGTAACAATAAGGGGGACAAAAAAGATCAGAAGGTGAATGACAGAAAGAGGCAGACTTCATTTCTCTGTTTCCCTGTTCCTCTTCTTTGTATCACTCCCTCTTTTGTCAGTGTGTCTGTCTGGTGTGTGCAGGAGGAACACACTGTTATATTTGCATCCTAATGACCCCTCCAGTGGCCCCCGAGGCTGGGCCCTCTGCATTACCCAGAGATCAATTAGGGCCAGGGCCCGGCGTCTGCTGTGCCCCATTATAAACCCCTACCAACTTTCTCGCTCACTGTCGCTTCCCTCTTACTCCCACATGTGTCCTTCATCTGCACCTCTACCATCTCACATCTCCGACATGTCTACCACAGCATAGACACACACATTTCATGGCTATGCAAACCAATCCCCCATCACATGCTGTAGAAACACACATACATTTTGCTAATAATACACAGAAAATCTACCTTCACATATGCACACACATGCACATAACCGCTGTCACTCTCTCTATGAGCCTCTGTGGTGTAGTAGAGAGGTGAAAGATGAGTAAGATCGGTCCGCAGAGTTTTCTCTTTGAGTAATTCATCTCAGCCTTGTTGCCGGGCAAAGCAGCACAAAGACCAGGTTGTAAAACGTACATCCTTTTGACAGAGCTAGGTGTTCATACAGTAAGACTCTTGTGACTGCCAATCACACTGATATAAAAGCACAGTGATTCAACCGGAGGATGAAGAACTGACTGAGGATATACAGCACTGCAATGCACCTTGGTTCTCCTTTTTTTCCCTCCACATGTTGAATGTGAGCTTTGGCTAAGACAAAGATGTAGAGCTGTTTGATCATTCCAGGAATCATAAATTCATGTTGCTCTAGCAGATAACATGTTCAGATGTTTGTCAAGTTCTGTCTGACCCCAATACAGCAGATCAAATCAAATATATATTAAACAAGTGTGTGTGCAAGCACACAGATCACTCTCACCTGACGCATTACAGGGTCATGGAAAATTTAGCTTTGGGGTTGAAGCTATGGTCCATGGATTGTGATGCAAGATTGAGGTCTGGATCTTTGAACTGTAACACCTATTCCTCACATACTGTGTTGCAAGTGAGTGAGTGGGGAGTGCCATGAAAAAAATAAATAGCACGCACACAAGTCTCCACACTGGTGCTTTGGATCAAACTAATTAATTGCTTTGTCTCTATCTCAGTGTTTATCACACTGCTAATATGCAGCTATTTGTTGAAAAAAAATACAGTTGAACTTCTGGGAATAAATGAATGAATTAAATTTGTATTATTGTATAATGCATATAACTATGACCAGCCCACATTGGCCTACAACACACCACAAATTAATACCAGCCATGACCAGAGTGCTGCATATACATTTCTCAACAACAGAGAAAGTCCAAAAATAGAGAAGCAACTTAAGCATCTGTCACAATCAAATCTTCAGACCATCAATATCTACCACAAAATCCATAAACCACTGACAAAAATATATACTATATAGTACTGGAGAAATCAGAATAAATAATAATTAAATAACCCATCTTGCCTTATTTTCCAGTCTTTTGAGACAAAGTTAGCAAGCTTAAACAGATCAAAATCAAACATTCCAATTTTTCCTTGAATATTTCAGGGTTTAGTGGAGCCATTTCATGGAAAATTAACTCTCTTAAATCATCATAATTTGTACAGTATAAAAGAAAATGGGACTCACTTTCCACTTCAACCAAATCACACAGCGCACACAATCGGTTTTCCTCCTGAATATTTTTGAATCGACCAACATCAATGGCCAGAGGAAGATTACCAGCTCTCAACTGTGCAACTAAAGATCTTTGGCTTCTAGATAAACGAGATGTAACATATGATTCAGGGCCAGACTTTTGTTTGATATGCACATACAGTATGTCCTTTGGTTTTTGGCTTTGACAAGATATTTGTACCATTTGTACCATACCATTTGTCTCCAAACATCAATAAAAGCTTACTTTTAACAAAGTTAACATGACAACACAAATCATTCCTGTAGATATACAGCATATTCACCTCCTTGAAAACTGAGTAAAGCTCTTTTGCACATGGAGAACTGTGTGATTTACTCCACATAAACGCCTTCTTATTTAGTCTATCCTCTGCCATTTTGATTAGACGATTACACAGTAGGATTATTTTACATTTTCTTTGTACTGATCCTGGTACCAAGCCCATGTCTCCCTGAATTGCCGGAAAGGCAAATCTATGAACCTACAGAAAACATCATATAGCTCTATTCTGTATTGTGTCTACAATTTTACATTTTTTAAAGCCCCATATTCCTGCAGCATAGTTCAGTATAGGGAAAACACAAGCATTGTAAAGTTGGGTATATGTGGAATAACCAAGATCATGATATAATTTCAGTTTATTAATAACTGATCCTAGAGCTCAAGAGTCAACAAGGGACCCAATTCCAACCTCATAAGTCATAAATTCATCAAGAGAAAAATCCAAGTATTTATATGCACTAGGATATTCTAAAGCGACTGAGCCAAAACTAATTCTTTGTGTACTACACCCTTCTTTCTGAAATGCATTATTTGTCTTTTGCTCTGATTTATTGCTTTTTTGCTATTTATAACACCACAAACTAACCACATTTAACATATTCTGTAGCTCAGACTCAGCCAGTAAAACTATACCATCTGCGTATAATAAAACACCCAATTTAATATCATCCAATCATATGCCTAAATTAGCTTCCTTAATCTGTAGAGCTAAATCATTCACACATATTCTCATGTCTGTTTCATTTGAAATATTTTTACAAGGACCTAAACAAAAACTTAATTGCACAGCTGGAGATTTGAAATCAAGTAAGTAAATCCCATTTTTAGCCACTAAAACTATATTCAAGTTAGGTGCAGAAGGATAGCCAGCTCTGTCAAGTTTCAAGCTATGTGGCAATGTCTTTCTGTTGTCTGCATGTAGAAATGTATTTGCTACAGTTTTAATTAAAAGAATTTTAACAGTTTGGAGAATATACTTATTTGCTTTCTCAAGAGTTAGATGAGATGATACTACTCTGTCTGCATGGTAAATTTGAAGTTACCACCATTAGCTTAGCTCAGCACAAAGACTGGAAACTGGGGGAAACAGATAGCTGCTAAATGGCTCTGTCAAAAGTTAACAAAATATGTCTAACAGGACTTCTAAAGCTCACTAACACATTATATTACTTTTGTTTAATCCGTACAAAAACTGAAGTGTAAAACGTCATGTTGAGGTTTTGAGGGGGGTAATGTACTAAGCTATTTCTTGGCCAGGTGCAGTAACTTCTTGGAATCTTCTCGTAGCCATGAGGTTGCCAGGCAACCAGCTGAGGCCCCATGAAGTTACAGCGCCTGGCCAATAAATAGCCAACATGTCGCTTTTACACTTTGGTTTTTGCAATTGCTTAGGGTTAAAATGTGATTGCATGTTGACCTGTCCTCGCAGGCCAGCTGTCCTGCCTCTGATATGACATAATTACTAAGCTTTATCCTTGAATCAAAGAGCCCCCTGGTGAGCACTGTTGCTCCATGATTCTCTTCATTCTTCTTTGCGGAGCCTCTGCCTTCTTTAGCCAATGCTTGTTGACAGACAGTTACAGGAGATGAAGGCAGCCATAGCTGGTGAGTCAGCCTTCTCAGGTTTCATTTGACTGGCCTGGCATCTGGCAGAATGAATGCCAAACACTTCCTCTGCTGTATTGTGTGCACTTGAGAGTCTGTAGTTAAAGATGGCAAGCATCCTAGGAGATTCTTTCTCAAAAAGGCTTTAGAAAAGGCCACATGTCCCACCATTGTGTGTGGTATTCTTCCTGGTTCCATTGCTCCAGGAGGAATGTGCACGTGCATAGTTTTGCTGCCCATCTCTCTGTCTGGCTCTCCACTTGGGTCATGAAACAGTGTGATAGGAGTTTAGACGCCTCCATAACTTTCCCTTCGAAATGCCCCCTCTTGTACAGCAGTAAACTTGTAGTTCATGTCAGCAAATGCAAGCAGCATAATTGAAAAGACTTGTGACTTACAGATCAGATCTGACTGGTTTTATTATTGTTACAGTATGTGCTTGCCATCTATCATTTTAATCAAATTTGAAAAACTCTACTTCTTCTAAAACTCATGACAAATTTTTCTCCATGTTTCCTCCTTTGGATGAGTCTTGTAGACTGACATTCTCCTCTCCTTTGCCCTGCAGGTCTCCATAACACATGCACATACAGTACATAACGCTATCTGCACTGCAGCAGCAGTTGGCTAAGCTGAGCTGTCTTCATAAGTCATGAATCACTGAATAAGAGGAGCATATTGTCATTGTCTTTTACAAACAGTGCTTTAGTGAAAAAAGTGATAAAACTGTTATACATTTGTTTAGTACACACTATAACAAGTCTCACCACTTGGTCTAAAGGAGGAAAACAGAAAGAATACAAATGTTTCAAGATCTTGTGTTTGGTCCGACCATGCATCCTGCAGAGGGGGTAAGTGATAATGCAAAGTCTTACATTGTTTGACTACCTTATCTGTAATTTGATCTTGCAAGTTATGAACAATGCAAAAGTGAAATTGCTGTGCCAGCAAAGGGAGAGACAAAATTAATTAATTAATTAATTAAATAAGAAAGACCTAACAATGCTTTTTCAATGCACTTTGGAATGGTAAAACTTTAAAACGGTTATAAACTAAGACAGAGTAACCTAATTATTTGCATTTATTCGGCAGGCACTCTAAATGCTGATAACATGCAATTAATTGTGCTGCATAGCTGTGAGAGTGACTGAGTGGCATGGTGATGAGAAACAACAAAGAATACAAACCTCAGAACCACGTGACCAGCTAAACTTACCAAGGGTTAAGATATATAAAATAAAAATAAAACATTTAAAAACTATATGGTTAAAGGGGGGGCCCACTGATTTTGCACATCAAGATCAGTTCATGAGTTATGAGGAGTGCTAATCTGCCTATGAAAAATGTTGTTTTATGTCATTGTCTTTTATGTCCATCTGAAAGAACTGGATATTTTTAACCAGGCAGGGAGGCTTTACCTATAAAATGAATAAAAGTCAGGATTCCAATAACAAATCTCCAAGTCCTTAGCAAAGAAATAAGTAAAACTGGAATGAAGATAGGAGCTTTTCTCTCAGCTTAGTACTACAGCAAAACAAACTTTGCCACAAAACAAAAAAAAAAATTCTTCCATCAACCTTTAATTGGGAAAAGCGACAAGGTGCAATATCCACACCTGTCTTTAAATTCCTTGATGGAGAGAGTCCAGATAATACTCTCTCTAAACACAATGCCACATGATTTTCCCAATGGCCCCTCTGCAGATTCACCCACATCTGGGACATTCTACACTGAAGGACATTTTTAACTTACGCACTTATACTCAGGGTATGGATTTTCAATGTTCGAAAGCTATTATGTTTGAAGTTGCTTAAAAGGTCAAACGGCTGATCATTTGAAGAGTCTACAGAATAAGGTCATTTTTACTGGAATACATTGAATTACTGAAAAGTAAGAAGACTTTGGATGATCACTATTTAGTATTACTCTCCTTGTTACTGCTTTTACTGTCTTTTTTAATTTAGATATTTTGGAGAGAAGGAGCATTTTTTTATGTTAAGTGTTTTAAACTGACATCTTTTTCTAAACTGATATTTATTGTTATTTTGGTAAGAGGATTATCATTGTCACTGACTGTGTGCTAGTGTACACGATTAATATATGTGCCTTTTCTAGCTTTTGAGCTTTTAAATTTTTTATGCAAGAGATAAAGTGTGTTACATACAAGAATGTACATGTTGTTTACCACACTGTCACAGCTAGTCAATGATGTGGCTCAGTTGGCTCTTGGTAGGCTGTTACTCACCTCCTCAGATCCTCATTCATGAATGAGAGGACCCCTTCCACCTGACTTGGATGCATCCAGAAGTAGTTGAGGTAATAATGACTTTTATCCAGTTGTTTCACCAGGTGGTGAAAAGTCTCCTTATTATTTCCTCCTGAGATTAACTGGGTGTGTACAGATTCTGTGCTGCTGCCTCAGCTGCAATCCAACCTCCCTCCTGCAATATTCATGCAAATATCTGGGCCCCACTGATACAAGATTACACCTCTTAAGGAATACTACGGCTTTCTATAGCTAGTTTCAAGAGTCACAAAAGGAAAGTAATAGACATCAAGTTTAGAAAGAAATGTTTAATTGTGCTGCAGTTGTATTGTACTGACATAACTCTTGTCCGGGCAGGCTTGAACCAGTGAGAACTGAATAACAAAGTTACGTGAACTCCTCAGTAAAATTTGTAAGGACAAAAAAGCGTGTGTTTTGATAAATATCTCAGACTTTCAGATACCTTAAGACTGCAATTATAGTGCAAAAACTGTAATTTTAATTTTGGTGAGTTGTGATTCTAAATGTTTAAGTTGACCTTAAGACCTGCACCATACTGTATATTAAAAACATGTAATTACCTGCTGTTAGCAATGCAATATGATAAAGCAATGGCTACAGATTACAGAAAGTGGCAATGCCAGAATTGAACAACCTTTATAAGTAATAATTGTAAAAGGTCAAAAGGCCATGTCTGATCCATAGCCACTAAACCTGAACTTATCCTAACCCTAGCTCTGAACGCAAACATCAAATATTTTTTTCACCATATGAGGACCAGTTAAAGATACAATTAGTGGTCTATGTATTGTAGACATTTCAGGTATGGCTACACACACACACACACACACACACACACACATACATGCATGCAAAAACACTCACAAATGCAGACAAGTCAGCGTATTCTCTGGCAATCATCCCTTAAAAGTCTCGTATTTTACCGCAGATAGCTCAGTTTGAGCTAGAGTGGTTTGTAGTGTGTGTGTGTGTGTTTATCTTAATGTGAATGCCTCTCTGCTCATGTGTCTCATGCAAATGTGCCCCACAAACATATCGGTGCACCATGAGTGTATTTGTGCACACCTTGCCAGAAGACATTTGTATGTGTGTGTTTGTCACTTACACTTCCCACAACATGTCACAACACTATTTGACTTTTAGCTTTGACGTGAGGGCCTCACAGACAATGCAGGATTCCGATCAGCATCTCTCGGCCCCTGCACGGGCCCCTCGGCCTCGAATAGAAGTGGAGGAGCAGGAGGCAACTCCCCAGGGCCCGGGGACTCGACCCCTGCAGCCTGCCTTCACATCTCTGCACTGAAGGTCCCTTTCCACTTCTCAGCAGCTGTCAATCAAAAGCCACAGATGGAGAGTGTGGGGGGAAAACATGAGAGAAGCTAGACAGGCTATGTGTGTTTTAAGGTGGTGGTGTGTTAGAATCTTAGAATCAAACAAGTTAGAAGTTTGCTTAAAATCAAACAAAAGGAAAACAGAAAAGTGTTCATGTAACGGAATTTTGCAATTTACTCTCTTAATGAATAAAACATCTTGTGAAAAAAAGTGTTGATACTAAATGATGTCCTGCATTTCATTCACAATCAGTTGCACTGAGGATCAAACCAGTGTCTTCAGTAAGAACTAAAAAGACCCAACATCTGGTTAGCTGGAGAAGTTAAGTCATTGTGCAAATTATTGGACTTTGGGGGCCAGCTGATCATTGTCATTGATTCCTGCCTCTCCAGTCAATTAGATCAATGGGGCATCTTTAGGTCTGCTTAGCCATGTGTCAACTGTCACACTCTATCCCCGTCATTTGTACTCCAACACATGCTGCCAGTGCACAGGTGGTAACCTATACAGTCAACTACAGCCTGTAGAACAATGATCTGAAACTGATGAACAAAAAAGGTATTGAGAATTGATTGAAACTACTTAATTATTTTGAGTATGAAGCCTCGAGTGTAAGCAAGATCTTTTTAAGTGTTCCCAACTTCTAGAGAACATAATTATCAGTAGACAATTAATTCACAAGTTTGAAATCATACAATCAGTAAAAAGTAAACTAATTTGTCATGCCACATCAATTTTTGGACATTCTTATATTTGAATACTGTAAGTTGTATATTTCAATGCCAACAAGAGTTGCACTAAATACAAGCTAAAAAGTTGCAATTTGAATATTTGAACCACACATGTGCTGGAAATATGTTACACTTATAAGGACACTTAACAACAACAAGTATTGTCAACTACTGCCCTTGAGCAAGGCCACGATACCCAACACCCAACTCCTTCAGTGAAGCTATTCACGTTTTTTAAGGCCATACAAGTCTTTGATTTTCTAAGAGTACATTTTGTCACAGAATTTCCATATGATTTCTGTAACTGGAAAACTAAATCTTAAATTTCCAGGTTTTATATGGGCAGAAGCTTTTCATTGGCTTGCATTTGTCATAATTTACTGGTGGCTACAGTGCATGGAGAGGGAAACAGATAAATATGTTGAGACATGACTTACAAACAACAAAAGCAGTAGGCTAAAGGACTGGTGCAGTAATGAGTTTCCAAAACACAGACTTGCAAATGCAGACCACACGCCAACACTGGAGTGCTGCTACCTTGTGACCTCCATGCCCCTCAGTAGCTAACCTGTGTGCATGTACACCCATTTTGGCCCCCTCCCAACAGTGGCCTGCGTCAAGACCCAGGGAGATTGACCCCCTCCCGCACACCCCTTTCCCTTCCCTCTCCACTCCCACTGACCCCCTCAGCGATGGACCATTGTTTACTTTCACTCTCCTCCACGGCCCTGCTGGTCCGGGGGGCCGGCCGAATCGTTACATTATTGTCTGGTCCTCCCTTGCAACCCCCTCCCCTCCCGACCCGGCCTGACCCCATTCACAGTCCTCAAAAGCACCATCTGTATCACCCAACAGTCAGGGAGTGAGAGAGGGAGCGATGGGGCAAGAAGGGGAAAGAAAACAAGGCGGGGAGAAAAGACATGACGGCCGAGGAGGGAGGGAAGGAAAGGGAGAGAAAGGGAGAGACAACGAGAGGCATCTGAATGGGTGTTACGCTGTCTGTCGAAAAGTATCTGTCAAATAGTTTTCACAGTGTGAAGGCTTCCCCGCTGCTTTCCTTTCTTCAAACATTGTGGTTATTGATTTTTTTACTGCCTCCTTTTATATCTTCCTTCAATTTCTACTTTCCACAAGCTTCTAATCCTCCATGTTTTTTTTCCCACTCTGCGTATTTCCTCCTTTAAAGTTTTCTCAGACTTTCCTATATCGCTTTTCCCTTGACCCGCTTCTCTGCTTTCCTCCCTTCCGTCTCCATCCTTCCCTCCACCCCCCTTCTTGGAGTACATCCTTCATCTTGCTGTAGTGTTGCACATGCATTCCAGGGCCTCTTCTATGGCTGCATATGTGAGGAAGGCGGATTTTTCCCATGGGGCCGCAGGTGAAAACTGGGACTTACTCTGTCCGCCGAGGAACGCCATCTGTCCCTGTCGGCGCACTTGCTAGAGGAGAGCCCTGTCACCCCTCCTCCTTTCCCCTCCATTCATCCATCCCACCCTCTGTCCATCCGCTCGCCGTCCCTCCCTCACGCTGTTCTACCGTGCTGAATCACCCAGGAATGCGCTCCCTCTTTCCCTCCCCCTCTTTCTCCTTTCTTCCCTCTCGTTCTCCCTCCGTCCCGTCACTAATTCATCCCTTGCTCCCCCTTCACTTCCCTCCCACCTTCCCTCCTACTCTGCCTTCTTTCGACTCGCCTCCACCCATCTCTCTCCCCTTTCTCTCCATCTCTAATCAATCATCCATATATGACACCAGTGGCAAAATTATTAAATTATCATACATTTGTGATGAGCCTAGTGAGAACAAGGGATACTGTTTTAATTGCCAGCCTATGACCTCTCATTATGCGTATCAGTGTATTAGTTTGATATTTGGATAGAATGAAGTCAACTGAGTTTGACATTTTCCAGTAGATAAAGCAATAATATGCATACAATGACTGTGATTTATCTAACAAATTGCCAGACATTACTACAACAATAGTATGACATCACACTAACCTGTGAGACTGTCTGAAATTTTTAAAAATGTGTCACCTTAATCAATTTGTTACAGCAGTACATGTTTTGCCTTATTATATAAAATAATGCATTTTCTAGATAAAAGCTTTCATTTTTTCAGTGGTTTGTTTGAAATGTGGGATCATTTCAACAGCAAAACATGTTTGATAAATAGACTTTTTTCATTTTTGATTATACTGTAGCCACAAAATGGCATGGAGTCTAATTAGTCCTTCAGACCCAAGTAAACAAACTCATGAGGTCACTAAGTGGGCCGCTAGCATGGGAACCAGAGAGATTTCCTCTGAGAGTCCCTCTGAGATGCCCTGCATCTGCAGACCTGGGCATCTGCAGACCTGGGCCCAGCTGTCAGTCTCTGTATATGTTCGTCTCAGCTCTGGTTCTGACTGCTGTGATGCCCAACGGTCAGATGAGTGTAAAAGGACAGTGAGAGCGCACTTTCACGTGGGAACCTGGTCGAGGCGCGCAGACAAACAAACGCGGGGCAGCTAAGTGTGAAACCTCCAAACTGTCACAGAGAGGATAAGAGAATGAGTGGATGAGCCCCCACCCCCATCCCCACCCCTTCCTCTTCTCTCTTCACCCTCACACTTCTTCCCATCAACTCTCCCATCCTACATCAACCCTCCTCCCTCTCCCACCCACTTTGGTCCTGAAAACTCCCACAACCCCACACACACACACAATGCGTCCAGACAGACATGCACCCAGACACACAGTCACTTTGCCCCCCTCCTGAACACACAGACACACACTTGCACACATACACCTCCACGCCCCCTGTCAATCAGAGACCCAAGTGTCACGCAGTCACAGACAATGTTGGGGAGAAAGGGAAGATGAAAAATATTGGAGGAAAAGTGGTCCATCAGTGACTTTATCACTCTCTGGCCCCTCTGTTCCCCCTAACTGGGCGATAGCACAAAGAGGGACAAAAAAGAGTGCAAGGGAAGCAAATGAGGAGGCGATAGGGAAGGTAAAGAGAGTGGAGGGGTTGTTGGAGAGAGGTGGCTGTAGAGGAGATTTAAAGTGTCCCCATTTTCTCACTGGCCGACAGCAACAAAGAGCCAGGCGGGACACTCCACTGGGGTGGCGGTTTTTTTCCTGGGCCTCCCTTCGATCCCTACCCCCCAAACCTCTGAGGTCACCCCTCCGGTGACCCCACCTCGATTGTTTCCCGTTGCTCTGTCAGCTCTGATTGTTGCTGACTGGTTAAATGGCTGAAAACCAAAATGGAGGGGCTATGGGTGGAAAAAGTGGAAAAGAAAGAGAAGGAGGGTGAGGAATTGGGGAAAACGATGGCGCGGGGGTCCCTGAGATAACTGACTATTTGACCCAAATAAACAATCTCTCTCCACTAAAAGAAGTGGCAGGAGAAGGAGGAGGAGGAGGAGGAGGAAGAAGGTTCAGAGGGTTTGAGGTTCGAGTAGTTGGGTGAAGATGGTGAGATAGCGCCCCCTCTGTAATGACAATTGTGTGTGTGTGTGAGTCAGAGGCTAGAGGAGTACGACGGGCCTTTTTGACCAAATATTCACAGGAACTAAGGAATCCGAGGAACTAAACATAGGAAGTAGAACTTGCTTCAGCTGATTTATGTTTGGGTTTCCACTGCATCTCAAGAACTATGAAGATCAGACAAATAAGACCAATGAGACATTCAGAACCTATGACTTTGTTTGAGACATTGGTTTTAAACATAATAGGAAAACACAGAAGAGGTTAAAGTCAAAGGCCTCTAGCTTGAGGGCATTACATTTTCCAACAAGTCTAAACGATAAAATAATCTGTAATCGCTCCCCTGAACACGGCATTTTCTGATCCGATGCCACTATCAGCAAAATTACATAATTTATCTGTGCCTTCCAAAATCGTCACAAATCACTTTTGGAAAATGAGGTTTGATTAGGCTCAAGCACAAAAAAGACTTGGTGAGGGTATGATGGTGGTCGTTGTTAAAAGAAACCAACGTTGACTGTTGATAGGAAATGGGAAGTGAACAGTCCCCATTGTCAAAGTTCAGTTTTATTGACTTATCCAACCACCCCAACCTCCTCCCTCTCTGGCCTTTGTGGCTCTTCAACAATGTCAAACTATTTCCTCCCATCGGACAAGAGTCATAATTCCTACGACCGCTTAAAAGACAACAAAGACCAATGGCAGGATTATAAATGTTACAAATTGAAAGTGAAACCTAATGTAACATAATTTTGCAGCTGATTTATTGACATATATTTGGCACGCATAAGAGACAGACCAGATGTTGATCCATCACCTCAGCAAACAAACACGCAGCCTAATCTATCTACAAATACAGCAAACTGTCCAGCGAATGTCTTAATATCGGGCACAATGATTTAAGAACTATGAAAACCCTTGATTTCTGTTATAGACAACAGATTTCCTTAATAGCAACCTGAATGGCCTAACTATCTGACTTGGATGAGATAAGTGTTTAAAGATCTGGTCCTGATCAATTATGCAAGCATATCCATTCCCTCCGCTCCCTTCCAATCAAACAGCTAAATAAGCCATGGTCTGGATGGACCCTTTGCTCTAATTGGACAAATGGCTTGCTTAATTGATCATTGATTGATGATCAATAGGGAACATGTGTTCTTGGTCTTTACAAGGCAGGTGATTGAAAGCCGGCTATAAAATCAGCCAGATAGTTTGACAGCCGCCAATGGACTCTCATCACTTTACTGTAAGAAAAAAAAGAAGTGCATGAGGGAGACAGGGAGATATGGGAAGGCTGCTTTTTCTTTTCCAAGCTTAGTTGAGATGCTCGTACCTCTAAAATGAACTCAACTAAAGGAGTAAGTCCCTTCCATTCAATTACGCTATGAGTAAAAGAGATATGAGAGAGTGAGGTAGTGGACTAAAGACTGAATGCCATGTAGAGGGAGGAAGAGCAGACATGAAGGCAAAAGAGAGGATCTGCACTCCATTTTTGTTCCATCTCTCTTTCCCACTCCAAATGTGTATCACTTATCAGTCAAGACACCTGTTTGAAAGCGGGCAAGAGTGCATGTGCATGAAGAGAGGAGGGTGTCTCAACGACCATGCTGTCCCGACAGAATAGGGGGACATCATTGTGGATCCCTTTGATCTGCTGCTCATAGATTCGCTTGAAAGGATCATGGGAGAGGGAGAGAGAGAGAGAGAGAGAGAGAGAGAGAGAGAGAGAGAGAGAGAGATGCAGACAGACAGAGAGAGAGGAGACACTTCACCCAGGCATCAGTAGGCCTTCGCCCTCAGCCTCAGGTACCTATCCTTGCTCTGTTTCTGAGCCAGCTCTAATAAATATGAATCGCTAAGACAAAAGGAGGGAGAGTGAAAAGGGAGGGAGCGGGGGCCACAAAGGACACCACTCAATGCCTTTGAAGAGGCACTGAGACGAGGGGTGTCGTGAGCACAAATGTACGCACCTTGCACATACACATAAACACACATACACCAACCCTCCAAATGATGTGGGTGGATAGGACAGCAAATATCCACATTTGCATCTTGTGTTTTTTAGATCACTTTTCAAGGATATACCACAAAAGAAACATCATCAGTGAAATTAGACCTAAAAGCCTTGGTTAGCAGATGATAATACATGCATACATGTGTTTGGAGTGGTGTATGTGTTTTAATGGACATTAAGACAGCTGAGATTAAAGCGTCTTTAAAGGTTATAAGAGGATGGGATATGAAGTAGCAAAGATAGATGTTTTTCCATGGCAACAAATGAAGAAATAAATCTAATTGCACAATTCAATTTATTTTTCTGCAGACATACCCTTGGTTTTCATATATTTGGAGGGCTAATTGGTCATAGAATTTTCTGTATGGCAGAATGTGAAGCTGCAATTCTAATATAAAGATGCTTTTATTCCATTTTTGTTTTTCTTTGTTAAATAAACTTGTTGTAGTCCTGTGATGTGTTTTTACTTAATAATTAATTTTCATCCAAAGAATAACCTTTTAATTTCAAGGTCTTGAATGTGTTTCTGTTTACTGTAATATAGATGTAGATACTCAATTGAAATTTTGAGAATCTCAGTTTTAACTGGATGAATGGTGTACTAATGGTAAATGGACTGCATTTATATAGTGCTTTTCTGCCTTAACGGACAAAGCGCTTACAATTTTGCCTCTCATTCACCCATTCACACTCACACATCAATGGCAGCGGTTACCTCATCTGCACTGGTGCGTAAGATGTCTGTCAAGCTGAAAACTGATGTTTCTTCAATTAATATATTTATTACATACACATGTAGGTGTTGTGAAAAACTAAAAAACTGTACATTTACTGTGGCTGAAGATGTTCACTTACTCTAAAACTGATAGCTGTTTGTTTGTATGGTTGCACCTGTCTGTTGGTGATGCCAAAAGTTCATCACCTCAGTAAATAATACGTTCACAAAATATTCCACAACAATTAAGTGAAAGAACTTCATAAATACAATACTGGATGGTCCATTACCATCACTGTGGTTTAAATGTGCAGAAAATTACTGATTGTTTTACTTTCACATTTCTACTTTGCAGAAAGAATGGCACCAGGAATGTTGCTGTTTCTTTCTTTCCATATTCAATTTCAGAATGAAAAAGACAATGTAGCACTAATTGAAGAAAGATGTTGGACGGATGCTACAATTACCAGCAACAACTATAACTATAGAAATACAATGACCGGCAGTTTTATACTTGACTGTAATCAACACATACATTTTATAAAACATACCTTACAACATGACAGTGTTATGTCTTTCAATGACAGAACTACAACTCATGCTCAGCTGCAAAGTTATATGGTATTGACACATCAGTGCAAGACAGCCTGTTCATCTTTCAGTGACAGTTGAAAGCCATGATAATAGTTTGCTTTTAATTCTGATAATAATTTACATTAATTAAATAATTACATATCCCAAAAAGTTGAATTTAGTAAAAGGCTAGAACCAAAATCCCTAATTTTCAAATAAACAGCACTGTCAGAGGAGGGAGCATCAGTGACACAGACTGATAACTTAGCCTCTGAGCATGTCTTAAACTAAATGACCCCTATCAGACAAACTTCAATGGGCTGTCTTTGGAAAACAATCAGCAATGTGCTCCTCCTTGACCTTTAGCGACTCAGCAGGCTCAGTCCAATCACAGAGTATTGACATTATCCACCACACGCCATTTATAACGTCAGCCGCCGCTTGCCTCAAAGGTCCAGTCGAAATACCAGCACAGTCATGTTGTGTTTTGGTTGTGTTGAATTTGAAGGAGGAGGGCAGGGTGTGCGGGTGATTCAGGTCATTTTGTGGACCAGGGCTAGGTGATTAGAGTGATTGCTTCAGGTCCATGTCAGTTTAGCTTCGCATTTTGTGTTCTCCATCTTCTACTTGAACACATAAACACACAGATTCATGCAAAATAAGATACACATACACATACAGGTGCACAAAGATGGATATATGCATACATAAACCCAGAGTTTGATGCACAAACAGATGTATCACATATCGTATCGATCTCTCATCCACCCAAAACCTGTGTCAATGAGACCATCTTCCAAATCAATGTCCCATCATCTACAGTCCACTCAGTCCACATAACTTACACCAATGGGGAAGGGTGGTGGTTTGAGTGTCTAACTTTGGTCATCAGGTCCTCTAAAAGCACCTTAAGGCCTTGTCAATCCTGCCAGATCACCCATTTCATCCCCATCTGGGGGTGATCCATCTCGGCAGGCCCAGCCAGGCTCCATTACCCCCAGACAAGCTGTGAAATGGCCATTATGTGTGTGCAGGCATGTGGGGGGAAATGGGCCTCTGTGTCGGCCATCAGCCTTTACCAGCCAACAATGGACCTATATATGTGGCTGAATACCCTGCTCAGGCCACTAAATACAAATAGATTGAAATAGTATTAGCTTAACGTTCAGGAAAGAGGGACAAAAACAAGGCATGACAGCAGCTGTTGGGGATGTTGATGTTTGAATTCAGTTGGATGCACGGAATGTTTTGTATCATGTTTCTATTGTATTAATATAGATACAGATGGATGTTGGGACTCCACAGATGAATTACTTAATTTGGGTGATTGTTAACATTCTCTTTTGTCCCACAATCCTGAGAGCCATTGAACACAGCACTGGCTAGTGTGACCTGTGACCCAGATGTCACCAGGTCAATAAAAAGGTCAGTGATGCTTTGTTTTAGCTCTCTTTCTCCTGGAATCTTTCACTGAGGCGGACAGCCCATGGCTGCCCCCTCTCAGTGTCTGCTCACAAGCAGACACCCACCTGATCTCTCTCCTCCTGGCTTCGCCGTGTAATCTGCTTGGAGCAGAAACACGCAGCAGAACCGAAGTCTCCTGATCTACTAAAGCGCTGCGAAGGCCTCTTAGATCTCTGCAACAAAGTTTAGCGCAAACGGCTGCCACACACAAAGCCTGCCGGCTAACTTTACATGCTAACAGGAGCACGAAGCAAGTTGACGCAGACCTGATAACTCAGTAAGGACGACCAGAGACGGAGCGACCGGCTTCCTCTGATCTCTACAAGGACACTCTGGACACTGCACAGCAAAAGACGCTTCCACAGCGGAACCACAATTCTTCCCAGCTTGGCTCGTCTACAACAGACTGACCGCCAGCTAACAGCAGGACTGTTTAAATTTTGTACATGTGACGTTTCTGAGGTTTTGTTGACATGTTTATCTGTTAAGTTAATTTGGTAGCCACATGCTAAGTTTGTTAGTTAGTTTGTTATGCTCCACACAGACAGTCTTTGCATGCTAACTAACTCCTTTTAATTTGGCACCGTTATCCTAAACAGATCTCACACACACACACACACACACACACACACACACACACACACACACACACACACACACACCTCCTAATTTGACTCAAACACAACCACACACGGCGGAGTGAAACTTTAAAACTCCCACTTTAGATGTTTCTTTGTTTCTGACCACGTGGGTTCATGCTTGTGCACGCGAAACAACATGCACGCACGCACACACACACACACCCTGTATTCTGTAGTTTAGTATTTAGAGTTAAACTTCACATTGTGTTTTTACTTTGTTTATCTTTTTAAATAAATGCTTGTGTATAATTATGCTGGTTTCTTTAATGTTTCACAAGAGAGAGTAATTTACCAACCTCTTCTATGTTGAACTCCACATCCTTCAACCTACTAGCTATTAATATATATTAATTCCGGTTATAGTTATTAATTTAATTGTTAATCTGAGTTCCAAATTGTTTGGTGTATTTTATGAGACTCAATCAATTAATTGGCATCATCATCTCTCTTCTTTAAGAAGAGTGGTGCCCCGAGGACTTTATTCATTAAAGTTGTTTATAATTATCTTTGATAATTCTGATAGCCATAATTAATTGATCGCACTTACACAAGTGGGTGCCCCCTTTAAACATTGTAAATCCCAACATGGATGACAAATTAAAGGAAAGACTCACAACAAATGTGGATACAGGGCATGACAGGTCACTGACTAGTTTGTTGGGTATGAAAACGATGTGAATCATATACTGCCTTTGCAGTTACCAGATCTCAACACAGCTGAACACCTATGGGATATTTTGGACTGACATGTTAGACAGCAGAGTTATTTGGAGTGTTCCTTTGTCCTCATGGTGTTGGTTTTGCTACAATACTGCGTCCAACTAAAAGTTGGACCTTCCAGATACTGGTGTATTTATAGTACTATCAATTGAAACCCTTTGACTGTAACACACAGGTGATCTCCTGATTTAACTAATGAAATGAACTAACTGGCTGCACCAGTGATGACGTAGGTGTGTAGGGTTTAATACTTACGCAAATAGTATTTTGTGTTTGTAATTAATTTAGATCACTTTGTAGAGATCCGTTTTTTCTTTTACATTAAAGGGTCGTTTTCTGTTGATCAGTGTAAAAAAAAAACACTTAAATAACATTAAAATAACATTAAATCTACTTTGACTCAGTGTTGTAAGACAATAAAACATTAAAACTGCCAAGGGGGGTGAATATTTTATAGAGACTGTAATTAAGGGATATAGGGATTCAAATTAGTACACCACATTAGGACAGCAACTAACAATTATTTTCATTATTGATTAATCTGTCTATTTTTGTCCATTAGTCATTTTTTCCAACCGAAACTACCTCATCCATCAAGAGGGCATCAACACTACACTTCCTTGTCTAACATTTCCAGGATGGCATATCATTACCGAGTCACAGTATCAAGGATTACATGACACCAATAACATGAAGGAGGTGATAAAGACAAAGACAGGGGAAAAGACGTGAAGAAGAGAGCCACTTCCCCTGAGAGCTCTCTCGTTAGCACTGAAACAATGTAGGCTTAATGCCGAGACCAAGGGCTTGCTTGTCACACCTAAAGTGCTTTGCATTAATTACACCCCATATACACTCTATTAATACGACTTCCATAAGGCCTCAGCACGTGGTCTCTGAGTGTGTGCGCATTTGTGTATTTTGTGGATCTTGTAGTGTTTGTACCGATGTTACTTCTTTATCAGAGGGGGAGAGCAGATGCCACAATAGAAATTAGTATAAAGACTAAAGATCATGTTTGATGGCTCAGTATAATCCTGTTTCTGGGATGCATTGAGTTGGCTGTACAAGCGTGCCGAGCATTCATTACACCTAGAACATGCAAACATATTGTTAAAAAGGATCATCCGATTATTGACCCAAGCAGCAACATGAAACCAAGTGTGTCAGACCTGGGTGACGTAGCAATTCTCATGAGAGGAGTTGCACATGAGCAAGACGTTGTCTAATCCAAAAATATACTAAAGATAGATTCTTGATATTCTTGTTATTGTTCTATCTACTGCTAAAATTATTAGTCATTTCGTCTAGTCTTGACAATAACTTAAATAATTGTCTAGGGCTGCATTTTCATTATCAATTCATCTGCCAATCATTTTCTTGATTAATCTATAAACTGTCAGAAAATAGTGCAAAATGCCCATTACAATTCCCTAAAGCTTGTTTTGTCTGATCAACAGACCAAAACACCAAAAAAATCAATTTGCCATTCCATAAGGAAAAGAAAAATAGTAAATTCTTATAATTGGGAAGCTGGAGGTAGGGAATGTTTGGTATTTTTGCTTGAAAAAAAGTGATTAATTCATTATCAAAATAGTTGCCAATTTTGTCGATCACTTAATTGATTAGTCAACTAATGGAATCATTCCAAACATTTTTTGGTTCCAGTTTAAAAAATGAGGATTTGCTTTAAGAATGTCACACTGGACAAAACAAGCAATTTGAAAATGTCACCTTGGGCTCTGGTAAATTATGACGACCATTTTTCACTATTTAAACAATGAATCGATTAATTCAGAAAAGTAAATGACTGATTAAACCATTGTTAAATAATCATTTGTTGTAGCTCTAGTTCAGTCTGGTTGGCACTCACTGTGCTGACCTGTGATGGAAACACCACCAAGGATTTATAAACCCAAAATCAATTATTTGTGCATGTGAGTATTCATGCCTGTACATGTGACAAAGAGAGTGAATGCTTGAGTGCATGAGCATCATTTATATTATTATTATTATGTAGATATCGGTAACCTTGCATATGTTCGTGAGTCTGTGTGTGTGAGTCTGTGTGCAGTGTGTCTGATGTATCTTTTAGTTGTGGATAAATAAACAGCAGAGACAAACATACGCTGCATCAGTTTAATGACCCATCCCTGTAGAGTCCCTCTACATTCAATTAGCAGGAAGATAATTAATCGGGCCAAGTCTCTGGCTGCTGAGCTGGCTGGCGGACTGGCAGCGGGAAGCCAGGTGGTCTTACAGGAAAGGGTGTGTATGTGCATGTGTATGTGTGTGTATGAAAAACAAAGACAGATTCAGTGATAGACTCTTCATCTCTCTCTCCCTCTCTTTCTCCAGAGACGATGGCCATAAACAAACACGGGGACATAAAAACAGCAAAACAAAAGGGCTTTACATATGAACAACGTGAGCCCACAAACACATGCACACCTCATCATTCACACACACATATTGTAAAGGTTTAACAAGAATGCATGTTTGTTTTGACTAACATTTGCTGTCTATTTCTATCTCTTGGTCTAAGTCTGTCTGTCTCCACTGTTCTGTCACTTTCTCTCTCTCTCACAGGCACACACACAGACAATGCTGTGTACCAGTAAGCCCCTGGTGGCCACATGCTGTCACTACACAAACACCAGTGTGCTGAGGGAGTGTACGGCTCTCCATCAATCTTCTTCTGACTGAAGGACAAATCTGAGGTAAACACACCATAGGGGTTTTGCTGTGGCATCAAACACCTGTATTCCCTTACACTGGAAACACAGCAAACAGGGTAAACAGTGTGTCAGGTTTTTTATAGATTTCTGTTCTTATGTCAATTAAGACATTCGATTTTTTTAGGCAATTGTTCGTATCCACAGGGAGCAGAAACTGAACCTTATGAGGACTAAGGGTCTCTAATCATCTATTAATAATTACAGTTAAAATAGAATCTTTAGCTTAGAATTTTTAGCTTCTGTTTTAATCTGAAGGTGGGTGTGGTTTGCTGCAGGAGTGCAATTCAAGTATTTTTGTTGAGCTATCAATTATTCAGAAATTGATTAAATTGACTTTCAAATATTTTCCTGTGATTGATGAAACTTTGTGGCACTTTATTGTTGGCACCTGCTGTATATAGTTTAAAACAAACCACAATGTACTGTAAGTTTTTGTAAACACTTTTCTCTGCAGACCTAATCAGTTCCACAAAGTTTGGGGGTTCAAATTTAAGAATAAAAGATAATTCAAGTCCATGTGCTTAATTTTGTGCTGATAATCTATGTCACGTGTTGTTGTTGAACCTGACAATATATCATATTTGGTTGGCTTATTTTGGCAATTAAAAACATATAAACATATTTTTTATACAAAAACAATGTTTAAAATACTTGCTTCCATTGTGGCCTTTGTAGAAATGGTCTGTGTATTTATGCTACTTCCCGTGTGATTTCATGAGAAGAATGTCCAGTTTGTTCCTTTAAATCAGGTGTAAGAATTACTTGTATTTTATCATTCACTAGCTGTCTTGGTTTGTCTTAGGTGCTCCCTCAAACACAAACACACACAGGCTCTCCTCTCTTTAGAACACTGTCTCTTTCTCATACTCTTCTTCCCTTTCCTCCTTTCTTACCCAGCTTGTTATGCAGATTCCCAGATTTGCCTCCTTCAACACTCACACACACACACACACACACACACAGTTCTGTCTGTACCTCCCCAGGGGCACCGGGGAAGGGCAGAGCGAAGATGGAAATGAATTCAGCCATGTTGCAAGTGGCAACGCAAATCTGCATCTGTAATTACCCCCAGAAATACACAGGGAGCTTCCTTTCTCTCTCCTCCTCATGCTTTCGGTCCTCCCTCTCTTCTGTCTTCCCGATCTCCTCCTTCTCTCCAAGACCCAATCGCTTTCCTTTTTCTCTCTGTATCTCTGAACTCCCCCCTTCTTCTCCTCCATGTCTATCTCACACTCTCTCTGTCTCAAAGGCTTCTTAAGTGATGCTTGGTGGGCCAATTAAGGTGAGTAGAAGTATGAGCCCGTGTGTGTGTGTGCGTGTGTGTGTGTGTTCATGCATGCATGAGTGTATTTATGCATGCATCAAACACTGCACAGTCTTGTTTATGTCCACACTGTCTGTGTTTGTGTCTGTCTTTCCACACATATCTATGTGTGTGTGTGTGTGTGTGTGTGTGTGTGTGTATGAATACTATGTGTGTGCACGTGTGAGTGTGTGTTTATGTATGGTGTCATCTCTTTGTGTCTGGGTCGGGGCATATTCATGTGTTTATAAGTGTCCCCTCAGGCCAAATACGGCTAAGCTGTCTCTTGAAATGGGACAATATTCCAAATACTAAACTAAAAACAACTGTCTGTATCTGCAATTCAGTACACAGATCCACAACCACTAGCTCTGGTTCAAAACATAAAATCACATTTTATCCCTGTTATGTCATCAATAATGTGGAGTTTAATGTAAGATGCCTGAACTATGACTTCCAGTCAGTTATCATGAAGCATCACAACCAAAATATATGTATACAAATGAATATTTTCAACAAACCACTGAAAAACTATCCTATCCTGTAACTTCAATAAGGTTTATACTGTTTATATTGATGATTATATCATAAATACATGAATGTCAAAAGATTACGTCATCCTGAAAGGTTAGTTACCTTCTATCACATCCCTGCTTAGTCTATCATGCAACATGATACACCCACACACCTCAAAAAAACAACAACAAAACAGGACACATGACTTACAAATATTTTCTTATTCATTATATGATTTATATGATATAGATTTTGATATCTCAGTTTAATCAACATGAAATCTAGAGTGTTTGAAGGGCAAGCATATGGTGACCCACAACTAGGTGGCTTGAGAAAAATCTAATTTGGTGTTTTCACAAAGGCCAAATGGCAGGTTTGCGGCCAAATTGAAGTGTCACATTCAGTACTAATATGTGATATTCATGGATTTATTTACAATTCCATTACAAGCTCTTCTGGTGTTGTTTTCATTAAAGGAAAACACCTCAACTTGCAGGGAGCTCACTGTTTTCATACAGCTGAAAAGCCTTTGCAAATACACCAATTTCAATTTTGTTTTGGATTATATTAGGCCTTGGTGTGCTCCAGGAAAGGTGATGAGGTGCAGAGAATACACCAAGGCCCTCTGAAAGGGGGTGGGTAGGTGAGGGTGAGGGTAAAGGGTGGAGGTGAGGCAGAACAGGAAAAGAAGGATGGAAGGAAGCAAGAGAGAGACACACCCTGTGGCAAGGCTCTGCTGCAAAGGAGCCAATTAGGGGAAGGCAGGGCCCACAGGGGCTAAGTATACAAACCCTACTGCGACTGGGCCAGTGTGTGATTCAGTGCAAGTGTTTGTGTGTGTGTGAACACGCATTTTAACATTATTATTATTATCATTATTTTCATGCCAAGTCAAGGGCACACATACGGTACATATTGATTGCAACATTTTGCCTGTTTTCAGTTTGTTTTACTGTTTGTTTCTAATTCAGCATTTCATTTATTTTGGCAAAACTATATTTCACAAATTATTAATGTAACATACAGCAAATGCCACATATATAATACTGGTTAAATGTCTTTTTCTGAAGTGGAGTGGAGTCTCTGAGAAAGGCCTCTGTGATTGCCAGTTAAATGATGATGTTAATTCATCATTTAGGAAACCAATAAAATAAAATAGCTCTGATTCCAGAATAATTCAGTGTCATTTCTCTGTGGTCCTCTTCATTGTTCCAATCAATCAGATTATTTTACTAATAGCTCTGTTAATGAATATTTAATCTGGATGTAATAGTGTAGCAGACTCTACAGGGTGATGGAGAGTGTATTTCAGTGTGAGATGGAGATATGTATATGGACAAAGAGACATGCATGTGCACAAACATACAAAGAAGAACACATAATAATGTACCATCTACAAGAAAGTCTAAACATATCTTACATGCAGGGACTATTTTCATGTAATCTTTTTTATTTGAGATGAAAATAACTTCTTTATTATCGGGTACATTAATAAATACATACAGCCTAAAAACATCTTTCTACTGCAGTTTTGACCAAAGGGATCGCTCAATTAGCTCATGTGTGCTAATTCAATCAAAACAGAGATACATATCAATTATTTGAATTAAAACTAAATTCTGTCTGACTGGTCGTAAGACCTATAGATAGACAGCAGTGAGTGCGTGTGCACACAAACATTAGTGCAAATGTGTGTGTATGTGAGTATTGCTGAGGTTGTGTGATATGAAAAAAAAGGAACTCTGAATAATGCATGAGTCTTTTGGTCAATGCATTGTGATTTGCTTTAAGGAGGCCTTCTCTCAGCCATTATAAGATTAAACCCAACCTTGGTTTGTCTAGAGTGGCCAGGACATGCGAGAGACCTGTCAACACTGCAAGAACTTGGACCTCACACACACACACACACACACACACACACACGGTCATATACAGTACATAAAACAGCTATATATCCCACCACACACACACACCAACACACACATACAGCCACACAAATACACAGATATAATTACGTATACTACAGATACACTAACATATACAGTTAGGTGATGTATAGACAGTATAGTCCCAATTAAGTGAGGGAATGATAATGAGGATAAAGTGAAAGAAAAAAGCAAGATGGGGAAAAAGGAGAGGAAAGATAAACAAAAAGAGTTTAATAAGAGAAAAGAAAAGAAATCTAAAAAAAGGGATGAAGGCAGAAGCAAAAGCAATTTGTCAGTTCCAGTGGGAATGTAGGTAAATTGTGGTCCCTCTCTGTTTCGATTCCTGTCCAGCCAATATGCCTGCTGTTTGACATGCTTCAAACATTCTTTATAAAGCCCTCAGTTTCTCTACTGCTCTTTCTCTCCCTCTGTCTGTCTTTCTATCCCCACCGTCAATCAGTTCTGTTGTCGTTCCCAATCAATAATCAGTTTCCTTGAGAAATAATGGGCCACTGCTGTTTTGGGTCTTGCCCATAGGCCTTGACCTTTTGATAGGCTAAAGGCAAATCCACGGAGATGAAGGGATGAAAGACTGGTCCAGGCCCATTAAGAATCGTGACCCTGGAAAAGCTGGTAGGTTCTAAAATGACTCCTTCTGTCTTTCTGAGATCTGATGGAGAAAACCTATCCAAAAACATATTCAGCATTGTGAATATCCAGTCTTGAAGTATTACTGTATGTGTTAGTGTGTAATTCTCCACTTAATAATGCAAAAATTAATGAATTAAAATCAGTTACAGAATAGAGTGAATTATATGAACAGCACAAAAGCAACTTCTTCATGATTTCAAATTCTAATCAAAACCACACCCAAACAAAAAAGATGCTTTAGAGAGACCCATTCTTTCACGAAACAAAAAACAAGCAGTTTTGAAAGTGACAAAGAATGTACAGAGCTAACAAAACAGAGAGAGGGAAAAGCACATACAGTTTAGCAGGACATTTAAGACTCCTCGCCTCTTGTTCTCCATTTGTTGGCGTGTTACATGAAAACACGATCCCATGGGACCTCCTCTGCATGAGATGAGTGAGGGAAGGATAGAAGAAGAGAGAGAAGACATGAGGAGAAGGAGGAGGAAGGAGGGAGGGAGAGGTGGGGGTGTGGTGGCTGAGAGGGAGGGAAGGGAAACCTAGTTAGAGGAGAAGATCGAGAGCAGGAAAAGAAAGGAGAACTCTTAAGAGGTTCTAGATGAGATGGAGACACAGGAATTACATATTGTAACATGTTATGACATTTTATAAAGTTATTTTCCAAAAATGTATAGTAAATAGCCTTCTGGGAAATTTTTTATCACTTGACAGTTATCATTCTTGTCAGCTGGTCTACTATCCTACTACCCTCTATGATTGAGCTCAGATTTTCCTCTGCCAACCCTTTTTATTCCAAAATAATGCATATTTCATTCAACAACAATATACAGTATATGTATGTATACATGTGAAGAAAGGGAGGTTCCCAATTTCAAACACAATAATCAGCTAAGCTCAAATAACTTCTTTAATACAATTATATTTTTCTCTCGAGATTTGTTTATTCAGACACGTTTGATGAAAACACTGCAAGTCCAAGGAAGATTTCTTTTGTCTTGATTTCTCAAAAACCAAAAACATTTTTTAAACAATAGTGTTACTACTAATACTGTTAAATGTATACCTTCCCAAAAGCCATTGATTCATGTTGCTTTAAATTGGATAATTTCTCACATTTAAGGCTGCAACTGTCCATTATTTTACTATCGATTGATCTGACAATTATTTTCTTGGTTAATCAATTAATAGTAATAGAAAATGGTACAAAATGCCCGTTATAATTACTCAGAGCCCAAGGTAATCAAATTGCATTTTTTGTCTGACTGACAGTCCAAAGATATTCAGTTTGTGATTATATATGACAGAGAAAAACATCAAATCCTCAAATTTGAGTAGCTGAGGCCTGTGAATTGTGTTTATTTTTTCTTGAAAAATGTTATATGTTAAACATTTAATAGAAATTCTAAATAGTTTGCAATTTTATGTCATTCAACTGATCGATGAATCCACTGATTGATTCAGCTCTACTCACAATGATTGAATAATTAAGTGAAGGATGATGGAGCCATTTCTTCTAACATGGTTGTCTTTTTCAGGAAAATGAAACAGAACGTGAAAATGTGACATTTTTAAAAACACATTACTAAACACTGTATAAATAATAGTATAAATATAAGTCACTACCAATATGAGACAAAAGCTATTTTATCTTAACCATCTTTTTTGTTTATGTCAATGCTTAAAACTGTTGTAAGTGGCACCTTTAAAGAGGAAAAGAAAACCAATCAGGGGCAGAGCAAGAGTGGTAGAAATGTGAATGATATTAGCTCAAGCTCAGCTAATCAGTGGCACAGCCTTCGTCCCCCCTCTGTAGCAACGTTAGCCGCAGCCCGGCAGATAGAGTTAGATATTCACGATACAAGGCAAGCTACTCAGTGTTCAAACAAAGTGCTCTGCCAAGTTCACCCATGTATGTAGAGGTGCGGTGATGGGAGAGAGTGTGGCAGGGAGAGAGAGGGTTAGAAAGAGAGAGAGAGTTAGAGAAATACAGAGACGACGAGAAGAGAGAGAGAGGGGTATTTTATTATTCACACAAGGCATAGTAAACCAGGCACGCTCGGTTAGCAACACTTAAACTCCCTGTGCTGTAGTGGTTAGCTGCTAATGCGACAGCAGTGATTTGGACATGTCCTATTAATAGTGCAGGGGAGGTTTCTATGCATGCTAATGGTGGTGCGTATTAGCTATTAATAGAATCACATAAGGGTCCTGAGATGGGAGAACGTTTCTGTGTAGTGGAGAGTGTGGGTTTGTGTGTGTGTGTGTGTGTGAGGGTAAGGATACAACCTGTATCTTTCTCGAGCAGTTAGCAGCGAAGCAAAGTCAGTGTTTGTGAGTCAATTCGGAGGGAGGGGCTGCAGAGCAGAGAGAGACCCTGGATGGAGTGTGTAAGGATTGTGTGTGTTTTTGTCAGTGTGTGTGCATTCCTGCCTGTGTGAGTCTCCAGAGGTTGTAAACAGAGTGTGTGTGAGACAGCGGGGAAAGAGGGGAAGGTGAGGGAAAACAGGGAGGAGTGTGCAAGACAGAAAGCGGATGGTGTGGTTTCGATGCCAGTATGATACGGTGTGATGCAGCTGGAAGTTTGGAAGTGTTGAGCGCTCCTCCTAGGCATGGATATTTAATGACCTGAGACCCCAACCAGGCCCTAAGATTCTTCCTCTCCCCCCCTCTCCACCCCACATCCTTCTGGTTCTCCACCCCCTACATTGCGATGAGGAGAGAAGGCTTCCCTTCTTTGCTATCTGGCAAAAGCTTAGAAGCTGCCATCAAGGAGAATATAAAGAAAGCCGAAGAGCTCAACCAGAGAGAGAGAGTTGAGTATTCTTTTACCTGATTTCTGAATAATCAAAAGACTGTATGTGCACTTTGTCTCATCAATTAACGACTAGCTCATATCAAACACTGACATCCATTATTCATTACTGTTTGATCTGTAACATTGTTGGTTTTTAGCAAAAGAACCAAGATCTTAATTATTTTAGGTTAGAACATATAAAGCTCAATTTGACATTATATTTTATCTTGTCATATAATCACATAATTGCGTATTTTTCCTGCCTGAGAAAAGAAGTATTTAAACGTATGGCCACACAATGTTCTTGTGCAACTTTTCAAGGAACATCAAAACAATCCCACTTCTGGAAAAAAGGAAATATACTTGAGTTCATCACAGCACTTTCTAATTCATGCATGAACAGTGTAAACAAGTTACTTAATGCAGTCAAAGCCCAAAGAGAAGTGAAAAACACTGTACTGTTTCATTTTAAAAACAGAATATATTTATTCAGTTGTAGGAGAAGAGTATCATTACACAACATTAAGTAGTGGGTGAACAGTGCAGACTTTTAATACAAAGTGATATCTGCAGGTAGGTCAGTGTCATCCTCTGACATGATGGATGGAAGCATTATTTGATTATTACATTTTTTGTATTATTGTACTACATGTTTGCTTTATGCAACACGGTCATATTTAAGAAAAATGTATATTTGCGACTAGAGGCTTCAATGCAAAGATACACAACATCAGGACTGGCACTGGTTTTCACAAAGGCACATCAGTTAGACCTTAATAACTAACCTTGTAGAAGTGAATTTGTAATATTTTCATTTTCCCTCCTCCGGGAGGATAAAGAAATTTCACCAACCAGCTTTTCTTGAGCAGAACTTGTACATAATGTTGTGAAATCAATGTCTTCACAAAGAGCCTCGTGGCAGTGAAAGAGGGAGGGGGGTGAGCATGTGTGTGCGTTTGGGTATGTTTGTGTGAGTGCATGCACTGGGCAGGTGTGTGTTGACAGAGGTGACTGTTTTCTCTCTCCATATTTTTACACATAACCATATCACTCCCACATTAAAAACAGACACATACATGTGTAACACATAAACACACACTCTGACACTCTTCCTCGCTCTTTATTTCATATTTGGTTCCTGAAATCACTGCAACTCTGACTGCCCAAATACACAATACTTAATAATCCCATATTGTATGTCTGTGTGTGTGGGCATGCGTCTGTGAACATGTTTATGCACGTGCGTGTATGCATCATGCTGCTGAATAGGTATTGTTTTCCCCTGCGCTTCTGATCGGGCAATTTGGCAGCGGACTCGGGGAGAGGAAGCTAATGCGGATCTAATGAGTCGGCGGGCCGGCAGGATTGAGAAGTGTATCGGCGCAGTAATGTGAGGAGATGGGCCCATGTCGCCTTGAGGGATTAGGGGTTTGAGCTACAGTGGATGGGGGACCCTAGCAAGGCCACATCTCTTCCCACCTTATCCCTTTCCTTCTCTCTCCTAAACAAGTCCCCTAGTGGATGTATGGGCTCTCTCCCAAAGCCCGACACGCCCGCCCTGGGAGTAATTGATTTCTTCAGCGCTCCCTGTTGTGGTGGTGGTGGTAACGGTGGAAGAAGCTCTTAGTCTTTTTGTGTTGTCAGTGCACACATACATGGTACTGATGCATGGGAGAATTAAACCAGGATTGACGGATTACGTTGCCAGTGAGCTAGTGCCTGTTCGCCGCAGCGGACAATCACTGTCTTTACTGGTGGTGGTGGGAAAATGGAGAGAGAGAGGAGAGAGAGAGAGAGAGAGAGAGAGAGAGAGAGAGAGAGAGAGAGAGAGAGAGAGAGCTTGAATGCAGACAATCACTTGTGATTTTGCTGTACATAGTACAGAAAGGCTGATTCACCAAAATTACAAAAGAAACAAAAAGTATTTTCTCAGTCATGCAAATAGTTTTTGTTTAGGTTTTGACATATGCATCTCTGAGATTTCTGTTTCCACCCTAACACAATGGAGGTGAATAGAATTTAATTTGTGGTGCTCACAGTATTGAAAAATGAAACAGCAACAGAAACAATATCCCCGTTACTCTAGATAATCCACAAAACACACTGTCAAAGTTCCGATAGACTGTTTCTATAGTAGAAAGTCTTTCCAATGAAATCTGTCTACAGCTAGGCACCACTACGGGTAAGTGAGAAATGCGGGTCTGTATAGTAAGGCATGCATTTATGTTTAAACGTGAGGGTATATACATGCATACACACAGGTGTGTGCATTTGACTGATGTGTGTTTGATCGTGGCTCTTCCCCTTGTACTGTGCATCTAAAGGCCTGCTGGTGGTGTGTGTGCATGTGGGGTGGGAGTGATGGTGAGGGTGTGCGTGGTCGGGCTGTGCTAGTGGGGTGATCATGTCTCAGCATTGAAATTCAAATATGCCCTGAAAATACAAACCCTTATGTCAGGGATCAAGGACTCGCCTGGTTTCAACACAATCACTTCACTGTGTATGCTTCTCTCATAAATAAAGGAGCAGCGCTCTACTTCATACCACTGTGTTTTAATTATTAAGATAGAACCACGGAGGTTATCTCACTGTTCACTGCCAGCAACTAGAAAAATTAAATTTTTGCCAGCACAGTGCTTAGAGAGCAACATTGTAAGGTGGCATAATTGAAGGACAATAGAATTTTTAAGTACTGAACTCTGAATAAAAAAAAAAGTGTAAAAAAGACAAAGGGATGGCACTTGCAACATGCCTCGGATTTTATGGTTAGGATGTTATATAAGACTTTAGAGCTTATTTAAAAACTCTAATTAAACAGCCATATGATACCAAAGAATAAAACTAATTAGCTAACAATATTTGGCTTTGGCTACAATTCTAATGAAATGGACACGTTGTGGCATATGTGCTAAAATATATTTTTTCTACATGTTAAGTGTTGGAGAAATATACCAGTGAAACCATGAGCCACAGGTGACTACTACATTCATCTTGATGTGCAAGGCTACATGAAGTGAATTATCATTATGGCGAACACCCACACGCATGCTGTAAAGCCGGTCAGCATTTAAAAAAAAAACGAACATTAGTCGAGGCGCATTTCCTCTCTCATTAATTTAACCAGTGGACCATTATTTGTTTTCCCAGTGTTCATTAGTCAGGTGAGGCTGACATGGCGGGCCACCACAGTTGGGAGGCGAGGACATTTCCTCCGTTTGTAACCATGCAGACAGGAGGTGTGTCTTTGTGTTTAGAAGTGCATTACATATTGCCTGTTTCCAGGTGATGGAAATGGTAAAGCAAAGAGAAGAAGGGGTTTGTGGGGACCAGAGAATGAAAAGGGCGAGGTGGTTATGTGGTAGTTTCACTCGCATCGATTGCCTGTTTTTAATCGGGCATAGCAGATATAACTTCCTTTGAATCGAATTCCCTGGGTAAAACATTATAAAACTAACCTTGTTATATTTATTGACAGGACATTTAAATAAATATTAGAGCCATGTGGAAGAGGGGGGAAGGTTCCAATCCATTGATTTCTGTGAAAAAAATAAAATACCATAGTCATATAACAAAGCACACCTCTACTGCTCCGCTCCCTCCCTCTGTCTTCTTTTCCATCCCCCCTACACACTCTCCTTAGCATATTAGGTGGAGAATAATGTGAAAAAATGCTTAGCACACGGGAACGAGGCCGGTGAGTGCAGACGTGGGAGTGGGTCCCCCGAGGGTGCGGTGGAGCCCCTATCCCATAAATCCCGGCTCTGGTGCAAACAATCAATTTTCAATTTTAATTATTTACCATGGCCTGCTGGACAGAGGCATTTATTTTCCCGCTCTGTCTGGATTAAAAATTAAAAATTAGGAAATTAATATTTGGTAGAGTGGGCAGAAAAAGAAAAAGACCCACTCAAAAAATTCTTTATTATCTTTCTCCCCTTTCTCTCATGTGACGGGCAAAGGTTAGTGATAGCCGAACGAGTCAATCAATAACTTCATAAATTTTCACGGACCTCCATGCACCCACTGCTATTTTAGCTGGGCTCCATCTGATGGGGGCCAGTAACATTAAGACTGTGTGAGGGAAGAAACTGGCAAAATGTGCTGTTCAGCACTTTATATCCGAGCTCTCCAGGTTTTGGCCTCTACTCTCACTTGCTTTCCGATATTTCATCTGTAAATTTAATTACAGAACCTGGAGCAAGGTATCCCCTGTCAAACTCTCATTCACACAGAACTGGTATTACAAGTGGCAACCTGCAATAAACAGCAATATGAAAACACTCTGCAGGCAAACACAACAGGCCCGTAACACATTCTTTAGACAAACCAAATAAAATTGGTGAAGGTTTACAACACAAGATGTCTGTTTAGATAACATATGATCATACATGAATAACAATTTCACATGCCTAAAGATTTTCAGACACCATACCTTCTGGACAGCGTTACCATCTGACGGCCTAGCATAAACAAGCAACATCACCTTTCAACAAAGCCACCCAGCTTAAAATAAAAGACCTATCCATCGTCAATTAACAAACAACAATTAAGGGTCCATAGCTCACATCTCTGGCCATGTTGTACAGAAGTGAAAAGCAACACACCAACACTTTATTGTCACACTTTTAACCATGATGTATTCAGTGGGCTATAGGAGGGGCTCTAATGTGTCCATAAATTTCAGCGACTGAGCATACTGGCTCCTCTGGAGTGAAGGCTTTAATGCCGATCAATGGGGTACTGCTGATGATCTCATACACATGCTTGGAATTTGTGGTGAACATTTTGTGTTTTAAAACATTTACCGGGTATGACTTTGTTAGCCATCAACCTCTGGAATAAACTGCATTTCCTGGTATCATTAACTGTACTATAGTATTTTGTACTGTAATGCAGTACAAAGAGACATATCTCCATATGTTTTTGTGGGAAGACATCTAGAAGTGCAACAGCAGTTAAGAAATTTAAGGTCGAACTATCTTTGGCAAGTGGTGAGAAGTGCTGTCTAATGTGGAACTTCAAGCATTATTATGTCTCCTTTTAACCACTGTGGGCTTTCCGCATGCATTAATTCAAAAATATTCAGATGTATTTGAATAGGAACAAGATTTCATTTACAAAACAATGTTTTGTTAAGGCCTAGAAAAAGAATGTGTAGATGAAGTCATATGATAACTATTCATCTGATAATAGCAAGTAAAAGTGACATGAATTTTTAGAAGGCAAACAGGACACATTGGGAGACAGGCTTATCATCCTCTCTGGCCAGAATAATCCTTCAAGTACAGAAACAATAAATCTTTATGAATCTATTTTTGACAAAACTGAATATCAAACTCGGTTCATTCATATCCAGGTAATCAGGATACAACTGGGGGCATTTGATAGGTATCACACTGTCACATTGAGTCTGTATCCCAGATATATAATCTTTCAAAATTTGTCACCTTGTCAGAGGAATAAGAGAACAAAAGAGGAAGAGGGCCAAAAGAGACATATAAACATGAATAGAAGTTTTCTGCTGTTGTTGTGACTGCAATCCTGGTTTTCTTTGCAGTATTTGAATTGAAACTTGCATGGTTATTTACCTATTCAGTTACTTTTTTTCTAATTCCTGAAAAACACCAGTTTTGCAGGTATGTGGGTTCTATACAACACAAGTGAGTCAGAAAGGCAGCAAAACCAAGTGAGGAGGAGATATTACAATTCATAGAGGAGGAAAGAAACAGCTAGCCTCTGGCTGTTTGAGTAGCTGCAGACAGGTAGACGTAGAGAGCAACAAAGATACAAATAACTGTCAAGGTGCAGAAAGAGACAAAGCGAGCGATGGAGGCGGTGTGGGAAAGGGAGATCAGAGCAGGAAAGAGACCAAGAGACAGAGGGAGACAGAGAGTGTTTTAGTTCAGAGCAGAATGTTGTTATTTATCTGGTCGCTGCTAAACAAATAAGGAGACTCCCAGTTCTGTGATTGTCTCAGTGGGATGCTGTCAGATTTAGGCGCATATCTTCCCTCAGCATGCAACAAACTCTCAACACTCCAGCTGTGCTCTCTCAACACGTTCACCAAACATTCTCCAAATGTTTTTTTGGTTTGTCTGTTTTAACATTCCTCAATGTCCTTCACAATGTTCCTCAAGTATTCCTTTAACATTTTTCTTGTATGGTCTCTAGGCAAACACTAAAACAGCAGCTGATAGACAACAATGTCAATCACCACTTAAATGTGCATTTTTAAATGTAAGTTTTTATAGTTATGTATGCAAGGAACAGAGGAACAATTAGAATAGAGAGAACTGTCTTTAACACTGACTAAAGGGCAGGCTTCTCCACAGACATCGGGATTTAACAGAACTTCATCCACAATGTTAAGCTCAAGCCATACAAACATAACCCCATGGCCTGGTGCCAATGATGATTCAACTAGCAACGCAAAACCTTTCAGCAGATCAGTGAAATTCATGCACCTACAACTCCAGCACCTGCTACCTCTGCGTCAATACTGCCTCGTGCAGCTCTCAAAGCAGCCCATCATGGCCCGATCCGTCGCATTAAAGTGGACCCCCTATTGCACCTCTGACCTTTAGCTAGGACTGGGGCCTCCGACACCTGTATGGCCAGAGGAAGCTGAGGTGAAAGCAGAGGCCGAGAAGGCTTGACCTCTCTTTCTGCCTCTCTCTGAAGTGTCCGGCCACAGCTGAGGTCATGGGTTTGACCTCTGGGCCAGTGGGTTTATTGAGAGCTGTTGACCCCTGCAACAGACCACTTGACCCTGCTTACCCTTGGGCTCAGTGAGCTTTCCTTGGTCCAGGACCCTGTGGCTGTAGCCCACCCTTCCACCACAAACCCAGAGTAAGAAACGGTCAGGGCCGAACAAACGAGGTCAGGGCAGCAGTGCTGGGAGATTTATGTCCCTGAAACTCTGATAGCCTTCTAGCTGGGAGACTAAGCTCAAAGCTACGGTTTTTATGCTGCTGATGAATTTGTACAGCCTTGCCATGTTGTTTTTGCAGTTTGCCATGGTATTGACATTGTTTTGCGAAGAAAAGGCTAAACTGTAAAATGGGAAGGAAATGACCTTGTCAACTGCTATATATGCTAAACATTAAGTTATCACTTTTTGCAGTAAACTGAGTTTTCTCTTTTGGTAGCTGGCATTAAAAATGTAGAAGTTAATGGTATTAGAGTTTGAGGGCATCTGATGTAACTGTTGAGACACAGCACAGGATATATGGAGAGGAGAAGAAACCGAGAATTGGTGAAAAACATGCATGCCTTGAACCATGCGTTCTGATGATTGTTTTTTTAGGTCACTGGGAAGGAAGAATAACAGGCAAAGATAATGACCTCACGCTGCTGATCACACCAACTCTCCACAAGCAATAAAGTAACAATAAGTCACCCTGCAACACTAAAACTTACTAATTCTTCCTTGAGCCCTATAACATATAAATAAATAAGTCCAGTACACACATATCAATCTATCTCCCTTTCCCTGTGCACAGCCCTCTTTTAAAGCGGTGCTGTGGGCTTTTACCCAAATGGCGTCAGGGCCACCGGTATCATTTATAACGGGACGGCAGCACTAATGCAGCGCGTGGTTCAGCCAGGATGTTTTATTCATGCTGTTTTATTATTAGGGCCCCACTTAAAAAGGTGAGGCGCTCTCCTCTCCTCTGGCCGCCTCTTGCCGGGGCTGACTGAGGCACGAGCTTTATCTATCACCCTGACAAGAGCGTCTTCCCTGGGAAGTCTTTCAGAAAACTTCAAACACCCTCACTATTGATTTCCCCCCCCCCCTCCACCTGGGCACCGGCATACATCTTCCCCCCACCGTGCAGAGAGACAGAGAGGTTGGAGGGAGGTGGTAGTGGAAGTAGAAAGAGAAAGAGAAGTAAGGAAGAAAAAAAAGGATGGAAAGTAAAAGAGACTCAGAGAGATAAAAGTGAAAGAGAAGAAGCCTGGCCACTGCATAACAATGGGTGACCTCACTTTGCTTCATTGCTCCAATTCTTGTTAGCTTCAGATAACCGTGGCTGGCAAGCAGACAAGCACAGTGATTACAGCATCCACAGTATGCTAATTATGCATTCAAACAACACTTTGTGACACATGATTGATTCAAACAGAGAGATCATATGCACATTGTACATCCTATGCCAAGTGATTGTTGGCAAGCCTTTGTAGACAAAGATTCTCGGCCATGAAAGTAACGCCTTGAAAGGAGAGAACGGTCCTTGAATTCCAGAAACAATAAAGACACTGTCATTCTCTACTACAAGGTGAAACATGAAGAGGTTGCAATTAAATCTTGAATTAATAACACAATTGCCCCTTGATACCTTTTTCAAGCCACTTCTTTAAAATAACTATCTCTAATGCTAGAAAGAGAGGCAGGGTGAGAGAGAAAACTAAATCAGATACTGTACAATTGTATAGTAAGAGACTCTCATCTCTATTGTATCTTTTTGTTGCAATTTCAAGAGGCTGTAAAAAAAATTAAAGAAATAAGGACCCTTATTATTCCCTCTAATCAATGTCTCTCCTTGATTATAGACACCACAGCAACTGTGATTTGAGGTCATATGATGATGGGATTTATTACCTTGCCCATTTGTTGGCAGAAGAGAAGGCTCACTGATACGAAAGGAGATATGATTTAATGAGTTGTTAATGATTTGTCCTCAGATGGTTAATGATTAATGGTGGGCCTATGAATTATTTGAACGTGCAGCCATATAAAAAGATTGTTTTAGAGCCCTACACTCACTCAAAGGTTACACATAAATTAAATAATAGACTTGAGCTGATAATTAAGTAATTAACACAATAAAATAGTAAGCCAAACAGTGAGGAAAGATATAAAAGCATGGGATCAATTAAATTCCTGGCATGTCATTGGGCATCCTTTCTGATGGACACATTTGCGAGAAGTTTTAGCTCTATAAACATCTTTAATTGTATTGTTTCTTTGTTTAATAGTCTGTAACTACACCGTTAATCCATTCATTTACTTTGGTGGTATGTTCGGAAGATCTTTTTCAGTGGTGTGAATCTTCTGCGTGGTTGTAAAGCCCCCCTGGCACTCTAACACACTCTGAAATCAATAGCACAAGGCCCCATAGGAGAAGCAGGGAGGAAGCCATTGATTGACACATTACTCTCATGTCAAACAGTAGAACATGGCATAGCAGCAACCACCTGCTGTGTGCTCCACCTGCCGCTCTCACTTCTCTACCAGACTTCACTAGATAAATGTTGCATTCCTCAAAAAGGAGTGTGTTTTCAAAAGTAGAAGTTGAATAAAAAAAACTGTGTAATGTTTGTATTTGTTTTATAGAACTGTCAAATGTAATTGTTCAGTTTCAGCTCACATCCTAATCAGGGATGGTGAATGTCCCACGGCAAACAAACTGTCACTAAACCTGACTTGTAGCAAACGTCTTTATCGCTTCAAAGTATTTCTGGATCCCCGACGGGCCCATCTAAGCAGTGTTGTTCCGCTGGAAGTGAGGTGGAGAAAAATTACTTACTCCATGTTTTTTGTTGTGTTAGCTCTGACATCCACCCCTCTCCACCATCTACCCTGTGATGTTGGATAGCCTCCAGCCATCTCACCCTGACCTAGGTGGCTTGTTTTTCTTTTCAGCAGGGCTCACGTCTCTCTTTAATTCCATTGATTCTCATTTTGCACTTTGGTTGGAGAGAGAGGAAGTGCACCTGAGTGTTTACCCATGCTGCGATGTTTGCAGTGCCTGGTGTTGGGTGCCCTGAAAGAAGCATAAATTAGCGCCTTCTACAATGGCACCCTGAAGCAACCTCCTGGTGCGTGACATCAATATGGAGCGAGAAGCAAGCTGCGAGCGCATACTATCAGAGGCCAAATAGTTGGGAGGAGATGTCACTGTTCAGCAGATGCTAGACAGTGGCCCACCATCACCAACTCTCACACACCACTGAAGTAGATTTCCAGAAATGGACACATAAGCATCTGTAGATGCACACAAATGCATGTAGAAACACATACAATTAAATTGGTCGGTATAAATAGATACACAGACACACCAATTAAGTATATCCCTGAAGTCTGTAATTTTGAATTTGCATAGATACATGTGAATGTGCAAACACAGATGCACATGCAAACCTATTTAACTCATCCCTGACTCCTTTTCTCACAGATAACACACTTTTTTGTTTCAACCTCACAAAAATAATGATCTTGAAATGATGAAAGATGAAATTGATGTATTATACACAGGCAAGTGATATGAAAATGTAAGCGCAGTCCAATTAAAGACAAAAAACAAACAAAATTAAGAATTCATCATTAGTGAAATATTCATACGTTACTGTCAGGCTAAGACCTCTTATTAGCCCTTTGTGTTGCATTTGTGCTTGAGTGAGGAAGGTGTGCAAGAGGGGGCATCTGGCCAACTAATATGTCCCACTCCCCTCTTTTTTCTGTGAATTTATGTGAATTAGCAACAAGAGTCTTATGAGATCTTACGATCATGACAGCAATGTCCAAAACAAGTATGGTCTGATTCTGGATGTCAAAGAAGCAGACATGCTCCATGTAGTCCACCTTGTGTGTTGCGATAGTGTGAAAATAAAAATAAAAAGAAATGAGAAAAGTGTGTAATCTAGAAATTCAGTTTTTTCTGTTTGTGTGCTTAGAAGACATGAACATTAAGACAGTGTTAAATTTTGTAATGATTCCACACTCCTCTCAAACGTTACCATCAAACGTTGTTCTGCTAAAGACTGAAGAAGTGTAAACTGTGTATTCAATAGGTTTATGGATTGGAAAAATAAAAACTAAACTTTGAAATCTGACAGTATTGTGTATCAGATTGTATTGTGTTTGTCAGAAATTGGAGATTTGCACCATGTGAACTGAGAAACGTTCCATAAAAACAGTGGGTGAGCTACCATGCCTAACATTGTGCTCTCAAGAGTGAGTGAGCTCCGCGGTATGATGTAAACGCTCGCTGTCGTCTTGAAAATCAATTCCCCCTCTCTTCCTTTAAGTGGTCAATATTTTTTGTTTCTCGCTGCGAGCTCCACCATGGCCCCTTTAATTCAATGGGCCAATTAGAGGTACCGTCATGTCTAATTCTGACTGCAGGGATGCTTGTTTGTGTTGTTACCTCATCCTTGGTGAGAGAGTCGGGAGAGGCAGGGTGTGGGAGTGAATGGTACACTCTATCCAGTTTAACCCTGGCACCCGCTTGTCCTCAGAGGCCCATCCCCCTTTTAATTTCTTCTTCACCCCTCCTTTCTCCGTTCTTCCCGGAGTCAAGGACGAAAGCAATTGATGCGAAACTTTCAAAAATGAATTTGGCCACGTGTGTCACTTACGGAGCGGGAAGGAGGGGTGGCTGGGGCCAGGCCACCACCACTCCACCGGGATCATTCGTTACTCAGTCCTGATTGGCCCTGACAAAACAATACCCTAAAAACTCACCAAAGTAAATTATGGTCCCAGTAAATGGCCAGCAAGGGTGGGGTGGAGAGGAAGGAAGGAAACGGTCGTCAGTCGGGACAGGGCCCTCGAGCTGCCTTGGCCCACTGCCAGACGCAAAACAAAGTAATGTGCTTTTGATATTAATAACGGAGATGATATTGATCTGTACTGGGGCCAGAGCCACTCTGCCTTCCTCCAGGGTGGGCCCCCATCGAGAAGGGGAAGGAGGGAGGGAGGTAACGAGGAGGGGTGCTCCTTGAAGAACCAATACCCCACTCCCAGCTCTCTGCCTCTCATCCACTTCCTTCTCTACAACCTCCTCCTTGCTGAAAGCCACTTTTCCTGGGGGTCCATTTCATTTGAGTGTCTTTAATTATGTGAAATGGATTCCATGGGAAAAAGAGAAATGGCGGTGGTGGTGGGCACTGACAGAAGGAGAAGTAAACGAGAGAGAGCGGTAAAGGGGTGGCTGGTGGCTGTGCGCTCCCATTTTCTGTGTCAGATTCACAATTCTGTCAGCAGCTGTGTCTGTTTCATCCGCTTCCTTTTTTTGTCAGGATGGATTTTCTTTCTCTGTGCTCAATAAGTTTGTGTGTGTGTGTCCTGTGCTTTCAGGAGAAATGTAGTGAGAGTGTGGAGGAAGCACAGAGTGAGGAAGAGAGGGAGGACTGAACATAAAAATAGAAAAACAGTGAAACAGTTTAAGGAATTTGGTCGAGCAGACATATGACTGGAAGGTTACCGAATTCTCCAAATTGTGGTGGACATTTTTTGGGGAGATAATAAATAAGTGAGGCTCCTCTCTCACTGAGCAACCTTAGCTCAATTGCCCTTGAGTAACCTTCTGAAACTACTACTGAAGTGGAGTTTGGCAGCTTCTCATATGAGTGAGCATGACCCTCCACACCAATGCAAACACAACCAAGGCCGTCATTGAAAATGACAATGTGTCGGTTGGTTTCTGAAACAACATTTTCAGCACCAGATGTCTGCTTTGTTTGGTTATTTTCTGCCTCTAGTTTAGTTTAGTGAAAATAAATTGTTTGACTAGCTTTCCAGGTGGCCTGTCTTGCTCAGGATAAAAACTTATTATTAGATAAACCAAAGCAGATATAGATTTACTAAGATTTACTTTTTTTTATTACATTTGCACTGTAGAGCAATGGAACACTAAGTGTGTGCTGTGTGCGTGACAGATAAGAAGACAGCTAAAGAGAGGAAGTAAAAGTGCAAAAAAAGCACTGAAACCTCCTCTGGGTTACTGTACAGCTTGCAATCGTTCAACATGGAAACAATGTAAACAAATAAGGCAGTGCATTAAATAATTAGTGGGTCCACACTAACAGCTTTGACTCCGCTGGCAACAGTGTTGTTGGGAGCAGTGGAAAAGCCAAGTACTAACACACTGAAGTCATAAATTCCCACCAAACACAAACATGTACACACATACACACAAACAAACAGAATGATTGTGCAATGCTATAGGCTGGCTTAATTTTTTAATGGAGTTTTTTTTCCCCCTTTGTTGTTTTTGTTTGCTGTCTCTGATGACAAGCATCAGTGTTCAGTGTCAATTTATGAGGCAGCACTATTTTTTGTACTGGGGGAAATTCTTCTGACAGAAAGAGAAAATTCACACATACCAAGTCGAAAAGAAACTGTGCCATGAAATCATATTATATCTCCTTCTAGAAACGGGAACCTAGGGAGCTGTAAGTAGCGTTGGTCAGACAGCATTTATCTAGGTAATTTATACCACCCCTGACAAAGTGATTTTAAGATAACCTGAAAAATGACACTGCCTGAGAATCTTTTTCACAAAGTGAAATAACTTAATACTGTAAGAGCAGCATTTTGCTGTTGCACCATTTGACAAATGACAAGAAAAGTTCTGCAATGTTGTGTAAGGTAGGCTTAAAAAGACAGAAATGTACGGGATGGCGAGATGGAGGTAGTGAGTGAGTGAGTGAGTGAATGACTGACTGACTGACCAAGTGACTCAACAAGAAACAGAAAGGTACACACAGTGAGACTGAGCATCATTTGCATCTAGGTTCCTCATGGATGGTGCCTGACCATAATTTACATTGGCTAGTGGTTTTCCCATAAGAGTCCACTGGCAAACCAGAGAACGAGCCTCCCTCTTTCTCCCTCTTTCTCCACATCTCTCTCCCTGTATCACTCTCTTTGTTTCCTTGCTCCTTCTGTTGTCACAGGGACAGAGGTGAGCCCTGACAAGCCAGGGCCAAGTATTTGCATATAAAGAGCTTGCGTTCTTTCTACATGTCCTTCCCTTCCTTCGGCCGCAACTAATGATACACAAGCGTGACATATCTGCCAGGTTAAAAGCTATTGGTCTTAAGCCAACTGCTAGCCAGTGTGTCACACTACACTGTGATTAAAGCACAGATATACTGTATGTGCATGTGAGCATCCACTAAAACATGCACACTCATATATATGCAGGTATGGGTGTACTGTACATATGTTTTCACATGCTTATACCAGTTTTATGAATGCACACACACATGTGGACAGGCAGAGAGAGGGGCAAACACTTTTTCTTACAGTTAATTGATTTTAACAGTGGGCCCACATGAATTGGGCCTGCTGTTAAACACACTCCAAAAAAGGTGCAAATTTCCTTCTTCTTATATTTGCTGGCATAGGCGATGTTGTCTCCCAACGCGTTAACCACATTGCAGTATTCTCAAACAGTCACAAGACACCCCATACACACCTTTCATTGATTTGTTCTCAGTTTGCTAACAAATTAATATATTAGTAACCCACTGTTGGTAAGGAATAAACAATAGCATGATTTTCACTGCTTTGACAATGCTATTGATAACAGTATGATAGATATTGAAAATGAATGTGAAATGATGTCATGTAGGTGAATTAAGTTGGTTATAACTCCATTATCTGTTTTATTTCAAAGAGGTTCTACCTGTGATTCTGCTCTGTTTAAAAGTCCAGTGTTACAAATGTGTCATGGTTTTAATACTTAAACTTCAGTGTTAATTTAGCATTTCAATGTTAAATAACTACTGAATTAAATTTAAGTCAATGTATTGTGGAAAAAGATCACTTCATATTTACAGTATCACCTCAAACAGTACTGTATCTAATATGAGATTCATGTCATGCAAGCAGAACAAATCTTGATTTTCTGGTGCACTCTCATTTGCACTGTAAACAAATGTTTACATCAATGGTGTGGACATCTCCCAATCCTGCGGAAAGCTAAACAGGATCAAAGACTGTAAAGTAACCCCAGAATGTATGTACAGTATGGTGGGGTGCAAAGACTCTGGCCAACAATTACTTTCCCTTTGTTGGATGGATGAGTCTAATCTTTGACCCTGAGGTCAAAGATATTTCTGTGACAGACAAAAGGGGGAGTGGTGGTGGGGTGAGCAGGCTGTGTTGACAAACCAGAACTCGTGCTTTTCAAGACTGTCTGACCCATCACCCCCCCCAAAAAAAAACACACACACACACATACAACCTCCCACCCCTCAACCCATTCACATGAACACCTTGTCTGTTCATTCACATGCATCCCAGCAGAACAAAAGAGAGGAGGAGGTCAAGACAAGGACCTGCAGATATTCCTGTATGTTTATGAGCTCTTTCACTTCTTGTCTGTGTATATACATCTACATATCATCCCTCCAACTCCTCCAACACACACATGTTCATCCATTTTTCACCTTTTCTTAGGCCCATGCTTGTCTACAAATATGTCTATGCACCTTCCTTTTTCATTAGGCCAAAATACAAACTAACAGTGAAAAATCAAGTGGGTGTGAGCATTAGCGAATGCCCTCCTTCTCCTACTGCTATATTAAATATTGAGTCAGAAATGAGCTAGAAGGTGTCTGTAAATGCTAAATAATGGAGAGGCTGCATTCGTCTGGGTCAGAGCTCTCTCTCTGTCTTCTCTCTGATACATTATTAAATGAGGATGCACTTCCCCATCGCAGCAGGAGAGAACAAGGGGCAGGGGGGCACCCTGTCTTCTCCACAGGAATGGTGGTGGTGGGGGGGGGCAGAGGAGAAGGGGTGGGGGTGGAGAGGAATAGGTGTAGATTCACAGACTAGGTGTGTGTGTGTGTGTGTGTGTAGAGAGGATTAGGTGGGCATGCCAAACAATGGGCAAGAGAGACATAAGCATCCTCCAGCTTGGCCCCCCTCCCCACCTACATCCCCATTACACACAAACTCACACACACACACACACACACACACAGCTTCCCTGCAGAAGTACCTTGAGCCCATTTGTACTAATGACTCTCCGTGCCTAATGCACTTTATGGAGGACAGGGCTGGATATTCATTTGGAGGGAGGGAAGGGGTGGGGGAAGTGTCGGGACGAAGTGCTCTGCCATACGGCTTCCCGTCCGCCCGTTTTAGCTGGCCGATTTTTCAGTAAGGGGCTCGGCCAGCACTTGGTCCAGCGGTAATGCGATTCATCACAGGTAAAGTAGGTAGGGGCCCTGATTGTCTCAAGCCTTTCTGAGCTGTCGAGCAGCCCATGTGCACAACCAAAGGCCTGGTCGATAATTAATCAAAGAATTGCAAATACAAGTCTGCTGCACAGGGAAGGAAGATGTTCAAGTTTGAACTGTGTACCTAATGTATCCTGCTACTTTTCACAGTGACAGATTTTTCTTTTTCTTCTACTTTACTTTGATGTTAAGTTTTCAGTCTTGGCGGTAAATATGAATCAAATCTTCCATTTTGATTGTTAAACTGCCACATTTGCAAAAACACAAGGACAACAGAGGAAGTTTAATTAATGAGTATAATAATATAATAAAATTATCCTTTGGATGTCGGTGTCCTGTCCGCCAGCCCTGGAGAATTTTGCTTCACATTTGCATTTGTTCGGTGACTTTTGTATGTTCAACTCCAACAGAGGGTGTTTCATATGTGAAGCGTTCCCAGGGTGCGTGGCATGAAGCCAGTCTTGGAAATCACACTCATCCAAGGTGACAGTGCCAATAAACTTCCCTCTTCCCCAGCTTTATGTGTTCCTGTGTATCTGCCTGCTCTGGGATGGTAGTTACGGCAGATGAGGGAGGTTCCCATATCCTTTGAACACAGTGGAGGCTGGAGCACAGAGACTGCTGGGGGTCCCAAAGTTGGAGTTACTGGGACCCCCCACTCTCCCTCAGCTCCTTTGCTCACCACCAGGGAGTACGCTGCTGCAGCCGGTGGTGGTGGTGTCTGAGGACAGAATGAAAACAAACTGGCACAGTTGACAAATGCACACACACGCCTGTTCAAGTACGATCTCACACTCTCTTTTTCTGTCTCCTACACACACATACACACAAAGATTCGGTATAATAAATAAATAAGTCATAAAGAGAAGGATTGTTTGATGTTACTTTGTGCTGCCTGGGGCCAACACTACACTGGGGAGCACTGCCACCCCTAGCACGCACACACACTATTCCAGGAGAGGTAACTAACGTAAGGGGTGGAGAGGAGAGGAGAGGAGAGGAGAGGAGAGGAGAGGAGAGGAGAGGAGAGGAGCAGGCTCTCTGTCCAAGCAGCCCCGCAGACCACCTCTGGATCCCGGAGGGAGTTTCAATACGGATTGGAGGCAAAAGTGTGGCGGACAAGAACAGGTGTGGTACCCACTCTGATGTCCTGAATGCACTGGAAAAAGCTACACATGTGGACTAAGATAAAGAGAGCCAGAGCATGGCATTTTTAATACCCACAAAAAGAAAAGTTATGAAAGAAATCTGGATAAACAATTGCATTTATGGATTGATTAATACAAAGATAAACAGATAAGATCCAAATTTACATATTAAAGAACTTCTCAGTACTTTTGGTAAAATAAAAACTGAAAATGACAAGCAGTTAATATTCAACACTGTAAGCAAAGTGACACCCTTAAATTACTAAATTACCTTCTTATCTGCTACACTGGATCCTATGGTACCTTGAGCTAGACCGTTGAATTGCTGGATCGATATAACAGCTGACATCAGCTTATTGCAGATATATTGGTATTGGAGTATGCTGGTCAGTAAGTAACAAGAAATTGTACAGAAATGCTAAAGATATGTTTGAGGTTGTTTTAAAAAAACTGTTTCCATTACATAGTTTGTCCACCCAAGAAGACCGATGAGTTTATTCTTCAACTGTAAAGTGTCCCACTCAGTAATTATCTTGGTCACCATTCTTTTAAAAAAAAAGAAAGAAGACTATTCAAATTCTCAAAATCGGTAGCAGCATAAATATCCAGTATTGGTTGGGCTATAGGGCATTCCCATGATGTTTGAACTTTGTAGTTGCATAATATTGCATTAATCTATACATACATCAAGACGTTTTGGCTCCGATCCGGAAGTCATTCTCAATTGTGAAAATGGTCACAGATTAGCTTAAATTTCTGAGTTCTCAGACCATTTTCACAATTGAGAATGACTTCCGGATGGGAGCTGAAACGTCTTGATTCTGAAAACAGTGTCCAGATGACTACGACTGAAACCTTTTCTACGATACAGAGGGAGAGTCAATCAGATCAGCACCTGCAGTATGAAGGTGTGATGTGTAATCTAGAGGCATCATGAGAAAACAACTTCATAGTGGGATTAAAGATAGATGGATGGATGCATGAAGCCTCAAGTTCTGAATAGTTAAGTTAAAAGCGACTGACTAAGAAAAAAAAAACTTTATAAAATAAATCTACTAGTTGTTCTGTGTATTGCAACTCACTAAGTAAATGTAACACAATAACCCTGCATTCAGGCTGCAAAGAAACTTGGTAGATAAGTTGCCATAGTCTGACCTTAAATTACTGTAGCAAGTTAGCAAGTGTATAATTAGGTTGCATTAATTGGAAAAACAAATCAATAAAATTATGTCAGAGCTCATAATCAACCCCTGAAGAGGATGCAAGCTTTCTCCAAGCATCGTTTGAAGTTTATTCTCACAGCCTTTAAACAGAATTATTGGTAATGAAGCAAAACTCCAACAGTAGAGACAGGAGGAAGCAAAGAAATCTGATTAGCTCTCGACAGCTGATGACCATGAATACTTAAACCATGTTTGCAAGCTTGTTGATTGTCCACACATCAGTTTCCCTGCTCTCAGCTCTGTAGGAAATAAATGGACTTCAAGTGATTTGCTGATTGTGTCAGCATGGGGTAAATTCATTCAACAGAATGTCTGGTCATGTTGAGAGTTGTTTGCCTGTTGAATCCATTCTTTGATAAAATATTTTTGGTGATATTTTGGTGCAAAATGTGGTTACCACCTTCAACAACAGAAAACAACTGCTTGGCTGAAAACAATTTATAAGATCTGTAGAGAATGGTGGTAGAGAATGAATTAGCCTACCCTCATTGATATACATGGGGTGGGCACAAAAATACATACAAACACCTGTCAATATAACACAATACAATTGAGCAGCACTTCAATGGCAGCCTCCAAAATGACCATACAGTTTAATCAACACCTCTCTAAAACAGTTTCAACAAAAACTGAACATTATATCCTTCATGAAGGCAGGATTTATTGCCGGCCTCTTGTATTAGACTGCATTAGTTTTAGCTAGGTGTTCCTAATAAACTGGCAACTGAGTGTATGTTCCTCCATGTGTCATTAAGTTAGGTCAGCTTGTTTAAATGAGTTGTTCATTTCTCTTGCAGTTCAGTTTGCTGTATTTGGGTTCAGTTTTGTTTTGTTGGCACAATTTAGTTAATCACTTTTGTTTTGTATTTTCTAATTTTGGGGGGAAGCAGAAATCCATTTTCAGATCTAAAATCTGCATCTTAATCTACCTTAACACGTTATCTACGTTATAACATTAAAGACTTAAAGTCCAACTGAAATCACATTTAGTCATAACTTTTTGGAGTCAAAAATAATGTCAACATGTTCATTTAATGTATTTTTAATAGTTTTTTGTTAATAAAAAGATTTTTGTGCTGCAGCTGAGCAGCTAATTAGCTATCTAGCCAGCAAACTGATGTTAACAGGGCACTTTTCCCCGGTGAATGTTTGTTTGGTCACTCGTTCAACAAGCTAAGGTGCAGGATAAGACGTGTGTTCATATTTGTAAGTAAGAGAAGAAAGATGAGACTTTAGCAGGAACGCTAATGTGGGTTGTTGTTCAAAGTCTGTGGCTCCTGTGTTGTGTAGTAGGCTGCTGTGTGACTCAGTGTGACCGTCCGCTCCATCTATGATAGAACACTTTAGACATTACTGCTTTATGTAAGATTTGATTGGTTGTATCGAAAGAAGGTCGAAAGAGCAGATTTGTATGCTGTAGCAGACAAGTCAGCAGACAGTTGGACTTTAAATGAAGTGATGAATTTCTTGTGAGTTGTGTCTGTAAGTCAATTATTGTTGCTTTGTTTGCTGACCATTTACTGTATTTGTGTATGTATCTGCTCTTCCCTTCAAAGAGAGATTTTAGTCCACAGTTTGTAAAATCAGTTATTTAATATGATACGTATGTGGTGTTTGAATAAACATAAGATGAGATCACTTCTGTTATGAATTGGCACTATATAAATAAAATTGAATTGAATTGAAGATCTTTTTAACTAAAAAATAAAGACATCTGTCTTAGTCTTAGAGAGACTGTGAAAACAGATAAGCATTCAAATGTGTTGGTTCAGTGGCTAGTCTTACAGGCTGCACACAAACCCAAGGATAATGGATTCAATTCCAAGATCATTAACTATATTTTTAGCCAATATATAATGGATTGACTTTGAGTAGTGAAGTTTGGCCTGTGGCAGACCTATAGCTGCCACATTTGATCACTAAATGTTAATCAGTGTTAGGCTTGATCTTCTCAAAGGGTTAGAAAAGTATCATGAAGTACACAAGGGCTGCTTAACTGTTGTTGTTTTAGTCTGTTTTTGCCTGGTGGCACTGGCCCACACCAGTGTTAAAGTCTTTTAGCTGGCATATGTTAGAATGTGGGGGATTTAATCCTCTATGCCTCACAGCTGGAGCCTCGTTGAATAATGTAAGACACACAGGGGCAGTCTGTGGCTCGATTTTACTTTTGCCCTCTTCAAATACTTGCTCTTTGCCAATGGTGTTTGCCGAGAGTTTTGTGGGTAGATAACAAGAAACAGAAACAGAAGGAACATTGTAGAACTGTAGGATGTTATCTCTGTTCTTTACTATATTTACACAATGAATGGTGTAATTAAACAGGGGAGCAACCTGAGGAATGAAGGATTGGAGGTGGAAAAGTGTTTATGGAATTAAACAATTAACAATATTGTGTGCACTGAGAACTTCCCAGCATTATCATTTCTTGTTATTTTGAATAGAAATGATGAACTGTGATATACTCCTATCACTGCTGAGAGCCTAGCATGGGCTTTGGGTGCAAGTGCAAACATTACCAAAAAAAAAACTGACTCAGATGTATCCACAGCAGATCTGCTGGTTACATTTTGTGCAACTAGCACCATACTGTTGCAAAAAAACAACAGAAACCTTCAAGCTTATGTGCACATCAAACTTGTCGTTTTGATTAATTCTTCTACAGTTTCTACTGCAAATCAACAGGCGTGTTGGATATTGACACATTGAAAACAGTTCACACAGTCTCATGAAAAATTGATCAATTAAAACTTGTCTCTCCTCTACTAACTCCATCAAGACCGTCCATCCAAAACACTGGGTAACCAGGGCAACAACTGCGTGCGTCATCTTCATATTAAGGAGTCTGGCCAAAGTGTCACCTGGAGGTAGACATGCAGCTGTAAATACCTACATGATGTAATAGAGATTTTTCGGGTAAAGTTTTTCAGTGTTATTTCAAAATTCTAACTAAGGCAACTATGTCTTTCCTGGATTTTTAGCAATCATTTTTGCATGTAACACAGTCAAATCAAACGAAAAACAATTTCAGAAATAAAGAAATACAATGTGAAAAAACTAGACCGCATTTTTAATTCTACTTTCAGTGTATATATGGTACTGTGGTGGTATTGAACAGCAGGTGGTATGTATCATTGTGATGACAGGATGTATGATTATTATGTGTATTCTCTCTGATGCCACCCTGTATCCAAGTGCCAAGCAGGCCTGGCCACGCAAATACCAAACCTGCTCTTGGCACGCCCCTGGTGCATTGAGAAGGGCGCACTTGACTGCGATCAGCGCCACGCCGCTGCGTTCACGAAAATTGTGCCCTGAGTGAGGCAAAGCAGCCAGGTGATGCTTACACCTCCAAATGTTCACGCCCCCTCCGCTACACATTGCACAGCCAATGAGGGCAGCCCAGATGCAGGTCACAGAGTAAGGGAATAATAATAGTGTGATTACTCAAGCTTTACACAAAACACAAACACTAGTAAAGTGAAGTCCGTCTTACTCTTCATCTTACTCCCCCATCTCCCACCAGAAACTCACATGTCACAGGGACTGCAGCATCTTTGAATCATCCTTCAGTTTGTTGTAATGAGTGGTTGTCGACTGATGTGTGGTGCTGATAGCTGGAGGGAAACAAATGGGCCGTCTATGTTTAAATAGGAGCATCAGGGTAAAGAGGTTGTTGGGATTTGCATGGATTTAATCCTTTTGTGTCAGTCAGCCCATGACTAGCCATAGAGATTAGGTTAAATTCCAAACAAATACAAATACAGACAGGAGTAATGGGGTCTGGTCTGGGATGGGAAGATGTCTGTCTGGATGCCTTTGTTTTGGGACAGTTAGACAGCATGGGAACGTGTGTTTATGTATACATTTTGAATTTTGTATGTAAGTTGTGTTTGCGCTTGTTTGTACATTTCTACATTGCATGTTTACATGCAGGCATACTATGTGTGTGAATGATTGTGTGTGCATGCATGTGTGTCCTTATGGATATGTATGTCTATGTGTGTGTTTGTGTATGTGTAACCATGTGTCCATTTGATGAGGGCCAAAACACACAAGTGGAAAGCTGCCCAAGGGGTGATTGAAGTTGCTGACATTTTAAGGCTATTGAAAACAAAAGCTAATAGGCAGAACCACGTGCTGGAATCGTGTCTGGTTCATGTTTAACAAAACAAGGTCACAGAGGTTGTCAGGCCATGAATTCCATAAATAACTTGATAATGGGATTTTAAAACAAGCCGTCCACCAGTCATCTCCCCTCTTCTCGCACCCTCCCTTTTGCCCGTAACGGGCCCTGTGTGTGTGTGCATGTGTGTGTCTTTCAGAATAGAGGGAATATTAGAATGCAAATGGATTCACACCGCATCCTCATAAACAACAGTGTTCATTTAACCCCCGACCCCTGCATTTAACTGCCCATCAAGTCATTTGTGTTGGGCAAGACATGTGGAAGTAGGCTGAAGGAGGCCAGCAGGGGCGTGAGTGCACGTGCGTTTGTGTGGGTGTGCAAGCAAGCACACTGGTGTGCATACCTGTGTGTATGTGCAGACTAATGTGTACTTATGAACACAATATGTATGTGTCTGTATGCATATATTAGTGTTTGGGTGTGTGTTTATGCCTGTTTGTGTGGGTATGTGCATCAGTGTGTCAACACCTGCATCTGTGTGTATCTGTGTGCATGTGTGTCCGTTTTTTTGAGGTGTGGGTTTCAGAGTTTACCATTTGCAATGCTCAATTAATCTTGTCAGCATGCATTTACAGAGGAATTGAACACATTTTAAAGTGGGCCTGGCTTTGTCACTCTCTCCTTCTCCATCCATTACAGAGACACAGACACAGTCCTTTGGAAGACCTTCTGCAGAACGCGGTTGATTAAAACATATTAGAGGCTCCTTTACCACACAGAACTGGCAAGGATAAAAGTTACCCTTGTTTTAACTGTTTTATACAGTTTCAGGTCCATTGCCATGAAAGTCCTTGATTCCAGTGTCAATCTCTATACCTGTTTAAATTTAGTCTTCTTTTCTGTCCGTTTCCCAAATTTTCTCGCCTCCTTGGCTATTCCAAAAGTTTTATTAAACACAAGGACTTTCTTCACGTTCTTGTCTCTGAATATCATGCCTATTCTTAAATTCAGCACAGCAAGAGACAGCTTTTGGGCATAACGTTTTATGACTCCCCTTCCTCTTAGCCTGAGGCCTTTAACTTGCAGGCATACGGTCATCTGACCCTTTCACTGTTAGGCTGTAAAAGCTAGCCAGTGAGGTACACAAAGTGGACAAAAACAGAAAAGGGAGACCATCTTATTGTCTAGAAACAACATGTGGGAGGGGAGGTAAAAAAAGGAGAATAGAGACTGGACAGGTGTAGGGGACACAGACAGAGCAGTTAACTGGAGAGAGTGAGAAAAAAATGTAAAAAAAAATGTGAAGATCAGTGGAGAAATAGGTTGACTCCTCAGGGGGAGAAAAAGTAAGATTTAGTGAGAGGAGAACATGTAAGGTCTGAACGCCCCCACCCACCAGCAGTTCTTGTCCCAGAGAGCCTCCTTAGACTCAAATCGTTTTACTGCCTTGGAAACAAATATATCATACATATAGAAAGAGAGAAAGAAAAGCTACAGAGAATTATTAAAGAAAAGTTGTCAAATCAAAAGAGACAGATGATAGAAACAATGCAGTTAGTCATGCTGTTAAAGAGAGGATATAAGGAGAGAGTCAGTCAAAGGGAGAGGCAGAGGAAGAGTGAGAGCAAACGGGGCCCATTTTAAGAGGGCACGCTATGTTCGGCCCCCTGTCTCTTAATCCTGGGCGTTTGTCGTGGCTAATTATGGTGGACAAGCCTCTTTATCGAACCTGCTCCTGCCATCGGCATTAGGATGCATGAGCTGCGCCTGTTGTTTTAAACGCTCTCATTAACCACACAAATCAGTGCTGTTGACAGAGTGCTTTTGAATTAAGCGTCTCGCCCCCACCACTGCGCGCCAATGCGTGCAGGGCCCAGGACAAGGAGCAATTTATAACACCATTAGCCACACTCGCCGAGGTTACAGGCATCAAAATTGTTCCCGTCTAATTATTCTTAATGGATACAGGGAGGGAGCGACGCTCTGGACAGCTTTTTCATTAGCCCTCAATCAAGAGGGTCGGGGGAGAGAGGGGTGGGCCAAATGTACTGCTCAGGCAAACGGGAAATCAAAAATAATCGTGTTTGCTTTTTTCATAATACAACACGAATGCATAGATGGAGAAAGAGAGGGATGGAGTGAGGGTGAGTGAGGAGATGCAGAGAGAGAGAAAAAAGCAAAACTCTTGACATTAGAAGAATTTTTACTGTTGTCTAGCGAAAACACATGCATATTGCTTTTACTGTCTTGCAGACTAATGGCAGAGTAAACTTATGCTGTGTAATAGATTTCTAAGACATGATTATTGGTTAATGAATGCAAAATTGAAGTTCAAAAGGAAAACATTTAATTGTTCAGATAGGGAGTTGCTGATGAGGTTTCGACTGTGCACTCATGTGTCATTGGTCATTGTTAGTGATTACGGAAAAGCTGTGGTAAAACTGTATTTTATTAATAAAGCAGTCTGATGAATAATTTAGTAATGGACAACTAATAATTTCTAACCTCATATATCTATTTAGCCTGTGGCTGGCCAGACAACATTCACCCTAATGAGTCACCCATAACCAAATTGTGACTATGACTGGTTTAACAGTATAACATATAGCCAAGGGACCAATCATTTACCTTCTCTCAACTATCTCACTTCAAACACCAAGGTACTCTCTGCCTGCAATTAACTTCCCCCAAAGAGTGTTCGATCATACTGTATCTGTCATACAGCTGTGGCGGCGAGAAGAAAAAAGGAGAGAAGCCAAATAGTGAGTGTTAACCATCTTTTTACAAACCATTAAACGGGAGGACATTACTGCACGGCATAGTCCCTTAACGAGGACTGACATATGCGAGGGAGGCAGTTAGCACCTAACATTAAGACACGGCGGCCCACTGATGAGATGGGACATTGTCCATGGGGGAGGTATCAGCATTAATTAGGGGATAATCGGCTGCGCTCTACATCTCCCCTAACCACCATAACCACCACCCTGAAGATGATATGGTAAAGGAAGGGGGGCACAGTGCATTTGTAGACAGTGTAATTTGCTGATGTTATTACAGTGGAGATTGGTACTCCAACTCTCTGCAGGAAGGAAGGAGAACCAGCTGGTAATACCGGAGGATGCATCGTGCCAGGATGTGGCATAGGAACTGCAGTACATTAATCACTTTCCTGCTGCGCTCTATGCCAGTTCCTCTCTTATTACTGATATCCGAGACAGGGGAAATTTCATAACGTTACAAAAAAGCAAAACAAAAACAGCAAATTTTTCTCTTCGCTTTTGCTTATATTTGATGGTTGATTACTCATATACAAAATAGTGCACCAAAGACATTTTTTGTACGCAACCCAATATGAAAGACCATTACAGTGAGAGCAAAAAATATTAATATGAGCATTAGTGAAATAACAGAATTCCTGGTTCACTTGCAATTCATTTACTGCTCATGGAAAACTTCACTGGAGCTCAAACATCAGAGACCATTAACAAAGCCGTAAAGCATTTAATTGATCTATTTTTACAATGACAGACAGAATACCATAGTTTTGCAGTGCTAAGGGAATGGACTGGTCATATAAGCAGGGCACATGGCGAAGTCTCCCAGGCCATCTTTCTCTAGCCTGCAGGGCATCCGGGGGCACTGAGAGAGACAGAATCGGGCTAAGCATCCCTCGTGCTCCCCAGTTTGGCCCATGGCACTTTGTGTCACAATTGAGAAACAAAAGAGGAGTACATGCTAGAGTGCACAATGTTTGCACATATGTGTATGTGACATGTAAAGGGTTAGGGAGGAAACTGTGAAAGAGCAAGACAGAAGAAAGTGGCCAGACAGCATGGACATGAAAGAGAAAAATCCCTGTTGCCAACATGTTGGTATCTTAGGGTTTTTCCACCTAAAAATCATATTGCTTTTTTCAACCAATAAGCTTTTTCTTCATCTAAGTCACCGGTGTTAACTGGACCAGGATAACACGCTCCTCCCTTCTTCCCACGATGCCCCTGGGCCACAGTAATGTACGTTGCTGGACAGGCCGAAATCATGCCTTCCAGCAGAGCTAGCCAATCAGGTTGAATTATACTCTCTGGGCGCCAGAGCGACATGTCAGGGGATATTCGGGCTGGACACAGCAAAGCTTCGTTTGTGTGGTCAGTCAGTGCCCTGGAGACAAATGCCTAAGCTTCCACATGTGATAGGTTGGCAAAAATGTCCATCTCTTTGAATAGCCACAGGTAATGGATGGGTAGTGGGAGTGAGAGGGAACCATACCTTGTAAAGAGAAATGTAAAACATTCAAGTTGACCTCTACCTGTAGATTTATCTTGTTCAAAACTCATCACTTTTATCACGTGACACCTTGAGGTACAGTACACCAACAAATCACTAAGGAAATACAGTACTTTTACACACTTTTAGTCAAGTAATATCTTATTTTAAATTCCTGTTTTCAGCATACAGAGTGTGTTTATTCACAGGAGAGATATTTTTTTCCATGCTGTTTTCCTATATTGTATAGTATTGCATGAAATATGCATTCAAGGTCTTACTAATCCACCATGAAACAGGGTTTTGATGGAGTAAAAAATTGATGGATATTGAAGATAATCAAGTGTATTAGAAATAAATGCAGTGATTCAGCCACGCAGAACACTATCCATGTTTTATCCATGCACACCCCAGAAAACTGAAAAAAGATGCAAAAAGCAGAAAAGCACAGTACTTAAGTGTGACTAAAAGACAACGATAAGCAGTGATTAATATTTGATTAAAGCCAGAGGAATTTCCTTTTAAAGTAATTAAGCGTTTATTAATCCGATTTGTAACCCCTGAAGTGTCACGCAATATGCTGAATGCCAAAATGCAATTGGCTCCACACCCTAGCCATCAAAGAAATGTTCCACTTCTGTGCTGTTTCCAAACACCTCATTCAACAGGGATGCTGCAGACATGCCAAATGAAGACATTCACCAACTGTATGCAACAATCCCAACCTGAAGTTCTGACCATGTCTGTCAGCTAAAAATCAACTTTTCACATCAAGGTTTTAGCTCCACACAGCACAGTAGAGCGACAGACTGAGGGTTGAATGACATTCTGTCGCACCTTGAAGCAGACAAAGGAGGTTCAACAGAATCAGTGGATAGAGACAGAAGATAACAACAGAAAAGGAACAAGGACATGTACATATTACGTGTGTCAATACAGCATAATACTTTGTGTGGAGTCCATTATTTAAAAAATGCAAGGGAAGCTCTTAAAGCACATTCATTAATACTTCTTATGCAGTCTTAATAAGCTTTAAGTGACTTTGCATGCACATTGAAGGTAGTCTGGGTAACATTTTGAATACAAAAATACATCTAACTAATGAGCGTAATCACAAGGTGCAGCTGCAATATCGTATAGCATCCTATCTGTCCAAACTGAATACCAATAGACTGGCTATATTTATCAGAATCAGAATCAGAAATACTTTATTGATCCCCAAAGGGAAACGCTTTGTTACAGTAGCTCGCCTTTACGTCAGTGCACACAGGAGAGACGGAGCTACGGCAAAGGGCAGCATGCGGGCTGGCGCATGCGCACACTCAAATGCAGTTCTGGGGTCACGTGTCATCCACAGGAAACAACAACAGCTCTGGGTCTATGTGGTGCACTTATGTGTTGGTATAAAGCTTCCATTGTACAGTACTTAACTATACTGTTAGAAAATCTGGGAAACAAACAATATAAATTATCAGTATGATGTGAATTTGGTAGCCTCTTCAATTGAAAATACTGCTGTTCATCAGCCAACAGACAAGTCTTGAAAGTTGGACATGAACAGACCACAACAGGTGTCAGCTGTGTAGAAAGCAGCCTGCAGTAGACTTTTCAACCAAACCAGCTGACGCACTGGTGTCGTGTTGGGCAAGTCAAAAATGTTGAGAGTAATCTCATTTGCAAAATGATCCAGAAGCATCTCAGTTCCTCATTACTGATGGCAACTGAACCAGATTTGATCAAAGGCCTGGGTTTTAATAACTTGATGGATGCTTTTGCCCAGAGGTAAGTGAGAAGAAAACAGCTGCTTTAGGTTAAGACAGCTGACACTGTTAATGCATGTTAATGCTTGTTGCTGGTTTAATAAGTAGTGCAACAGTTTGTCAGGCTCTATGATCAATGCTTTGCTGATTGATAAGCTGAGTGTCAGGCTGTATATGGAGTTTCAGTGTGGGACTTGGTAGCAGCTGCGAGGTGGTTGTAATTCAGGTTTGAATAAGGTGACAGACTTATCAAGACTTAAACTTTTTGTTATGATTTATCAGAGACAATTATTAATTTGTTAACATACAGTATGTGGTTGAGTTACCTTTACTGCCCCAGGTGGATGATAAATAACTGTAACTATGTAAGACATAGGTGTTTATTATTTATAGGTGTGACATTTGAACCTATGCAAACATCAGCAATCTAATAGCAGTCTGTTAACCAGTTAGCTGGCATGTGTGTACCAACAAAATATATTAGTAGTGGGCATATTCCACTATCTTTATTTTTATATACTGAGTTACAAAGTGACATGACACCCAATTAAAATGTAACAAAAGTTTAATCTATGCTTCACCACACTCACGTCCAATATATGTACTGCATACTTTGTTTTTCATAACTTTCAATAATTTCAATTAAGGATGGACAGTAGTGATTACAAAAAAGTGCAGAAAGCAGAAATGGAAAGTGTGCAAATCCCCAGAGGTTAAGGGGAAAGAGGTAGAGTCCATGGTTCTCTTTCCCTCATGTGCCCTTTAATCTCTCCTCCTCCTCTGTAATGTGTGTGTGTGTGTGTGTGTGTGTGTGTGTGTGGTTGCACAATGCAGTCATGAGGCCTGACAGAGCACTCCAGGGGGCACAAACCAGTGCCACGTCCATCCGCTGCACTCTCCACAAAGCCACACCATGTCCTGACAGGGTCCCGCTATCTCCTTCTGCGTAATTTAACACTACTTTCCCAGGCTCCCCAGATGAGTGAAGTCCAGACACACAACGACACGTTAAACACTGCTCATATGTCTTGTCGAGTCTACTGTGAGATTTTCACTGCCTGACCCTCTTCTTACCCAAATGGTTTTCGGTTTGAGGTGGCAGCTGATTTCAGGAACTTAACCCTTTTCCACACAGTTGTGTCCTATACCACAGAAGTACCACATTCATAATAGAAATTAAGACAAAACTGAGTTTAACCTAGTTTCTTAATCTGATCTTTGTGGGAATTTTTTGTGTTAAACTTTCCATTTCTTCACCTCATTGATTCTCTAGTCACACGCTATCTCAGCTCTCTTTCTCTCCCTACCTTTGACAGTTTCCTGTAAAACAACCCTGATCCTCAGCCTAAGCTCTCTGTCTTTGCTATCCGCTGAGCTTCCCTGCCTGGCCTCCATCTCCAAGCTCCCTCTCCCCATGGCTCTCTCATCTCACTGCCCTGCTTGACAGCTTCATCTGATCCACAGGACTTTCAGCTAGAATATCTGGCATTATGCCCTACCCACAGGACTCTAAATCCCACGGTTCATCCTCTTAGGGCTACGTTCCTCCAGCTTCCCACTCCCACTGGCTCTCAATGTGTGGCAAAGAGTTGTCGTTTCACTCCAGACTAGAGCACAGGTAAGGCTCTCAGGGGTTAGCTTGCCTGTTCTAGCAATCCTGTAATACTTGGACACATAAGAGGAGGCAGAGATTGCGTCCTTCGTGTGAAGGAAATGATTTGTCCCTATGTAAAGCGACAGAGCCTTTTCCTATACTTCATATATATCTACTTTTGTTGTAATAAGTAAAAAACACATTGATTATTATCTTTTAGACATGGCAAAATATGTAATGTTAATGCATATTGTAACACAGGTTCTGCAAGTCAATGTCTTGCCATTCTTAAGTTCCTTCTGTTGTGGCCTCAAAAAGATCCCTTAAGTACACCCAGGGACAGCTTTGGGTGCTCTGTCTGGCTGCCAGTGTGTGAATGTACAAAGTTTAAGTTGTAAGTGTGTATATATATATATATATATATATCCCAAAATTACAGGATCTCAGAGGAATATACAATCTGCACAGCATACCACATCTTCTTTCCTTGGACCTTCAGGAAAATAAATCAGGAAACAAGATAAGTAGACAGAAATAAGTTGTAGTTGTAAAATTACAAAATTGAGAAACAGAATTAAAGGCACTCTACAGAAGCAATGCCACAAATGACTATGCATACAGAATAACAGAATTACAGTATACAACCAAAACCCTATCACCAGTCAAGAACATCGATACTGGACAATTCTGCAAAACCCCACAAACATTCAAAGACATTTGAACCTTTTTTAACATTCAATGGTATGGTTAAAGTTAGGCAACTAAAACCCATAAGATCGGGAAAAGATAATGGTTACTGTTAATAAAAAGGCAACATTAATTGCAGGTCTGTGACAGGACGCCAACTCTGATGGTCTCCTGCATGAAAGTCTCTTGCATGACCTCCATGATCTCCACCTAACATAAGTACATAAAGAGCACACCACTTCCTGCATTGGTAAGTTTGTAAGCACACTCCAGAACAGGAGAAGCATCAGGGCTGTCTGTCTGAGGTACACAGACAGCAGAGATCACATTACTAGGCTTGGGCTGACCAACTTCTCCCCCTTCTGGTCAGCTAGACAAACCCCCTCCCATCCAAACACACACAGACACACTCTCTCCATCTCTCTCACGTACACACACTCCCGGCAGCGCCCCCCTTTTTTTTTTGCCAGACAGCAAGAGTCCCAACTGCCCCTAAGCCCCTGTTAAAACCACTCCTCACCTCCCATGTCACTAGGCCATGTCTGTCATTTTGAATCCGCCCATCCTTTCCCGCTCTCGCACAGAGGGCCAAGAGGTTAATAGGGACCGAAACAATAGTCCAGTGCAGACACAACAAACAGTGCCCCGTGGGAGCAGTTTTCCTATGGGCTGCATCATCGCTCACCATTCCCTGCATGTTTCTCTTTCTGCTTTTCCCCCTCTTTATCCCCATCTTTCCCTCATCCTCTCTTTCTCTCCCTACCTCGCTCTGACGGTCCCTGTCAATACCCTTGTCTCCTGGACAGTCATTTATACCTATTTGCAAGGTTAACTGCCATTTCATTGACTGCTATTTATATTTTTAAAAGCCTTGTTAGGAGACTAATAAAGTGACTGTGAAGATGCTGCAAAAAGGTAATTACCACATACGGTTAACAATCAGGTGGTGTAAAGTGAAGAGGATGTCGCATTGTCATTTCAGTGGCAGAGTTGAGCGTAATTGTTTCTCTCTGTTGGTGTTGGGAGGGTGATAGGGAAGGGAAAACGCTGTTAAATAACCAGTTAGACAGGTGTGTGAAGCAATGAGGAGGGAGGCACAAGGTCCTGGAGGTGCAGTGTTATATATATGATGTGTATGGGTGTGCGTGTGTGTGTGTTTGAGAGAGAGAGTTAGAATGAGAGAACATGTTTCCTCTGTCTAAATCCATTTTACCTCATTTGATTCAGTGATCAGTATAAACTACTGGGAGATCAACTTAAACAACCATCAAGTTTGTTTCAGTTTTTCAGTTCAGTACTGGAGTGGGCCAAACAGCCTATGTACATGCACACACACACACACATATTATTCATATACACCAACAAATACTTTTATCCTTTATAGACAAAAGACCGTCAGAGAACAAAATAGGAAAAAATACCACTGTTAATGAAAACAAATTTTGTTGGAAATGAATAAAAGTGAAAAACTCCTGCACACCGTATCACTTACTATTTAGTACAACGTTTCAGTCTAAATGACCTTCATCAGGTAGATGTACCCACTGAAGGTATTAGCAGGAGTAGTGCAAGTCAGGGGCAAAGATAAATACCTTTTTGTGTTCAAATTTACTTATGTAAAACACCTAGAGGCCCCTTAAGACTAGAAAGCTTACTTTATAACTGCAATGCAACTGTTTTGTATGGTAGGTGCCTGACTAATGAAGCACAAATAGCATAAACAAACAACCTGTATGTGTATATAACAAAACAAGTGAATCTCCCATTTAACATGTTTCTTGTTGAAGCCAATGGATACACCCAACTTACATATTTTTTACTGTGTCAGAAAGTTAGAAATATTAAAATATTTGTCTTCACTGTCTAAGGATGGTAAAACTGCAAAAATCTAATTCTTTCATGTCAAACAGATGTTTAGCCTTTCTATGACAATACTGCTTTTATATTTATGCGGACTAGACAGAGCCCAGACGTGGACAGTGTGAGAACAGCAAAAAGAAGAGAGAGAGGGGAGAGGTGAGAGAGGGAAGATGGAGAAGAATACAATGAAGTGGCTTAGTAGGCTGAGGCTTCCCAAATCCTTCCATGCGCCCATACGGCGAGCTGAGGAAAGAGTCAACTCTTTGCCTTTTGTTTGCTCAGCAACCTAACCCGGCATGAGGCAATGGTAAAAGAAAAGGGGCAAATGTGTTGGGCGGGTGGGATGGGATAGGAGGCTAGTGTAGGGATACAGATGGGGTCGGAGGATGTCACATTGTTGATTTCATTTCTCTAGTTTTTGTCAGCTCCGCTTTTCTAAGCACCCACTGCTCTACCCCTCACCCCTCCCTACACAAAGAAACGTGTTCTGCACAGGCTGACATACACACCTACTAAAACACACGTATATACCAATCCTCTGGAACCCCCAGACAGAAGTGATCAGGGGGTGTCCCCTCCAAACCCCCCACACCCCCAAGCACCCTCCACCTCCACCCCCACCCCACTTATTCTGCACTGCTATCATGTTTTGTCAGAGTCAGCAACAAAATGGAGGGTCAAGAAAAAAGATAAGGAGAAAAAAAAGGGGGGAAAAAAGAGTATTGATTAGCCTTCAGAGCTCCACGTGGGCCACTTTCATCGATTAGGTATGAGAGCAGCAAAGCACCAGCCATGTTCCTTCTCTCTTTCCCTCCCTCCCTCTCCCTCTGTCTGTCTCTCCAGGGTCCTTTGTCCATGAAGAGAGTGATATAATGGCCCTTTGAGAAGGAGTGAAGGAGGGAGGCAGAAGACGGAGGAGAGAGGCAAGGGACAAGATGGAGGAGGAGGGGGAAAGAGGAAGATGAGGAGTAGAAGGGGGGTGATGGCTGTGGCGTCTAGAGCAGGATAGGAGAGTTCAAGCCTTGCGGCGTGGGGGGAAAGTGTACGGAGTGATGGTGGAAGGGGGAGGGAGGGGGAAGAGAGGTAAAGAAAGACACCAAGGCGAGAAGAGAAAGTCTCAATGACAAAGGGTCGGGGCAGCTGGGCTTAGGGCGACGGGGACCAAAGGGAGCAGCGGGATAATCTGCTAAAGCCCAGAAAGGAGAGATTCAGCATGCGCGCCACCCTCGTAGGGCCTGCGAGCAAATTTGCACATAAATAAGGAGCCAACTTTGCTTTGAACGGGAGGTCGAGGGAGAAAGCATCAGAAAGGGAGAGAGAGTCAGAGATACAGAGTGAAGTGTTGGAGCCACAGCTGTCTCCTGGCTGGTCACAACCGGACCTAGACAAAGTTCAGCATTTCAAGCTCTGCAAGGGGGGGCTTTTTTTCTCATGTTTGAAAAAAAGTAAGCAAAGATATTTATCATTTATCCCTCCCCCCCCTTAGTTTTTCTTCCTCTCCTTAGCTCCTGGCCCTGAGCTTTCTAAGTTTGGCCCTCAAAGACTTCTCTGTCCTCTGTGTCGACATCCCTGGACTCTGGGGACAAGTGTGTGTGTGTTTTTGAGGGCTGCAGGCTTTGTTGTGACTGCACTGCACCTCTGAGATGCCAAGCCATTAACGGCCACATACAAGCACAGTGCAGAAATACAGAGATGCACACTAACACACATGAAAAACAGAATGAATGTGTGCAAAAGAAAGCAAATTATAGCTATATATACAAATTCAAGCATATACAGAAAGTGTGTAAACACCTACAAAAGCAGTGTTCACATGTACTAAATATTTGTTTCAGCTGACTTATATTGAGTAGCTCAGAATCAATATCTCAGCTGTTGACTCAATACTTAAAAATCCCTTTTAACCGCCTCCCCTTCATCTACATCTTCCCTTCATGACTCACCATGGATTTACATCAAAAGACCTCACCTGAGTTGAGTGATAAGTCGATGCCATATAAAGTGCAGTTGTTCCTCATTTCTTTCACACTTACTGAAAAAACATATACACCAGTCAAACACACACCCTCGCAAATGCATGATATTTATGAATGTGCCCACATAAATCACAGTATGTAGACACTTTACAGTCTTAATTGGATTGAAATGTTCTTGCAAAACACCTTTGCAATAACCACTTGTGTATCACCTGCTAAAAGGTCAAATATAAACAGATTATTTTGTATTGAAGCACTTATTATATCATTCATAATCCTAGAGAACATATTACACAGCTTCTCGTAATGTGCTAACATCACACATTTTTCACATAAATGACGGCTTTCTTTTCAATCAGGTATGCTATGCTTGAAAAGGTGGTTCTGGGGGATGAGTTCTTGGAGAGAGGAGTGATTCAGGAATGAGTTGAGCTAGTGCAGGTACTTTTCGATCAGCCTTGGAAGTTATTAACTAGCTGTCATTTCCCTTTCATGAACAGCTCAATATGTATTGACTGCAGATGAAAAGCGTGTGCAAGTATGGCCGGCCTTAAGGACAGGACAAGAAGAGGAGAAGACAAGAACTCAGTGAGGACACCATATGGGCCCTTGACATGCACGGCCATCAGCGCACACAGATGGACACACAAAGACTGAGCTCAGACAATTAATTCACACCCATGCACCATGCAACATTATTTTATGTAAGGCCAAGCCTGACACGGATACACAGGTAAACATCCAAACACCTGAAAACACACAACACATCCAGTAGCACATACATCTGGCTAAGTGGCCTAGTGCGGTTTGAGACGTGATGAGATCACAGTAAGAACACAGTCATGTGGAGTGAGAACAGGAGGGGAGATAAAGGCGGGGATTGGAAATGGAAGGCGAGGAGGGGGGAGCTCAGTGGACAGAGGTGTATAGATGAGCGGCACTGCGGGAGAGTGGGGGATTTGTGGAGGTGGCGTGTGGCCACGTCACTGCATGCAAGACCTCGAGTTGTTGTTTGTGCAGCCAGTGGACATTGACAGGCATGTGTCGCCCACTGAGCACCATCCAGATCACAGACGCCCTACAAGGCACAGATGAAGGGAGGGCTTTGGGCCTCCCTAATCCCGGCTCATCCATGTTCCATGTTCTGCGGCTCCCAACCATGCTTAGCAGAATTTCACGCCGGAGTCTTTCTGCAAACCTAAAACCAGCACGCTACACTAAAGGGATAAGGCCAGGGTAGCAATAGGATGAGCAACCTTTTGTCACTCACAGACACCACTTGGTCTCTTTTGACTGTGGTGAACAGTCTGTCTTTGCTATTCTCTTTCACATCTCCTTTTCACTTCTAGTCTTTGATCACATTTCAGTCTGGGTTTTTTGTTTCATATTGACTTCCGTGTTTTCTTTCTTATATTTTATCCAACCTCACTTCTGCATATCTGTCACTCATTCTCTAAGGCTAACTGAAGAGAAATCATCTCATCGGCCATCCCTAAAAGTGTAGCAAGCAGAACGTTGCTTGTGCAGGGATGAGGCGAAGACGCAGGGTGGGGGTAAAGAATGGAATTAAAGAAAATCAGAAAAGGAAGAAGACATAAAGGAAGGAAGGTAGAAAGCAACCTCCCCCAGCAATCTACTTTGCTGAACAGAAGCGCCCACAGAAAAGGAACCATGGTTTGAATTGCTGCCATCTGATGCCAGCTGATGCCATCCATCTCCCAAAGACACAGGCACATTGCTGCGGGCGCGAAGGGAGCAAATCCACACCAGAACTAAGTCTCCCTGAAGAATGGTGAAGCAGGAAAACAACAACTAAGCATGTTAGTTTCACCTCCACGAATATGCATGTGTGCTGGCAAGGGAATGAAAGATGAGTGGTCCTTTGCAAAACCTAGACAATTACAACAGAGCAGCACTGTTATGTGCTGCACAAATAACGCCTCCCCAGGAATCACCAGTGATGGGAAGCAAATGTGAAAGCTGCCATTGGATTTTTTGTGATGAGGAGAAGAATGCAGGCATTTACTGCATGTTATCTCAAAACCCAAACACATTAGGGGCTATTCAACACATAGAGGGTTGAATCTTTCAGCCCATTCAGTCTGGGCATTTTCATCATTCTGTTTGTCTTAAGGGCAATTTAACCTCTTTAGATTGGGTTTGATTCTACACAGTCTGAGAATCTGCATGATGAAATACTTCACTATAGTTTAAAATCACCAAGTATATCATGTTTTGTATGTACACAGCAAAGGTACACTTTGCAGCACACTGCAGACCCCAAATCAGGCTGAACTTACACCAGAACACATTGTTGTTTGTGAGCTTCAAGTTACCTCCCTGTAGCCTACTCACACATCCTAATTACAAGATAGATAGGCCTATCCTAGCAGTATAGTGTGATGGCTAGCCTGTCTCCATCTCTGTGCTTAGGCATACAGCCGACCGCTGAGCAGTTTACTTCAGCTTTGATGGCAACAGCATCAACAACAGGACCTAATGGGGTGCATGACCGAGAGATCTGAGCACAGGCCTTCCATATGCATCTCCCCACTGCATCACAAATCTCATGCAGCATTACCATGGGCCTGTGAGAGAGGGGTAAGCTACGCTACGCTAGCAAAGTTCAGTCACGTAGCATCACAGTAAATGGGATTTTTCAAATTTGTGTGCATTCTTGTGTGTGTATGTCTGTGTGTGTGTGCAAAATGTGAGCACAGCCTCTTTGGGTTTGTAATTTGCAAGGACTGTGCGGAAGCTTCAGTAGTGTGTGTTTGAATTTCTTGTGTGTGAATGTGGGACTGAATGTGTGTGTGTAGAATATCATTATGCGTATGCGTGTTTGTAACCGCCTCTGTGCAAGTACATGGTGAGATGTTGTTTACTGCCTCTTCGGCGGCTAGACTGCATGACGGCAGCCAACACGGGAGGGTGGGGGGGTAAAATAGCGAATGGGTGAGGGGAGACAGCGCCAGGGTTATATAGCGGCTAACTGGGGAGCTGTTAAGTTTTATGTTAATTGAAGGGGCTTACACAGAACTCTATTGACAGTTAACATGCCCTTCAAGGTGTTCTTTGTGGTTCAGCACTTCTGTCAAGACAGAGGCAGTCATTTTGCTTCACCTTTATTTATATGCTTGACTACTCAGAACATTATGGAACACAGTGGAGCCCAGTAATAGATGTAGGAGGGGGGCAGGTGTGTGTATGGGAGGTCAGATGCCTCCCTGACGACCCAACCAGGTGTCTGGGCCCTCTGTGAGTCATCCAATGGGGGAACTGTCCAAGATGGGGTAACCAGGGGTAAGGGAAGAATAGGAAAAAAATGAATGAATAGTTTTTCTGGATATTGTGTAAACCTGACAAGGTGAGGAGACGGGTAAGAGAGGTTAAGGTAGATATTTCTGTATGTCTTAAAAGGGTAATACTTGAGGTAGAGCCCTTTTTGACCTCTCCAACAATCATTATACATGTTGACCTAGATACAAATAATACAAACTGAATTTTGCATGTCCCTGTCTGCATGTTTGAAGCAAAGAAGCATATTTCATTTGAATTCATGAACACACTTGAAGACTGTTTTGATAAGTGGGATGTGAGTGTCACTGCCATTTCATGTCTAATTGGTTGGGCATACATCTCTAGACAGGACCAGACAGGGTTTCCCAATCGAAGATCAGAGGGCTCAAATACCAGCCCAGTCTTCCATCACGCCACCAAGGTCACCTGTCACTTTGCACCCCTCGACCACTGTGCATGTTTGATTTAGTTGACACATTAACAGACAACTGTGACATTTAGTTGTGGATGCTAAGAAGACTATGCCCTTTAAACTCCATCTTCACACTCAACAACCCCGTGATTCTGCCAGAGCAGCAACAGGGCATGTTTTAAAAGTGTAATCGCCAATTAGTAAGTGATTAAAAATACACTGGAATCAATTAGTATTTAACATAAGGTGAAGTTAAACCACATACCGCAGTAGCCTATGTTACTGTACCGCCACCCTACACACCTATTAATCAAATACACGTAAAACTCATTATGCAACCATCAAATTAGCGTCAGCACTTTTGTGCTAAATGGAAATAACGAGGCTCTGATACTCCAAACATTGTCATTTTCGGTCAATAAGGCAAGAAAGACCTCCCAGTAAAAGGACAGTGATGAAGTACAACAGGATAGAATGAAGTCACTATGCTAATATTAGTTTGGTTGAGAAATGTCAAGCTGGTGAGGTGCACTACATGGCTACAGCTAATCATTTAGGTTAATTGAGGTTTCCAGAAACCTGGGTCTTGTAGATTCTCCATCTCTGCTTCATGTGACTGCTCCCCCACAAAGTCTCCATATGCCAGTAGGGAAAGGGAGATACACACTCTAATTATGTAACCCACTATTATCACACTATGACCTACCACTACTTGGAGGAGATGCCAATTGATGGTACAGGCTAAGGTGGGCAATGTTTTTTCACACACTCCTCCCCTAAAATGGCTTCATAACTCTCACTTTAATTTTAGGAATGACAAGTAAACTTGTCGATGGGACAGCAAAGTCCCTCTAATCACTAGGCCTCTTCAGAGTCTATTTTGCTACCATCTTGTTCACCTTTGAGCCCTGGTCAGGTTGGCAAATCAATGACACAGAGGTCAAAATGTGTGTGTGTCTATGACCCTGAGGTGGCTGACCAGAAGCCAAGCATACACTCCACTCCACTATGGCACTGGACCCTGAGCACATGCACAAACCTGCTCGTCGTGCAATAAAGATGATTTAGCACTGTAACTCTACCTGCCCGCCACCACTCTTAGGTTTGTGTGCCTTTTAATTAATCATGAGCCAAGAGGGATTTATAGTATGGGGGATATTTGCCTCAGCGATTTAATAATGGCGGAGGAGGAACACAATTAATCAGAGGGGGTCCACACATGCCCCCCTTCCAAAAAAAATGTGTAAAATTAATGACTATGAATATGTATATTTGTTTGTGAGATGCAGTGTACAGTGTGCATACTTATATTTGAGCTCCATTAGTGCATATGGTGCTCAGTAGTAGTCCTGTGCTCAGTGAATAACATTGCACATTGTGTGCTATGAATATATATCTATCTCATGGGTGGCCGGATACCAGATACCATGGGTTGGTGGAACTGCTTATTATTGTGTTTTGATTCAGTCCATCAAATATCTCAACTCCTTGTGCTTGTACACATGTACACACACTGACAAACTGAAAGAAGACACACACACACATTGCCACATACCTTCCTCTTCCCTTCCCCTGTGCAGCAAATACACTCTCCGGCTCTTGCAGGTATGGGAACCTCCCTCCCACTCTCATAATCATGTTCGAGCAGCCTGGCACTATAGAAAAATAATGATGTGCCTTCCTGTTGGCTCATTTATCAGCATGTTTTACAACAGGCGCCGGGTGGAAGTAATTAAACTCTGCCATCATTACAATGAGCCAGGCCCCCCTCTTAATAGACACCCAATGAGACACAAGAGTCCTGCCTGGTAATTGTAGCTCCAACTATCTCTCTCTCTTTCTGTGTGTGTGTATGTGTGTTTGTCTGTCTACAATCCCCTTGTTTAATGTGTGGTTTTAATTAGTAAAGAAACAGAGCTGATAAGCAATTGAGAAAAAGAGAATGAGCAAGTGAATTAGAGGAAGAAGGTTAGGGTCTTTGCTCTGCTGCGAGTTTCTTTGACCCCTCTATTTAACAATAGACAAGTAAAATTAATCCATTCAGTAGAAAATGTGGATTACAAATTGACACTAAGAACCACAGCAGTGAACCAACATTACCTCATACAATATTTGGTCATCTGCCATCATCTAAACTGTACATAGTGTTGAGACTGTAGGCAACTGATTAAAAAAAAATCATAGTTTTCAGCATCCACATGTATATCAACCTTGCCTACTCAAAGGAACAGAAAAAGGACACCGAAGAGGAAAGGAAGAGGGAGGTTATGAGCCCAGTCATCGATAAACAGATAAATACCTTCCACGGCTAATCCGGCACTTATAAGATTTCCGTAATAATCTAATAAAAGCATACATTAATCTTTTCTGGGGACCATGCAATCTTAGAGCAATATAGTATGCATGTACTCAGTACAATGTGGAGTCTCCTCTGTACGTGCTTTTACAGCAGTGTTCTCAGATATCATTAAGAAACTAACCTCCCAGGCTCAACACTGTAAAACATTGTAAAATACCTCCTAGCTTGCATAAGAAACGCTACAAATAAAATTAATTAAATTTATTTGGTCTCTGCTCCTGAGACCAAATCGAATGACTCAGGCAAGTTGGCTTGGTCAGACTGAGATATTTTAAGCTCATCAGTCATATTGAAACAATTATGGGTGCTTTTCTCAAGGATACATCAGCTATTAAGATGCCAGATTGGAGATTTACATTAGATCACTTGCCAGCTCACTATACGCAGTAGTTCCTTTACCATACCTGTACCATTTAGTATCACTTACAGCTCTAATGGCACAATTACCCTTCACCACCAGCACTAATAGTGCTCTAAGAGAACCTTTTGACGTAGGGCTGATGTTATGACCCTCGTACATACCCTTTCAAACCCAATCTAGCTCCCACTCCAACGTCTGCACTCAGCCCCTCCAAAGCCCCTGATCTCTAGATATTGATTAGGCCCATGACCCAAACTACAACTCCCACTCTCTAACACCAATCCTCCCCCTACTTATCTGGCTCCTTCCTTTACCATGCTCTTTCCACCCATCCTAATCCCATGATAATCAAATAGGCCCAGCCTGGCTCTTCAGCGCTGTACCAATTAGCCGGTGAACAGGTCTGGGGCTAGTGATAGTGGTACCAGCAGAGGTGGCGGCAAACACAGTAGTATCCAGGGAGGCTGTAAACATCCATTAGCAGTTAACCGTCCCTACTCATTTTTCCTCCCCAAAGCGCTTTCATTAGTGCAGTGAGCCCTGACAGGTAAACAGCACTAATGGGAATGGCCTATCAATAAACGCTTCGTGTGTTAACAGGAAGTGCTAGCAAGGGGACCGAAGATAGGGACCAACAGCGATAAAGAGGGGGAAGGGGTGAATTCTCTGATATAAATAGCTATAAACATGGGGAGGTGGTAGGTTATTAGTGATAGATGTTGCATTGTGTGCTCTGATTGTGTTCCTGGGTGCTGGTGGGATGAATGTACTGTTGCAGAAACAACTAGGCAAGAGAAGTAGAAGCAATTTTGGCCAAGAAAAGATCTAAGACATCATCTAATAAAATATGATTTGAAGTCTTTTGAAAGTCACTTTGATGTGACTGTGGCAATGTTGGCATATAGTGCCATGTGCTAGCAAGGGTACTTCAAGGCATGACCTCAGGTGTTTCCAAGACTTTGTTTATGTGTGGATATTGCAAGCTGCAGAATATGTAACATCCCTTTGTGTTAATGCTTATACTTATCACCGTATCACCGCTCACATGAAAGAGTGAGGGAAACTGGAAGGGAGGAACAGGGAGGGACGTAAGAGAAAGAAAGAGAGAAAAGGAGAGTGAGGGTAGGAAGAAGGGCTGAGGGGGCTACAGAGAGATGAGAGAGGGATGTTATTTATGTTTGGAGCAGGTTCACTCCGAGTTCACCTTACCATGAGACGTCCCCGGGCGGTGACAACCACACTGTTGCTGATGTGTGTGTCTGTAAGTGTGTGGGTGTGTGTGTGCGAGCTCATGCAACTGCTTGTGAGTATATCCATGCTTGTGTGTTTCTTTATCTTTACATAAACATGTGTGCATATGTGTGTCTGAACTGAGGGTCAACCAGTGAGCAGTAACATCGTAGAGAGGACAAAGCATGTGGGGTGGATGCACTACATGGTGTACTCTGTGTGCTCTGTGTGTGTCAGGGGCCCATTACTAAGGCTGTGGAGCACTAAATCAGCAGTGCTACTGCAGTGGATAAAGCCAATGATACACGGATTACAGCCACACTCAGTCTCCGCTGCCCGCATTTATCCACAGCCAGACAGATAAAGAGACAGCGCATGCACGTGTGTCTGTGGGTGTATGCAGGACTGCATATGGCCCTGTGCCTGTCGTACATCAGTCTGTGTGTGTCTATTTTTGCATATATGCTTGGGAATGCGTGTTAGGGTGCGTGATTGTAGGAACCACACACATTTCCCTAGATTCAAGTGTATTTACACTACTAACTACGAGATAGACAGATAGACAGAGAGATACATTTAGAGCAAGAGTTAACTGCCATCATCAAGCAGAACCTTGTTGAGCAGTGCCCGGGGTTGTATGGACTTTAATCCACCGTCAGACCGCTCCAACAAACAGCACCTTATCCATGTCACAATGAGCCCACATTTACCACTTCAACTGCCACACAAACCTACTGGCACAGCACAAATTTTTTATATAAAAAAATATATTTTTACAGCATGCCAAGGATGGAAACTGCAGCAATTCCAAATAAAAGTACAGGGGGGACTCAGGAATTCTGAAAGCGAAAGTTGCAAGAGATTAAAAGAAATTGCAGGTGACAGTTGGGGCAAAATTGATGCGCAAAGTTAAGCATTTGTAATCCTTTTAGCAATATTTATGTACCCTGTCCACAAATAAGGTTCAAGTACGATACTGTCTTCAACATCCTTCCTAGCTCCAGCCTTCTCTTCTAACATGAGCCCCATCCCCAGTTCAGCGTTAGACCTCCACTGGTCTAATTACGCCGGCTGACCTCCCACAGGTCGCCTGAGTAAAGGCCCCCTAAAGATCAATATTCATTCTTTTAGATCTGTCATCCGCTTTTGACACTATCGACCATGTTCTGCGCCTGCTCTCCCCCTCTCTGTTCTTTATTCATCTATTTACACCCCTCCATCAGTGCTTGAATTTGGCCTATACTACCTGGTATGGGAGCATACTGTTACTTATAACTCTACATTGCCACTTACATATGGCACTATGTACAAACTGCAGTTATATTATCAGGCAGCTTTCTCCTTTTTCTGCCACAAAACACCAAGAGCGGAGGGGGAACGACTGGGCTGGTCCACTTGTGTCTCGAAATGAGAAACAAATAAAATACCAGGCCTTGTTAATCATTCATCTTAAATCATACATCTTACATGATGCATCCACAAAAGCTGCATGTGATTCAGTTGCTTATTTAGAGTAAAAGCACCTTTGTCATTTTAGTTTTAACTTTACTCCACATATACTACATCCTTTCAGACTGCAATAGATGCAAGTATACAAACAAAGTGATGCACACAACCAAGTGCACTCTGTCTCGCTTCCTTTAACACTCTCTCTCTAATAATTCCACAAGTAAAGTTGAAAATGAACTTGATATTATATATTGTATGTACTTGCTTAACTTTTTATTTTTTTAATAGGGCTTTGGGGAGATTGGGGCAGTAGAGGTAAGAGGGTAAAAGTCCAGCATCCTATGCTAAATTCAAACACTCATCTTTCCACCTGTAGTGCATCATTGACTTTGGCTGGGCCCACTGGCCTCATATTCTCCTCAGCAGTGTTATTGTAGATAAGCACCACGTGGCTAATGAACAGAGAGAGGGCTTGTTGAAGGTCAGCCTCTTCATTTAGGGGCCCTCCAATGGGCTGGTCCACTCTGCATGGCTAAACGCATCATCATAATAATGCCAAGGACCCACCGTTTTAAAACTCTTGCATCTTTTTTTTCCACCCCCCAATATTGCCTGGCATACTTTACATCTACGATCTCCTTCATCTGAATTATGTTGATTTTCCCGTTTCTTTCTGAAAGGCTTTTAAAGGTCTTGGCAATTATCCTTTTCTGGATGTGCTTAGAGAAGGATGCTGTCCATCCAGTGTCTGCTGATGATAGGGAAACATGATTTAACACAATCAGAGATGCAAAGCTAGGCTGGATAAGGGTGCTGATGTGACCGGGTGCCAAGGCCGGCCAAGGTCATGTTCATCTGCATGATTAAGGGAGATGAATTCTGCCCTGACCTCTGGATTATGCCAGAAGGAAGTACTAGAGTATGTATGAGTTTGTCTATGTGTGTCTATGCATGACCCTTGGTGTGCAAGTGCCATGTGTCCTTTTTGAAATTTAAAAATATTTGGAATTTATGAGATTTTCTTTTTTCCCCCCACTTTTATCCCATTCTTTTTTTTTTATAAAAATGCCTGTTGTCTCTTTCTTCCATTCCTCTGCTCTACACTAAACTATCTCCTTCCTTCATCGTTCGTGGATGTCAGGTGAAGAGGGTCTTTCTGTTCATGTTCCTCCTTTCTTCCCTCCTCCACCCTGATAAAGGGGAGGTGGATGTGGCCACCCTGCTCTCTACTGTCCCCTCCTGGAGGGTCCAGGCAGCTGGTTTCCACACACTGACACCTGCCCATCACACTCACAATGCAGAGAAACTCATTCATTATGACCCTGCACTTCCATCAAAATTTAAACTATAAAGAATTGTGTTATTTAATGCTGCTTCTTCTTAGATATCTGATTAATATTAAAAAATACCTTCCTCACTTTGTTCAAGGGTCTCAGTGAATGAAGTTTCACTGCAAGAAACCAGAGTTTCTCTGAATTAATAGGAAATGGCGAGAAAACCCAGTGTGCTAAACTTTTATTGTTTTTTGATTACCAAATTCAGAAGTGAGCTGTATATTTGTTCACATTGTGTGCTATTTTAATCTATCAGTTTTATTGTCCTTCAAATAATGAAATGTGAGTACCATACTGCAGATATTTGCTGAAAGCATTCATTTAAGGGATAATTTGATGTCTACAATCAGGAGAGGGTGACAGTGCCCCCTTTTAGCATAGTACTGTACAGTAAAGTATGCTGTACTGTAAAGTATACAGCAGATGAAGGTTATTTCTGTTAAAACTAAAACATTCTGAACCATTTTACTGTAATTCTTGCCACAGTCCTTGTTTCTTCCCAGTACCTAGTCCTTGTTCCTGTAAGTGTCCAGTCCAGCTCTACAGCCAGCCCCAGTATGCCAGCTGGCTGGGGGAACATCCAGAAGCCTTATTTACCCCCTCATAGAGTCTCCCCTATGAATACTAATGTAGTGATGCTACAGGGGCCCCAGTGGAGGAGAAGATGGGAACAAGGAAAAGGAAAGATGGACAGAGGGAAAGAAAGAAAGAGATAGAGGAGGGTAGGTGGAAATGTGTGTGTGGGGTGGGGGGGCTCTTGAGATTTCACATGCCTACACACTCATACACACAAACACAGAGCACCCCTGTTCGCCCTCTTTGCCCTACCTTCCCATTTAACAAGATGCAGGGATCATTTTGTGTGAGAAAATGGGCTCCTTTAGCTTTGCCTCCTGAATTAGAATGCTCATTTGATATCATTGTTTCTCAAAGAGCAAGGGAAGGAGGAAAATATCACCTAATTATTTTACTTTTCCTCTACTTTACTTTCCTTCCTCCCAACTCCCAGAGACTTGTACTGTTCTTCCAATGCCCTGACGGACACAAGAACAATGACTGGAGAAGGGGTAGAAAGGAGGGAAGTGGGCTGATGGGAAAGGAGGAAAACAGGAGTGAGAGGCCTGCATAGCAGAGGGCCAGGTGTCAATCACCTCCTCAGGTGGGCTTCAGGGACACACACAGATGCATGTACCATGCACTACCAATATCTAGGGGAATTAAAAATACACTGGCAGAGAGCAGAGAAGAGAGGGAGGAGGAGAGACAGTGAGATGGTAAAAGAGGGAAATGGAAAAAAAAGTAGTAGAGCAAATGGGACAAAGGGGGAGTGCAGGGAGATGGGCCTGGATGATGCAAAGGTCGGAAAAAGAATTCAAAGAGTGCAAAGTAGATTCACTGAAAGTCATTACCTGCCACAAATTACCTGGGCAACAAGCTTAAAATAAATAAATAAATCAGTTTGCATCAACAACAGAGGAAAGCGGGAGAGACTAGGGAGATGCAGCTGAAGAGCTGGGGGGAGCGGCAAGAGGAAGAGAGGGAGGAGGAGGACAGGAAGAAGGCGGAGGGGGGCAGCGGCTAGAGAGGGATGAAAAATCGATGGACAAACAAGTGAGAGCGCGCTTGCAAAAAGGAAGCCAAAGGGGGGAAAAATTAAGCATTTAAAGAAATTCTGTTTTGGTGGTGTGGAGGAGGATGAGAAAAGAAGGGGAGAGGGGGGAGGAGGTGGGAAGCCGGGAGCACAAAAGCGCCTGAGGGTGGAGGGGGGTGATAGTGGCAGAGACGGACGAACCACAATGCCCTGCAGCTCGATAGGGTTGAGTGACCACATCAGGTCTAGAGGCGAGCGTCGAGACATGGGCGAAACCTGATGGCTTTAAGTCAAGAGGATTAGATTCAGGGTCCCTCTCCCTGTCTCTTTAACCCCCTTTTTTCCTTCCACCTCTTACCCCGTCTCTCTCCTCTCTTCATGTCTGTTAGGTGGACTGCCCCAGTGCAGGTAGCCAATCAGTAAAGAGAAGGACCAAAGAATTACTAATAGTCTGTTTTTAATGTTTCAAGTGGTAAACTGGAGAGCTGGCCTGTATGCTCGGCACCAAGGTAAACAGGTCAATAGTATTGATCCTGATTCTGACTCTCTCTCTTCTCTCTCTCTCTCTTTCACGCACACACATACACACGCACATACAGCTTCTCGGCTCAGAAACATGGAATGCATTAGAAGCTTTCTGCATTGCTCTGAAGTTGAGGATGGGGCGCTGACGCATGCATACACACAGGCACACAGATATGGAAACGCACAGACACCTTTTTTCAATACTCACATGTCTAATTTCACTCAGTCTAACAATACAATAATACAATGTGGTAGGTAGCGGTCTACACGCAGCAGCAGCGGCACCCAAACACAAGGGCAGAGCAAGTCATTTGAATACAAATTCCTATTGTCCTTCTTATGTCAATAAAACTCAGCAGTGCTAAGGAACTAGCGTGGTCAGCAACATTATGGGACTAATTAGCATTTTGTACTTTCTTCTGCTGGTTGATCTGTTTAAACAAGCCTGGGGGGTCTGCTGTACTTACTGTAATTAAAGCAAAAGGAGCGACTCTTACTTCAGAGAAGGCACACATAAAGGCTTCCTCACTAGGGGGACCTCGAAACTGCACTACTAAGTATCCCAGAGTGGTTTTTGTACACTGAAATACAAGGGGCTATACAATAGGTAAAGTTGGCAGGTTAGTGCAGCGGTTAGTGAGTTTTTCACCCAACGGGACTCAGATTTGTTCCTCAATATGGCTATACCAGTATAGGTATCCCTGAACGATACTTACTTAACCCCTAGCAACTCCGGGAGCAGAGCAAAGTTGCTGAAGCTGCACCCCAGCTATGCAAAAGAAAATTCCTCTTGGGCAATGCATAAAGAATATCAAACATGATAATGAAAGGAGCTGCAATAAATACATAGTATGAGTTGTAAACAGATGAGGAAGGGTTTCTTGCTTGTTTTTTCTTTTTTCTATATTGAGGAGAAAGTAGGTGAAATGAAAAATATAAAAAGAAATTTTGGAGAAAAGTTCTTTGGGAGAAACAGTGATAGGTTTTATTGGCTGATATGAAATCAAACAGACAACTCCTCTCCTCTCAGTCTTTTCTGGCTGTGGGCCATGTTAGCAGTAGCTATGATCACTGAGGCATTAACAGCACAGCAATAACACCAATGTAATGCACCCACTCTGCTCTAGATTATGACACTTAGCATGAATTGGATAACCCTTATTATGGCATTCATTTAAGATAACATGAGTCAAATTATAGGCTGTCATGACACAGATACCACGGCTGTTTAGACAGACACTGACACTAAGGAACTGCTGTTGCGTGATTTTGCCTGATGTGATTGATGCAACAAGTTCTCTTATTTGAAGTATGTCTGATCTGAAGTATGTAATTATTTTATAATTATATAATTATTTCTAAAAAGCCTTATTTTGGAATGAATTGTCCTCAAACTTCATGTATTTTTTTCAGACTCATTAAATAATTTTGAATATAAACATACCCTCTCATTTCCGGCTGACACACACACACAGGCAGTCTGTGTGCATCCAGGAGCAAATGAGAGTGTCTTCTTTTTCTAACGGCTCAATGATCTCAGTCTTTGCTTCATGCTTGTTACAGCTCTGTTCCTGCCCAAACAGACTGGCAAAAAGTGGCGGCACCCAGCCCTTCAAGCATATGAAGCTGCCACTGCCGGTTCTACACAGAAATTCAGATTATTCATTTGGCTCGCTTTCCATTTTCCTTCTTTCCTTCTTCCTTGTCCAGCAAGACATTCAACCCTTTAGCAAATCCTGGACACTGCAGCCTCAAATCCACAACAAATCATATACTGTAAATTAACTGATCCACCTGATGATCATCATAAAGCCAACAGTAAGCAATATAAATATTGTGTATTATAGATTTACTCAGTTGACTTTCATATTCTGTAAAAGGCTCTATAATCACAAACCCTTTAGTTTAACGCTGCTTATTTTACCATGTATTTGGTAGGTGAACTGACTATGCAAAATGACAAAGATAAAATACTGTATATTTACAAAAAATAGGTGTAGTCTCAACAATATTCTTTTAAGGATGCACATGCTCATATGAGTTCACAACAGAAATATATGGTATACACAAAATTTCATGGTACTTTTAGAATATAGAATACCTAGAAACTTTCAGTTCAGTTCGGAGATTTAGGTGTAAACAGTCTGACACATTGGTTTAATGAAAAAAAGGCTTAGAATTGTTTGCATCATCAACTTAATTACAGCAATGAAAGGCCTCTTAAATACAAAGGAACAGGAAATGGGAGTGCAAATTTGTTCTCTGTAATGCTGCAAAACAGATTCTGATGTTTGATATTTTTGTGTTATTATTTCATTGAATATTTTCTCAGGCAGTATGGATACAACAGGTTCTGCAGTATTTGTAAATGTTATGTGACAGAAGTAATGCAGCTACAATTACATGTTACAAAGGCAGTGTGTATGCACTACAAGTCCACAAACTGTCATCAAAGTAGTATATAAAGTATGCACTGATATGTAAACAGTGTGTGTATGTGTTGTGACATGTTTGTAAACACCTATGTGTACATTCTTGTCTGTTTCCACACGCTTACATGATGTATGATGTGTGCGCATGAAGTTGTGTGTTCTTGTGTGTGTCTATGTGTATGTATAAGCCCTGGGGAGAAACCCTGTTTTAGGTTTTGTGTGACAGCCAGCCATCCTGCCAGATCAAGACCTGTCAGCCATGCAACCCAGCCCCAGCCACATCCCCTCTGTTCCTTCTTTTCTTCGTCTTCCATCCTTCCATCTCTCCCTCTCCATCCCATCTCTCCATCCATGCTGCAGCCTTAAACAAGCACCAGCACTTATCAGCCAGAAAAATAATTGGGAGGTCTGCCGCCTGCAATACGCTGGTCCTCCCCTTCGTCCATCTGGGTCGCCTCAGCAGTGTCAGCTCCCATTAGAGGGAACGGCAGGCACCAGGGCGAAGTCTAACTATCTCTATCACTGACTCTCTTTCTCTGTCTGCCTTCCTTTCTCATTTTTTTCCTCATTCTATGTCATTAATGCTATCTATCTATCTATCTATCTATGCATTTATTAGTAAAAGTGTTTTTGATCTCATTTTGATCATGTCAAGACCCAACGGAGAGTCATATACAGTATGGTCTATGAAAGGCAAAAACTCTGCAAACTTGAATCTTGCAAACTCCAAATAACTGAAAAAAAATGTATTTGCTGTGTATCTGTGTTTGATTCTTCCCTTTGCCTTGGTGAGCGAAAGAGGGAGAGAAGGAAAGATGGATATTCTTCCTTAAAGGGTCAACAGAGAGAAAAGGAAGGGGGGATGTGTGGTGCAGGGTGAAGTTGACGGTGTTGTGGGTGCTCTCCTGAGCATCAGTACGTTGTCACTGTCATGTCACAAGGCCGTCTGAGCGTCTCATGCGGTCGAGCTGCCTGGCAAGCAGGGAGACAGAGAGATAGATCCAAGGGGCCAGCGGGAGCTGATGTTGATGTTGCGCCGCTGTTGTAGCGGATATGTGTGTTTGTGTGCATGTGTGTGTTTCTACACTGAGGAGCCATGACAGGGACAGTGGTTCAGCTGTCATTCCGGGAGCTACGATGAGATTGGCCAGGGCTGACAGGTCAGGGGGGTTCATGTCCGACAGAGCAGTGTGCGGGCGCATCTGTGTGTCCGTGTATGCGCTGTAGTACAGAAGGGGACGCCAGGGTATTACCTCCCAAACGTCACAATCACTGAGCCGTGTTGCTCTTCCTCTCCACATAAGCATGACATGCTGTGGCCTTACCCAGCCCACTGCTATTTGGGTGTAATACCCCTTCATTGATACACAGGGGTGAGTGGCATAATGTAATAGCAGCTTCTGCACACTGAAATCAAATCTATTTACCTATGATACCCAGGGGTAACTGACTGCATGTGACCATCCATAGCTACACAAAAAGCCTTTAGGCAGTGTGAACTGTATGACCCTCTATTTATACTTTTTTACTACACTGGTACTCAGTGATGTCCTATAGGACCCATAGATGGTCATCCAGTGCGTCACAATGAACCTTACACAGTTTACTTTTGCATAAGCGAGGGCAGTTACTAAACCTCTAACCTTTTCTGAATACATTACAAACCTAACTACTACTCCCACGCACGTGTCCTCCAACGCCTAGATACCATTTTGCCCTTGAGCTTTCCTGGTGCAAGTCCAAGCGGCCGAAACTGCCTCCCACAATGCACGAGGTGACATTGAGAGGCCCCCGAGTCTCGGCAGATTTGGGGTATCCATCCGGCTGCCCGTGCACAAATAAATAATGCAATGGCCAGCTAATGCAGTGGGCCCTGATGCAGGGGCTGATGTTGCCTGCAGCTACCTTTGGGCTGGAAAATAATTACCATGCAAAAGAGGGGGGAAAAAGGCCCCTATACATAGTGTAATGGGCTAAAATGGGGTGTTACAATGCAGCTGCCCTCCATGCTTCGATGCCTCTCTCTCTCTCCTGCTCCTTCTTTTCCTCCATCTCTGTCACTCTCTTAACTCTCTCTCTCTCTCTTCCTCTGCTATACACAGTAGCCACTGCCTAGCCAACCAATGTTGTCCATTCCTCTGAGGAGCTCAGTGAGATGAAAGGCTGTTAGTGGCACCGGCCTGATATTCATGGATCCGGGGTTTCCACTGGCACACTGTCACACTCGTTATTGTAGATACTCACTACAGGAGTTGGACAAGCAAAGGAGTGATTTGTATGTTGTCTGTGAGGAGTGTGTTAACTTGCTGGGAAGAATCATTGCAGTGGGGTTAGGGGCTTCACATTAGTATGCATGCAATATTTTATGTCATCTGAATCTGTATTATGTTCATTACTTTGTGGAATGTTAAAAAAAAAAATTTCATTTTGAGATTACAATATATGTTTAAGAATGAAAAGTTCTACCAGACCAGTATATCCCTAGTTTTCATGCAACCATGACCCAACAGTGTGCAGGATTCCAATTAGGCTTTGGCATTGACATTGGCCTCAGTTTACAGTGGTGCAAACAGATCGGTCGGTATGTTGACTAATCCAGTGCAGGCAGAGACGTGCTGATCATGAATAGAGGGCTGATCAATGTCCTGCTGTTTACACAGGCCTAACAGTGTTTATTGAGACACATTTAAACACAGCCCTCCTGCTCTCATCTATCAACCCGGGTATAGGACCGGGAACAATGGTGTCATTTATCTTGGCCCTGAAACAGACATTTATTGTACAGTGGTTATGATGCTCTCAGAAATAGTGGGACAAGGGGAGTAGTTTTTGTACTCAAGAGTACAGTGCTCACAGATTTTACCACCACAGGTACATCTCCAGCCATCATAAAAGCTCTTGGTATGTAATTGTAATAATGGTCCTATTTTTGTAAAGCAGCCCCAATGATAAGCTTTGTTTTGAGTGAGGATAAGGTTTCTCAATATGTGAGGGACCAAGTAAAAAAAATGTAACCAATGGGGTGAGAATCAGGTGCAATTTTTCTGATACTAAGCTATCTAAGATATCACTGATGCTGTCCTGATTCAGAGAAGAAAATAAAAACAGGATTTATTGGGCTCCTTTAATAGGAACCACAAAAACACTTGATTGAATTGTATGCTTTTGCACATAAACGTTCATTTGGACTTCTAGCCTTCCTCTTTCCTATTCAAAGGAGTCATCATGTCCTTCACACTCTTGGTGCAAGGGCAATATACCATGAAAAACTGAGCCATGATCTACGGCAGCCCTTCCACGCATCTTGACCCCCATCATCTCAACCCCACTTTCTGATTAATACTATGGAATGGGGGGTAGGTGCCATGGAGACCGCAGGGCATCCTGGGATCGAGGTATGCCGCCTGCCACCAGGTCCCCTTCACTCTAGGGACCTGTCAGTCAAAGCAGAAAACTTCCCTTTGAAGCTCTGTAAACTCTCTGGAGTGTCTTGCTGCCCCAACCACAGCCCCCACCACCTACTCCCAACTCTGTCCGGGCTCTACACCTCCATCCCCCTTATCCTCCCATGCGCTCTCCTCCTCTCCCTCTGTTGCTTCCTCTCTTCCCCTAGTGACCCTCTCTTGAAATCCGCTGTCCCCAAAAGTTATCCCCATATTCCCCCTTATCTCTGTCTAAAGCTATGCAATCCAAAAATTGAACTTGGAAAAAAAGAGTGGCACAGAAAGAGCTTAGTTTCACTTTTGCAAACCAAATAAGGTTTAAAATGGTAAGGCGTCATGAGAGAGTAACTCTTAAGCCCTGAGACAGACACGCAGAGTGAATCCCTACAGCTTGCTTGGTCCAATCGTGAGTGACACTGACGGCTCTCCCGTGTTTTCCCTTTCCAAAAAATAAGAAGAAGTTAAGGAAAATGAAGCTGCATTCACAATTCTGGCACATGCTGCTTGATAATCGCTGATTATGACATAATTTTCACGCAGATCAGGTGCCAGCAACAGAAACCGTGGCAGCTGTTGGTGTTATCAATTAGGGCATTGTTGGTTTTATACATCTGAATAGCAAAAATGATAAATTTGACTTATCAGCACCACCGCTTCCAGTATATGTATGATGCTGAGGTGTGGGGAGGATGTGCTAAGTGCTGATGTTTAAGAAAATGCTTTGAAGGCACATGTATCACGGAGTGCTGCTCTCCATACCAGAGCATTAGACTTGCTGATGGCTTGTTTAAGAAGTGATGAAATGCGTATTAGATTTGTTGTGACTCAAACAGCTGTGTTCACACCTCATACTGGCTTGTTAGTGTTGCCAGTGGATTTCAAATAAGTGCTCATTGACTTCCTAGTTACCCATGCTAAACGCCATAATGGGTGTGTGTGAAGGTACATGTAAAACATGTGTGTGTGCTCATGTGTGTTTAAGTGCATCTACAGGATGTGTGCACATGTGATTTGAGTCCATCTGAGAAAGTGTATTAAAGTATATAGTGTGTCACACCTCTAAAAGAATTAATTGAAAAAGGGGGAGACAGATAGCTCAAGCCTGGGGCTGCTGAATATGAAGTCTGAGGCTTAAGAAAAGTCAGGAGGGACAAAGATAAAGGTGGAAGACTCAACAGTTTTCTCACTGAGAAGTCTTGAGCCTTATTCATTGAGACAGCACATTTTAGGTGTTGTTCTCTATTACCTCAACTAGCCAAGACTGGCCAATTAATCAACGCTAGCTGCTAATTAGCTGGATTTTAATTAACACCCCCAGCATAACCACTGGCATCACCACCTTCCTAGAAATCCTACAGAACATCACATCTGCTCAGGAGCTTTTGACTCATTTTTACATCAACCTCAAGTGCAACTTTATAATCTAATGTCTACTCCCAGTGATGTCACCAGCATCCATGATCAATTTGGGGGTCTAAGATTGGATACCTAGGCCATTAGACAAACAACAAGCATCCATCAACCAAGTGGATCTATGGGGTAGTGAGTCACAAGAAACACATAGCAAGGCATTGTACATTTGACCCTGAGAGTTCATTTGACTACACAACTTCTCTCCTTCTCCCTCTTCCTCTGTGACGGTGCCGAGGTGTTGTCCCCTCATTGCCGACATGTGGCTGGCAGGCCAGCTCATGGCCACAGGGCCTGCTCCTTTGAATAACGGCAGCTTAAAACATAATCATCTTCAGCGAGGAGAAGATTCACTTTGACCTCATCACCTCCCTCTCCCCATTCCGAAGCCCAGAGAGAGATGGAGGGAAAGACAGAGACAAAGAGAGAGAAAGACAAAGAGGGGAGAGTGAGAGAGAGCGAGCAAATTACAGTGTGAACCCAGAGGCCAAAAAGAGACAGAGGGAGCGATTGAGGGTGAGGATAGTTAGTTCTCGCCTTTGATGCTTAACTCTCGTCGACAGTGCAAAGACTGAGAATCATAGAGATGTGCAGCGAAAAAACCTCTCTGTGGGTTGCCGCGCTACAACCCCAAGGCTGCACAATCATTCTCACATGTTAATGGGCTGCCATTTGGCTCCTAAATCAACCGAGGGCAGGAGACTGAAGTGAGCAAAGCATAAGACAAATATCCAGTTCATTATAGGAAGCCAGTGGAGTTAAAAGTAGGAAAACATTAAAAAATTACATCTGTAAAACTTTTTTATAATAAATAGAAATTTCTTGAGACAAGATGCATGCAGCTAGCCACTCGTAGTAGTACATTCACAAAAACACTCACACTCATACTCATGCATGTGGCATAAAGGGGTACACAGTAGGGAGTACCTCCGCAATTGATGAAGAAAATTCTTCTCATGTACCCCGTCCCAGTTTTAAACTCCAGATTCTCTCTCTCTCTCCCACTCTCTCTCATGCTCTCTCTATCTCTCTCTCATTCTTTCTCTCCCTCTCTGGTCCACTAACCCAGTTTAAAAGCAAGCAGCCAGACACCTCCTCCTGCAGTTTGTCTGGGACAGTAGACAGCCCTGTTAGTAGGACTAGGCGTCTAATGACTACATTCTGTGTGTGTGTGTGTGTGTGTGTGTGTGTGTGTGCGCATGCGTGATTTTATGAGTGTGCACCAGTATAAAGCTCCAAAAACTACTTACAGATTAAGACCTCAGTTCACATACACTTTTAACAAACTGAACACAGTTGTCTCCATATTACTGCTTAGTAAATCCATTCTTCCATCTAATATAATTCTAACTAGGGATGTTCCATTCAAGTTTTTTTCTGTATGTTATCCTTTAATATCAAGTATCTGCTAATACAGACTCCAATTCAGATACAGATTCCTGTATTTACCTAAATTTTGATTAAATATGTATCTGACACATTCAGCCCTGATTCAAAACTATAAAGTTGATAAGCTTAAATTATTGATCTGATATGGATGAAAGTTTAACTGGGAGAATGCAACTCCTGCAATTGGAGTGATGCGCTCCGCTAGAAAGAAGACGTACAGTATCACTCTGTTGGAGTTGTGGAGTTGATGAGACTACAGAAACACTGTACAGCATGTGTTACAAAGTGATGCTTTAACTCATAAACAATCTTTGGCATCTTTTAGCCTTTCATCAAGTTACTCACTGAATTAACTTTAATTAGCGACAGCTGATATGACCTGCCACTGGCAACATTCGTCATTTTAACCGGTGAAAGTAACGTTTAGCGGCTAAATGTTTTGTACGCTGCTATTTGTTAATAAGAGAGGAGAGATAATGGATTTGTTACCGTAGGAGCTTAGCTTATAGCGAATCGGTGTAGTTTCAGAACTTAGTCAATCAACGGTGCCACCGAATAATTGTCCACATTCACACACAAATTTTCACTCACATATGGAGCCAAATACTACCAGTGTAGAAGCCAGCTGTCATCGAGAGGCGTCCGACGCCGTGGCAGCAGTGCGATGCCAGCGACCAGAGCGACAAGTTGAAGTTGAGCAGAGCTGAACTTTATGCAAATTAGAAGCGACACACTGAAGCAACAACCAATTGCAGATTGGGATTTTCCAAAGTTGCAGATGATACCAGCATAATTGTTTGAACTGCAAATCGTAAGGCGGTATTAGGATTCTCCAGGTCAAATGAGTTGAGCAGTTGAAAGTCTTCACCATTCACAGAGTAGTAGGTGATTCACTCATGAATATACACCAGCCAAGCAGCGTTTAGGATTCAAGTGACTTGCCTTGGCATTTTATGTTTTAATTGTCTGCGAGTAAGTGGTCAGTCCACCCAAAACATTGCTGCCCATTGGTGTGTAGTTACTGTAGATGAATGCATTATAGCACAGGCACAGATATATGAAGGGAAATATAACACAGTCACACACGCACACATGCGGTTAGCCACTGATGAGGGACAATCTTTAAGTTAATTGATTTTTATCCCCTTATTAATTTCCTGAGCTTTCTTTCTCTCCCCCTCTCTCCCCCCTCTCTCTCTCTGGCTTCATCAGCAGTCTGTCAATAGGCTTTGTAGCCACGCTCAATCTCTTATTGCCTCTGAAATGCCTCAATCAAATCCCAATCAGTCACTCATACCGCCCATCAGCACCCAACTCTGGCCAAGCGCTACACACACACGCATAGATACAGATGATAAATGAAGAATGTAAACACAAACACATTTACACTCATATACACCTTTGTTATTATTAAAGTCACTCTAGTTAATCAATAGGTCCAGCGGTCATATACTCATTAGTCCTAATTACAGTAAAAACATTAGTTCCTGTTTTGACAGAGTGAAAAAAGATTCTTTGCAAAGGAAATAAAGCGCAAAAGATCCAATGTTTCCTCCTTTGTATCTTGCATAACATCAAATGTTTGCGTCTTCAGTTTCTGACTTTAGAATGTACTGTTCCCAGAATAACGTACGATTTCTTGAGATGAATGGTTTTCTCCTGTACATAAGTACTTAAGAGTGCATCAACTTTTTCTTGACATGACATGATTTGGTATCATGATCATCTTTGTCATCATGTTTTATTCAAATACTCTTTTTTAATCTTCCCCAATGCAACTGGATCCATTTTGTATAATTCATAAGGTCAATCAATACTTTATTTCCACACTGGAGGGTATAAAATGTACAAACTCCAGAATGTGTAGACCACTAAATATCAGACTTCCTCTACATGCACTCTTTTATGGGCTCTAATCATAGCTACATTTATAGACAAAAGAAGAAAAGTGAAAATTGTTTGTTGATTGTAACTTTTACATGGAATCACATTCCTGGTCAAATCTCAAACTGCTCTCTGTTTGAGACCTCTGACCTTAAATTTTTGAATATTTTGTAAATTAAACAAATACTTGCATTCTTTCTAAATAATCCTATGTAAATACATCCTGCAGACATAAGGGCATCCACCCCTCCCTCTCTAGCTCCCACCTTCACTCCCTCCATTTACCCCTCCTCCCTCTCGACATGTACCAGACATAGTGTCTTCCCCAGTATGCAGCCCCACCCCATGTCCAGCTCACAGTCCCAGCCAGCATCCACCAGCCCTGTTTTGTCATCATTAAACCTCTCCTGCTCGCCCTGCTTTCCTTACTTTATGTCACCTGCATGGGGTTGTCACCACCGGGAGTGGAGGGGTTAACTCTATTTTGTCCAGGACCTTATGCCTGTGTGTGAATATGTGAGTGTGTGTGTATGTGTTTGTGTGAGTGCACCAGTCCACTTTGTGTACATGTCCACACGGGCATGTGTTCCTGTCCATGCATGCCTGTTTGTTCACTTGTTTATGTGTGTGTGTCCATGCAGGACTGTGGTCTGCTCTGCTCTGTGTGTGTGTGTGTGTGTGTGTGTGTGTGTGTGTGTGTGTGTGTGTGTGTGTGTGTGTGTATGTAAAGGAGAAATTTGCCTGTCCTTGCCTAAGTGAATGGCTAGGATTAAGCTGACAGCCCACCTTAGTGATGGCGAAATAATTGGTTGTTCAGCTCTGTCCTTGTCAGAGCGCTGACAGTTCTGCAGATGTCCTGTGCGGTTCTCCAAAGGTTAGGCTCAGCTGGGGCCGCCATTCATTAATCATTCCGCTCTGACAGTGCACCGAGCAGCCTGCAGCTGCCACCCCGTCCCCCTCAATTTCTGTCACCGCCTTGCACCACCACCACCAATACCCCCCCACACAGACACACACTCCCCCTTCTAGGTCTCCCTGCACCCCCCTGTGTGTGTGTATGTGTTTGTGTTCCCCATCGTACACACAAACAAGTATGCTTAAACATAAATTTGCATGAAAAGTCAAGGGATGTATACAAGCAACAGCATGTCCCATACATGAGAAGTGTGAACTGGACAAGCAGTAAGGTAAGTATGTAAACAAAACACACAACCTAAGAAGGAAGTCTTCTCTGCTAATGATCTAACTTGCTTTTCTCTCAAATTTATCGCTCAGCACTGCAGCCAGTAAATGACCAATTCTCTTGTGTGCATGTAGGTAAGCATGTAAATCCTCACATACTATGTAAATACAAGCATGCCTGCATTTCTCATAGCTTTTTTTTACGTCACTAACACATTATAGAGTCCAAGACTTCACTAACCAGTATTAACCCTTATGGACTCTTAGCCCAGTGATTCATCATGGATAATGGTGCTCCTAAAGCAAGTCTGCCTATGCATTTTATAGTGAGACTCAAGCATAAGACACTGTGACAACTGATGTTTTATGAAATATAAATAAGGGCCTTATGTATTTAATGTGCGTGTGAACTTATTCAATTTCAAAGACCCAGCTGAAAATTACTATTATGATCTATTTGAGGTCAGACACACACACTAAAATTACCTCTCATGTGCGCTAACAATTCTGACCATGTCAGCAACATTGTTCTGACCCCTTTCCCTTGCTCACCATCCAACGACCCTCTCAACCTATTTTGTCCCTCGTTCCAACTCATTCTCCTCCGCCTCCACAACTCTCTCAGGAGTGGTGTTTCCATCACTGCCTTTGGTACAGAGGGGGCTGAGGGGGATGGGGGGAGGTGCGTGAAGAAAAAATGTAAGAAGGTACAGAGAGGAGGAGGTGGTATGGAAGTGTCCATTGGGCACTAAGTGGTGCGAAGAACTGAGATAAATCCTCCATTATGGTCTACCTGCTCCTCAGCATTGATTAACAGCTAGCCAGAGACAAGTGGCTAGCAGCCATGAGGAAAAACGCTCTGTGGTCAGAACCATTCTACTCATCTAAAAAACATTTGCTCAATAAACTGACATAGTGTTAGCTAGGGTGGGTGAGTAGCATCGTAAAAGATATTCACTACAGATTACATGCAATAAAAATGTGCTTGTTAAACTGATATTTAGCATGCTAAATAGATAATGAGTATTAATGGAATTTCCATTTTATGCCACTTGATACTTCACTACAATTCAGAGGGAAATATTGTACTTTTTACTCCACTACATTTATTTGACAGCTTCATTTGCTAGTTACTTTTCAGATTTGAATTTTACATAAAAATATATGATAAGTTTATAAAATACAACACATTGTTAAAGATGAGCAACGTGCTATATTGTCAGTACCCAACCTTTTGTCTTGTGACCTTTTACAAAAAAACAGTGCCTAGTTGGGCCCCTTGTCACGTTTCAGATGTCTATGAGTTGTTAGCAGGTCCCCCATAGAGACATTTCCCCTCTAAACTTGTCGCATGGTATAATTTAAATAACTGTTTGAGGGCCAAAGAGGTAAAATTCATCCAATATTTCACAAAAAGGCAAACAGACAACATTTTTAAAAATTAATCAAACTGTATGTAGCAAAACTTTTTTTTCCCCATTCCTCTCCCATTAATCACCTCATGACCCCACAGATATATCTTGCTACCCTTTGGAAGGGCCCAACCCCCAAACCCTAGGTTGGGAACTATGGGATTAAACTACCAAACAGTATATAGAGTAGTTAAAACTAGCTCCACCTCAAACAGTTACAACTGTAAAATGCTGTGCAGATAGAAATGCATCAGTATTAATAATGTTATTTATCATAATATTTCAGTCACAGGGGCAGATTTTCTGCTGAACCAGTACTTTTACTTTTAATACTTTAAGTAAATTTAGCTTATAATACTTATGTACTTTTACTTAAGTTGTATTTTAAATGCAGGACTTTTACTTTTTTTGTTGTGGTATTGGTACTTTTACTTAAGTAAAGGATCTGAGTACCTCTTCCGCCACTATTGAAAGCAAACTCAAAATATATTTTAAACAGTAATCTTGGTATTGGCTAAATTTTCACATATTTTTTCATAGTACTTTCAGAAGCTTTAGATAATACAATATATGTACAACAGCCTAGCAAGCTAAATGTAGGAGTGTGTGGAAGAAAATGTGGAGGTATTTTCAGCGGCTGGGCAGCAGAAGGTCAGATCAATAAATGAAAAAATGGGTGCTTACAGAATATGCTATTGCAGCCTTACCTTTCTAATGCCTACTTAAGTGTTAAAGCAACACTATAAATGCCTTAAGAACTATGTGTGCCTTTAAAGTGTGCTTTGGTCTTTAAATAAATACAGGTGTACATCCTTGCACTTCAACCTAGCAATAGATAAATCAGTAATTTCTACTGGCCACTTACATATCCCTGAATGTATATATTTCTGAACTTCTTCAGACATTCATGATGAGTTGGAAAGCTTGCAAGACAGAGTTTGAGCAGCGCAGACTGAGACGGTGAACGCATAAAAGCCTGACCTCTGAAGTGCTACTCAATTTTCTGCCGCTCAAGTATAAAAATGTTGCCTGGTCATAATACAGCCCACTGAGTGATGCTAATTTCTGAATATGATATTGTCTATGGTCACCACAAAGCCTAACACAAAACCCATCAATGACATGAAATTTCTATCGTTGATTCTAAAAACCAATGGGATAATTTCAAAAGCCCATATTGACCCTCCACCTACACATCTGTCTACTCTTTGAATAGCAATTGTGGTCCCAGAACCATGGTCGGCTATGTGCTGACATCAGCAAAGAGAAAGGGAGAGGGCTGGTTGTTAGAAAGAGGAGGTGGGTGGGGAGCCCTGTTGTACAACTCTGAGGAAATTCCCTCTCATAGTCTGTCAAAACAGTATTTTTCCCTGGAGGAAAAGGCAGCTAGAGCACATATACAAGCACAACAGAACAGATGTGGATATAAATGGTTCTCAGTGTACAGGAAGACTAGACTAGTGACAGGAGACCATCATTTTATTGCCTCTCCTCAAAAAGTTAATTTTTTTCATTAATATGCAATGATGTTGCTTATACTGTTGCCCTGCTGAATACAAGAGGAATGGAGATTTATAGTATTAATATTCTATACATTATGACCATGCCAATGGGTAATATTCTGGCAATTACACTAATGAACTCTCAGCATACAGTGCCCCATGTTAACATCACAGCTTGAGGGTGGACATTCTTTTAAGCTCTAATCTATCTACCCAAGTCTACAACCCTATATCCATCCATGTCAGTCATTGGTTAGCACAATATATTAAAGCACCCCTATCCAGGCACAAGGACATCTAAAACTGGAAGACATATCACCTCAACCAATAATGGGCATGCAAAAATGACGGATTCTTCTTGAATTCAAAGGGAAACATAGCGGGGAGTATCATTGATTTGCCCCTTGGAGATTACCTATGTATCATAAGTGTATGTAGATCACCCCCCCACCCACCCCAACCCCCTATTGGAATAGGAGCTCAAAAAGATATGGTACATGACGAGAGCTCCAGTCACATGGTAAAGCCTATGGAGGAACTCATCAGCCTCTATGTAGATGTGTATGCTGAGTGAGTGATTGCCCATGGCTGGAAATTGGTGTAGAGGGCTTCACTGGAGAATTGGAGGTACGAGCTCTCTCTCGCTATCTCTCCCCCCCAGCAGAAAGAACACACTTACACAGTCGCACACAAATATACACACTTATTGGAACACCCATTGCAAGACATGCATGTACACGCATGCACAACCTGCTCACACACAAATCTCCCTATATACACATGCATACCGAGCCAGGATGATTAAGGTCCTATGCAGAGGAGTTTCTGAGTGGTACCGTGCCGTGGCTGCCTGTTTTCCCTGCTGAATACAAGCCACTAGCTCAGTATTCTCCAATGGGGAGGAAACCCGTCATCGCCAACGCAAGATCAGGGGTAATTACGTTGTAATATGCCACATGAAATATTTCTTTGTAGCAGGAATGGGATTCCCTTTGCTTCAAATTTAGAAAAGATATATTCCACACAGCTTGGCTGCTATTTTTGCAGGCATGTATTTAAATTTGCTCCTTGTATTTTTAGTACGAGGGATGTAATGGTCTACACTGCACACTTGCAAATGTTTTTCGTGTCTGTAATATTCCTGTGTCACTGTCATCCAATCCAATTGGCATGGGAGATCAATCCTGCTGCAGTGTTGATCAATGATTCTGATCAGGTGAGATTATAGGTATTGCAGAGATATCAATGCGATGATTGATGATTGATAATGCAACCACAGCGATCGATCAGTGGGATATTGCTGATAAGACTCTTGCTGTACAGCCTTGCATGGCAATTTGCATTTCGGAGCAGTTGTAGATCTATCATCTAATATTTATGTACATATGGGCGGAATTAATATTGCAAAACAAAGATACATCCACTTGTTATTATTTGTTAGAGTATTCTGCACTTCACTGTACAGTATATAACATCACAGCATCAGAGAGAGTTTAAATCCCAGATGAGCTGACATATTTGATTTGTCAAACCCATGTATCTCTAGAGCCAAGTATTGTGACCACTGGTCCATCAAGTCCCCCCTTGGTGGATTAGGGCAAGGCGGGTGATTTGTTACCCTTTTGGGAAGCTGTCTTGGACGCTCATTTCCCCCTGCTGCATATTCTGCCCCTCTGCCGCCATCCCCATCCCCATCCCGCCCCCCACCCCTCCATTTTGATGAATAGCCGGCCGCATGAAGGCGGGCAGCCGATCTTACCATCAAGGTTACGGTAACCTGGGCCCCGCATCTGGGGGCTACCTGCGTCAAATAAGCATTGCAGAGAGAGGAAGTAAGAAAGGTAGGAGGTGAGTTGATGTCTGTGTGCTGTGGCAGTGGGGGAAAAGAGCAGTCCAAGGATCCTCCTTTATAGGCTTTAAATCTGCATGGCAATTTCTGGAGACTGAGGCTGGATGGGATTCTGATTACTCCTCCTCCAGCTCCACCATGCTCATCCTGCCAGCCCCCCTCTCCCCAACTTTCCTCCAGCAGGTTGATGTCTCCCTGTCTAGCTTTTGTCACTGATCACCCAGCCCCTATATGCCCTGATTACTGGCTGAGCAGCATTATGGATTGCTCTGAAGGACAGGAGGGACTTATCCCAATGAATCACAGGAGACTGGATTTCAAAAGTGAGAATATAAATGGATTTATTGTCTGTTGATCAGGCAAAGTCTGTTGATTGGGTGGATTGGAGATTGGTTTATTGGCACTTTTTAAGCAATATCTATCTAGCACACAGATATATTTGAGGGAGGGAATGGGGCAATTAGTGTAAATGAGCTGTGTAAATGCATAATATATCTACTCTGATTCATAATACATGGTAAAAAGTTAAAATACCTACTCAGAACCATTTCATAAGAATACACATGTGCATGTATTAAAAGCCTGAGAGCATATTCAGAAACCTGTTTGCCAATTACAAAGTACAATTCTCACATTTCTCATGCCCTTCGGTGACCATCTTCTCCAACAGCCGGTGAGACCTCTCGCCTTTCCACGACACCCCAACCTACTTTCTTCAGAGCCCACAGTCTGTGTTCCACTTTCTCACAGCCACCAAGTCCCTCCCTCCCAACAGGTGGCCAACAAATAACCATATTAAAAAAATATAATCCATATCTGGTGAGAGAAAACATTCTAACACTGACACTATCTCAGGCTCCCGCTTTTGTATGCTTTTATATTTGCACACAAAGCCTGAACGCAGCAGTTTTCTTTCTCTTTGTGGTGATGTCGGGTTTTCATCACAGTCCAGCACCACTAGAGAACACTGCCAGCGATTAGAGCCTGAGGTACAAGAGGGCCACTTCACCTCCAAGATTAGAATGAAACAAAGACTGAAGTCTTCGTATTGTGCCAAGAATGGTAACAGACAGGAGAGGAGAATGGTAGGAGCCAAAAACAGACTTGCTGGAGAGCTGAGTGGAGTGACTTGTCCGGAAAAAAAATTTCAATGCCTTTACAAAAGGCAATTTACAAAAGAAAACAATATTGATAATTCAATCCCACCAATTCTTACAGAGTAAAGATAGGATTAGTTAGGATCTCTATGCAAAGAGAAAGCACCCTTTATTTTTGCTTTGTACTAAGAAATTGTGCTTCACAATCTCAGAGCTTCTATCTACCATATCAACTATAACTTGAGCATACAGATCACATTGCTACACCTATGGCCTTCGTTACCTTCTACCACTATTGTAGATTCAAAGCATTCAGCCAGTAAGGTCAAGGCCTTGCTGTGTGGGGAGGTGAAGGCAACATGACCCGCCTCTGCCTATTCTACTTTGCACTGCCGCCCGCCTCCTACTGCTTGGCTCCATCCTATTTATTCCTGGATTTTTGTAACTGTATATGTGTGTCTGCATGTCCATGTTCCTATTTTCTCACATCTTTTGCTTGCTCAGTCAACAGGCCCTTGGCTGCCCACCACTGGTTGCTAATTGCTGCTGACATTGTTTGGCCTCTCACTGCTTAGTTTAGGACAAACCCCTCATTCATGTGCTGCGGACAGCTCGTTAGGGCCGACCCCCACCTTCTACATCTCTCTCTCTCTGTGTCTCTCTATCCCTCTCTCCCTCCCTCTTTCACTGACCTCCTTAATTAACTGGTAAGGCGCTGCTGGGAAATTTGCACACAAAGGCATGGTGTCTAGCCTGTTAACCTCCCACTACCCAAACACCCCCTTGTACCACTACCACCTCCTCCTCCTCCCTCTTCATCCCCATCCTCAGCCCGCTACTGTTTTCATCCCAGCCCCAAACAGAGGTCATTGTACAGTCATAGAAAAACAAAGATAAAGTGATTCAGTACACACATGGCATTCACACACATTCACCCATTTGTTCATTCTTTTCCTTGTCCACCGGCAGCCCCTCCTGCTTTCTGCTTTTTCCTCTTTTGCTTTTCTCTATGTTCCTTTTCTGTATTAATAGCGGACCTCATTAAAAAGGCTTGTTTGGAAGTGGTTCACTAGTGATACACTCTTAAGTTGTCTCTGTCTGTTTGCTTGCTTTCTCTATTTAGTTTTATTGCTATTATTCTTGCTCTATCTTGCCTATTCGTCATGCCCTCACCTCCCCACACTCCTCCCTCTCCCTTTCAGGAAGCCCTTCGAGGCTTCAGCTGTTTTTGTGGTCCCTGCGGAGGGTTCCCCAAGAGCAGTTAGCTGGCTGTCAGGAACGAGGGCCCTCTAAAGGGGCCCGCTCAAGAATGCTGGGGGCAAAGAAGTGTAAACAGGTGGAGCCTCTCCATTATATGGGACCCCCTCTACACTCACACACTCCACCACCGACTGTCTCTTTCTATGTCGATGTCTCTCACGCACATACACACAGTCAAACACACACACAAACTCTTCTGCATTCCACCACCACTTTTTTGTTGTGTGTGTGTGTGTGTTCCAAAGCTACCTCTCTGTTGTCTGTGCTGCTGGTGGACCACAAGGCCTCCAAACAGCATCCCATTTCTCCCCAGGGTGCCTTTTTTTTCTCCAAATACTGGTGGTCTGTCCATGGGCTCTGTGCTTGTGTGTGTAAGAGAGTGTCTGCATGCATGGGATTTGTTGGCTCTCTGTAAATAATATAATGAAGAGTATGGTCTAGACCTGCTCTATAGGAAAAGTGCAATGAGATAACTTCCATTATGAATTGGCGCTATATAAATAAAATAAAATGTATTGTATGTGTATGTGGAGAGGGTTTTGAAGGAACTCCAACAGGATCTATATCATAGCCATTTTCTACCTGCCATTTTCCCACTATTGCTTCCCACTCTTGCCTGATCAACTTCCCTGCATTTTTTTATTTCCATCCTTCTTTGTTTGTTTCTTTCTTTCTTTTCTTCTTTCTTTCACTTTGCATGGAGAGGAAGAAGCGAAATTCCAAACTCATTCTTGAATGTTTATTTTTCTTTCAACTAAAAAAATGTTCTATAGCTTGTCACGTCCCGAGTTTCCAGAACTGACTGACTTTTTTTTTCTTCCTTTCACTTTGCTTGGAGTTGAAGGAGTGGAAACTCCATTTTTTCCTTTAACTAAAAATAATATACACCTAAAATATGATTTGTTTATTGTAAGTTTATTTACATAAAACTCTTGTATGTCATTTGATCATTGCTAGTTTAATATTTCACCATCAAGAAGAAAAAGAAATATTTCTGACCTACTTGGCCACATTTTGTGTTTGTCTTTGTTCCTACAAAGTCCATCCAGTGTGTTTGTATGTGTGAGTGTGTGTGTGTTTGTGTGTGTATGCATGCATGCATATATGTGTGTGATGTGCACTCAAATTTGCCTGCAACAAACCACCGATGATGGAATCCTTTAAGGCAGAGGAGGGGTACAGGGGCGACAGTAAGAGAAAGAAAGAGAGAAACTAACTTCTGTTCGCCTGGGGACTGCCATGCAGCCCATCTGTTGAAATTGTTCCACATATTGTGACCTAGATAAAGAAAAAAACTTCACTCTTATAGGTAGTGCTGCCTTCGTCTGTGTTTGACACTTGTCTATTCATTTTATTGGTCTAGTTGTCTCAAAATAGAGGACGTTTGCATAATTTTCACCTTTACATATGTATGATTTCAGTAAATTGGTATTAGAAGAATGATCTAGTGTAAAACTAAATCAAATTAAATAAAAGAACATATTTCACTTTTTTATTTCCAAGGAGCTGCTCTTTATGTGTCTGAAGTTTAAATTTAAACATTTCACAATGAGAAAAGACTAACTAAGTAATCTGCATTTTGGGAAGATGAATAGTACAACCTGTAACTCTAGCTAGTCTGGATTGCACTGCTGTCTCTCTTCATTCATACAACGTGTGTTGCTACGCTTTTTTCTGTCTTTTTCTCTCTTTCCAAGGACCCCTGTCATTGTCAAAAGAAGATGCCCAGGGTTTTTGTAATTGACGGGAGGATGGAGAAGCAGGGGAAAAGGTTAAAAGAGATATCCTTTGCCTGAATAAGGAGGTAAAATTGACTGGGAGAGTGTCTTTCAGAAACTCCAGCCTGACCTTGAAGGAGGACCAGGAGGAGGTTCCTACTCTCTTATGGACCAAGGATGGCAGGTTAAGTGGGGCCGTCATGGCCACACATACACACCCACATACATACTGTAAATGCACACACTCACACAGAAGCACAAGGAAACACTGGTGAGAGGCTCCTATTGTGCACCTCTCTGACAATATTATGTTTGGGCAAGAAGAACATTAATTTGCCTTCTTTGAAGGGAAGTGCACTTCTCAGCCATCTTCAGCCCACTTGAGCCAGAACTGGAGTGGAGTCCCCCTCCCCTCAGTCCTTCCCACCACCACCCACCCACTGATTGTCTCTGCTGCCTCCCCAAATGAGGGCCCCCAAGGCCCCATGCACTCTCACCAAGGGGGGCTTCAATGCTGCATGCAAGCTTTTAGGTCGGCTAGTGGGTGATGGAGTTGTTCCATTTTCTACTATCCTTTCTTTACTGTCAAAAGAGGAACATTTTTTACTTGTTTAAGGATTAAGTTATGGTGAACAGTGAAGAGCAAAAAGTAAAGAGGACATGGTGAGGAGTTAAGTTTGTCACTGGGGCAGAATACAGCAGAGATCCAGGTGTACTGCATATCTGCCACTGTTATCCTGCAGGATCGCAGCTCTGAGCTCCACTTTTGTAAAAGTGAAGCAGTATTAAATACAAATAAAATTCAAGTTAAATATACATTAAATTGCATTACATACAATAAAAAAGTATTTGTATTTTATTATTAATTTATGTCAAAATACAGCTGGAAACTACTGGGACATATACTTTGATGTTTAAAAATAATCCATCAAATATTTATAATAGCCTCAGAAGGTGGCTAAGCAGTCACAAAATAAAAGTCAAGTCAATTAATTTTCACTTATGTAGCCCAAAATCACAAATCACAAGGGTTTTTATCATTTTTATTGCATATGACACCCTCTGTCCTTAAACCCTTATTTTAAGTAAAAATAAATAAAACTCAGGAAGAGACACCCTCTTTCAGGATGGCAGATGTGGACAGACTCGTGCAAAAAAGGTGGGAAAAATCTTCCACTATACTTGTGATAAAGAATTATGAGAGAGTTTCTCTCCCATATGAAGATGTCAGTATGGTCTATGTAGTCCTTAAAGCTAATTGCAACAATTAGACTACATGACCTGCCCCTGGTTCCCCTTGAATCAGAAATCATTTCCAGAGGCCATGCAAAGGCGTCACCTCAAAGTAGGAAGTACAGGAGACACGGTCATAATTATGGCGCCCTATGCCGCCTTCTCTTTGTCAGCCGCAGCATACCAACATTAAATTTTAAGTTTGAATGTGATTATCGTGTGGCATTCATTTTTAATGGGCTTTGCCTCTATGTGTTTTAGCATGCGGGAAGGCCCGGCAAACAGCTGACTCAGGCCCTTTTCTGCTGAAGGCGCATATATTTCGCATATATACATGCAGTGCTTATTCCTCCTTCTCGCCAAGCCCTCCTCTTCTTCCTCCTGCTCCTTTCCTCCTCTCCTTCATCTCCATCCCTTTATCATTCTAGTGGTAGGAGATGGGCCAAGGGGATAGAGGGCGAGGCAGTGCCCTCAGAGGTCTGACTATCCAATAGGGTTGGCCAAAGGTTTCACTGGTGAGGCAGCGTGTCCCTGTTGTCTTCTGTATAGATTAACTAGTAAGGAAATCAAGTCCAGAATCTGGATGAACTATTAATGACTTTCATCAAATTACACCAAGGTCAGTATTTTTACTGTATCAAGAACCAGGCCATGTCTGTGAAAATATTTTTGTTAAAACTATACTTTTCTATTTTATTCTATTCTAATTTGTCAGCATCTAAATCTAGACACACTATCTGACCCATTCTGCCCTTGATCCAATCTGTCAAAGAAAATATGAAGCCTGACTTGGGGAAGACGTGGGGCCTGTAATGAGTATCCCTCCCTCATACAAAGTAACCAGTCAAACTGTAAAAAAACATGTTACCTATACTCCTACACAGACTTAATAATGCCTGTAGGAAAAAAAAGAAATAAAGGAAGGGTTCTCGTGAATCACAGAGGGAGCGATAAGGCCTTGAAATTAAAACAGATATATAGGCAGTCCGGTATGGAAATCAAACATATTATTAACCGACAGGCCACCCAGAGAGATAGGTGCGGCTTAAATGCATATATATTCATAATAACAATATTGAGATATATTATAAATAAAAAGGAAAAGGGGAGTAAATACCAGGCTGGCTTTTATTAGCTGCCAGTCTCCCTGCCAATATGTGCCATGACTCCGTTGTCCAAAACGGTAACTGTCCAACGCCGGATCAAATTAGAGAGACTGACAGGCAATAAGAAATTGGTGAAGTTAAACGTGATTCCTGCAGCCGCGCACCCAGAGCTCTTTGAATATTAGAACCATGGTGTCGCAGGGTAGCAGAGGAGGGGGTTGGGGTGGTGTGTAGGAGGGGAGACAGAGCTAAGGTAACTCCTGATAAAGTTTTATTAAAGCCATGTGCATTTCTTGTCCCCCTTTTTATCCCCCTTTTTATCCCCCTTTTCGCCCTCCCTCCACTCATTCTTTGCCCCTAGATTCTGATAAGCCTAGACAATGACACTGGCATCCCAAGGACATACAAACAGCTCACTGTCACTCGGTTTCTCTCTTTATGAGCTGTGTCCACAAAAAACGCCTAGGCTAACTGCCATACAAGTATAATTCATTGACTCCTACTATAAAATTCACATGATAAATATGGAAACAAAATTAAATCTGTTATAAAATAATAAAACCAACTTTAGAAAAAAATATGAGAAATTGTAACTATAAGCATGCATAAAGGCAAATGGTTGGTGGGCGAAGAAGATAAAGACCCTACACTGTAGAAATAATGCTGAAATCATTTGCTATTAAAGTTAGGATTATTTGAATCACTGCAGCTGTGGTATGACATCATCAATAGTGTATCCCCTGTTCACTTGCACTTCCTTTCCCACCGACTCTCCATTTGTTTTTGCTTGTTTCCCCACCTCCCTCCTTATTTCCCCCTCTTGCCCTTTTTGCTCACAGACTATTCCTTCTCTCCGCTTCTTCGGCCTGACTTTTAGCATAGGGCCACACATGGAGCACCAGTGGGCCTTTTTTTTTTGAGGACCAAAACAAAATCCACTCCACAGCCAGATGCAGTTTGACTGTGCCTGCCTGTGCCGCACAGTTTGTTTTCAAATGAATAGCTGAGAAAACTCGGTGGCCTTTTGCCCAGCATATATACCAGTTTTGCCCCCTACTGCTACGACTACTATACTTCCCAGCAGGTCCATCATTTCCATTCTGTCTTTCGCTCTCTTCCTCTTTCTGTATTTCTGACTGGGTCTTTGAACCAAGCATGGGGCCCGGTGCCATTGTAAGACATGCCTTCTTCCTTCCCAAGTTTTGTCTGTGTTCTTCAGCCCCATTGAGGGCTCCCGAGCCCTTTTCCAGTGTACAGCTCCTTTGTAGCCTCCAGAAAGGCCTTCATCTCGCACTTGTTTTCTTCAAGCCAACCCCCTCCCACCCCCCACCCCTCCTTTTCTCCTCTCCCTCCTCCTCCCTCCCTCCCTCCCTTCAGAAAAAGACAGGAAGTGAATGCAGATGTCAGGCCCACCTGAGCTCATTGCTCATTCTCTCGTTCTCTTTTCTCTCTCCCATGCGTTCTCTCTTTCTTGCTCACTCTTTTTTTTCACTACAAACCCCCGTGGCTGAAGCAGTTGCTACATCACACACTGAACACATCGACATACTGAATCTCACAGTGGAGGCTGTCCATCACAATAGCAGCATGCTTGTTTGTTGTCTCTCTCTGTTGCCTTGCTGTCTAAACCTGTACTTGTCTATGATGCTACAGTACGCAGGCAGGTAAACGGTCTTTGTCTTCATTCTGTGCCTTCAAGTATTTGTAAGAGGAAAAAATATGGATTTGCTTTTGTGGATGAACTAATCCTATCTGATCTGTCAGTTCCACAAACATGCATCTCCTCGTGGATCATGTTTATATATTTCTTCAGTTTTATATCTGTATGATATAAATATATAAATATAAATAAAATAAATAATGTAGAGGAGGTAAGTCAACCAGACACTAAAGACTCTACCTAAATCAGCGCCTGTCTATAGGTTAAATATCTACCTAAGGAGAGAGGATGCCCACCGCCGAGGCATTACCGGAGGGCACGAAAAACAGAAACTAACCTCTCTGCCAGAATAATTCCCTGTTGAGTTGGCACTGCTGTGCAACCACCGGCCTCCTCAAAGCCCATCAGAATGTGTGTGTACTGCGGGACATATCCGCTGCCTGGCACAATCCACAATCCTTGGCATCTTCCTGGGAAGAGTGTGGGACAGTACCCGCACTGCCCCAGGGATCAGGGCAAGAGGGCAAGCTGCCTGGTGCAGACACATGATGGGCGTCTGGCTCCTGTCACGGTGCCCACTGCCTGGGCAGGGCACGGGGGGGGGGGCCTGGCACAGGGCACCAGCAACTGGTAAAGTTGGCACAGGGGGCACATAGCATTCTTTCACATGCTATTGTGGCATTCAGACAGGGCCATTTTTTGGCAGGAGCCCCTGGTCCTGCTTCTGTTGTCGTTTGAGGCAGTCCCCGGTTCCCCAAACTGCAAATGAGCCTAGAATTTAGTAGGCTGTCTTTGAGCATGTCTGTTGCCATGACTTCTAATGGAGGGCAGGACAGAAGGGTCAACAAGACTTTTGTATTACAGAGCTTTAATTGAAGGGCAAAGTCAACAGAATTTCACTGCTAATTGACATCTCTGTACCCCTATCCACCCTTACTCCCAAAGAGACTGGCAGTAGATATGAGCCATTTGTGTGCCTTCAGTGAGAAAACACGATCAATCAATCAACCTGATCTGGTGCCCCAGAATACAAAGACAGACAAGTTGCAAAGCAGTGTGGGAAGTCTCCAAAAAATGTCATGAAGCACTTGTAAACAAAATACACTGCATCCAATACACTTCACTATAAACTTTCCTCTTATAAATCATAATGCTGACAACAGCAAAATTATGTTCTTGTTGATTTGACTGAAAATTTGACTACCCTCTGAATCAATGCATGTTTGTGCCTCCTTTCACCAAAACATCTGAACTATCCCATGAGGCATTGCTGCAGCTGCTGTAAAGGTAAGCATTGTGCTGTCTGGAGTGTAAAATAAATAAAGGCACTGGAGATCAAGATGAGGTGGGGGCTGCAGATTGCCATGGATGGGTGTGAGGAGAGAGCAAGGTGAGTGTTTATGAAAGACAGAGAGGAGGAGAGAAAGAAAGATTGTGTACATTGTTTTGTGTGTGTGTGTGTGTGTGTGTGTGTGTGTGTCAGAAAAGAGTGTGAGAAAAAGCAAAAGAGGGAGACAGAGAAGGAATGTGTGTGTGTGTGTGTGTGTGTGTGTGTGTGTGTGTGTGTGTGTGTGTGCGCACTGGTACAGAGATGGATCACCAGCACTTGTATCTTCTCCGCGGCCATGCCTAGCAGCATGTCAGCGGCAGCCTCCATTTACATTAGGGAGATTTAAGCTGTCTCAGGCAATGGTGACAAGTCAAGGTGTTTCACTTTAATTACACCGGGCAAGGTCACCCCCTAGCTGGCTCACCCTCACACAGGAGGAAAAGGAGGAGAACTACGAGGAGGTGATGGTGGTGGTGGGGTGGGTGAGCTCACGCCTGTATTTACATTCTCATTTTCACACACACCCCCACCCCTTATGCAAAGTATGCATGCACCACATGCACACTGGAGGCACATGTAAAAATAAGATGGCCATGGATTTAAAGAGAGAAATAATCTTAAGATAATATACATAAAGCACACACATACACACACACAGTACACAAACAATGCATTTTTCAACATTCACAAACAGAATACAAGCATACACAAACAACCACACATTCCCCGGCAAGCCCGTTTGTTTCAAATAATCCCTAGTGACAAAATAAACGGCACGGTGTATAAGGTTATAGCCTTAATGGGCCATACGCCATTGAGGTGACATAGTGTATTACACACCCTTAATATGACACCTATTGCCTACTGTGCTTTTAGCCAGGTCTCTCTGCCTTTTTTCTCTTTACCTCTCCACTCTAGCTTGTCTGTCCCGGGGCCATAGTGTTATACAGTGGAACTGACAGGTTGGGAGTTCACAGAGTGCCTTTATGGTGTGAGTTAACACTGTCCTGAGAGGCCCACAGAGGCTAGCCATGAGAGAGGAAGGAAGAAGAATCAGTCAGGCAGGGCAAAAATGATGCCATCTTTCAAGCTTTGCTTTTCTCTCCCTAAACTAGTATCTGTCTATATCTTAATTTTGTACTTGTGGTAGAATTTACTAAATGTGCCAGTAAATATTACTGAATTGTCAGTTTTTGTATAAGTTGAAGAAGAGATGAAAATGTAACCTTGTTAGAAAAGTACTGTCTGTCTGGCCCTGAAGGCTTGTATTGTCATAAGACAACTGTATGGAATGAAATACATTTATGTAGAAAGGATGATAACCAAAGCATTATGTTGATTCCACTCCCCCTAACTTTACTTTCTTACTTCAGATAATTCACATATTACTTGTGTGTATTTTCTCCTTGGCGACAAGTAAATAAATACATTCATATAAATCAGATCAGGAAGTGTTTTTATTCATCAGTACCCTTATCAGTACTCTTATGTACTAATAAGCAGTAATAGTACTGATATGAGTGCCAACGAGTAAAAAAATCAGAACTTATTTGTACTCTTATCTGTTCAACTTGACAGAGCATGCTTTCTCTGATTAAAATCTGATCTAAAAAAAATCTTATTTTGAGGTGTAGACCGGTGTGAGCTTCAAGTCCATTAAAATTAAGTCACATAGCTCCTCTCAAATATACTGTTCTTTATTCTCAACATGTTCTCACTCCCAACTCGTCAAATCCAGCAGCTTGGTCAGTGGTGTATGTTACGTGTGTTACGTTACGTAACTTAACTTACGTACATAAGATAAAAAGAAGTCAACACTGACTATTGGTTTCACACAGTAAACCAACAGCGGTCTGGGTCAAAGTCCTGTGTTTGACCCATCTAACCACCCCGACCTCCTCCCTATGTGGACTTTTTGCACTCTTTATACTACGTCACCTGAGTTCAACGGCACATCAAAACATTACGCTAGAGGGGCGCCTCCAGAAATGACGCTAGAGGGGTACCTACAGCGTCATAGTTTAAAGCCTACGGCCACTGATCAAGCTGCCGTATTTGACGCTTTGGGAGTCAGAATGGGTTGCTATTCTCCAGTTTCTTGGTATCTTACATAAAATATATTTTGCAAAAAAAAAAAAAATGACATTTTGAAGAGATGGCTCTAATCCTGTCTCGTATTTTTTGTATTTATTGTAATACATTTCGTTTGGTAAAGTCAATGTCCAGTTGATGGATTGTAAATAAGCCGGAAAGAACCACATATACAGTACGTACCACCCTGATTAAGGCAAGAAAAATGGAAATGTTTTGGGAATAAAGCATGGCAGACCGGAATAGATGTGTGCGACTTAATGGACTTGTATTTTTATAAATTAAACAAAAGAATACATCAACATGTTGAGTGGATTTTTAATACAATTTAAAAAAAATCAACAAAATCATATTCTAGGCAACACACTCATACTCTTAACCGTCTATTTATTTGCGTGTGTTTTCCACAGAGATTCGATGTCAAGCTGTCATTTAAAAGCAGCCTTACCTTTCTTATCAGCATCACAGCTTTACCCATGAAAACTGCAGTCATTTGAAAAAATAGAAGCAGGAGGGTGGGAGTGAATGAGAGAAAGGGAAAAAAGAAGAGAGAGAGGAGGGAGAGGGAGAAGAAAAGAAGGAAGTGCCTTCGGGGGAAGTTATTAAAGAAGGTGCAAGCTGGCTGGCTTGGCAGCAGTTCAAAGGAGGTGGATCCCTTGCCTCCCTGCACCCAAATGGCAGTTGCTGGCACCACCGCTAAACACACAATGCCTTGTGGCAAAACTGTGTCTTTCATTGACAGATGAGTGGGGCAAGGAAAGGAAGGAGGGAGATGGGAACACAAAATGCTGCTATTCGCTCTCTTTTTTGAGGTAAAAAAAAAAAAGACTTAACCTGAAAGAGGTGTTAGCCCCCTAACCAGTAGTAAAAGGTAGAGCTCCACGCACACACATCCACACACAAAGAAAATGTGGTTGTAGCCATTGGTGGAAGCATGAGTGTGGAAAGGTGTGAAAAATGATGAGAGGGAACAGTCTTTTTTATAATGATAATAATAAAAGGGAAGATGACGGCAGCTAAGAGTCTACAAAAGTTTCATCTTTAACACAACCAAGCTAAAGCAAATCATTGTAAACTGAGGGTGATGCTAAAATTAAATTGGAACATTCAATTATATATATTATATATATTCATACATGCATATATATATTTTTTTCTTCTGCTTCTTCCAGTAGGTCTGACTCTACACTTCCTCACAGGCACAAGGTTAACAAATTTCATTGGATACAGGCCCTTGAGCTTCAGTCAATACTGCTGGTCAATAGCTCTTATTAATAAATGGATTTCAAAGGATTTATTTTATTCACTTGAATGTAAAACATGCATTTGAAGTGTGTCGCTAAGCCAAGCAATGCTATTATTTTATGAACATACTGTACAATGTGTGGTGAATACTTACTACTGCCACTTGAGAGATGTAAAATGCAGTAGTGCACCTTTGGAGGATGAGGGGTGATCATTTACTCTATGTATCAGAATACAGAAAGCCAAAGAGGTACATATGTAACTATGTGCACACATCTACCTCAACTAGTCACACGTACACAGACACACATTACACACCTGCACCCGTAGATTCACCGTCAGGCCAGCTTATAGTTAGATTTATGCATAGATCTATAATCAGCAGCCTATATGGTAGCCCTGACCCTGCAGGTCTAGAGCAAGGCCAGGGAGATGCATCTGAAAAGTCTAAACTCTAAAGGCATTAATAACAACCTGTCCAATCAACCATTGCAAGGGCTCAGGCAAAGTACAAGAGAGTTGGATGGAGAGATGGATAGATGGATGAATGAAGGTGTAGAGAAGGAGTCAGCCAGTTCAAAATACTATAAGAGAGATTACACTATCTGCATTGGTGTGGTGATTCAGTTTATTTTTCTAGTAATTAGTAATTAAAATTAGTGCTGGATTACATTAATGTAATCAAATATTGTGATAATAATATTAACATTAGATTACATACAAACTTGATATACCTGTCATTGAAAGTGTGCTTGAAATTCTATTATATGTGTTACTTTTGTTTTTTGTAAGCTTTGGTAAACTTGCAAAACAGAATGTGCAGGCAAAAAACTAAATATTCTAACTTAAAAATATCTATCTGCTAGTAAAGACCTAAATGTACAAACTTTCAAAACAAAATTTAAAGATACAACCAAAATATATAAGCTTACAGAACTAGGATGAAAAGTAACATCTTTGAATGTTACTGTAACAGAAGCAAGTAATAACACTGCTCTCTAAGTATGGACACTCATAGTTGTGAAAATGTACATGGAGGTGCTCAGGAATCAAATCAGCATCAGGAACTTTCAAATTCAAGGAGGGCTTCTTTACAGAGGTTAGTGCTGCTACTTTTACCCAACTTTTCTTCAGTGTCTGCAGATGACAACACAGTGTCAGAAGACTATATAAGTTTCTGCTCTTTCTGTCCTGGCTCAGTCACAAGAGGCAATCCCTATCAGTGAGGAGCATGTCGCTGCCACCCATCCAAGACTTTCAGAGTGTGCTTATCAAACAGTGGGTCTTATTTCAGCTCCTCCTCAAATGGAGCTTTGCTGTGATGGCATGTATGACAGTGGTTTTCCAGAGTCCCTGCATTAGAACTACTGCTTCTGCTTCTAAGGCAGCATTGTGTGTTTCTTTTTTTTCCTTTTTTTACTTCAGCAGTTCTGGGGAAGCCAATGTAGAAGCGGGGCTAAGTAAGCTACCAATAACTCACTGGAACTATAGAGGAATAGTTAAGAATTTTCATTTTCTGTTACTTCAGCTTCACAATCCTCCATCTTTTTTTTTATATAGTGGACACAATGTTTGGAATAATGCTTAAAGAACACATGCAATACTCAGAAGCTGGGTCATGAAGGCATACTCAGCGTTGATTAGCCACTGCACTGAAGTGCAGCTCCCATGGGCCTATTTCCTCCACCTATGGTTCTGCCCGGCTGTGCCTAACAGTGGCCAAAGAGGCACAAGAGACTGTGTAGCTTGGTTTACCAGCTGGCTACCCAGTACTCCTTGTAGAGTACTATCAGGTTTGGCAAGAACCCCCACTGTACACTGTGGTTTTCTAGATATGTCAAAATAGTCCATCTGGGGTTGGATGCATCTGCACAAGTGACACAAGCCAGATAGACAGGTTTGTATCACAAAGCATGGTGCTAGCCGCTTCTTCTCCTACTGCTTTGCAGGTATGATAGGTGGAGAGTAAGGCACTGCCTTGTAAACAAAACAGCAGCATAAATCCTGCTGTTCCACTAATGATCACAGAACTAGAGTTACAATACAGTATGCGGCTTTTACATGTATTGTCACACTTCAGTCATTATTACACTATGACAGTCTCCTATTCCTCTAAGATGATCCAGTTATGGATGTTGTATGTATCCTTCCATTGTTTACTCTGTTTCGAGTTGGGTTATATGTCATGCACTAATGGTGGTTTTGTGTCCCAGGTAAGTGAAAAGACAAAAAGTCCAATAGGGTAGATAATAAAATTGGTTTATAATGCAATACAACATGACACTACACCATCTGTTGTCCTAAAGGAAATTCTGTTTGTAAGGTTATAAGGTAACACAATAAACATCATACATATCATGCAAAAAAACATGCCTGATGGCCAGAGCAGAAACATATTGTGATGTATTCTATTCAATATTTCTGGACAACATCTTAGTCCTAATTTGGGAAACTTGAACTAGAGCACACAATGGCACACAGATTCTGCCCTGTGAGTGTTGAGGATGTCTGCATATTCTCTCCCGGTCTGTGTGAAACAGAGACAGTTGTCAAGCCGTGGCCAACTCAGTCACGCTGCCACTGAGCTCCAAACAATGACCTGAATGTAATGACAGATGACACATAGGGTGTGTGGACGCAGCACAGGACAGAACCCAAACTCCATCTGTTACTCTGCCATATTAGATATATTAAACACACCACAGTGTTTAAATCTGTGGGGACACATACAGCACATCTCCTTTCAATAAATTTGAGCTGTAACTATTAGTTTAGTAATCGATTAGTTGATTGACAGAAAATCAGCAACTATTTTGATAATTTATTCTTTTAATTATTTAAGTCAAATGTCAAAAATCCACTGGTTCCAGCTTTTCCAAATTGAATCTTTGCTACTTTTCTTTGTCTAGGATAGTAAATTGAATACCTTTGGTATTTGGACTGTTGGTCGGACAAAATAAGCAATATGAAGACGTAACCTTTGGTTCTGGAAAACGTGGATGAGCATTTTACACTTTACTGTCATTTTATAGACTAAAAAATTAACCAGTTAATCAAGAAAATAATCTGCAGATTAATCAATAATGAATTATTGTTAGTTGCACCCTAACATACATGTAATGGATGTGGGGCCAACCTTCTTAATTCTCTCTTTACTTTTGACGTTTTATAAAGGGCTTCCATGAAGAGATTGAGAGTAGACAAAAAATATATGTGTGCACATACTTGCATTTGTGTTGGTCCTACCCTAAAAGACCTGTCATGAGTGAGGGATTTTAGCCAAATCAGCCGCGATGAGAAGCTTTTCACAGTAAGCACAGCTGCCAGTGCAGGAGGCTGGGAGGGAGGGTAACAGTGGCTGTTTTAAATGTATTTTCTACAACACTTTCTCAATTAAAGGCCCTTTTTACACATAGCACTCTGCTAATAACATAATGGCGAGTAGAATGTCATTGAGTGGTGTAATGTACCTAAATCCTTCACTAGCATTTTTAATGCTTTCATAATTGGAGCCCACTTTGGAACATAGTGGCACACGGGAGGCAGCAGTGGAAAGGCAAAGAGAAATGATTTGTAAAGATGTCCGCGCTGGAAATAATAACAAGCCTTGGTGCTAATGTAGGGCTCTTTGCAAAAGGGTAGAAAAAAACATGTTGCTAATTGAGTTTGCCTGAAAAAAGAAATTTAAAACTCATCATTTTATTTTACAGTCCTTTTTGTGACACATTGTTTTTAGAAACGGGAAGGGGAACACTAGTGGTGTTTCACATCCATTTGGAGGTTAATGGTCAAGTTTCAAGCTTTTAAATATGGTAAAAACTAAACTGAAAAGATTTACTTTAATTAATTGCAAAGTGTGATTTTTTTTCCAGTACTCGTGAACTCTTGCCATTCAAAACTTACCTACAGAAATCGCTCTGCTTATGCAAGATAAATACTAGTTTTAGTCTTTTTTGCTTCTGCGTAATATGATAATTTTGCCAAAACATTTATGTATTCTTTTGAATAATCAACACATAATTCTCTGGTAAATTATTTCTGAAAAACAGAAACATCTCGCTTTTTACTTCTAATTTCTTTCTTGTCCTTGTTTCCTTGAAGAAAAGGTGTTTGGAGTGGACTGCGTCTGATTTGTGTGTCCACCCTGAGACTATACATTACCATCCACCACAATGACCCCTGGCCCTGTCTAAACACAGACCTTAATGACTCATGGTTGGTGGGCACAGTCCTTGGTTATAGGGCTCCCCAGGCTGTGGCCAGGGCAAGGAGAGGACACTAGGCACCAGGATTGAGTGGACTCCACACAGACATTAGTACTTTTGCTTCTGGGTTGTATTGCATCAATGTCAATGGGTAAAAACATGTCCTCCATCTTCAAAACCACACCCCGAGGGATGAGAAAAGCACCTGCAGACCTCTTATCTATCAAAAGATAATGGCCAAAGTCAAATCAGTCTTTCTCTGAAAGCACTCAACTGTTGCATCGTGGCAGGATATGGGAAGTCGTACAAATTAGCAGAGGCACCGTTACTCGTAGATAAGATATTGTCCTTAAATGGCACTACATCCTTTTTAGCCTTCCCTGCCTTTTCTATTAAAAATGGGAGGTCTTCTGCAAAAATATCCCCTCTATAAAATGAAACGAGGAAAAGGGGGCTCGGGGTGAGGGAGCAAGGAAATCATTTACGGTAGCATGATGAAGTGTCCGTTTCTCCTGGCAACAAACAACTTAACAGGTGCCTTAAGAGAAGGAGTTGTCCTATAATTGTAAAAGCTTTTTTGATCATTTAACCTGCACATCCAATCAATCAGCAGAGGAAGCAGACGTACAAGCCCACACACACAGAAACTAGCAAGTATATTACACAAAAGGTTAATAGCTCAGAGAGAAACTGGGGAAGGTCGCAAAATAAGTGGAGAAGATGTATAGTAGATACACTGGCAGCAAGGTTTCACAGTGACCAGGGCTTTATATACAGTAATATATCCTTTTCTGTTACTTCAGTGAGAGTAAATGTAGTTTGAGATGTCAATTCTCAGGAAACTCACTATACACACTATATATGTGCCACACACAGTATAAACACACTCTGATATTCCTTTAAATTTACCTTTCTTACACCAATATTTGATTTTATTTTGCTGCACAACAGTGCTTCTCTCCACAAATTGGTTTTGAATCAAGGTTTCTATGGGTGATTTATGCATACTCAACGTAGCAGAGTGACACACATTAAATACACATAAGAGGAGGAGGAGTCGTGGGAGTTTTGACAGATGAGCCTGATGGCACTGAGAATGGCACAGAACCTCACCAGCTGGTAGTGGACCTGACGCCAACTGCCCATCTAGGCTGGCAGCTTGCTCTAACATGCCAGTTGAGACCTGTGAGGGCTCAGCTCATGACCAGTATAATGCCAGAGGGTATCAGATGCCAAACCTTCAGTCGGCTCTCAGATAGAGCAACTGAGGCATTAAATCTAAAGAGAAGGAACTAAAAGTAATTCAATAGTTTGATAGTTTTAGATATAAAATAGATAGTTTTACTAGAACTAATGTAAATGAAAAGCAGAAAAGCAATTTGGCAGTTTGTACCATTTTTAAGATGAATCAAAGGAGGTTTGCCCAGTAAAACCTGTAAATATGGTAAATACTAATAATTTCAGTTAATCATCTGTAAAACCTATCCATTCAAGTCGCCGCCATTTCCCTACTAGTCAAATTAAACAGAATCACGTCTCAAAAATAATACACTTTCTGGGACGTCTATTCTTTTCTGAACTGAATTGAAGGTCTAACAGAATCTCGAGTAAATTCCATACAACTCTTATAACACAGGCTGTCTGTTGCATCATTATGTGTCAGAACAGTCGTGGGAGCTGAAAGACATGGCATATGATTTGCACGTTTGCTTGGTGTAAATTGAAGACAATGGGAATGCAGCCTTTCTGCTGCAGTTTCATGATATCAGTGCAGTAAGTGGTATCAATCAATCAAGTTAATTTATATGACTCACCTTATATATGCATATGCAAACATTTGATTATGCATTTTATACATTTTTCATTTAAGGCTATTTTTGGAGAAATTATTTAAGAAGGAGCAAAGTAAAGGATTTCTAAAACAAAAGGAAGCAATAGAAAGGCCATCACTTGAAAGGGCTTCATCATTTGAGGCCATCCTATGGTCTTAAACACCAGAATATTATTTTTAACTAACTGAACAAGTGCTTGGCGGAGTGGTGCTACCATTCGGACATCTAAGAGAGGTTGTTTCCCTTTCATTTGTTGACAGACAACTGCAATACCTTATGCTAAGAGAAGAGAGGTAAATGTTAAGAGTAAAAGTATGTACAGGATGTTTGCTTCAGCACAGAGATAATTATCAGGTAACAATATGGTAGGTTTAAAACCAGATAAATCTAGTAACAGTTTCAATTAAGAGAGACCAACATAAGTGATCGGGTTGTGCGATAACTATTATGAAGTAATAAGTACTTTGTATGTGTAAAGGGAGTTGGGCTAAACTATAATAGGACTTTCATCAGATAATTGTGGCAGGTAAGTACAAAAATAAGAATTAGATAAGAATAATTAGATTTGGATTTTTAGCCAATCAACCCTTTAGGCAATCAAACTATCACATTTTGTTGTTGAAGAAACAAACTCATGGCCGAAATAAAGAAAAAAGAAAAGCTAAATCAGATAAAATGTCTAGGTTGAAATGAATAACTAGTAAGTCCTACTTTAATAAGATTTAACTACTGTTGGGACTCCACAGATTAATTCATTCATTTGTGTGATTTTAAACTGAACTTTATTAGGCGACTGCATTCTCTTTTGTCCCACAATCCTGAGAGCCATTGAACGCAGCCTTACAGCGCCCATGGGTCAGTCTGACCTGTGACCCGGATGTCACCAGGTCAATAAAAAGGTAAGCGGCCATTTGTTCTGTCTCTTTCCTCCTGGCAGCAGACGGCTGCTTGCTCCCCAACACACAGCACGACTGGACTCTTTTTCTCTGCTCCTCGCTCAACGCCCGGACCTTGGGAGGTCCCAAGAAGGACAAAGGATTAGGTTGCAACACAGGCATCTGCCTTCCTTCAGAACCGAACTCTGATCCTACAGCAGCGACGCAAGGGCCTGCTAGATCTCTGCAACAAAGTTTTGTGCCAATGGCTATTCCACAAAGCCTACTAGCTAATCAACTAAGGAAGTTAGTACCGAGCTAACTGTAAGGACAACAGACCGGGTTCCACCCATCTGCATAAACGGACACTGCACAGCAAAAGACTGCATCGGATCGCAATTCTTCCCCCGTCTGGCCCGTACACAACCAATGGACCGCCGGCTAATGGAGAAGCACGTCCAAAGCAACCTCTTTTTCCCTCCCACGGACAGGTAACATAACAACTGGGCATAGCATAGAGTAACAGTGTATATAGCTAAGCAAAGGACTGTTTAACTTGTGTACATGTGACGTTACTGATGTGTTTTCATTGAGGTTTTATTGTTGTGATGTTCTCCATAGTCTTTGCATGCGGACTAACTCCTTTTAATTCGGCACCGTTACCCAAAACAGATCATACACATACACCTTTAGTTTGGCCCTCAAAGACAACCACACCTGGTGGAGAGAAACTTTAAAGCTCCTGCTGCACATGCTTTCTTGTTCTGACTATGTGCGCGCGAGACATACGGAAACAGAACAAAGAAATATACACACATTCTTTTGTTTGACGCCATCTTAGATCCAAGCAGCCATCTTGGACACACACATACGCACACACACACCTTTGTTCTGTAGTTTAGTATTTAGAGTTAGACTTCACATTGTGTGTTTTTGCTTTGTTTATCTTTTAAATAAATGCGTGTGTATAATTATGCTGGTTTCTTTAATGTTTCACAAGAGTGAGTAATTTGCCAACGTCTTCTATGTTGAACTTCAAATCCTTCAACCTACTAGCTATTGACGGTAATTCTGGTTATAGTTATTAATTTAATTATCAATCTGAGTTCCAAATCATTTCTCTTTGTTAAGAAGAGTGGTGCCGCCAAGAACTTTATTAATTAAAGTTATTATTTATGATTATCCTTGATAATCTTGATAGCCAAATCTAACTGATTGCACTTACACAGTTTGGTGCCCCTTTAACCACTGTGAATCCCAACTTCACAATGGTTAAGGGGAATCACTTTTAAATATGAACTCAACAGAAGACATTTTTAGACTTTTTAAGGAGCTGCAGACTTCCTGCAAACAGACAGACTCACGCTGACACATGCTGGCAGAGATTCCAACTGAACTCCAGCTACACATGGAAAAGACAGACAGATCAAGAATATCGAGGGGGGATGGAGAACATAGAGACATAGAGAAAGAGAATGGGAGATCTTGAGACTTGTCAGTCATGGCAATGAACACTGACAAGCCAACTCTGTGGATAATGTTTCTGTCACTGAGCGCTCTAATCACAGTGCTCTTAGTCAAAACCAATCCTCTCGTATCTGTACACTTGCAAAGTGCTGGGATGTTTATAGCAAATAGCTGAAAGAAACGTACAAAGAGAGTGTCAAGGCAGGCAGACCCACTCACATTTCTACCATTGTCACCCGCTGTGAGTAGCACATGGAGTAGAAAATGCAAGGGAAAAGACAGAGAGAAGCAGAAAGAGAAGAGGTAGAGAGTGCACACCAAAAAGAATAAAAGAAAGAAAGAAAAGAGAAAGATGGCAGTTTTAAACACACCCCACCAGGTAGTGCCTGTCAGAACACATTGCCATCCTCTAATTGGGTCATTTTTGATACCCCTACCACACGGTGCCAGCGTATTGATGGGGAGGTGTCAGGGTGCCAAGAGCCTGCGAGGCCTCACTGGCACCGAATCAAAGCAGGCACAAACGCTGCCCGCAGACAATCTGGCAAGACCAAGCACACACAGGCGCAAGAACATCCAAAAACATGGCCCCACAGCTCCCGCCTGTACCACCGGGGCGTAATTGGTACATGGGCATTCCGGAGCGTTTTCAAAGGAGGGAACTTAATCCACATGTGTGCTATGAAATTGGCTATTTTGTACCCAGCCTCCCCCCCCTCCTCTTTTTCTTGCCCTCCCCCAGTTTGCAACCCTACCACAGATTTAGCACTCCGAATACGTCTTGTTTCTTTCACATCCTCTCCGTCAACTATCAACTGCCACTCTATCTTTCTTTCTGAAATCGCCCCAGGTTTGACCACGATGTCTTAGGCTGTGAAGGCGGACAAGGATGCCTAATCTTTACTCGGTGCTCCGCTTGACAAGATTTCACTCATTTGAGTTTGTTTGTAGATGTTTTTGCGCTGGTATGTGTGTGTTTTGGTATGTTTGTACTGTAAGTATGCAGATCTGGAGAGCCTAAAACAAATTAAATTTGTTCGTCATGTGCTTGCATATAAAGCTGTGGAGTTAGGTTTAAGGATGTAGGTTGTGGATTGATGCTTACAGTAGGATGTGGGTGAGCCAAAGCAAGCACATCCCACTCCTCTCCTTAGACTCAGAATCTTTAAATCTAAATACTCCCAAACAGTAACATCCTCTCGTGTATCTCTTGTGTTCTGTACATTCCTACGTTGAAGAACACTGTCGCATCTCCTCTTCCTTTGTGTGGTGGAGTGTGCCTTCCAGCCAGCCTGGCACTGACTGGCACATGGAGTAAACCAACTCCAGCTGCTTTCTGACCGAGGGGAACTTGTTTAATTAACCACGCTCTGGTTCCAATGAAAGGGTTAGTTTTGCCCCCAGCTGTTGACCAGTCTGTGGCACCCTGGGGCCCTGATGGGGACTGGCATATCACCCCTGGTCCGGTCCGATCCACATTTCCCAGACAAAGATGGACTCAGCCTGTCATGCCAGGATGTATCACGCCTGAGCCCTCCTTCATAAATTAAACATGAGATCTGGAGGAGTTCTTTAAAAAAGGAAAAAGACCCAGAGGATGTTTCTCTGCTCAGATTCACCCACGCTGTTTTTCTTTCCTTTTTTTCTATGACTCGGACTCACTCAGACATGAAAAAAAGGAAGAATGGGGAGAAGGTATAAACAGGTGCAGAGGTGAATTAGAAAACAGTGCCCTCAAAGACTTTCTCAAAGTGTGTGTTTGTGAGTATGTGTGTGGGCAATTCACGGTGGCCTGAAAGAGCACTTCAAAGAGCCTTCTGATGGTTGTCTGGCCCTTTCCATGAGCTTTTGGGGACACACTCATATGTACGAAATGAACTCAGCTTTTAAGCATTACTCATCCTGTGTGTTAAGATTATAGCTTTGATGTAGGTGGATTAGTAAACAACTTTCACCATGAAAATATGTTTATTTTTCTCACACCTATCACATATGGTACTAACAAAATTGTCTTACTTTTCTATTATTATCCGCATTCACTATTATTATCAAAATATTTGGAGCAAGATTCGAAATTGAACTCAAGATGTAAAAGTATAATTTAACACTTAAGATTGAAGTTCTTTCCTATCGTATATAATTTCAAGTCCTCCTTAGCCCAAAATCATAATCATATTTTTAAATACAGAGCAGTGCAAGGTTGTGCAAGCTGAATTTGATCCTTGGGGGTAAATACATGCAGACACATGTAAACACTACATCACAACAACGCCGTCTCTTCATCTTAACCATACTATAACCAAGCCCCACCTTCCACTTTCACTACAGCCATGAATTACAGGACTGGTTGCCACAGAAGCCATCAGGTGCTCTTTTAGCCACTAGGCCTGAAAAAAGTGAGATGTGCACTAGCAATGTCGATGGTCACCCATGCAACTTATTTTCAAAAATAGCTAGCTTGAAATTAGCTCAAAATAAATGTCATGATGTTATTGAGACAGGACTGTATATAATTCTTGTAATTGGTGGAATAACACATTAAATTGTAGATACTGATATTTTCTAATGATATTCCTAATTATTTTCACTTTGTTCTGCTACTCCAAAGTGCAGAATCTCGACAGTGCTAATTGTTCTGTCAGTGGGTTTCCACTCTGTTCCCACTCTCATCCAAAATAAATCAGGGTTTACAAGGGAAGTCTAATGCCAAAGTGACATTCTGAAAGGTAATGTCACCACCCAGCCATAGTGGAAGTCTCTCTAAATCTAGTGAGAGCTGGAGTGCCACCAAGAGAGCTCATTTCACCAGCATCTGGATGACAGGTCGTAACATCACCAAGCACAATTGTCACCTTTACAAGTTGTCATGCATCTTGTGTCCTTGATGCCGTGATAATGCACACTGGAAGGGTGTCAAACCTGCACCCCTCAACGAATCACGTGTGAATGCAGCAAAGAGACAAAGCATGTCAACACCCAAGAACAAATGAAAGCAATCGGTCTCTTTTTATATATATGGTTTTAGTTTTCTGCACAACTCCCACAAGGGCAGTGTGATTTTTAAAAAGCTTTGAATCTAAGCTGAACTGGCTTTTTTCTGCTTTACTCTATTGCCCAACTCATGCAGCCTACAACCCTCATCCCCTATCCACCTCCCCTTGTCATTTTTTTCCTGTGAGTCCATGGCAGAGTCCACGGGAGCCCCATTTGCCGTGACATATGGCGAACAAGGCAGGCACTGCGAGCGAGTGGCCCTGTCTGGAGCTGTGACTTAGTGTCGTCCCTCAGTGCCTCTGGCAGCACAGGGACAGAGGGATGAAGGGGATGGAGGAAGAGGGAGAGAGGAGGTACAGAGACAGAGGAAGGGTGGGAGTTGGGGCAGAGGGGGGATTCATGCCGGAGTTTTCACCCTGGAGACACACTGGCAGTCCTAAGATTAGAGGGATAATCAATCTCAGCGTGGAGCCGGCCAATCCCACCGCACCACGGCCTGGCATCCTGGCCTCTTCAGGTGGGGGCAGGGCTGTGGGGAGCAAAGGAACACTGACAAGAGGGACAGAGAGGAGAGAGAGAGAGAGATGAGGGTAAAGAATATGCTTTATTAAGAGTCATTTGTCCTTTAACAAGCCTAGGTGCTGGACAGGTGATGAAGCATAGCACCACAAACACATATGATTACTGTCATTGTTGTTTACTGGCTTAGCTGCCTCTGTCACCTCACTAGGGAAACCTTGTTTTGGGTGCTCCTAACACACACACACACACACACACACACACACACACCCCAAAGCAGTGCAGCACCATTCTTGGTCATAGTTAGGGATGTGCTGATCCAATAGTCAGCATCTGTATCGGTACAATACTAGCAAAAAAACACTGGATCAGTTATGAGGAAAACCAAAACAAGATACAAGCTTTTGAAAAATATCCACTTAAATATCATATATGTATATATATATTTGTACAAAGTGTGCCTATAGACGTTGAGTGCCTACTTAACGTCTATAGGCACACTTTGTACAAATAACTGAAATGAGAGCAACATGTCATGTGGTAACAACAGTAGCCACAGCAGCTGCCTGCTGTCATTATGTCAGCTATGTTATTTTATGCTGAAGGAGGGGAGAAAAAGCAAAACGACAGACAGTGCAATATGAGTGTTTTAAGGGGTGCAATCAGTGTTGATTAGGTTTAACATGATTAGGTTTAACAAACAACAATGCCAGGAAGAAAAGTGTACTTTTTGTTTGAAGCAATGAAGAACCATGAAAAAACAGCCCCCGGATGATAAAAGTTGCGGTGGATGACCAATCCCTTTTTCATGGCTGAAAATGTAAGCTAAAATCTCAAGCCTCACAACACGTTGCCAAACCAAAACATTGAAAACACTACAGCAGCATGTTTTACCTCCTACATTTGGAGCTCAAATGCGTTCCCTATTACTAAGTCTGAAACCACACTAGATAGACTCAAGCAGTTGTCCTCCAGGCTAATCGGTTTCCAATTAAGATAATACTGTTTAAAATGTTTAGTTTAATGAAAACAAAGCACATATAGATTTTAAGCAAACTGCATGTTAATGTAAAAATAAGTTGAAAAATATGTGTAATGAATTGGTTTTGTTAACAATAGATACTCTGGATACTAAACAGACGGACACAATATAGAATGCTGTGGTATCTGTAGTGGAAACAAAAACACAGTATTGAGCAATCTCTATAGTTATATCACTTATATAAGTGTCAGGGAGAGCTTTGGACAGAATAAGCCTTGCAGTCATGTTTTGCCATCACAGTTAGTTAGGTCAAGTGTTCTAATTAACGGATCAGTTACCCATTACTGTCAGAAAAATACATCTTATCTAATGTATAACAAACACTGGAGTGCAAATTATTTAATGTGTTTAATGCGTGATCAAGGAGAGAGGTGGCCCCTTTTCCTGCCAGTGGTTTTAGCAAAGGTCTACAGAGCACAGCTTCAGCTAATGAGTCACAGAGGACCATGGACTAGTTTGAATTACGCACTTTTACTACTGTAATTACCATCAATGTCTCCTAATCCAGTGAATGCTTTCACATCAGTTATTGTCCTCACTATGTACTGCAAAGATGAACTAGAGAAAGAGATGTAAAATAATACAAAAAGAAGAAGAATCCTAAAGGTGTAAAAAGAGAAGAAACATTAAAATAAAGGAAGAAAACATCTTCACGAGGCCTTTTACAGATAAATGAAATAATTAGACCCAACTCCCCAGTGGCCTTAGCCATTTTATTTTATTTCTAGGGAAATAATTAGAGATTTTTTCCTTTTGCAAAGCCTTTTTTCCATCTTTAATCTTTAATCAGTGTGGAAGATTTCCCTTTGGGCAACAAGGTGCTTTATGTTAAGATGTAATATTCTGTGGTAATTCAGAGTTGCTTTGCATCATGAAGATGCAAGCATCATGTATCAACCAGTGTAAATGCCCCACCGCTCTGAACCTCTTTATCAAACTAACGGATTTATATATGTAACAAAGCAGGTAGCTCTGAAGTAGGGAAGCTTGTTTTAATTGGGCCAAGAGGTCTGAACTCAGTCCCATCTGCGGTGTGGTAGGGACTTAATTATAAGCAAACATGGCTACCTATCGATACACCACAACACCACAGCGCGGAAGAGGGTTAAGAATAATCTTGACGCCCCGCGGGTCATCGCACACTGTAAACAACATGGATTTATCCAAAAACAAGACACAGAAGAAACAGAACATAAGTTGTATGAAATCAATATGAGCCAAAGCAAGAATCAAAGATGGAATAAGGGAAATCAGGCTAAACTGGACTTTTTGTTGTGCTTGTTCAAATATAGTGCAGCTTGAAAAGGAACTTCAGGAGAGAATGGCAATAACAGAGTAATACTTAAGAAGAGATTGAGGGCCCATATCTCGACAAAGTCAATTCAGGTCCTTATGACCCTACACAGTGGACGGAGGCACAGATTTGAGGCACACTCTCAGGTCCCTCTCATGAGCCTATAAAGCCATTTTAAAGTGGAGACAGCCATGAGTGCTAAGCCAAGGGATTGAGGGAGGAATTCAATGTCTCAGTGTGTTGTTCGCCTCCAGTTGTGGTCCACAACATCTAAGGCTAGCTGTGTGGCTCATCTGTGATCTGCGCTTCCAGGCACTTGCATTAATTGAGCTCGTAATTGAATAGTTGTCTTCATTAGTTCCAGTCCCCTGCTTGCGAGACTCTGTTACGGATTACTGGGGAAATGTTTGTGATAACGTCCTCTTGGAAAGCTTATAGGAGAACATTCTCATCCTTCAGTGCTCATCATTGTGTCATTATGTCACTGATGAGAAACAACTGTCACTCATAGCTGACCAGTGACACAATGTGTGTTCCCGCAGCAACTGTGGCTTTTTTAAGACACCAAAGAGATACAAACCAGCAACACAGAAGCGGCTTGTTGAATGGAAACAATCGACCAAAGTCATTAATATCCTTGTGGAAGCTCAGACTGTAACACAAAAGCTTTACCTGCAGGAAGGCTCTTGCATCACCTCAGCCAACTCAGCATTAATCCCATCATCAAATTTCAAAAATAATTCACAAGATCTAAAGTTAATACTTCAGATTTGTGATTTGAATTTAACAACAGCATGTTATGCTCATACACCTTAGAGAGGCATGAAAAATGATCCAAATATCTTGGAGGCATGGGCCTTAGTTCTGGCAAGAGAATTCCATCTCGTTTTATTGAAGAGGAAAAACAGGTACACAAATAAACAGCATGCATAGAGACAGGCCAGACATCAGCACTGTGATGTGCTTGGGGTCGTGCAGCATGGTAGAGAAGATAAAGGGAAATTAAAGGAAAGGTCCCTGACCCTCTCCGATAGCTCTAAATGCCTTGCAATTTTCCACAGGAGACGAAAATCCTCCTCCACAAATGAAGGGCTGCGTCTGACCTCTTCCAAGAGCGCAGGAAGTTTAAGAGAGGTTGACAAAAAAAGAAATACTCAAAGAGAGGCGAAATGGTAATTTGACTTGCGAACAGACATTTCTAACCCCTTTAAGGTGCATTTTAATAAATCCTCAGCAATTTGCATCTCCTGCGCCCAGCCAATTATTATGGCATGCGTCAGATTGAGGCAACATCTATAGAAAGTCTGACACTGTCAAACGGGCAAACAAAATGAAGCCTAAAAAGGTGGCGTCACAGCAAGTAGGCCCAGCTCTCACGCAAAGACTTAAGGACAGTTGTTCCCCTCATTAGAGCATCATTTGGCAATAATTATCTTTAAGTGCTCTCAAACATCTTGGAGAGGTGAAACAAACTGTGCAGAGCTCCAAAAAAAATTATGACGGATAAGTAGAAAGAGCTACAAAAGTGGTCGTCAGACATGCACTGCATTGACTGTCAGAGCAAATCCACATCGCCAGCACTGAATGACATATTAAACAAATTTAATCAATTTAAATTTAGGTGCAATTTGGGTAGGAGTGGGGCTGGTGATCAAGCCACACTTTAAATATCTTCCACAGTCTGCCACAGACACCTCATATATGTCTACCTTGGAGCACAGACACCTTTCTCCTCTCACCAAAACGGATTCACCCATTCCCTGGTACCTAACAGCTTCACAAATAGGAAGTGACTCTGCCGCCCTGGAACAAACAACGCCCGAAAGCATCAAAAATTGATTTTATATGAATATTCAACAAGGGAGCACAAGAAACTGAATTCCTCATTTTCACCTTCCTTCCTTTCCACCATTGCAGCTTTTTCTCTAACTGCATAATTAATGTGTGAACAGTAAAGTGTGAATTTGTTTGTGTTGCAAAATAAAGAACAGTGGGAATTTTTAAAATGAAGACAATTCCATGCCTTTGTACTCTTTAGAAGAACATTAGGGTAATCAGAGAATCAGAGATGGATTTGTATCAATTGAGGCTGAAATTACAGGATATATACATACATATTTCTGTAATTCCATCATTTATTAATTTGGAATTTTAGTAAAATACAAACTCGCCTCTTTCTTCTTTGGATGGTGGCTGGCTGGTGTTTTCTATATTTTTCCCCAAACAAGATCTTTACTTTTTATATTACTGGCGAAAATACATTTAGAACCTGAATGTTTAGTAAATGCCTAACATTACCTCCATCCCTTGTTTTGTCAGGCTCAGCACGTGTAGTATGACGTAGGCTTAGCAAGACACACACACACACATACACACACACTGTGTCCACCCACTAACATTATCTCCTCTGCTTGTTAATGGGGACAGCTCACACAAACGCCCTAGCAGAAGTGAAAAATCTCCAGCCCCTTGCTCAGATTTGTTCCCCTGACATCAATCGTTGATCCTGTAATTTCTCCCACCTTTCGGGGGTTTTGCCCCAGTCGTTGATGTGCTTTTAAAATGTATGTGTGCCATTTGCCTTCGAGTATACAATTGGGTATACACACATAAAACATAGGAGAAAACGGGTGATAGTGAGTGGTTTGGCAAGCTAAAGGGACCCCCCACCCCCCCAAAGGTACACAGATACCCAGAGGAATAGATTTACTGGCCTAGAATCATCTGTCAAGATGCGATACATTCAGAAGTTTTGCAGAGATGAATCTAGACAAATTAATGTGTTTGTGATTCCTTCCAATATGTGTGTGTGTATGTGGGTTGTGTGTGTGTCTGTAAGAGGGGAGGAGGGAACTGGAGGGAGTTAGTATGCTGAAGGTAAGTCAGTGGGCCAGCAGGTAAGTAGGAGACAGAGCAGAGTAATCAGGCTGCCCACAGCCCAGTGGCACAGAAATCTCACACACACACATGCACGCACATGCACACAGCCCTCCAATCGTTCATTTTCCTAATGATCCGCAGAGCAGCAGGAGGCAGGAAGCCGTGTTGACTGAGAGACCTCTGCCTTAACCCTCACTCAGAGCAGCATTACTAATGATAGTGTGTCAGTCTTACTCTGCTGAGTGTGTTTGTCAGTTTGTAAACTTCTTTTTTGTTATTTGAAGCACAAGCTAAAACTTTAGAGCATAACTACTTTTATCTCAAAGTCACACAGAATATTCACTTTTGTCCATTTGGTTTTGCTAAAACTCTTGGCTTTGCTAAAACAATAATAAAACTTAAAACTGAACATGTTAAATGTGCACTAATCTACCATACCACCAATTAACACCCTGTTAACCTTGGCCAACAAGAGCTCACAGTATGTCTAATACCATATATGACCATCACTCCCACCTTCTTGTTCCTCTCACCTAATTTCTGCTGACTACAAATTCTTTATTAAATATTTCTGGGGTGAGTAAAAAAAAAAAAAAAAACTTTCACCCTTTCACCCACACATTTAGGCAAATATCAGGACGGCCACGGAGGCGAGGTGGCCCTGGGTGGCCATTAGGATGCAGCAAGCAGCGTTTCCATGCAGACACCATCTCCACATGGAAAGGTCACCTCCCTCCCTTCGTGGGTAAATACGCAGACGTATACAAATGCGGTTGTGTGCTGAAATGGCTCACCTTAAGAAGGCATTAGGCGCTCTTCCACTGAACTTTACATCTCTCTCTCCCATTATCTTAACCAATGGCATTTCAATGTCTTCCAAAGTAGCGTAATGCTCCTAAACTAAGCAAAGCCATTAAGTCTGCATCTTCAAAAACCAAGCGTGATTCTCATTTAGCTGAATTGAAAAATTCGAAATGGAAATAGTTAAACTGGTTTATGGTAATGTGATTTTATGATTGCCATTGGTGTATGTGTTCCACTATAATAAGTAGACAATTTTACTTTGATAACATTATTTTGAAAACATCAATTTGAAAACATCAAATGTGTATTGAAATTTTAAGTACACACAGTCTACTAAGCTGTCTGTTGTAATCTTTAAGAAACAACAGAGCAATAGGGAGTGACGCTGATTGAACAACAGTTCATGCTATTCGACTCTGAGATGTGACTCAGTGCTGTTCTGTATGCTTTTTCCCCCCTTTGAGTCCTGTGTGCTTTAGGTTCACTATAAGGCCCTTAGCACCCAACCTGCCTACTAGGCCCTGCAAGCCTCACTGCTGTCAAGTCACATCTAACCAGGAGACTAACCCATACTGTCAGTGCCCCGCGTCCACTACCAACACACCTGAGCTGGGGCACGCCTTCTACTCCAGCCCCAGGCATACTGGGCCTCGATTCAGCACTGACTGTTGAGGTGCAGGAGGGTTAGGTCATACTACAGGAAGCTTTGTTTTAGAAATGATGGGTTTGGCAGAGGGAGTAGAATATTTTAAACAAAGGTCCAATTCTGGTGTATTTCTGTCTCTCTCGCTTTACTTTTTTTGTTCTATAGTAAATGTTGGTATGTTAAACATGCTAGGTGAATAAAGTGAACCTCATTCCGATCCTGACATTAGGTCACTTCTTTAGTTGCATCTATTTTTTTTTTTATTTTTTTTTTACACAATGCTCATGTAACTCCTAGGTTATTTTCTCAGCTTTTCCATTTGTTTTTCTTACTTCTAGTACTACTTCTGAGGATTTTTTTACTTTTAAATCCTCATTCCTGTGTGTTTGTCTTCTACTTTCATCCATTGTCTGTCCTCCTTTTCCCCTTTTGTTGCCGGTCTTCCCATTTTTCCCTTTTGTTGTCTCTATCTCACCATGTCTTCCAGTCCCAGGGGATGGCCATCTTACCCCTGGCATCAGATCCCAGTGGATGCACGGAATCCCCGCCAATGCTGCGCTAGCAGCTCTGCGGTTAGCTTCTCGCGCTGTGCCGAGCCTTGTTCCTGTGGCGCTCTCTCCCAAAGGGAATTCCCACCAGAGACAATGGGCAGCTTACCAGGGTAAACAACAGACTCCTCAATGCCAGCCTGCCACAAAGGCACAGACAGAGAAAAGGGAAGAAGTGCAAATATAGTACAATACTGCATGGTAGCAGAAAAACCAGCCACCATACACTAAACCAAGTCAGACACATCCCTCTCAGTGCTTTAGACATTTAGAATCAATGGCAACACAATCACACTCACAATATGTAATTGTGGCTCCAGCTGCCTCTTTGATTTAGTCAAACAATTGCTGTAGTTTGCAGGGAAAATCTATAAAGAACTAATTTTCAGTATCACCAATAGGAAGAAAAAAAAGTCTCATCAAGAAAATGCAATGAATTATGCCGCAGTTGGAACCCAAGTGCAGTGAAAAAAGTAAGCCTGTCTGATGTCACAATTATGTCAAAGCGTTTGTGAGAGGGGCTGATATAAAAGGATGGTTTGGTCTTGAAATTCATATCCACTTACTGCCAGAACAGGCCTGTATACCTCTCCAAGTAATGGCTGTTTACAATATAAAAGAAGAGGAAAAATAGCCACTTTTCCTTGCTCAGACATGAAATCCTCTTATGAAATTAGGCTGATAAAAGGGCCTTGTGACGTCGGCCATTTTTCCAACCTTGCCTGTGAGCATTATTAATGGCATCCTTGTGGCATGCCATTTTTCTACATCTCCAACGTGCTCCTAACAACAGCAGCAGAGGGATGGGCCTGCTAGGCGCTTTGTCAGAACAGTGGAGTCACCATGCAGCCCTGTCAACTTCCCCAAAGCAAGTACAACCTGGGATGAGCCACAAAACACACTTTGCTGTGTGCATAAGAGCCAAGGGTTAATTTTTGTTGGTTCCTGGCTGCCTTCAGAAAGGGAAGAGTGGAAAAATGAAGCGGGGTTGAAACAAATAGCAGCATCGGGAGAGATGTGTGGCCTTCGCTTAAACAGAGCCATAAATCAGCAGACTGACGGGGGTAGAGAGTGAAACCAAAAGTGAGACAACACCATAATATTACCAATGTTTAGCCCCACCAACCTACAGGATTAACTCTTCCTAAGAACTGTATATATTTCATGTTCATGAAATACAGTTCATGTATATATTGTTCTTAATACAGTGAGCATGTCTCACTTTATATTTTCCACTGTAGTGAGGTCATATGCGAGTGTAGCCCCTCATTCATGTGGCCATGTTGACCCCCTACCCTTTTCCTTTATTTATTCAAATATATACCTCCAGCATTGCGTTTGAGATGCTCATGGGAAAATTTTTTACAGAGAAGCAGAACAAAAACTGCTAAGGGTTACATCACAGGACACACCTTGCACATGTGTTATATGTAATATTTTTCATTATCAAAAAAAGTGCTTAAATGTGAATGTGTTTGTGTAAACATAAATGTCTGCATACACAAGTGTGTGCATGTTCATACAATATGTGTGTGCTCACCTGACTGTGCATTTCAGCATCTGCCTCAACACAGGTGAGGATTAACAAGCCTCTTTGGAGTTGCACAGCAGAAGGGGGTGAATATGCATGTGGATTACATATAGTGATTATCATCTTGCGGTGATGATTTTAATGAAGTCCTGTGTGTTCAAACCTGCATGTGTGAAAAGGCCCACACCGCGTAAGACTCTAGCATGCCAGGCCATAAGGCTTGCCAAATCACTAATACATTCTGGTTCTGTCTGTAAACCCAGGTAGGGGCAGAATCTAGGAGATAGATATCATATGCACAGCCGTGTGTGTTCCAGCTGCAACCCACCCTCATTTTGTCCTGACTTGTGAGGGATTACCGCAGTGTAGGCTTGTGCTGAGGCGGCAAAATAGAAATGGATAAGAGGAGAGGAAGCTTTACCAGGCTGAACGTGTGTGTGTTTTACATACAGGCCGAGTCTCCTGGAAACCTGTAGCAGTTTGATTGGATCCTGCTGAGGGAGACGTTAATACATGTCATCTATTGCTATTAGAGTGTATAGAAAGAAGTGAATGGAAAGATTGAGCGTGGGTTTTATAGATGTAACACAGTAGATCTGGTTTAGGTAAAGCTGGATAAATCAAACAGGATAGTCACAGGCATTCCAACTGCATGCTTTGAAAGTGAGCCTAATAGTGCGTTTTCAACAACAGAGTAACAGGAAAAAGGAGATTTAGTGTGTTTGTGTGATATGGCAAAGCGTGCAATTGCCTCCTGGATTTCCACAGTTTAGGCGCAAAGTATGTGCAAATTATTTCATTCACCTGACACCAAAAAACAGCGGTTGCTGGCACTTTCAGAGAAAATTAAATTAAGCGCCCAGAAAATGTTAGAGAAAAAACTTCGGAGGATATAGAATGGATTTATGGCTTTAAATCTGATGGAGCTTGATACTAATACGGTATAAATCCTCGCCTTTCATTATAGTATTATATGAAATGCATTGGAATGGAGCGATGGATCCTATTTGACATTCCGTTACCAGAGCAGTTGTGCACAGCTTCACACTTAAGCCCTTTAAAGCTAATACATAAATGTAACATTACATATAGCTGCAGCACTCAACAGCAGTTTTTTTTCCTCTGACTGAATCAGCAAACACATGAGATGATTCTTCCAAATGGTTTAATTACTCAAACAGATTGAGGAGCGTAATGATGTTTTGCCTCTCCAATGGCAACAATGCTGCTAATCGGCTCAGCTATTATTCTGACAATGAAAATGAATCATAAGATGCTTGTTCCTTTTTTACAATATGTTAATGTCGCACACTGTAATCGACTGGGCTCATGGAACGATTTAGAGGCAAACGCTGTGCAGTGAATGTGTTCACAGAATTTTCATATGTGACACCAAGATCAAAGAAAGGATGCCACAATTTGTCTTTTTTATCATTTGAAGAACTTCAGTTTTTGGAGGGAGCTGGAGTGAGGATACTCTTTATCTTTCTTACTTGTAACCAACTTATCCACACACATAGACACAAACTGATCTACATAGTCTAAATTATGAAGTACTAAAAAAAAATTAAAATATTGATTACAAGACTCCCTTCAGAAGAGAGATTTTTTGGCTGGCTTTAAAGAGACAAATAAGAAGTCACTCCAAGACAAACACAAAGAGGGTTTCCAAATGTATCTGGACAATGAGGGAATCTATTTTCCATTGCAGGTTATCAGTGATGCATCCGATTCCTATTCAGTCCACAGTGGGCCACTGAAGGAGGACTGGGCCCTTGCTGGCCTGCCTGTGGTGGGTGCTAGATGGGGCCCATTTTGTCCAGTGTCATTTGGTGTGGGGGGACGGCGCAGATGCATTGTGCCCTATGGCCAGGCTGTGGCAGCAGCACGTATGGACCCCATTGTGCTGCGATTATGTAGGACGAGCACATCGCCTGCTAATCCGCCTGTGGGAGGGTGCATGCCTGTGAATTATTGCACTTTAGGAGAGAAAAAAGACAAGAAGGAAGAGAAAGAGAGAGGGAGATGAGGAGCACCAGAAGAAGAAGAACAGGAACAGGAGGAGGAGGAGGAGCGAGAGACAGACAGACACAGAGAGAGAGAGAGAGAGAGAGAGAGAGAGAGAGAGAGAAGCACCCTTGGCTGTGATTATGAAATGGTCTGTCACAGATTAAGGCTACAGGGATGCAGGCAAAGATGAGCCAGAGCCTCCCACAGACACTCTGGCTAGTCAGGCTGCTTCATTGAGCTTACCTGAGGTTATACACGCCTCACATCCATCTCTGGATGCACAGCACACACACAAACACACACATATACACACGTAATGTGAGGGAAAAGAGGGAGGAGGGGAAGGCAAGAGAAAATGAGAGGGAGGTAGAGATTGAGAATGAGAGGAGAAAGCGTGAAAACAAACATGCTCCAAATAGGCTTGCAATTGAAAGAGAAGGGAAGAAAGCAGAAGAGAGGGAGAGAGAACTGTGCCCAAGGAAAAACACAAGAAAATAAAAGGGAAAAGGGAGAGAGAGAGAGCTTGAGAAGGCTGGCAGCCACAAAAGGCAGTGACTAAAATAAGACCTGTGTGGCTATTGTCTGTTTCCAGGAGGGCTTTGGTGATAAAAAGCCCACACTATTTGTCTTTTTCTTGCCTTGCCCTCCTCGAGAGCATAGATACCTGGAGATGTTTTTTCAACCAGAGATAGAGGAGAGAGTATGTCAAGAGAGAACTGAGTGCACTATGTGTTCACAAAGTGGAGGATTGGGTGTCTTCTGCAGGTTTGTATAATTATACTGGGAGTCTTTATCCTAAGTATCTATTATTTTCACGCCTGGCAGCTTTAGAGGTGTACATCGTTGTGAAAAGTGTAGGAAATACTCAACTCTTCACTGATTGATTGACAACTACAGCCTGCACAGTTCTGTCCAATCACACGCTCTACTGTCAAGTTGATTCTTCCCCCGGCTTCAAGTGGGAAAGAAAGGCCGTTGCCAGAGTTTGTTACAGCAGATACGTCCACATTTGATTGGCAGGCCGGCCCTCTTTCAGGACAGACAGAGCCAATCAGCTTAATTAGCCCAATAGTATTTCCAGGTTTTGTATCTACAAGGCTGGGATTTGTGAGTGAGGATTTAAGTTTCAGTATTTTGTTTAAGGATTCACTGGTGCTTGCAAGTCTCTTTCACTGAAAGTCAGACAGGAAGTAGATATGCATCAGACAAGCATTGGTAGGAGTTTTATACAGGTGTAGATAGGTGTTTCCTCCAGGTGTGGTGGTAACTAATCTTCTATGTGTTGTGAAGAGAGTAGATATTAGTCATATGGTTTTCTGTCTACAAGAAGACTTATCGCAGGGCCATACTGTTGCCCTGAATAAATAATGTGTAAAATATCATAATAAAAGGTGTTAGTATGGTTCAAATGCTGTGCTTGTCAGATCACTGAACAGCATCTGAAACCCTTTTCCCCCTCATCTTTCAGATATCGTAAAAATGGGGGTGCCGCATCTTCTGGTGTTAGAACTTTTGGAACTTTTCAAGAATCAGACAAGCACAACCACATCACACAGTGATTAGCCAGGTGTGCGGAGGTGAGAAACTATACAGGTTTTAAACTTCTCTCTCAAGCTCTTTTTAATTCTTCACACAACTACTTACATCACCAACACCAGAAATGTAAAGAGACTGTCCAAAAGTGTGCTCCACTAATTCCATTCATATGATTATCACGTCTCATACCTATAAATGTGTTTCCACCCACCTGTTTTTATGCACATTTTCAGTTTGCACATAAAAAACCTGTGTGGAAACGCAGGTAATTCAAAAAAAGTCTAACCCAAAATCTAATATCGCAAAAAAGTTTTTACACTTGGTTGAGGTGGAAAACAACAAAATGCAAAAGTGCAATGGAAACAGGCGAATAAGTAATGACTTACAGGAAGCATGTGACTTTAGCATTCACTGAAGTTTCTGCTCCACTGAACGAAAATAAGCAGAAGACAAAACATCGGATCTGTGTTGAGCGATGAAGAGACTGTAAAGTTCCTCATATTAATACATGAAACAAACATAAATGCCATATTTCCATCACTTTTTCTTCATGGTTTCTCATTATGTGAGGTTTGACTGGAGCTCTTTTAATTAAGTCACCTTGTTGCACCTTCTTCTTCTGCAATAGCTTAATGGCACCCAACTGGAAAATCAGTGCCACCTGTTTATCTCGATGTGCCCAACTCCTAATATTAGCATAACAGTAGTGGATGGAAAATGAACTAGTTCATTTCAAACATACCCAACAATTAACACAGGTGAAGTTAATAATCTGTCCCCCTCGTTCTACCAACATGTTATATATGCATTCACGGTAAGTACTGTGAATAAAAGCATCCACAAAATGGCATATGTTACTTCCTCACAATGCGTCTGCCTGATTGTTAATCCACTAATCATCAATTTAACAAAATTATCAAAACATTAAAAGATACTGTAAGCAGGTTACCTTGGGAAGTAAATAGCCACCTTTTGTTACATTTTGACAACATGTTCATTGTGTTTCATATGGAGATGTAGGAAGCAAATTTTATTAATTTGCATATTCAGAGTGTATTTATTAGTACTCCTATACTTTAAACAGCATATGAACCACGTGACCCTATTGTGGCCAGACTGCTACCAACATACTAGTCCTTATCCCCATCAGACCATGTTAGAACAGAGGGGATAACCCTATAAAAGTGGTGAGTTATTACAACATCTCGGCCTGACATGCCTGTGACAACCCAAGCTGATGCCAGATAATTGCCCTCATGCTCGCCACTTAATGAACATAATTACCACGTTCTTCAGTGTTCACCCCGTGATTAATTATTACAACATTTCTTTGTTGGGTTCCGATAAATTACCCCCTCGTACCACCGTTGCCATTTTCACATCAGGCAATCAAAAAGTACGCAAGCAGGCACTCATAAAGACAGCCTAGAGCAATTTGAGAGGCATGTTGGGGTTATTGAAGGAGGCAAAGGAAGTTAAGGACTCACCAATCAGTCAATTATACTCATTGGGGAAAGGTTTTTGAAGCTGTCATTCCTACAGGAGAGAAGAAGAGGGGGATCTCATGAGCGCCATATCCGGCGAAAGCACAACGTGTCAGTTATCTGTACACACACATGCACAAACACACTCAGAAATGCAATGCCTTATGCAGACACACACACAAATAATATCAAATGGAGGGTCTACATAACTACAACTGCCTCAGCAATCATTGGTGCACACACATAATCACTTTGAGCTCCATGACACCTGTGAACATTCAAGTCAAAGGGAAGACGTTCTAATTCAATTCATGGGCTTGTGTTTGGGGGCAATTAGATTGGGCATATTTCACAGACGACCTAATTGAGAAGCTGTCACCCAGTTAAGCAAGGCCTGTCTTAAGAGCATTTGCTTAATAAGCCATGGCCTAATGCAATAAGGTGCCTATTCCCAATCAGCCATGACAAAGTCTAATTTATGCCAGGCCAAATAAGCAAGGGGAGAGGGAGTCTAGTAATGATCGTGACCATTGGAAAGTGTGAATTAAAAAGAGTCTGGAGAGAGAAGACCTGTCCCACCCAAAACACAGTCCTTTACCTGGTGTGAGGAAGATGAAGTGTGTGTTCAGTATGGCCTCCTGTTGAGAGGAACGTGCTTCTTTTCTTGGCTTTGGATGTGCCCATGCCCATACATTCATGTATGTATACGTACAAACACAGTTTCATGTTCAGACACACACAGACACATGTATACGGTACACACAACCCACGGCGCTTCTGCGTGATTGATTCAGCAGAACATCAAATCGCTCACTGTGACAAATAGCTGGCTGACAGCCAAACACAAAAAAGCCCACACCCTAACACCTAACCTGTGAGGGGGACTGGGGCAAGGGAGGGGGCTGACCTAGCAGCAGGCCTCCACAGCTGTCTCCATCATACCTCCTTTTCTCTTTCACTGGCCTCTTTCTCGCTCTGTCTGGTTCACTTTTTCTTTATCACTCCCTCCCTTTCTTTTTTTCAGCTTGCCTTTCTTACTTTTTATCTTTTTCCTTCCCTTCCTACTTCTGTATCCTCATCAGTATCTCTGTAAGGTATTCTGTCCCTCCCTCTATCTCTCTCTCCCTCTCCTTCTTGGGGAGTGATAGATCCCCCCTCAGTTCATTTATCCTGGAAGCGAAGGAGACGGCAGTGTGATGTGATCCATCTCGCCGGCGATGGAGGGAGCGCGGCGTCCCTGATCACAGGCCCTATCAATCTCACTCATAGGGGCCGGATCAGCGCTGCTGTCAGACAGCAGACACACATGGCCTGTTTGCCTGCCTAGGACTTCCTACTGTACCTCACGCACTAGCACTCACTGGGGATCTGACTGTAGCTGAGACCCTCAGAGGGGATGTTGCTGTGTCTGAACTCCAGAGAGGGAGATACTTTAGTCCTGCTCATAAAGATGCTGTTGGGAGTACTTGAACAAGGGTAAAATTAGTTAAAACCAAAATCCTTCCATTTGCTTCACTTGCAAGAAGTTTGGAAAGTTGAAATATGTTTCTCTTTTTAAGCCAGTGGGTTGTAGTGAAATTTCCAAATGTTATAGTTGATTTAATTTAAGTCAATTATTGAGCAAATATGTCAAACATTTGCTTCTTTCAGCTTCTCAAATGTAAGAAATTTGCTACTAATCACAATTTCTGGACATTTTATAGATGAAATATTGCAAAAGAAAGTTTGAATAAAATGATTGGCTGGCCTACCTACCTGCGCGCACTCTGCACGTGCACTCATTACCATGAAAATGTGTTTTGGGGGAGTGGCTTTGAAGGGAGGCCTGAAGGGAGGGGGTGGGGTTTTTTCGGTTGGATACTTTCAAAATCTATCTGTCTCTTGCTAGTTTCTCCAACGTTGCCTACCCTAGCTTTAAAGAAAAACAATTCATACAGAAAAATCAATTTTCAAAAGTCTACAAATGAAAAATACATGAACTGATACATTTATTAATCAAAAAACAATAAATCAGTTAATTTACTAATGAAAATAATCAGCTTTATAGGATGAAGAGTGAACCATTCACCCACCATCCAAGCCATATCGAGAGAACTGCACATTTCTAATCAGTTTCCTACAACAAAACTAATATTATGGTACTATTTTCATACCACGCACTGTACATTTTGAATATTGACAATATGAGAATTACTATTTGACCAGCAGCATTTCAATCCATGTCTGACCATATTTCCCAACACACTTGCCATATGCTGTATCAAAACACATTTAACTCTCTTTGACACTCAAGTACACAAAATCACCCTCGCCCGTGACATAAACCACCCTTTACACACACTCCCCTTTACACACTCTGACACCCCTCAAAAAATACTTCCCTGCTGACGTGTAACACTCTCATGCACTCATCCACAGACACTTCATAACCTGACATGCATCACCCTGACACGCACACACATGCACACATCCACACACATCAAAAGCAGTGGGCTGTAAAGCGCTGTCCCTATCCACCCCAGACAGCGTCGACCAATCAAATTAGGCCTGATCAAAACATGCCATTCAAAGCCAGGGCTGGGGTGGGCGGCGTTCAAGGGAGCACAGTCGACACTCTGACCTTGGGAGCAATTAGCATGACCAGAGAGGGAGAGAGAGTGGGAGAGAGAGTGGAGTGCGGGGGGGGCCTGAGCAGAATAAAGAAGGAGGTAATGCAAAAACACCCCCACCTCACTAGATCTGCAAATACAGGATAGAGCCCTCTGAAGGCCCACTCAGCACAAGGCCCTGTTCTTAAAAACCTCCTCCTCCTCCTTCACTGCCTCTTCACCCAAGCTCTTCTAACTCCCCCGCTGCCTCCCAGAGTTCCCCAGTGCGAGCCCTGGGCCCAGGTCTCCTCCTGAGGAAGCTGAGGCCTCATCTCTGTGTCTTCTTCAGACTTGCTCTCATTAGATCCTGCGTGTCATATCTGATTTTATTGGTCATTAGGTTCCATAAGGTCACACTATGTGTTTGAAGTAAAATAATACTGTGTGGTGGATTTTTACATATTGCAGAATTCCTTTGCTCATTTCAAATAGAGGATGGATTAAACAGAAGATCAATAATGACATTGAACTCCACTGACACATATGTATACACACACCTCCCTAACATACATAAATGTTCATTAATTATCCAGTAATTTATCAGTTGCTGTGAATCAGTATCTACAACTGCAGTATCAATATCTTCTATCTTTGATAATAAAATATTGTCAGTGTTATCAAAAGTGCATCAACACCTCCGTTTCCTTGCAAAGGCTGCAGCATTTGTTAATGTTAACATTCGCCGGCTGTGTTTACAAAACCATGTATTCCTCCAGCGTAGGAATGGCGCTCCTGACACCCCACCCCCATCCACCCACCCCATATCTACCTGGGAATCTAATTTCAATTGACTGCCAGACAGAGGAGGTTTGAGGTTAGAACCATACAGTAAAAAGGCTGGGCAGGGCTGCCTAAGCGAGGTGCACAGGTTCAAATTGTTTTCTATAAGTCACCTCTACGGGGGATTTGTGTTTATCCCAGGCCATTGATTTGTTGCTGGGGTTCATTGGGTAAGAGAGAAGGGGAAGAAAAGTAGACCAAAGAGTGGAATCCAAGAGAGGCCAAAAGAGGGTCTTTGTCCTTCTCTTGGACCTCCACAGATCCCTCTGTCCCTCCCTCAACTCATCTCTCTATTTGAAGTCTCTCAGAACAGGTAATGTTTCATTTATTTGAAATTTTATACACAAAACAATTAATCAATTAATCATAAAATGTCCATATATCAATGAATAATGAAAATAATAGTTGCAGCCCTAATTGGGTCTACAGTATGTTTTGTGTGTATTCTGTCTTTCAAAGTTACCTTTGTGAACAATAAAGTTAAAAGGAGTTGAGCTCAGTTTCAAATTCAAGAAGTTGATTGATAAGATTTTTGCTGTTGTTACATCACATCATAGTCAGCCAGTCCTCTCAGCCATATTATGAACATTATCACATAGTTATTTTACATATAGCTTTTTCTGTGCCTTCTTCTCTTCCTTATGTCTTTCACCTACAAACCTCCCACGCAGGTTTAAACCTGTCTGTCTTTTATACATTTTATAATATTCATACGCATTTGCACCAACAAATGTCATACTTTTATGAAGTTATGCTAAACACTTTGGCATCAGTCCAACATTGTGGTATTATTTTCTTCTTTTCTTTGTCTAGAATGTCTATTCTAGTTTTGTCTTTCTGTTACAATAGGATATTCCTGATGGGGGGGATTTCCATTTCCCCGCATTGTTCTACCAAGCTCTTGTCATCTGCTTCTGTTGTTCTCATCTCATAATGCTGCTGTGGCGCTCGCCCCATGACTTGCCTGTTTCAGTTTCACTTAGTGGCTTAATTACCGATGAGCGTCTTCAATACAAACGATGAGAGACAAATGGAAAACAAATACAATCAAAGTACTGTCTTATTAACCAGGTTGTCTGATCCTCCCCAACACCTCTTCTGCTAGACAATATCGTGTCTCCATGTGTGTTCTGTACACTACAATGTGCTGATGGAGAGACTGTGAAGTGAATGTAAATATAGGTTTGCATATGCACACAATGCAACACTGGTTTGTAATTAGGAAAAGGTAAGGGGATATAGGGAGTATGATGCAAAATATTATTAGGTCCATCACTTAGTTTGAACAAAGCAAACAGAAGAGCAGCCAAATGCAAAATGGAGCTTCAGTCTAATACTGTAGCTTATTATTATGTTAAAAAAAACAAATCAAACTTAATTTGTATAGTGACTTAGGTGCAATATTAGAATAGCAGTGCTTCATGACAAAATAACCATTAATCAATTAAACGTTTGGTCTATAAAATGTCAGAAAATAGTTTTAAAAATGCAAATCACTATTTCCTAAAGCCCAAATTGCTTGTTTTGTCTAAACAACAGTCCAACATCCATAGGCATTCAGTTTACTATCACAGAAGTCTAACAAAATCAACATATATTCACCTTTGAGAAGCTGTAAACAGTGAGTTTGTTGGTATTTATGCTTGAAACATGACCTAAACCATTAATTAGATTCAAAAAAGATTCAAAGATCGACTTCTCGATTAATTGGCATTGTTTTAGCTCTAACCTTGCTCATTGCACAAAATACATATCTTCATTTCTGCTTTATATTTAATCTAAAATAGATCATAAAAAGTAATTCCTAAACTAAATCAAATGTAGCGTCATCACAGATTGAGGCTAAGTAGCAGCATTCGTACTTTAAACCCCAACTGCTGAGAAGTTACAGAGGTGAACCATCTATGGATGTGTTTTGGTATATGCTTGATCACTCATGCATGTTGTGGATTTCATCAAGGAGTGTGTATTCATTTGTGTTTATTTAGTTTGGGGAGAGAGCCTCAGTTTGACAGTCATCTTGAGGGGCCGGCTTGCTAAACTCATAAACAAGATGGGTACAAATTAGCCGCTCAGAAAGCCTGTGGCCTTGAGTGGTGCTGTCCTACCCCCAAGCCACATTATTGAGCAATACTAATGATCCTGGCTCTACTCATTTACTCTTCCAACACCATTTCGCTGGCTCTCGTATCAGATTTAGCCGGGCTGACTTTGTAAAGCAAACTTCATCATTTTAGATTTCAACCATTCCTAAAAAAAAAAAAAAAAAAAAAAAAAAAAAAACATATCCAGTGGGAGCGGGACTCTTCACTCTGACTCTTGCTGACTGACTCTCTCTCGCTCTCTCAAGGTTTTGGTAAGCACTGCTGCTCCTCCAGGTTTTAATAAGCAGTGGAGCAGAGGGTTTGTTTGCGTGTGTGTGTGCACGTGTGTGTGTGTGTGTGTGTGTGTAGTTTGTGTACATGCGTGGCTGTTTGTATGTGTGCGAGTTTGAACGGTGAGCCGGTAACAAGACATACGCCCCCTCTTCCACCACCACCACCACAACTGGCGCCGCACCACTGTTTACTCTAGCAAATCCTGAACGAGACCGCTGTGCTCCGAAGAGAGCTTTGCTCCTGTTAATTGGTCATTAAAAGTAGTGGTTTGTGGGCCTCACTAAATCTTTAAACAGGCCATGAAATAATAAAAGGGGAGGTTTGTCACCGCTGTTAGCTCCCCAGAGCAGACAGAGAGGGAGAGAGGAGAAAGAAAGAAGAGCAGGACTCGGCTTTTGATCATTATCTGCAGAATTAACATGACTGATAATAATTGCTCTGTTCATTTCAGGCCTTGTAAATACATCGTGGATGTGGAGCTGCACGCCGGCAGATGAAAGGAGGTTGTCATTGATGTGTGAGGGGGTAGAAAGAGGTGGGCTGGAGGGGAAGATTGTGGCAGTAATCATGATTAGTGAGAAAAATACAAAGTCTTGTTAGACACAGGTTCAGGCAGCAATAGCTTGTTGTTCCTCACAATGAACCTACAGTACTGCACATGTTTGACACTGGGTACTTAGATGTGTGCAGTTGCATTGTTGAATTCAGCTCTGTGAGAGGAAACGATGCTAAAGAAGCTACAGAACCAGTGATGAATATGCACACTGACAATCCTCTCCTGTTAACACTAATGATATCAAAGAAAGTCAGCTTAAAAAATGACACCAGCAGGATGGAGACAACAGGTGTCAAAGCACACACACAGACACACTCATAAACACTTTCTCACACACAAAAACCATATTGTGTATTGTACCCTCCTAAGCCCTGTGAGAGTAATGATTCTGTTATACTTGCATGGCTTCTCATATATTGATTTGGACCAGGAGGGGCCCCCTCCCGCAGAGGCCCCATTCCTCGGCTCCCCACCCGGCTCCTATTGTGCCTGCGTGTGCATGTGTGCAAAATACCAGCAGTTGGTGTGTCAACAGAGGCTGTTTGTGGACAGAGAAAAAGAGAAATAAAGAGAAGAGTCTGGACCCTGGATCTCCCTGACATCTTTAAGAGAACTGACCAATCCCCTCACCCTCACACCTTCACACAAGCACCCACACAAAAGCATGTGCACATACATGCAAAGACACATACATGCACACACGACACTTAATCGTGCACACCCTCATTGTTGGTATCAGTTCAAGGCATCAATAATGGCGCAGTGGACTGTGAAGGGACAGGCATGACCCAGACTGCCCATGGTGTGGAGTTTGTGTGTGTGTGTGTGTGTGTGTGTGTGTGTGTGTGTGTGTGTGTGTGTGTGTAAGGATCCATACGATCCTGCATGCTCACTCCAAAAGACACACACACACACACACAGATAAAGAGAGCCTGATCGCTGACCTATATGACCTTTCCCTCCTCACCACCCTCCTTCTGTCTGAGTTGGCCTGCGTGTGTGTGTGTGTGTGTGTGTGTGTGTGCACGCTGTCCTGTGTGTGTATGTGTGCATGTGAGTCCTATACAGACCCTTTTCCTCCCCTAACCCCCTCTGTCCCTCCCCTCTCCTCACTCATCCACCCAAACCTCCCATTGTTTCCTCTCCTCCCCATTGTCTCAGCTGAGAATGGAGGGATGAGCAGCCGGTTAAAGAAGGATGCTGATGCAGAGAACTGTCTGCTGGAAGGTTCATCATACAGGCTGTGGCCAAAAAAAAAAAAATGGTTTGCTGATGTGTTCTTCGCCAACACTCAACTTAGAAAAGTGAGACTGCAACAGTGGGTAAAATCCATCTGGGAGCAAATTACCTGCATCACTACCATTTGTTGTTTTTTTTCTTTTTAATTGAAAACAAATTCACACTTTATTTAATTAGAAATTAGCATAACTCTTTCACCATTTTATTTAATGCACACAGACCATGAGTAATTTTCATGTTTTAAGTCGTTCCCATCTCACAAGTTTTACATTTTCAGTCTGGCAAGTGTTCCTCAATTTATTTTCCACCCAATCATACAAATTTTCTTTCTCCTGTTTTCATTGTAGCAACTACTATGTTGTGTTTTCTGAACATCATCCATCATGCTTAACCTTCCTTTTATTGCAAAACACTGAAAATACATCTCACTTAAAAGGTAACAAAGCTTAAATTTGACTTATTGCTACTTTGACTGCTGTATTTTAAGTGAAATGAACACATGCAGGTAAAACATGATTCTACACAGAAGATACATTTGATCTATGAAGTAATATTAGGAAAATGGGCCTGTAAATTCACATGGCAGCTAACTAGGTTTTGGCTGCCATCTTCAGGCTGTTGTGAGAATTACCCTCCCAACACGTAAAATGGGATTTTCAAGCCCTAGAGCTAAACATGGTGATTGTTCCTTCATGAAAATTAGACATCCCCACCCCTAATCTTTTCTAATTTCATTCAAGGATTTGTAAAAGCCATAACCCTAAGACTTATGTTACACATAATCATTAACTGTGGCATCTGTTTACATAAATGCACGTCATCAGCTTGAATTCTTACAGATTTACACACATCTTAATCACTTTCCTCAAAAGCGTGAATGGTTTATGTCTGGGAACTGAACAGCAGAAGAGTCACCATATAAATATATGGCATGCTGAAGGCAAAATAATCACTGTGGTTTAAACCATCACAGAGATATTCACAGAAATAATGTCTCAATTCCCAGGTACCTTTCAGACCAATTCTGCCAAGTTTACTATTGGAACTGCTCTGGACATATTTTTGATGTACAAATCTATCGGGAGTATTAGGTACAGTGAAGAGATGTGTGCTTCAAATCATGCTCTGCACCCTCAGGGAGTTGTGGTATTAAATAAGACCTACCTTTGGAGCATTAGTGGAATTCAATATGTGCAATGTAATTATTCTGCTCAATAAGCCACTGGAGGAGGATATTCCATTTACTACACACTCTAAAGCAGGTAGATTCAGATGCTGTTTTATGTTCACACAATATAAGCAAACATGCTACTGGTTATGGAGAAAAAAAATTACACATGGATTGTTAAACGGGTTTGCCGTTAGTCCACGATTAAGATGGGGTACCATTTATGCATTTAGAGTTGTTGATGAAGATGGAGGAAATGATAAGTTGAAAATCATCAAATTATAGATTTTTTAATGTTATATGGGCGACAAAGCCACTACTGATTAAATGATTAGTCAGTCAGTTAAATTACTGAAAACTGGCGGCCAACAATTTTGATAATCAACATATGGTTAAAGTCATACTTCAAGCAAAAATGTCAAGAATTTACTGGTTCCAACTTCTCAAATGTTAAGATTTTCTGCTTTTCTCTGATTCATAACATTGTAAATTGAATATTGTTTTCTTTTTGACTGTTGGTCGAATAAAACAAGCAAAGTGAAGACTTCAACTTGGGCTCTAGGAAATTATGGTGGGCATTTTTACAATTTTTTCTGACATTTAATAAAATAAACAATAAATCTATTACATAATATATATGTAAAATAATTGAATAATCAAAAAAATATTCTGGAGACTAATCAATAATGAAAATAACCATTAGTTGCAGGTTTAAAAGCCATACACCGTATTTTTTCAGTGTAGCAATATTTGCAGAATCACCATCTCAAAATACAGAGAACAGAACATGTCAAAAAGGATCAAAGCATATCTAAGTTATTAGATAAGTTGGATAGATAAGTTAGGCTACATTAAAAAAAAAACGTTAACAGGCAATGACAATACATACAAGCGCTACAGTGCTGTAGCCTATCTGCAGTATCACCAATTCAAAACATAAAGAGCGCAAGTTTGAAAAGAGACAGAGAGGGAGGGAGGGGGATTTCGGGAGGGGTTACATGTTTCATGCTGTCCCAGTTGCCTAAAGTGATTCTCTCAATAATGTATTAGAGCACTTGTTTATTATTTACTGTTTACACAGCTCAACTCATGCTACTTTTGTGGAGTGACAGTCTCACCCGTGCTGTCTGCGCAGAGCAGGCGAAACAACATGCGGCGCAGACAGACAAGCCAGTCCCGCCAGCCGAAGCAGGCAGCCAACCAAACCAGGCAGACACACGCTCCACGCCACGCTCAGTTGATGCAAAGGCACTGGACTGAGAAATAAAAGACATCTCGGTTCATAGGAGCCGTTGTACATGCAACCTGAGCTTGTCAAAGAAAAACACACACATGCACAGAGGGGGCTGGAAAAGGGTGGGAGTGGGAGGGGCATGGAGGGGGTACTGATATTAATATTTATGCAGACACCTAACTGGCCACCACCCCACTCATCTGTTTCTTCATTTATTTTCTTTTAAAGTCCTTGTGTGAATTAAATTGCAGGGGTGTGTATCCTGCATGATAACAGGTGCGCAATATGTGAAAGGGTTGCTTTCTGTAGCGAAATACTGTATGTCATGTGACATAAGAGTGTTTTCTTAGTTTTGGACTGAAGTAAGAATGACATAAAACTGCTTTTCTTTTTCTAAGGTAATGCTAAAGTATAATATAAGTCTAATAAAAAAACAAAGAAAATCCCCTACTTCTACTAAATGACTGAGAATTATTTTAATTCTTCATCAAGTAGGATGGGTTTATTGCTGAAAGCAACATGATTCAAAGTCTAATCTGAGGTCCAGTGTTAACAAAATGTTCACCACATCACCAAATTTCAAAACATATGATTCAAACCTACTTTCACTCAAAAAAAGTTATTGTTTTCAGATCCTTCTGAACATCTGTTAAAATAAGTAATGTTTGTAAATCCAGCAGGAAAACAATATTTTCTATTATGATCTGTTGAAACACAAATGCTAATATGTCATCTGTAACTCACACTCTGCAGTTATATATATGAAAATACCTTTAATTGATAGGATTTAAAAATTAAGGGAGTAGTACCAAGAATCATGAAAAAACAAACTGAGAAAGCTAAATGTTTCAATGATTACCTGCCTCTTGGACTAAATAAGTATCTTGATGTCAAATATAAAATATAAATTATCCTCTAATTATCCTCTCATACATGCGTAGCAGACTTTGCATCTCCTCAAAGCACATGTGAAGTGTTTATTGGGGGAAGAAGCGCACCGATATGAGTCTGGTAATTACAAATAAAAAAAGTCTATCTCTGGTCATAGCAGACAATAATTACATCTTCTAGTGTAGACATTAAAGTAAATCAGTTCCCAGGCCAATTTCTTAGTAAAAATGTAGAGGTAGACACACACACACACACACACACACAACAGACACTTACTGTAACCAAAAACAAAAACAACCAAACACACGCAGTATTTTCAAAGTCATAAAACGAGGGGACTTCAAATGCAGCTATTTGTTTGGGGCCTGTTGTCGTGGGAATAGGCAGTGCGACTGTGCTGGTTCATTAGAATTCCTTTCAAGTTGTGGAGTGCGGCCTCCCTGTGTTTCTCTCCCCATATTCCCTGACCCCGATGCATCTCCATGGGGCTGAGGTAGGGCGGGGCACAGGGAGGGGAGGGGGAGATAGGGGCTGGAAGTAAAGCACTGCAAACACACGCACAAACACACTTTTGGATGCACACATACAGTGGGACACCAAACTGCACACATACTGTATCGTAAACACACACCGGAAGGAGTACTTGAACTGGATGTGAAGTCACCAGAACTCACACAAAAAGGACGAGCAAAAAACACACACTTGCTGCAGCAGACACATTATATTTAATGCAGATAAACAAACACACACACATACCCAGAGCTCTCCTCCCTAACGGTGTCACCTCGCTGCATCACCCTCTCAGGGATGCAGGGGGAGGTTCGCCTCAGCAGGCACAGCTCAACGCTCGGTCACAGGAGAGACTGCGATGTTGTGTTTTTGCCACCAGAGATGATGGCAGGGAAGTTGTTTGTGTAATGCACCTGGATCTTTTCTGGCACACTAATAATTACTCCCATCATCTGCTGCAAGAGCAGCTAAATGTTGCCTCGAAAGTCCTCAAAATGAAGATGAATTTACAAGTATCTCCATCAGATGATGATTGAAAATGAGTGAGTGGCATTTCAAATCTAAGACTAGATTACCAGCATGTGTATTACAACTGAGATTACTACTAACGGACAGAAAAAAAATAATTCTTCCTGACATCCAGTCATTATAGTACAAAATAAATATTCTGAGAGAAATGTGTTGAGATAATTTAACTTGTTTCCAAATAAAATCTAAATTTCAAATTCATCTTTTTTAACATCAGTATAATGACTACTCAAGACAATAACACTTTCTAGAACAAACAAGTGGAAATAATGATCTAAAAACATTGGCAGAACCATTCACTTCATATCTTCAGGGGTTGCCACAGCGAATCATGTGCCTCCATCTAACCCTGTCCTCTGCATCCTCTTCACTCACACCAATTAACTTCATGTAAAGAACCATTCACTTCATGTAAAGAACCATTCACTTCATGTAAAGAAAATAATTATTTTACGACCCAATATGATGCTTAAATACATAACGTGGTCATCACAAATTTTCTTACAATATGGCAAACAGCACAGACTAATGATCTATTATGAGAGATGTAGAATGATAAACTTCAGTTAATTACTTGTTTTCTTTTTGAATGGATACAAAAAAGGTTATATACTTAATACTTTTTTGGAATAGAAAAGCATATATCAAGATTGACATTTTGTGATCTTTATGGTCCCAAACCATTACTGGACCATTTTAGGATTAACTGTGATAATTATCAAAAAGCTTTGATACAATGTTCAACATGATAAGAAGCAGTTTTGTGAAAGCATAAACACATAAAATAATTATTTTGGCCTAAAACACAAATCAGTTATGGCATATCAGTGAAGACTGAATGAACAGCAATATATTGGTGAAATTATCTAGCAAGATGATTCAGCATTTGTGTTGAAATATTTAGTGAAGCACTCATTATTTTTAGTATAAAAAAATTTGGGATCAATTGTTTGCAACATTGTCCAGTTTGCAGAGTGAAAATGGCGTGAACCACGGCCTGTATGAGGGTTTTTTTTTCTCCTCTCAGTTGGAGTGAGGTCACTTTGGCAGGCTGGGCACCCGGACGAGACCCCAGCGGGCGCCAGACTGCAGGGAGAGGGACGCGGAGCTGCTGCCCGTCACAGCCCACTGGTCGCCTGACGGGCCCCAAGGCCTGCCAGACTGACACCACCCCCGGCCGGGCAGGAGGAAGAGAGGGGGCCGGGGAGGGGGCCAGGGAAGGGGTGTATGGAGGTGGAGGTTGGCATAGGGGACAATCAGTATCCAATGCATTTATCTATTTCATATAGCAGGGTAGAGGGGGAGAGGACACTGAGAGAAGGGGCAGTCAATGGTGTGCCACTGTGCCAACTGTTAGCGTATGACTGAGGTTGTTTCAGGTGACACAGAGAGAGGGGGAGAGAGAACGCAATAGACAGCTATTACTCAGCATATAATAGACAGACAGCAATATACGCAAAAGAACACGCAGCTACAATAGCGTTGTAGTCGGAAAAAAAATCTGGCTCATAAAAAAAAGTCATGTATTATCTGTGAGAGAAACGAAAGAATGAGATAGGGGAGAAAAAAAGGATAAAGGAGAGTGAAAAACTAGTTGTGTGTGTCCCAGCGTGTGTCTGAGGCTGGCGTGGAGGAGGGAGGAGGGCAACACTCACAGAGTCTCTCAGGCGTGTCCAGAGCATGAGCCAAGTACCTCTACTACGTTCAAGCACATACACACAAACACACACACTCTCCTATACATGCACACCTGCCGTCTCCTTTGGTCATCTAACACCACCATACACTCAAGACACAAACGCACACAAATGTACATGCTTGCAGTTCATCGTACCGACACACACTCAAACTTTTACCCTGCAATTATAAAGTTCATGCAAAGTCATTCAGGACATGTACATTTTCCCCAGTGGTTCCAGTAGGACTGGGAACATTTTTTTTCTCCTACTCTTTTTTCTCTCTTTCAACATCTCCCCTTCACTCTTTAAAAAGATGTCTTCTTTCACAGAGGTAAGAAAACACACAAGATAACTCTATTGTCTCTTGTTGAGTGTATCTTTGTGATATTCTCCAAAGCTGTCATGTGCTTCTATAAACACGACAGTTTTTGCATTCAGAGAAGTGCTTATGCTTCGACACTGAGCCAAGTTTGCAGTCCTCACTGCTGTTAATATACAGTAGCTCTAGTACTAGGGGATGGGATTTCACATACAGGGAAATACAACATATACTGTATATGTAATGTGTAAATGCATGAGTCTAATACTTACCTTTAAGATATTTAAATTAAAAAAACACTTGTCATGTACACTCTTGCAGGTACACATTATTAACACAGACTGAAAACCAGCAGACATCCTCATACATGGAATAAAGCACTCAAAGAGGGGTTCATGTTCTACGGTGGAGCGTACACTATAACTTTGCAATTAAATAGTACATGGATCAATGTTTGTATATGTTTGTGTGTGCATGTGTGTATTTGGGGGGCCTCAGGGGCCCGTCCTAATGAGCTATCTGTGTGCATTTCTAACAAGAGCTCGGTGCAGCGCCCACGGCACTGTCATCCTGGGCCGCGGCTGACCTTGCTTGGCTGCTAGGCTGTGTCGTTTGCTATATTTATGGCACCACCATCTTGCTGTGTGTTTCTGTGTGAGTGTGTACATTCACCAGTGTGTGCATTCCAGGAGGGCGGGAGTGCAGGGGGGCTCACTCAGGACGCAAATACTGTGTATATCAGCATAATGAATCAAGTGAGAGAGAGAAATAGAGAGAGGGAGAGAGAGAAGAAGAAAGAGGGAGGGTGGAAGGGCGGAAGGGATGGAGAAAGCTATTTTCCCTCTGCTGTTTTCTCCCCTCTCTGCAACCAACCCCCGTGGTGTCTATTCCCTCTATTCTGCATTTGCCTCACACACACCCCCACCCCCCTTTTATTTCTATGCTTGGCCTGATCAGATAGATGCCCCCTCCTTCAGCAGCACAGCATTAACACCAAGCCTTCAGGCATCACAAGTTGGACTGGACACAACACTCAAAAGCTTATTTGATGCTCTGTATGTGTTTAATGCTGTCTCTTTCTCTGCTCTTGACACAGTAGATCTTGATACAGTATTAACCCTCCCAATGAGAATGAGAGCTTTGAGCATTTACACAATGTGCACACAGCAAAATGTAAGCTGGTAGCATGCATCAATTCATGTTGAGCCACTGTGCATGCATGCACGCAGCTGTATGAGTTTGGCACCAACCAAGCCAGCTGAATCACCAATGGAATAACAACAATGCATGTGCATGGAATCAACTGGACCCCCTGATCGTTTCTAGAGACAGACTGGAGCGCGCGCACACACACACACACACACACACACACACACACACACAAGGATACATACCCAGCCTCAATATGCAAAGCTCCCCTGTGCTGGGTTAAGGGAGAGGGGCGTGCTGCTGTGAATACTCATCTGAGCCTGGCAGAGGGAGCTGTGTGTATCCCCCCATAACCTCGGGGCGAGGGGCAGGGGAGGGCGCTCCATTTGCGTGGAACACACATACACAAGTGGAAACACACGCATCTGAAAACACATTTGCACACACACAGACACAAACAGAAAAGTCAGACACATACATGCTCATACGCCAACACACACACATAATATAACACATGCATACACACATTCGCACATGCAGGCGATAAGCGAAGTAGCACTATGGGGAGGGGGCGCCGTGACCAAAAGTTTTAATTCGGTCTTCGGGGACACTGCTTACTCATCCAACTCCCCCAAGGACCGACTTCCTCTGAAATCTATTCAAATCACATCTCTCCTCCGCCTTTTATTGCATTTCTCATATCCCCCCATCACAAAGTGACAAATCACCACACACTTCACAGAGCCAACATCACTTTCTCTCCATTTTGGGGGACAAATAGATTTGGGGGATTTTACTTTTAAAATGATTAGAGAAACTCACTTCCTACTGGTTTTTCCATTATTTTCCATGAGCATTACTGTACATGAGTTGTCATGTTAGGAGTCCAGAGATACCTTTACCTGACAAAAACATGCAGCTGAAATACCAGGAATTATTTTGAAGAGGAAGGATTATTTATGTGACAAATTTCCTCAGTACTATATATAAACACACACACACACACACACACACACACAGATGTACATTATATATAGTATTTTAAGTCCCACCACCACTGCCTAAGAAGTTCACATACTTTCTGTCTCCCTATCAAATACACATCAAACACTAATTCCATCGCACACTCCCTCCCAAACATACAAACACACAAGTGTAGGAACACACTCAGCTACTCAAGTCCCACACCTCCTGCCAGTGTTCTCCCCTCCATTCTCAATAAAGCAGGTGATGAGAGCATCGAGGTCTAATTAGTTTATGCAGACGTATGAAGCTGGTGGGACAGGCAGCATTGTTATTATTTCTCTGCCAGCCCACTGCAGACACACACACACACACACACACACACACACAGCAACAGTGACACTTACAACGTCGCCTGCCGCATCCCCGACCACGCTCATCGAAGATGGTTGAGGGGGGTGAAATGGTGGGGCGGGTGAGACTGGATGAGAAAGGGGGTGTTAGGATGAGGAGAGCTGGTGTGTGAGCGTGAGAAGAGAGGGAGAGAAGCGCCACTTGATATATTCGTAATGTTCCTTAATATTTTCATTTTGATGTAATTTGTGGCCCCGGTTTTTTAAATATCCGCTCTGTAATAATGTTTAATTTCAAGGGTCAGTCTGCCAAGGAGTATATTAAAGCTGATAAAACTCATTTTCCACAGGCCCAATATCGCGCCCAGATCAGGTTAGGAGGCCAGCCTCCCTGAATATTTCATCTTTTATCATGCCGATAATGGGAAGATGACAGAGGCGCATTATTACAATGAGAGAATTGCTCATTTTCCTGACGGGGAGGGCTGCCTGGCTGCTTGGCTGCCTGCTTCCCTGACTGCCTGCATCAATGACTGGCTGGGGCTGCCGAAAGCCAAGGGCTCCACAGAGTGTTTGTCGCAATAAAATAAATTCTTCCCTTGGAGAGGAGAGGTGACGAGTGGAGAGGAGGCGCAGGGAGGGGATGAAGGTAGAGAGAATGAGAGAGAGGTAAGAAAGAGAGTGAGAGAGAGAAAAGCAACTTTCTTCAACCACCTCACTTATTTGATTGCGATGAATAATAAATGTGTGGGCTTACAGTTGGGGGGGGGTGAGCAATGGAGCAATAGCAGTGTGTGTGTGTGTGTGTGTGTGTGTGTGTGTGTGTGTGTGTGCACGTGTGCTGGTGGTGTGATGTGGCAGGGTAGGGGGCTAGGTGATAATCACAGATTTGAAGAGGGTCCCCATTCCGAATTAACCCATTTAATTGAGCCATTAGGAAAGAACAAAGCTGGGGCTATGGGGCGAGACGAGGGTGTGGAGTGGGGGGGGCTCCAGTCAGCAGCCTTGGGATTGGAACCTGCCCCGCACGCAAATGACTAACCGGACCGTCTCTGGCGCCAGAGCAGCTTAATAAATGGACCCAATCAAGGCTGTTCTGGGGACCACCTGTGTCCCGTACAGGTCAGAACCATTAGACCCACATTAGAGGGCCATGATAGACGCAGGCGCCACTCCAGCCACCCCAATAATGAGGATAATAAGAGTACCATAATGGCATATTTATGGGCTTGCTAGGAAAAGAAGAGACTGGCTGCAGTGTTTTGGGTTATTCAGAATGGCAGGGAAGGAAAGGGAAGAACTCTGATTCAGAGACAGGTGACTGTGTGAGACTGTATGGCTTTAAGCAATGTACAATATCATAGCCTGCAATTTCAATTACCAACATGATTACAAGACTTAATCCTTCATATATAAAGCCTGTAATAAAAGAAGTAGGAAATGAGTAAACCGGGGGTGATCAGAATAAAATTACTCACAAGAGACCTAGTTATGATACATTTCCATTTCCACTGGCTGCGCTGTGTGAAAGATCTGTCACACACCAGGTGGGCCTATCTTGGCATTTAATATATTAATCTGTAATCTTACTCTTCATTCAACTATTCTACTACAGTCACCACATTGAAGGAATTTTCTCCCTTTCTGTCTTTCTCTCCAGTATTATAATCTTGACACTTTTCACTGTGCCACAGGCACTGGTTGTAAGAATGAATGCTGGGGATTTAAACATCATTTAAACATCCTGGTCGACCTCAAAAACATTAATCATTTAAAGTCAACTTTGCTTTAAAAAGTGCTTATCAAATGAGCTCTGTCTCCAAATTAGCATAGATCTGTGTGCGTAGTAGAAGGAGGTAGCTCACCAATACCTGAAGCTATAGCAGCTGGCCAGGCATCATCTGTGCAACAAGCCTGTTCAACATCTGTGTGGAAACTGCAATAAAATAAAGTTTAGTTTCACCCACTCGTTTCTACTTTCCCTTTTTGCTGCCCACTTGCACTCTCTCTCTGGTTCTATTTGTCACTTCCCATCCCTATTATTCAGTATTTCTGTGGGAAGGCCAATGCAAAGGTTTTCAGATACAATATGAAGTAAATTTTTGGTATATTTAAGGTTTGATAACAATAGGTTTGACAAAATAACATCAATAACACGTTTAATAGCTTGTCAGTGATGTCAAACCAGTGTGTTAGCTATTGTAAAAAAAAGTGTCCAAAGAAAGGACGACCTATCCTAAGCACAACCCACCCATCCTTAGCCACCCTCCAAAAAGGTGCCAGACACTTTTGGGTGTATCCCTGTAGAGAGGAAGAGGAAGTGATGACTACCCCAAAGGGCAACGGAGGTCACCGCTGATCAGCGTGACTGCCAATGACCCCAGGGAAGGGTCAGATGGAGTCAGTGTGTCTGGACCCCCACACCAATAAAAAAAAAAAACAAGAATCTGTCACCGTGTCGGAAGGGGTGAGTAGGAGGTGGTGGGTTGGGCCAGGGCGGGGTTAGGGGGAGTGGGTGATGGTGGGTACCAGACTGGGGCACCTCGGGGGACTTTTGGGGAGGAAGAGCCATGCACCATGTCTCCTGCTACCAACCGTAGTTCCCTCATTTGATTGTGAATCCATGAATAATGCATGGTGGATGGGAATGAAGGAGGGGGAAGGATGGGGGGGGACCTCAACCTTAAAGGGGCCCTGCCACAGTGGGAGTCATTACCGATGAACAACCACACTGATGAGCCATGGAGAGAGAGAGGGATAAGAGAAAGAGGGAGAAAGAGTGGAGGAGAAAAATAAACAAGATATAAAAAAAGAAAGAAGGATGCCCATGAAACCAGGCTTCTCAAGCATCTCAAGCATGCCACTTATTGAGTGTTTTTCCCTCCTGTTTTCATCACTCTGTAGATGTTTTGTTGTTGTTTTCATCTGTTCATTCTCTCTATCCATAATTCAAAATCGGGAAAATACTCAACATTTTTTTTTCTGTTTTCTTTGTATTTGTTACCTAGGTTCATTGTACTAAGTTTTATCTGTACACAGGCCAGTGATGAGCAAAATGAGTAAATGTACAGTAAAAACTAGTAAAAAAAAAAAGAGTCTAAGGCAAAGCACTCACTAGATAACAGAGCTAGGGATGTTAATGTTATATCAATGATCAGTTTAAAAAGCTTTAAGAATTTGATTAAACCAGCAAAGTGCACATTTGGCACATTATTTTTCACTTCCAACCATGTAGGTGTTTAAAATGACTGAACTGATGCCGAATGTTCATACAGCTGGAATAACTCCGTGAATGCTCCATGAACTGTTATCAGTGTGGCTTTCCATAAGACAGAACTGAGAAGTAAAAATGTATTACTTTCATAACATGTTAGAGCTTTGAGGTTCACTCAAACTGCAGCGAGTACCTGTCGCCTGCAGCTCCTTACTGTATCTAACCAGTTCACTGTGGCTGCTTCTTCTGTTAATATTCCTTCCTTGCAAACATGATCTGCCAGATTTTCCAAACAAGGATTTACAGTGTATTTACTGCGTAACTGACTAACGTATTTTTGAGTGTGTGCACTGTTAAGTGTTCAGACAAATTTCAGTCAGGTAATGTAAGTTTTCACCCAACTAATGGTGTCTAGTAGCTTTGGCCTAATACAGAGATACCATGACAGGAAGAAGTAATGTTACATACTGGCTAGTGACTGGACTTAGTATAGCAAATACCAATCAATTAAAACGTGCCTTGACTGACTCTGACTCCTTTTTTCACCATTTTTTGACATTTTTAAGAGTAATCAATAAATCAAAAAAATATTCAATAGATTAATCAATAATGAAGATAATTGTTAGTTGCAACCCTATAATATTTATAAAACATAATTAATTATTTGAACTATATACAAAACACTGATACACACACTTACACACCACACAAACACAGTACAGTGTGATCACACTTAGACAATGACAAAAAGTAAAAAATAAATAAATAAATAAACTCATACTTGCAAATCCATAGAAACACAATTTCTTTCTGCATATGCAAGTTGGTGGAGCAGGAGGTGGGTGGGAGAGAGAAATGAGCAGAGCCATCCAGCAGTATTGCTGCTACTAGCAATGTGTGCATGTGTGTCTGTGCAGGTGTGTATGTTATCTTGTGTGTGTCTGTGTGCTTGAGAGCCATTCCTGCGGCAGCAGCTAAGGCGCTGTAGCAGGACTAGGTGTTATCACTCATTCTGATTCCGTATTACAGCATGACGGATAGGCCCCCGCGGGCCGGCGAGCGTCGCCGCGCGCTTATTACCGCAGCTCTTAAGTGGGAGTTGATTTAGCTTAAATAGGTTGTTTCATAAGGAGAAGACACCAGCGCTGTCACCACTGCTCTGCTCCTCGCTACAGCAAACTGCCACTCTAATTGAATAATGCCTCCTCTACATACCTATTAGGGTGCTTAGGTACATTGTGTGCCCCAATAATTGCTTATACACCCTGGCTAATTTGGCCTTCACCCCCTGCACACACACATACACACATACAACCCTCCTCTCCCCAATGTGTGATATTCATCTTGCTAATATAATCCACAGTATGTGTGTGCACTATGTGGGTTAGTCTTTTACAGTATTCAATTTTTGAAGATCGTCACTATTGCTGCAGCATATTAGCAAAAGCAAAACAAATAGGCCTATATTTGAGTCATACATTCAGGATTTGATACTGCATATCTAATTTGATATTCCCTTGACCTGAATCCAATGGAATCACTGGATTCTGAATGCTATAAAAGTGCAAATAGACCTACACTATAAAGGATTAGTGTTTCATTAGCATATCACAGGGAGATATTTGAGCATGCATGTTCCAATAATACAAGTGCCATGGTGTTTTAGCGTGGAGGTGGTTACGATGGGAGGAGGTTTGGATAAAGGCATTTCGATTAACGAAATGTTGTTCCGTTTCCCTGTCTCTCTTGGCTTTAACAGATTATTGCTGATGCAACAGTGCAATGGCATGTGAATTGTGCGCCACTGTGGAGTGGAACCTGTGCCAACTCTCTGTAAGTGAACAAGGCGCCATGGATTCTTGCCAGCAACAACATACTCCCAGGAAAGCCAAAGTTGGCCGTCAATCATGAGCCCTCAAATGGAAACGCACCCATTTCTCACTAGCCCCCCACTTCACTCAGTTTGTTTGACAGACACACGGATATTCATACGCATGTAAACACAAACCAAGGCACAGACACAAAGGAACATTTTAAAAAGGCTAAGTACTTTCAGGGGAAAGTTTGATCAAAATGTCTTGATTTATCCTGCGGCACTAAATTTAACTGATTTCAAGACTTTCAAGTCACCAGTTCACTTGCCTTGGGTCGGAAATTATCAGGTTAGAATATAATTTTACTCATTGGACAGACTTATATATGGAGTTGGCATCTGCTAGACATGCTGTATAAGTATTCAAAACCATCTTTAGTAAGTCCCAATAATTTGATATCATTAAAATTATCTTTAAAAAAGGTCCAGTGTGTAGGATTTAGTGAAATCTAGCAGTGAAATTGCAGATTGCAACCATTTGAATACCACTCGCCTCACCCTCCCCTTCTATTCCAAGTGTGTAGGTGAAATACGGTGACCATGAAAAACGCGAACACCCCTAAAGCCAGTGTTTGGTTTGTCTGTTCTGTGTTACTGCAGAAACACAGCGGTGCAACATGGTGGCCTCCGTGAAGGGGGACCTGTTCCCTATGTAGATAAAAACAGCTTATTCTAATGTAATGAAAACACAACTATTCTTATTTTCAGGTGATTATACACTAATGAAAACATACTAATACATATTTTATTCCATTTCTACCAATAGCTTCTCCTAAATGTTACACACTGGACCTTTAATTCAGAGTTAAATGTGTATTGTATCTACATACTGGGCAGACATATCCGTGTCCCGCTTGTATGGTATCCCTTTATCAACCAAAAAGATTTATTCTCAAGTGTAGTAAATTTCTGGCACAGGACTTTCATTCTGAAGTACCATTTCCCACTGCTAGTAGTAGCAAAGGCCAAACATAATAACAAGTATGACACATAATATATAAAACTTTACTGTTTTTTAAACTTTTATGTTCTTAGTCTAATATGGACCTATCATAAGCCATTCTGACTTTGTTGAAAAACCTATTGAAGATGGTGCTAAAATGCACCTTATTTATGTTGTTGTTCTTTTTGTAAAGTAAAACTGATTGGATGTTAGTTACCCCATGTGAACTATGACTTAATAACTACAGTGAAATGAGGACACTGGGGCTAGACTGGTTGGGAACCACTGACTTGAAACATTAACAAAATGTCATCAAATGTCAAAAGTACTGAATATGAATCAACAATGAATTGCTTGAATTTGTGAATTCACTGGAAAAAAAGGTAATGTTACCTATATTTACAATTAACAAATGATAGATATTAATAATTACACATCCAGATTCATAATAAGGCTTATATGCTCACATAGTGACACACACAAACCAACACACAGGCACACATGCACACACACAATACACACCCCATACAGACACATATTCAAACATACACAAATTTCATCCCACAAACACACTCTCATGTGCACACATTCACACACAAACATTTACAGAATATACATTTGTACAAAGTATGTGCACACATGCCCACACATACACAGCCCTGTGGGTGCATTGGTGTGCCACCCCGCTCTCTTTCCCATGCGTGCTTGCTGTGCCCTCTGGTTGGCGGTGATTGATGACGGCCATGGCGAGGCAGATCATTTGGGTGGCCCCATCTACACAGGACGTAAATCAAATCAGCTTCGCTAATGATTCTCAGACGCTCATCTGGCAGCCGCGGCCAGAACCCTATCGGGTCTTGCATGAAGGGACAAAAGAAACATCAAGTCCCAGAAAGATTTCATTTGACCATCCGTTCCAGGGATTGATGTCCATTTTCTTGAAACTTTCTACGTGAAAGAGAGGCACCTCTGTCTAGGAAAGATCAAGGCATGTGTGTGGAAGCTCTATGGATATGCATCTATTTAGACATGATGCAAGGTGATGTAATGTAGCTGAATATGGAAAAGATTGCTTCATTGGAATATCTGATATCAGCTCTGCCAGGTAGAGAATCTCAAACATGACAAAACCATCTAACAGGTACTGGTGAAGAGAAAGGAAACTCCAGATTAAAAATCCAGCATCCACACCATCCACACTGTCTCTTAACCAGTCTGTGGATCCAATCCTGTTGCTAGCTGTGATGTGATGGATAACCCTGGCAGGTGAAAGGACTTCAGCCCTCAGGCCTCCGGGGGTGACCCATTACAACTTTTCATTAAAACGTCTGTCCGATGCACCGCCTTGATTTGTCCATAATTTATGATGCCATTACAAGCTAATTAGTGCCAGGATCCCTCTGCCCTGCTCGGCATGCCAGGCCCTTGGCAGTTAAGCGAGGGCACACACTGCTGGCTTTAGCTGCACAAGTACTAGCAAAGACTACTCGTACCAGTCGGGGCTTCATTTTCCTTTTAAACCGTGGTTGTAAAGATTGATAAAATACAGTACACTGCTGCCTCAGAAACATTAGACTAGTAGATCTCACCACTGGTACTGTTTACACTTTGATCCTTTGTTAAATTATACTTTCATTTGTGCATAAATGGCCAGAAAGCTTTTTTTCAATCTACAACTCAGCATACAATATGTTAACACAACCACAATTGTGTATAGCAGCAATGTGTAATATGTGAGTTACATTAATTTTTCTGTAGATAAGTTTTGAGTTTCTGTTTCTGTATGTGTTGCTCTTTGGCAGCTATTACTGCCCATGCTAACTCTGCTAAAAAAAAAATAATTAAAAATTAGTTAATTAAATTTGCCTTAGGAGTTCTCAAAAAAAAGCCCAACCTGACTATGTTTGGAACACAAAAGATAGGTTTCAGCTTTTTTACACTGAGTCACTGTTAATCAGTGATAGCAACAAAATATTTGAAATGTTTAAGTGTGATTAATAACTGTCCTTTACAAACTAAAGACAAAGGAATCCAGATTTAAATTCACAGTTATTTGACCGCAGCAGAGGCCTTGCAAAATTCAAAATGGGCATCATCTGCATAAAGAACAAATGTTTAACAGTAGCCTAGCAGAGCAGAGATTGACTGTCCTCAGCAGCTTGTCTATAAGATTGGAAGGGAGGGGGGTGTCTCATCAAAGCCAGTGCACCCATGCATGAAAGTCAATCCACTGCTTGTGTGTGTTTTATTTATTCATTAGTGACACGCGGCTTGAAAAGGAAGAAGAAAAAAGACAAGAAAGTTCCATTCAAATAAGCATGGCATCCCCGGAGCAGGATTGTAAGAGAGAGAGAAACAAGGGGGGGGTAAAGTGTGTGTGTGTGTAAAAAACAGGGTGCTGGAGGAAAGAGAGATGAGGGAAGAGTGGGATGACTTCTTTTAATTTGGGGAACCCCTCGGGGGAAATCGAGCCCGTGAACACGCAATTACGACAGTCATCAGCGAAGCGCGCACATGAGGAAGTGAGGCGTCGAGCGTAAAAAGAAAATATCAGGATGGAGAAGGAGGAAATGATTTGAAGTATCATTATCTCAAGTCTCAGCCGCCCCTCCCCCACTGATAATCACTCATACACACGCAAAGTGTACATGAACGCACAGACACATCTCCATGTGCTTCAGTTCAGAAATGATAAATGTAACTAATACACAGGTAATCTATTACAATTAACCGACAGTTTGGGAGATGGGGGAGGGGCTAAACCATCATCACTGGCCAATTATCATCTTATTATGGGTGTTAAGTAGCCTCATATTAGGGTCAGTGCCCCTCATTTCAAGGGAGAAAATAATTGTTAACCTCTGTAATAGCGATACACAGAAACTATTTAACACACCCCAGGGGGGATCTCTTACGCCTCGTACACACAAAGTGAGTCAGTGCATTGGCCAGAAAGGCAAATGATTTTCTACAAAAACTTGCAACATGCTGTGGCAGTTGCAGAGTTTCAGGTTGACCATGCCGTAGATTTATCAGATCAGAAGAAGTGTCACATATCATCTGTTAAGCCAATTGTTAAAAGTATATGATATATGTAATTATATACTGTACCCATACATGCTAGTTGTTTGTTAGTGTTCAATGTCATTAAAGACTCCCACACCATATTTTTTGCCTGTGAGTGCTGATATACATTGTTAAATTCACAGTGAAATTCACTGACAGCAATTTTAAGCTTTTCCACCATGGTGACACTTTCCTCTTATTTTTGCTTGCATAAAGTGGTAGCACTAACACAGTGTCACAGTGCCATTTTTGTCTTGTGAAAGTCAATTCCTCCAAGTGAGCAGCTGTGTGGAAATAGGGGCTTTCAACAAACCCACTTACGCCATTGAGGGTGGAGCAATTTCATTTGGGCTGAAACAATTAGTCAATGTATTGATTAGTTAATCAACACAAAAATATTTGTCAATTCAGAGCAATTCTGGTACTCATTTCTACATGAAACTGCACTAGACTGTGTTTCCACCTACTCAGATAACCTCTTATTATATTTCTGTGCTTTAGTTAGTGAAGGTACAAAAACCTCTCTCAAATCCCAATAAAACCGTTTCATGAAAGTTGAGTTTCACTTCTTTTATTTTCATAAGCATCTGACACCTACCACATATTTAAATGCTCATCTAATTGTACTGATGTCAGCAGCATAGACAAAATATAAGAATGCAATTGGTATATACAATAGTCACTGTAATTGACAAAATGGCCATCACAGAGAAAATTATCCTAATTCCCTCCCAACAAAAAAGTGTACTTTTTGGGTTGGGAATTCAATATTGCTGAACACATGACTAAGGTCAAATTCTCATTAGACTGAACCTGTTTGTTTTGAAAATAATCACATCTTGACTCATGGCAAGTGCAATAAACTTGTAGGAAGTTTGAGATTTGGCATCTTTAAAAGTTGATTCCCTTTCAAAACAATGTAAGCGATGAAAATCGAAAATCCTCTAAGGATATATCCAGCGCTGCACTTCACCTCAACAGTCCACAGGAAGAGATAAGAGACTGGGTAAAGTGTATTTTCCAATAACTTTTTCTTTTGAGTCAGGTAAAACCAAATCCATTTAGCTTGTAGATAACAGTCAATCTTATATGAATGACTCTCCTAAGTCAACCTGGGGTATATGATTTTAGGAAATCACAGTTTGCAAATAACTTTCAATTACTTTCCGGCTTAAATCAAGTTTTTCCAGGAAATTCTCTTTGTGGTTTATTGCATCTGGCTGAGTGGCCTTTATTGTGCTGGCTCTCAGGTGGGTTGTTATATGGGAAGGCCGGACCCTGGGGTCCTGTGTCGCCTCCGGCTTATATTGAGACAGACACTGAAGTGACGATCTCCCCCAATAGCCTGACTCTCTCACTCAGCGAATCCTCTAAGTGTGTTACCTGTCTAGGAGGGTGGCTTAGATACAATGAAACACTCACTTGTCACTTTTATTAACCCTCTTATACCCCCCTTTTCCCTCCAACACTCCCCCACCAAACCCCACAACCTCCTACTATCGCTCTAACCCACTCTTCCCATCCAACAGAATCCCCATCTTTCTTTTCTTTTCTCCCCTACATTAACCCGCAATTCTCCCTATCACACCCCCTGAAGCCAAAATCATCTCCATTTTGCATAATGCTCCATTTAAACTGATAGTGGTGACATGAGCGGGAGGGCACTCGGAGTGGGATGGAGAGAATGGGGAAGTGATGAAGCTTTGTCCTCTCTCTAAATCACTCTCTGTCTCTTTCCCTTTGCGGCTGGCCCTGGTGGCAGTTATTATCCACAAGGTCGCAGTTGGTCCCTTGTCCCATGAGCAGGACACAACCCCTTCCTAATGTAGTCCCCCACTAGGCCTGCTCCTGCGAAGCCATATACTCACTGCAGCACCCCTCCTCTTCAGCAAATACACACACGCACACACATTATATATATATATATATATATATATATATATATATATATATATATATATATAGATATAGATATATAGATATATATATAGAGAGAGAGAGAGAGAGAGAGAGAGAGAGAGAGAGAGAATACCCTGATCCATCCATCTAGCAAGCTTTACTCCCTTCTGTCACTGCTTTGAGCTAGTCGAGTGTGGTTCCTGGAAACAGGAGATGTAAGGCAGGAGGTCTATTATGTCATCAATGTGATACTAATTCATGACATAAGACATGCATGTGTCACAAGGTAGTGTTTCATTTTACTGAATACTTGGGAGTTACTTCAACATGGAAAACCACTAGGGGTGTAACGATACACTCAGCTCACGAGACAAGACAATACACCATATTGTGTTCACGAGGCGAGACGATATTTTACTTTGAAGAAAACTTCAATGATGAAATATATGACTGGAAAAATAGCCTTTTATTTGACTGAGTCTCAAAACAATGCAGGTGCAGTTTGAAATGTTTTATAACTGTGCATGCATGAACTATGGAAAATGGCCTCATATCAGCTGCAATGAATATGCCGATGCCTCTCGTTACTGCCATAGCTCTAGGACTTGACTGTAGAAGTTGCAAAGGCATTAGTCAGCGTTGCCTGGCCTTTAAGTGTTTTCTTCACAGGCACAGTTGATTTTAGTATAGAGCTGTGGTGGTTCTGTAGGTGTCTTTGCATAGTGCTCGTGTTTGCCGTAGTGTATGGCAATGTTTTCTTACATATTGTCTGTCACTCTGTCACCATATTATTTCCACTGGGTACCCAAAATGCTGCCACACAAAAGATTTAAAAGTGGCGGCTGCAATTTCAATGCTAATATCGTCAGACCCCAACGTCATGCTGGCTGCAGCTGGATGGGCTATTACTCAGCAACACAGCTTTTCAACTCAACAAGAAATATCGTCATGTTTTAATATCGCGTCACACCCTTAAATAGCACTGAAAGTGGAAATACATCTAACAAGCCAAACTGTTGAGTAAAACAGTTTGTTTCGGTGCTGAAACGATTAGTTTGAGAACCACTGTGTAGAATGGGTATAGATTAGACCAGCTTTGTTTTACTTTTTGAATAGAAGTATATTAAACACTTTAAGCTACTCACTATTCTCAGCTCAGCTATTCACTGGGGTGGTTTGACTGCTGCTGTCTATTTTCACTTGATCTGATAGTATTGCCCTGATCACACATTTTGTAACTTTCTCTGGATGAGAACATCTGTCAGAAGCCATAAATGTGAATATAAATATTAGCAAGATTTTGGATGCACAAGCTTTTCACCAGGCTTCAGAATTTTGTAAACCTACAAAATACACTGTTGATCCTAAATTAACTCATCTTAGCTGTCAACCAAAGAATAAAGCAAAAACCCAAGAAGACTTTTAAAAAATTTCAGACAGAAAACAATGACAGAAACAAGCTCCGTCTACATCTCTATCTATCTTTCCTCGTGTGACACATTCTTAAATATTCCAATCGAGAAGTGGGCAGAGACACAACCTCATGAATTCAAATGGGTGATGCCCGGAATGCCAATGGTTTCAGTCTTTCCTGCTGCTACCAATTTATATTTTCCATATGGGTCCTTAACAGCAAATGGAAGTCAGTCCATGCCCTTCTATCCCTCCCTGCCTCCCCCCTGGGGACAAAGGCAGTCAAAAGTCAAGGAAATTCTGATTCCTCAGCACAGCACACCAAGGGCACCTAAACACAAGCCAAACAGCTCCCACAATACCTCGCTGTTGGCAAACTTGGGTTCCCTCCCTCAGAGATCTGCTAGTATTCTAAATGGTAATTATTACTCACACACACACACACACACTCGCAGGCGTGCATACACCCTACCTAGACTGTACAGATGAAATGCAAAAGACAAAGAGGAGAAAGGGAGGAGTTCAGGGAGAGGCAGAGAAGAAAATGAGGTGTACTAAGAAAAAATTGAGGAAGTGTAGCAAACCAGAAAAAAGAGAGAATGTAGGACAAAAAAAAGTGGTGGGTATGTAAATGTGGAGTCAGAGAGTTCAGGAGGAGAGAGGAGGTATAATAATAGTGCTGAGCTGACCTGGGGGCCACAGGGCTGAGTGTCCAGGGGCCAGTGGGGGACGGCGGCCAGATCTCAGTGGTTATCATTATGTTGAGGGGGAGGTGTTCTTCCTCCTGCTCTCAATCCCTGCCCCCCTTCTATCTCAGACTCCATTTCACTCCCAGGGCAAAGGTGAGGCGGCCTGGGGAGCAGCGGAAGGCGAAGGGTAACGCAGGGCGAGCTCCGGGTCGGCTGCTGTCGTTAGCGATGCAGCTTGACCTGCTCACCTATAACTTTAAGTTTTACTCTGCAAGTTTTTTTTCATATGCTTTTTTTGTCACGCACTGTCTCGTTCTCTCTCTTATTCACTGTCAGACCAAGCTGGGATAGATGAAAAGTCCCCTCCGGAATTTTAATAGGTCAAATGTTTCATTGAGGCAACTTCTCGGGGGAAGTTTGCCAGAAAGTCTCAGACAGAATCAAAATGATAGAAATGTTCATTTCTTAGGAAAATTACAACTTTAATCAGATTAATTTGGAGGGGCAATGTTATCATTATCATATTTATTTATGAATCTCTGCATCTATACCAGAATCAGAATCAGCTTTATTGGCCAAGTATGTGTACACATAAAAGGAATATGACTCCAGTTTTAAGTTGCTCTCAATGTAGGCTACTTACACACAGTTCCAAGAACAATTTACAGAAAGATAGAAATAGACATGAAATTAAAAACAAGGACAACAAAGCTGAAACAAAGATATGTAAAACAATAAACGTAGAACTATATACATATACACTATATACTGCACGTCTGCAATAAACAGAACATACAAAAGTACAGATTTGTTTATGCATAGAATATATGGTGTATACTATGGCTTTTTGCTGCAACAGAAGATCAGTATACCTGCAGATAAAACTTATCTCATTTTATTACATCTCATCTAGGTTTCTAGTTCTGTATGGTCCTACAGATTCTATAAATGGTTAAATAAATGGAAAAAGGGACAGAAAAGAATGAAGAAGGGCGTTCGAGTGGGAGATGAAAAGGTAGAAGGACCCTTACACCTCAGATCTAGGAGATCAAACACACACACACGCACACACATGCCTGTCTAAAACACATGGCACTTTCCACAGATTAGAAATCATCTCAGTTTACAAAACACTCGCTCCACAAAAGGTGTTCTTTTCACGGAGATGAGGCTGTTGGCACAAAGAAGAGCCCCAGGCCCTTTCATTGTCAAGCTCTTTCTTTTCTTTTCTTTGCCACCAACAACACCGACCTCTTTATCAGTGCAATTACAGCACAAACAGACTCATCATTGGCCCAACTGTCCTCTCCTATCGCCTCCATTTCCACAAGCAACTTAATTAGTCCTAAAGAGAGAAAAGCCGATGAGCAGAGGAGAGTAGAGAGGCAGAGAGAGAAAAGACCAGCTATCATGTCCATTTGTGTGGGTTTGGAACAGCAACTGTATGTGTTTGTGTGTGTCTGTGTATGGATGTATTTTCCCCTCTCTGTTTTTCCCTTTCTTTTTGTTGTTGTTGTCCTCACTCTTTCTATCTCTTTTTTTTCCCAGAGAAAGAAAGCCTTCAAAGGAGCGATTGTGCAGGATGGCTGAAGTGGTCTGTTGGTAAGCGGACAGCAGAGCAACACAACAAACATGGCTGGCACTAATCAGGACCCCGGCTAATGTAAACAATGTCATTTTTTGCCCTTAATGAGCCAATTTTCCGCAGATACGAGAGGGCTAACAATTGGGGCAGCGCCTTTGATGTGATTCATCTGAAGGTTTGTTTGTGATCGCTTGGCACTTTTTGTTGGAAGCCCTGCGCCCAGCTGCTTTCATCTACCCCTGAAAAGGGAGAGCCACGACTCACTTGGGTACAGAGGGAGGGGGGAATAAAAATAATAATTTTCTTTTCTTTCCTTTTTTTTTTTTTTTTTTTTTTTTAAAAGATAACCACCCTCCCTCTTTTATCATGAACTAGTCCTAATCAGCTGACCGGCCCCCTCCTTTTGGTCTCCCTCCCCTTTAGCCCAACACACACTTCTGTGAACATGCATACATATACAAGAGCGAAGGAGCATCGTCCATGAGGGATAAAAAAATAAAAAATAAAAACGAGCATCGTGGGTGTCTATAGCGATCAAATAGCGAACTCATTAAAAGGCGCCCCGGTGTGCAAGCGGTGGACACTGACAGGGCCTTCATTAACATGGTGCTGACAAAAGGTGAGGCAGACAAAAGAGGCAGCCGGCGGACCAGGTGTGTGTGCCGCGGTGCCTTTCAAGATGGCACCATAGCCAGAGGTAGGCAGGGTGGCAAGCACACTCCATCAAATGGTATACTGACCAAGAACAAGCTGGTTCTGGTGAGAGAGAGAGAAATAAAGAGAGACAGTCAGATAAAGAGTTTTTCAGTGTGCACTAAATCCTCCAAACTTCCCATCTGCAGTATGTTCAAGTCAAGCTAATCCTGTCATGTTACTTACAAGCAATGATCCATTTCATAAAGCAGATCAGAAAGCAGGTCTTTCAATGAAAGTTCCTGGACCAGGAAAACATGTCTTGCTGTGCTGATAAATCATAATAAAAGTGAACTCTTCAAAGTTCAGTAAAAAGCCACAAAAACACACAAATAACAAAAACAAAACAGGAAAGCGGAAAGAGAGGGGTATTGATGTAATGAAGGTAGTCAAAGGTAGTGACCAAAGGCAATACATCGCCCCATGTCCAGGCCTATTCCAATCAATCACTGGAGCTGAAGTGAAGTCAACTCCAGGCTAGTCAGTCAGCCAGGCCCCCATTACATCCACACACACACACACACACACACACCTCTGCCTGCCTCTCTGGCCATGAGTCAGGGGCCCTCTGGGGCCAACCACACATACACACACACACACACAGCACCTGCTAGGCCCTGCAGTTACCAGCTGTCAACTCCACGTGTTCTGTGCCGTCTGTTTAGTGTGTGTGTGTGTGTGTGTGTGTGTGTGTGTGTGTGTGTGTGTGTGTGTGTATAAAGAGTAAAGGGTTGCAAAGTTACACGCCTCAGCTGGACCATGAACAGAGAGGAAGAAAGTGATGAGGGACCTTCAAGGACATTTACCTGCATTCAACAAATGTTCAATCAAAACCAAATTAACTACGAACAGTTGTATGTAGAATTTTCTAAACCCACAAAAGTGTGTTGAATCCTTAAATCTAATCAGAGCTGTGGAGATAAATGATTCTGACTGACAGTGTTTTACACCATCTGAGACTAACATACTGGGAAAATTCCATAAGATCAGGGCTAAATTATATTAAACTGCCTTCCGCAAAATCAGCTCTTCACATACTGATAAATCAATTAGTCGCTTAATTGTTTAGTGGACCTGATTAACTGAAAATTGTTAACAATACTGATAATCAATTAATTAATTGTTAAAAGTAATTTAACAAGCAAATGTCAACCAACCAAGCAGGTTAAATACTGGCTGGATCCCACTTCTGAAATGTGAAAATTTGCTTTTCTCTATCTTCTATCATTGTAAATATCTTTGGGTTTTAGACTGTTGGTTGTAATTTGAAGACACCACCCTAGTGTCTTTAAACTTTTACTATTTTCAGGCATTTATAGATTAAAACATGAATTGATTAATTGAAAAAAATATCAACAAATGAGTTAGTTACTACATGATACACAACAAAAAAGTGCAAACTAACAAGTGACACCCAGTACAATGGATAATTTTGGTGGAAAAATGAGACACATTACATTGTTTACCTCTAGGGCATGACCTTAATCCTGAGCTCTCCCACCTCTGTAAGGGACAGAGAGATAGGAAACCAGGCTCAGGCAACAATGAATAACATGTCTGTTTAGGGGGGTAAAAATCAATAATGTGTTGTGATGTGAAACTGATTCCCCACTGGATTTCGCTGTGTTCTGTGCAAGCCTATTCTCTGTGTAGCCCTGAAGTAAATAGTGTACTTTGTTACAGTGTGTAGCAGTAAGCCTTGGAGACCTGTGCAGCGATTAAGCCGTACTGGAGCACATTAGCTCAGGCCATGTCATGGCAGGCTGAAAACAGGCCTGGCATGGAAGGGAAAGGGATGAAGGGAGGGGTACACCAGAGGGAAGGAGAGAAAAATGGGATAAAAAGAAAGTAAAATTAACTAAAAACAGGATGGGAGGGAACAGTGAGAAGAGATATGTGAGGGAAAAGTAGAAAGGAACAGAGATTAGACAAGAAAGAAAGAAAATGTCACAGAAAGCACAACAGCTGGCATTTGTGCATTTGTTTGACTTCATGTCATACAGCTTGTGTGTGCATCGTCATACAAGACTTCGCTCCTCCACAGATGCATTTCACGTCCAGCAAAAGACAAGACATAGAGCAAACCGAGACACTTTGTGGTGTCATTGCTGACAGTAAAGAAAAAGACAGTAGGGACGGCTAGCAGGAGTGATAGAAGGTGGTTAAAGAGAGGAAAACAGAGACAGGACAGGGGCGGAGAGAGTGACAAATTCCATGCTGATGGCTATTTACAGGCTTCCCCCTCACCACAGAAACCCGAGGCCTCAACCCCCTTTCTCATTTTCTCCTCTTTATTTATCCCTCTCCTTCCTTCTATGGTAAATTTGTCACTTTTGCATAATGGTGCTATACACTGGTGTGGAGTGGTGTGAGGCGCTGGTGGAAGTGGGATGGCAAGATGAGCAGCCCAAGGTGTGATGGAGAAAGTGTGGACGGTAATGGAAGAGAGGACAGAGAGGAATTGATAGCAGCAATTCATTCCTCAATCTCTGAGGGGGGGAAAAATCTCTGACCATCTTCCTAAACCCCCAACCCCCCTCTTTCGTTCTTTCCCCCTTTGCCCCTGTCACCCACCTCTCCCCTCCATCCCTCCCTCTTGTACACCACCCCTCCTCTCTTTCACTCTCTCCTTTTTCTCCTCTGCCCCCTTGTCTCTCCAGGAGGCAGTTGTCAATCAAGTGCGTCTCCCACAATCCCTCTGGAGCTCATTGTGCCCGCGGTCGCTGGCGGAGGCAGGCGTTGTGAGGCGGCGGAGAGCCGCAGATGGAGGGAGCGCTGTCAATCATTGTCACTAATTATTAATTTCTGTCACTCAGGCCCCCATGGCAGCCACGTAGCGGGGGCCTCTCACACGCTCTGTCTCTCCCTCCTTTCCTTCTCCATCCTCCTCCTCTCCACTCATTCAGCGAGTAGGTCTGCATCCCTCTGTCCCTCCCATGTTCAGTCCCTCTCTGCCTCTCCTTCGCCTTTGCCTCTTTCGTTTGGGTCGCCCGTTGTTTCCATTTCTCCCTCCCTCTCTCTCTCACCCTGCAGTCTGCTCTCTCTCCCTTCTTTCCCCGCTCCCGCTCCCCTCTCTCTCTCTCTCTCTCTCTCTCTCTCAACACTCAAAGGGTGAGTTGATTTGGTATGCCACCCCGGCCACAAAAAGTTCAACCTTTCATTATGTGGCGCACGTGCACTAAGAACTGCCCCCACGCCCCTCATCTCCTCTCCCATCACCAGGTCAGTCCCCTTGACTCTATTTTAATTGTATTCTGCCCTCCACCCCTCTCAGCCTCGCGTTTTCCCATCTGACACCCCCAACAAATCACGTCCGACTCCTCCTCTAATTCCTCAAGAATCCCAAAAAGACATTAAAAAGACCTGCGTGGCTTTTTTTCTTTTTCTAAGCTCAGACTCAGCGGGTCTCTGCTGAGGTTCTGATTTGATTTGGTGAACTTGGTGTTTTCAATTTGCACACCGGAGCTTGCGCCTATGATGTCACTGTGATGGCAGCTAATGAGGGAGGCCTGACCCGCATGTAGTTGCAACTGAGGACCGGTCCACTCCACTAAGGGTTCTGATCCGCTCCCACCCTCACCTCATTACCAGAGGTGGTGGGCTGGGAGGCAAAGAAGAGAGAGGGACAGAGAGAGAGGGAGTTGATGATTAGGAGTTAGAGCACACACACACACACACACACACACACACAGTCATTCACATATATTCATGAAAACACACTGCGTACACACAGGCCCACATCTAAATATTCTCATGCCATGTAATCACACACAAACGCATGCACTAACTCACACAAACACACACCTACATCTCATCATTATACACACACTCAGATGCATTCGCACTAAAAACACACACACACACACACACACACACACACACACACACACATCTTTCACCATACTGTATATATACATATACATTCATCTTATCATATGCCCACACAAGCATTTTCGGTCACACACATGCATACATAAACACACACATACAGTATCTTTTATCACATACCCGCTCATTTACATACATGCAATAGGAAACACACATTAAATAACTCACGTACACTCATAGTCACAGTTACTCAGTTACTCACTTACATAAACACACACACACTTACATGAACTCTTCCTTACAGTCATCTCAAAATGTACACAAACATACATATGCATGATTTCATATACACACTTTAAAACACACACACTACATACATCTTCTCCCCGTATTCTCCTCCTGGATTACTATTCGTGACAGACTTGTGCTGCTCTAATGAGCGGCCGAGGAAGAGGCCAGCTGGACACCACTGATCCTTCACCTCCCACCTCCCTCCTCCCTCCCATCACTCCATTTCTACTTCTCTCCATCCATCCACCAACACACATATCAATCCCTGTGCCCCCACAACCTCCTGCATGCCCCACAGTCCTGCTCTGCATACAGCCATTAGCACCCCTCTACCCCTAACCTTCTGTCTCTCTGCACCCACCACCTCCCTGCCCCCTCCCAGTGCCTGTCTGCCTCTTTTCCTCCGTCTCCTCTCTTTCCTGTCGCTCTCTTCCTCGGCACCTGTCACTTTTCCCTGTCTTCCCATCTCTTTTGTTTTTTTCTTTCTCGTCCTCCATCTCCTCTTTCTCATCTCCTCTTACCTGTCACTGTCTTTCTCTTCCCATCTGATTGTCTCTTTACTCCCTTTATCTATCCATCCCTCTCTCTCTCGCAACCTCCTTTCTCTGCCTTCCTCAGTGTGTGTGTGTGTGTGTGTGTGTGTGTGTGTGTGTGTGTGTGTGTGTGTGTGTGTGTGTGTGTGTGTGTGTCAGCATTCAGCACCTCAGTGGAGACAGGGTTTATTGGGGTAATGCATTTATCACTGCTGCAAGCCAGGGCCTCACCTCCTTCTTTGAGCCAGTGAGTAATGAAAATGGGATCACTTCTGACAACACTCTGCAACACACACACAGACTCACACAAATGTACTCCTGCATGCACACACAAAACACAAAAACGCGTAGTTGTGCTTGTTGCAAAAAGATTTTAACACAAAAGCTGATATACAACACAGCCAACGCAACCCAGCCTCCCCAAAATAACCAGAATAGATGCTTATGAGCACACACTCAGAGATCTCAGTATCTGTTTCACATGAATTAGCAATTTCTAATTAGATGGCCTTTTGTTTTTTTCTATTACATTATATAACTGATTCTTTGTCTTTGATAAATAGCAGTGAAAACAGTTGCGTTGTAGTTAATTGATTACTCTGAGCAGCTAATTAACAGTGTTGCTTTAATTACACAGAGATGAGAGGCACACAAGATGGAGACTATCCATGTTAAACTGTGAGGAAGAGAAACAGTTGTGATTTAGCCTAAATCTCAATAAAGAGGAATATTTAAATATGTTCTGAAATGCCTCTGAGTTACATTATCATCTCATCTACCAAGAGGTGTTTAATATTTTTTACTTTACTATCTCTTTGGAGAGCAGAATACAAAATATACTATGGAAGCTATAAAGACCTATGGAAATTCCTAAATTGAGGTTAGAAAGATGTTAAACATTTCAACATATTAACAGTGATATCATCATCATTAAGTAAGGACTAAATGAAGGTGAGCTGAGAAAAGTAGAAAACAGACTTGCTCTAAAAATATGGACACCGATGAGATGCAACTTCACCAGCAGGTTTTTCCACATATACAGGGCTTTGCTCAGTTCAGAGTGATCCAGTAATTTCCTTATAAATTACATAGAAGAACCATTTCACTAGAAATTTTACAACTGACAGTTTTCAGCCAACCAATCTGCTCCACACTCCCATCATGCTGATAGTTCTAATAAAGTACAAGTAGCTGTGTGTGTCATTGTTTGCTACAACTCTTGTGTTAAAATATGTCTACAATAATGAGTTTTCCCTATTTTTACCCTTCTTAAATTTTCACATGGTGTAGTATAGAGGTGGGTAATATGAGTAATGTCTTCTATCACGGTATTTGTAATTTTATATCATGATTTCAATATATATTGTAATATACCACATTCAATTGTGAAATTGTGTCTAGATAAAATAACTAGATGGGCATGTTTGTCTTTGGTTTGTTCAGTTAATTAAAGCCCCAAAGAAAATCCAGGTATTTCATTACACTGATGAAGAAATTCTCTAAATCCAGACACAACCAAAGATATTAAAGGGATAGATACTGTACCTAAGTATAAACTGTATATTTATAGTCCACTAAAGCCACCTCTTAGCCAATGGATGAAAGGATTTTCAAGCTTGCTATCTATGGAAAGATTAACATTTGCATTAAAGGAAGAAAATTCAAAGCCTGAAAAGACATGGGGACCATTTATGGACTTACTGAAAAATAGTCTCATGGAGGATTTTTCAATACAAGAATCTTATTTATCTTAAAGTATAAAGTTGTGACTTAAGTAAGTTTGGACAAATTGTACACCATCAGTAGTTCTCTTTTATCTTCTATTTTATGAATTTGTTCAACTATTCATCTATATATACTAAGTCTGACTATCTTTCTTTCATTCAAATAATTTTTAGTTTGACACAGATTCAAATAAATACTGGAAAATATAATAGTCAAAAAAATTATAAATTGTATGGGAAAATTTCCAATGATAGACAAATGTATATTGTGTCATGGTATATATAGCCAAATCTTAGTCTAACAAAAAAACAATAACAAAATATGCAATAATATTAAAATATGCAAATATTCATGGGTAGAGTCCAAATAATCCAGAGGCCAATACTGATATCAACATTCAAAAGTTTGAAATTTAATAACAATATACCAACAATATAACTTGTCAGTTCTCTCTGATGGACAAACTATGCTGTGACACTGTTTCTAATCTACCTCGAAAATATCTTAGCATATCTAAGATCTAGCATTTCTGTGCTATGATCTATGATAAGCTAACAGCCGATGTTTAGGTTGGGAAATCTTCTTGAGTACATCACTTCAGTGCTGACAGTACTCAGCTATAGCTCAACTGCATCATTTTGCACCAGTAATCACTGTTAAGAATGCACTTCTTCATGTTCTTCATTGTTTCTATAATATTATCAAGTTGGAAAATCAAAATGATGTGCTACAAATGAAGCCTTAATTAATGACCACAACCCTAATCCAAATGCCCCGGTCGGCTTTAATAGCCCCCAGGCAACAATATGAAACACCTTTCCTTTTGTCCATAAACATCCGATTAAATTAAAAACTATAAATTTCAAGTGGAATCGAAAAATCAACATGTCCAACTATTGCAGCCATGGTTTTCTCTGGAGAAAGAAAGCAGGTAAGGATCAAATGTTAATGGCCAGGGGTGCCTGTCTAATCCCATTTGGTCTGGCAGTGTCGGGAGGGTGGGGGAGGTCTTTGCCAGTTTAAAAATGATACCATCACCACAGGTATTCCAGCTAGGCTCTGATTGGCCTTGACAGACCAAAACATCGCCGCAGCAAACAACTCTAGCACCTCCCACTACATCAAACTCAAGAGGACAAGGTCAGATCAGCAGCAACAAAGTTTAATCTAAGAAAACAAACTTCTCTTCAAACTGCACCTTTAAACACAGTGTATTGTAGCTGAGGAGAGCGTTGCTAATACACCAAGTGGTGCGTGGAGAGCCTAAGTCAAAGGACTGCTGACTAATGTGCCGAAGTGGTTGGAAATACTCTGTGGTATTGCAGATGGCAGAGGTATTTGTTATTCATATGGCCCTCAAGGTGCATCCACAAGGCTTGCGTAAAAGTGTGTGTCTTCACGTACACGTGCGGATGTCTATGTGTGTATGATTTTGTGTGTGTAGGTGTGTGTGTCTTGTGCTTCATCCACAGTGCTGAGGATGCCATTAATGCTTGCTGCTGATCGCCCTCCCACATTTAAATAACAATAGTGCAGTCAGAGAAAGCATCGGTGTGAATCCAACCCGCAAAACACCCAGGAGCTGCAGGCCCCACTCCCGCTGTGTGTGTGTGTGAGTGTATGCGAGTGTTTGTGTATATGTGTGAGTTTAGGTGCACTCGCTTGTGCTCAAACATCCACATACAAAGACAGGAAGGAGAGCGAGGAAGACAGCAAGAGAGAGGGATGCAGGCTGCAGCAGTGTCTAAAATAAACATAGTCACTGTGTTGTGCAGATAGGTTGTGTGATGGGAAACTGCAGGTCCAGGGAGCCACTCCACAGCTGTCTGTCTTTTAAATTGATTATAATGCAGGGCCAGATGTGGACAGAGTACTAACTGTAGGGTTTCAGTCTTATTTCTCACCACAGAAATAAGACTTTTCAAGTTTTCCACTTATTGTGAAGTGGCTTCATTAAAACCTATTTACGTTGGTACTATATCAGGCACAGCAAGTGACAGCAGAACTTTCATTTAGTATATCTGTCATTATTAAATCATTTGGACAGCTCATATGAGTATCACTAAGCCCACCAACATTCAGGCAGTGAGCTCACGCAAATACAATATCAGGGATGATGCCAAGGAACAAGAATATCACATTTCCTTCAATCTGGGACCCACAGTTAATTTAGTCCAACTAAACACACTTCAAACAAGCAGCACAAGAGCAAGCACTCCTACTATTTACGAGTTTATCATTTAGCCACAATAAACAACTAGCATCAAATCTGTCCATTTATTTATCCATTATCTATACCCGCTCATCTTGTGCATCCTATTCCTGCTCACATTGGGCAAGACAGATGTCCAGTCTAACACAGGGCTGATATACACAAAAAAACATTCACACCTACTGGAAACCTAGAGCCGCCACTTAACCTAACCTACATGTACCCCAGTGCAGGGAGAACATGCAACGCCATACAGAAAGGCCTCAGCCAGTTGGTGAAATCTCTGAAATTAAATTATAATCCATTTCAATATATCCTTAAAAATACAGACCTATGTTTAGCATTTACAAAAGGCCTTTTTCACAGCAGACATTTTGACTTGGTATAGTCAGAAAACCATAGGTGTCACCAATAACATTAACAATGGCTTCATTCTATTCAAGTGTCCCAGTTAGCCATGACAATATGACAGTGAGCCAACATGCACAATACTAGTGCTGCGTTGCAGACAATGTTGAAGGTCGGAAATTCCCTGTTCAAATTTCCGACCAAACAAAAAAACAACAAACAAAAACTGATTGATAAACCCAACAACAATGTGAAGCCATTTGAGGGTACTTACCATAAATACATCCTGTCGCTTCTTTATGGATGATTTTAGCCCATCTCCTCTTCAAGTGACAGTGGTGTTGATAACTTAACTGTCCACCTGAGTGATGGATAATGTTAAATGTTACCCTGGTAACTAACTGTTAGCAGTTCATGAGCTAATTAACTAGTAAACTGTAACTAGTTCTGAGTTGACTTCTTTATCCACCCCTAAAAAAAATTTTCTTATCTAATTAGTGCCGAAATTAGCGCACCAAAAATAAGTCTGTGACTTGTCTCTGTGATGGTAAGGCCAAGGACTGTCCTCCCGGATAGCTGTCCAAAATGAAGCGTCTATTACAGGCGTTTAATAAAGTTTCCTCGGACAACAGTTGGAAATACAAACTCACTTCGCAGCAACAGTTCAGGAGGAATTCGTGTCCTTTTCAGCCATAAGGAAGAATAGCAAACCACGTCTCACTGAGAACAGGTGGGGTGCAGGTGAAGTCCGTTACGGTTACGACCTGTATTAAGGTAAAGTCCAAGATGGCGCATACTTTTCGTCCTTGTACAGCCATTAGTGGCTGGAAAATAGTTGGCTTTTTGTCATACTCTCATCAGCTTTTCTGAAAAGTTCAAACATTCTCCTGGTGACTTCTGCCCATATTCCAAGCTAAGTGGACCTCTACCACTGCACAAAGTGAACACCATGCCATTTTAATTCAGATTAAAAACAACACTTACATCACTACTACTTTAGTTAATATTCAACAAGACAACCCACTAGACTCTGTGAAAACAATCAAATATAATTATTTTGCTCATTTATTGCAGAATTAAGGACTCAAATGACAGCATAATGCATAGTCAACAATTCTTTTTTCTGACATACATGTATGTATAATATAAAAAACATAATATAAGTATTATATATATATATCTTTTTTTCACAGCACTTGTGAAGAACTCTGGATGTGCACACCCTCATCTTTTTTTCTCTTAATGACCATACAATATACCTTACCATTACATTTACATAACATCTAAATTATGACCCTTGTTCTTTCTGACCTTTAGATGAAAAGCAACAGCACCTCAGCACTAAATGCATCATGCACATGTTTTATATATAAAGCTGACTCATTGTTTGTAGTTTTTGTGGACTGGAAGGTGCATCTGATAAAAGTGGATATTGAGTGTATATGCAAGAGATGTATACTTTTTTTAATCTCTGTCGAGGATGTGCCAGTGCATCCTATATTCAATGCAATGCATATCCTAAAATCTGAAATCCTCTGACACTCCCTCTCATTCGACTCGCTCTTCATAATCAGAGAAACCATTCTGCATCAGCATCTTTCCATCCACTTTTCATCTTCTTCCATCCATCTTACGCAGCCCTGGCTTACAAGCACAGCCACCAAGCACACACAGACACTCGGGACACTCACGCAGATAAACAGCTGCAGGATGCAGTCTCTCTCTCTTCTCACCTCTCTGTTACACTTTCTGAAAATGTTGGCTGTCACAGAACACCTACTCACTGGCATGTATACACACACACACACACACACAGAAATACACACACTAACATACTATATTGGATAGGATAGGTGGATATGCACACTGCCTGACTGATCCCATTCAGATTCTTTGAAGTAGAAGTCACTCTGAAATAAAAGATTAAAAATGTACAGTTCACATAGATAAAGCACTATCATTTTCAGATGTCCCTTTGAAAGCTGTCAGCAAACAAATGAAGAATACTTGTAAACTTGTATCCACATGCATTAAATTGATGCCTAACAGTCACAAGAGCAGAGCACACATGACAAGTAGAAGAGAGAAGTAAAGAGAGGAGGCAAAAGTAAAAGTGGGATGCGGTGGGTGTAGAGAGTTGAGAGACTTTTGGGAGAAAAAAAAACAGAAAAAAGACAAAAAGAGTGAGAGGCTGAGTCTAATAAGAACCAAGAGACGTCGTGCTGGTGTCTTGTGGTGCCATTTAAATACAGGGCGGCAGCAGCTGGAGTCTGTGTCGAACAGCTCTGCACTTCACACAGCATCACCATCAGGAGAGCATAGCGCTGGTAGTACTCTGCAGGAGTCTTACACTGCTTCACACACTCCCACAGACCAGCCTGTGTGTGTGAGCATGTGTGTGTGTGTGTGTGTGTGTGTGTGTGTGAATGACTTGGAGCTCCATGGTTCTCATTACTCAGCCACTATAATGTGTTCGCCTTTCTAGCTTACCGTATTGGGGCTGGTGTTCCCACTGTTGGCTTACAGAAAAGGAAAGGACCGGCCTCACCTCTGTTCTGAATGCATTAGCACACATCACATTTTCAATCTGGACCTCTGCACAGGTTCCCAGCAAATCTACTGAATAGTAACCCGAGTGTATGCATTCAAGTGTGTGTGTGTGTGTGTGTGCAAGAGAGAGAGAGAGAGAGAGAGAGAGAGGGGTTGCAGCTGAGTTTAAAAATACCCATACTCCTGTTCGGTGCTGATAAGTTGTGTTATGAGAAACTGCCGGGGCAGACAGCAGGGTCATTAGCATGACTGCCAGATTGAGAGGTAGAGAGGAAGGAAGCAGGGAAGAAAGGAGGTAAGGGAAGAAAGAAGGGAGGGAGGAAAGAAAGAAATTACACCCAAGTTTCCAAAGTTTTTTAGGGAAACAAGCGAGCATCCAGGCATGAGAGTGCACATATAATCCAAAGACAAACTTTCACTTCCTTTCTCAGCCACTTCCACACTTGATGATTGGCACCTCTTTAGTCTACAACATCTGCCTACTTTCATCACCTGCCACCCCCAAGGTCCACTGGTGCCCTGATGTACATAAAGAGCTTTCTTTTCATTTTAATATCTATGTCTGTTGCCTGTCCAGCAGTAGTGGAAGGTAACTCAGGTACTGTACTTGAGTACAATTTTGAATTACTATACTTGAGTATTTCCATCATACTTCCAAGTACTTTATACTTCTACCCCCCTACATTTCTTTCAATTTTACACATTTATTGTGTTTCCGGTTTCCAGTTAGCATTGGTTTCTCCAGACCATGACCAAGATGGTTCACTAACCTTAACCACGTGTTTATTATTGTAACTATGACTCTGAAGGTCCCCTAACCTTAAGGAAGTGCTTATTTTAACCTAAACCATGATCTTTCTCTAAACCTAATGAAGTAGATTTTGTGCCTAAACAAAACCTTAACCATAGCATTGTCAGATCGTAAAACCTATTTATTTTTTAACAGTGATTTGTAACGGTTTTGGAAGACACAGACAAATGATGTCGTCCTGCCAATAGCAGCATCAGATTAGGAAGCACAACTATGTGTCGTTCTAGAGGGCAGTTACAAACAATGTATTTTATTGTTTAATTTTGAGGATTTGTTGCACGTTCAAGGTCCAAAGAGGTGAAACTATCCAATATTCACTCACAAAATTAAAGATTACAAAAACGTCCACATAATGAATACACGTTTGTGTGGCAGAACTTAGTTTTTTCTTCTTTCCTACCCCATGAATCAATTCAAGACCCCTCAGATCTTGTGACCCTGTAAATGGACCTGGCCCCTAGTTTGAGAACCACTTGACCTAATTACCATCAGCCATTGGCAGTATATAAAGTAGTTAAAACAAACTCCACCTCAGCCAACTACAACAGTAAAATGCAATTTTTCTGTATAATGAGTACTTTTAATTTTAGACATTTTGTTTATAATACTTATTAAGTATTAAGTAAGATTTTGAATGCAGGACTTTTGATTGTAATGGAGTATTTTACACTGTTGTATTGGTACTTTTACTTAAAGGATCTGAGTACTTTTTCTACAACTGCTGTCCAGTGATCTTACACCTTGTTGTATGTTTTATAAGGTATTACATTTGAAACATAAACCTTTAATTTCCTGATGATGACCTGATGATCATTGTTTTCTAATATTCTGTTGCATTACAATTCCCCTCAGTCTCTAGGCACGTGTCCACTCCATCATCTTTAAGTCCACTTCTGCCCCGAAATTCTCAGAGGCCTTTTTGACAGCTATTACAGCACTACTCTACTGCCTAGCGCTGTTCAACAACAAAGGAGCCTGTTTATTGTTTTAATAGCAGCTGCTTCAGTATTCTTTGTGCTGCTGTTGCTCCCTTTAGGAACAACAAATCAAGAAAAATAAAACTTGGATGGCTAAAGGACATGCCTGGGCTGTAAAGAGAAAACATAAAAAAGGCAACCATTAATGGAAAGGCTAATAAAGTCTGTGTGTCCTACAGTGTTGTGAAGGACTTATTGCTGAAATATCATGAACTGGTTTAGGATGCAAGATCAGGTTTTTTTCAAATTTCATTTTGAAGAACCGTCAAGGGTCCTTTTCAGTTTTATTGGCTTAGTTGTTGACCCCTCTTCCACTCATGGAATTAAAGCCTCCCTGAAAAATGTGAGGAATTTTTAATGTTCTTTGACCAAAAAAGTACAAGACTCCAGATTATCTGACAGGGACATACAGCACAGACGGGTGCAAAATTAAAGGAAAAACCTGAATAAATGAGAAACAACAAATGCAAATGCTTCCATACAGGGCGCAAGGGGTCACTGAAGTGTTTGATGAGAATGAAAATGATGTGAATCATATGCAGTGGCCAGATCTCAACCCCACTGAACAGGTATAAGATGTGCAAGACAGCGCTCACCTCATCAAAATACCAAATGAGGAAATATATTTCAGAAGAATGGTGTTCATCTCTCCAGTAGAGTCCCAGAGACTAGAATTCATGACAAAGAGAACTGGTGGCTCGTGGTGGACAACACCTAATCGCGCTTGCACAACTTGCTCTGCTGTTTTGGCCGACCATTTTTGCTGACTCAATCCCCACACCCCAAAAAAACTTCACAGTGGAGCTTAACAGAATTGGAAGGGACCGCCAAAACAAGATGGAGGAAAGCTTAGTCCTCGCTGTATCGAGGTATCCCCGCCTTTATGACCCAGCAGCAGACAGTTATGCAAAGCTTGGTTTGCATAGCTTGTTTGTCATGATTAGTGAAATGGTCCATGGTGAATGTCAGGTATTTATGTGATCATGAGCCCAAAATACATTTTGGTAGAAGTGAGTTGGGACAAAAATGGCATGTTACAATAAAATCATCATTACCATCACAAGTACAAACTATAATTAAACCTCTCATTGTTGAAAAAAAAAGATAACATAGTTTTGTCTGAATAAAGCCAAAATATCTGGTTTAAGATGGTGCTCCTGTCATCCACGTCCTACTTGCAGTTTTCAGTGCAGAGTTTGGAAAAATCCAATGTATCCGTGATCTGATGTTCAGTGGATCCAGCGGCCTTATGGGGGCAGTGGTCCATCACTGTTCATCATTCACCCTTCATTGGAATGAATGACTTCATGTCTCCGTTAATCATCAATGCATGACGTTGCTCACGGTGCTGCTGAGGCACTTCATGTTGGTCTTTAATTAGTCACCCATCTGTATTTGTCACTGTAATTCAGCAATGATGCTGTTTAAAAGACGTTTACCCCGATCGATCTCACCTATAGTTTTCTAGTTGTTCCCTAGAATCTGCAGTCAGTTCAAGCATTTATCCATTACCTACAATTCTCTAGCCACTATTAGCTTTCTTTCCAATTTGAAAAATGCAATGAGTTCATCCTTAACCTTTTCTTTACACTGTGTTTACAGCAAACTACAGGCCTGCCTCCAAACTGGCTAAGAGTTTTTAACCATAGTTTTATTAAAATTTGCACTCACCCAATTAACATTATCTGTTAATCAAAATATCAGATTTTATTCCAAATTGGACTTAACTCTGCAACAGGCGACCTATGTGACAGAGAGGAATTTATCAGCCTGCTTTTTTGGCGGTCCTTAAAATCCTTATTGAAGCTATTAATGTGTGTGTTTTTGTAAAAGTTAGTTCATTAGTCTTGATCTAATTAAGCGAGAAGAATTTATACCACCACTAAGAAAAAGATAATAATATTGCTACAGTGTCATGTGGGGAACCATTAGAAGTAGGACGCTGACCTGTTTCAAGCACCGTAAAAACTAGGACTTAACACTAAACTCAAAACTCGAGCCTCTCACACCGAACCCGGGTACAACAGCAAGACACAACGTCATTACAACGTCACAACTGTCTGGTTTCTTCTCTAACGCTAATGAGCAAGTGAGAGAGAGAGAGAGAGAGAGTACCCTGATTAGTCTGGCAGCATCAGTGTCAGACACTCAGCGGGGTGTCCACAGCTCAGTGTGCGTGTCTGTGTGTATTATTTGTATATTCAAACAGTTGTATCACTGCCAGTTTTTGCTCTCTCCCTTTTTTCCCCTTGCCATTCCTCTCTTTCTCACTTTCTTCATCTTTCTCTAAGCTCCAAAAACTCTGATCCCTGCATTCGTTCAGTCTGGCAAATGACTGCAGGGGCTGACAATCCACTGTCAGCATGCGCCGCCACAGTCAATAACGCTGTCCCATGTCACCGCACTACACTGGCTAAAGCTCACATTTCTTATCCCTCCCAAAAACTGCTGCTTAACAGCCCTTCTCTGCCTTTGCCAATCCTACTAAATGCAGCGCCATATCCCCCTCGTATCCCCCATCCAAAACCCCACCCTGACACGTTTTTGGTTCTCCAAATGACCAGAACATCCTTGGGTGAAGTGAATGCTGCATATTTTAAGGTCAAGAGTAGCACCCAGTGAAATTTGGGACCAAATGTGATGTGCTTTTCACGATGCCCCTGAATTCTAAGCAAGTGATGGGTGACTGATCTAGCTGTCTTACTGTAACAAGACAGGGTCATGTAGGCTATACTCAAATACAAACTCAAATTGCATACACGTATATGCACGCATGCATGCATGGGGTACAGTGGAGCTCAGACAAGTGTTGCCAAGAAATTGTAGTCTCCACGATAATCCACTTCTCCTCCATCGTGTTCCATTAACCTCACAGTGGTCACACACATGCTCCATCTCTTAGCCCACACAGGCCCTCCACACACACACTCATACACGTCTGTCAGTGTCAGGGCCTGTGTCGTCCAGCTCTATTGTATCTGCATGAGGCTGAGATAATGGCATATGTCGCTGCTCCTTTTGTCAGCGCTGTCCTCGGCCCCTGCTCACTGCTGGTCCCCATTAGCTGGCTGCTGGCCCGCTGGCCCCTCCGCTCCACTGCCTGAAAGAGAAAATACAGGAGACGCCTGTCCCTTCATCTAACTCCCACTTTCGTTCACTTTCCTTCCCTCTCATGTCCTTCTCCAGCTCCTCCCACTGCTGCAGATTAAGGGTATTCGAGTGGTTTGGTAAACTGGATAGGCAGGTGTGTTTTGGTTTCATAACAGATTAGACTCAATTGCAACAGAACCCTAAAACTAGGTTTTCTGTTAGTGTATGAGCTATATGGGAAAATGCAGAAAGATTCTTTTAAAAGTGAGATTTTCTAGGTTAAATAATTTTTTCTGACACCTCAATATCCCTTGAAATTCATGACTTTTTTGCTTCAACGTTTTCCAACACAGTTATTTAAATTTTGTGTTGCAGATGAATCAACCATAGTTATTTTCATTACTGATTATTCTGACAATTAATTCTCAATTAATCATTTGGCCTATTACATTTTAGAAAATAGTGAAAAATGTCAAAAAAGTTAAAAATCCAAAGATATTCTGTTTATTATCACACAAGACAAAGTAAAGCAGCAAATTGTCCCAACTGAGAAGCTGGAACAAGGGAATGTTTGGTATTTATACATGAAGAATGACTTAAATGATTAATTTATAGTTGACGATTACTTCTCTGTCAATCGACTAATCCCATCAGCTCTAACAGACTTCAATTGATCTGAAACAAAAAAGAATTGTTCAGTCCAGTTGAAAGCCATTTTTAACAGGAGGGTGTAGTAAAAAGAAAAGGGTCACAGAAATTCCCCCCAATCCAGGTTGAAATAGAAACACATCAAAAAACACAATGAGGTCTGGCACACAATACCTCATTATTTATGTTCCTACTTTAAAGACTATCCAAGTTTCTCCAAATTCAACAGCTAAATGTGAATGTCTGGACTGCTACTGTAATATCCACAATTAAGTAAGTTTTACAACCCATATCTTTACCCTTGGGCATATTACTGGGTATTTGTGTTTTGAGATTTAAAAATTACTTCGTAAATATCATGGCAACAGACTTATAATGTAAACTCAAAGTATGTTTGTATTATGTCCTTTCATGAACAACTGGAGACTTAATTGTTTCTCATTTTGACCAGAAGTAAAGCAGCACTGTCAAAAACATGAAATTAACTTGCTGTTGAGAGCTCTGGAGTACAGCAATGTCAGGCAATCTCTAAAGTGTCCATCTCAGCACCAAGTTCCCTTGTCCATGCTGCATAATTACACTCACTGGAGCTGCATTACCTTACAATATAACAAATGAAGTGTGTACTATACCTGTCACCTATCTGAGACGTCTCACTTAGTCACATCATTTTCGCCTCGTCCCTCCATAAGCATGACTAATAAAATGTAAAGATGGGAGATAATACACCGCTGACTGAGTTTTATTAAGAACATAATGACAATATCATTGCTGTAATGATACTAAGACATCTAAGATGAAGGGCGGACTGGCGTGCGGAAGTGAGCGTGACATCACAGGCAAAAGTACGTTCTGTTCGCTTTATTTCATTATTGGTTAAGCTTCCTTATTAGGGACAGGGGGCAAAGCAGCGTTGCCTTTGATAAAGCAAGGCAATTTCAGCAGCTGCTACGGTGCCAAATTACAGTTGTACATCATGCAGCTCTCTCTCTCTCTCTCTACTGCTTCCACAACTTCTCTTCAGTCTTTTCTTGTCTCTAGCTCTCTCTATCTGGAAGGACTCTGTAAATTATGTTGATCTCCATGTTGCCTGCACTGGGAAGCAGAAGGACTGAGAGAAGAGTGAGGGACAACAGCTGAAACAGCAGACAACAGCCCCATCTAGAGATTGTATTAAGTCACTGTATTATTGAGAGGACATTAGATGATCCAGGTGCGCTAAAAGTCGATGTAGTTCATATTGAGTTTGGATTTGGACCAATTTCTATTAGAATTTCGACTCAACTCACATTGGACATTTGGAATTGTCGGATGAGTTTGTTATTTAAATCACTTTAAATTCAGCAAGACTTGGTCATGTGATTTTATTATAGCTGACTGAGCTGTCAGCTGTATAGCTGTCCAAAATATGACACATGCCATTAAGTAAATGCTTTCATTAAGAATGAACACACTTATGGGACAATGGTAAAAGATGCTTGAAATAAAGGCGTCCACCCAATGGTACATTTGATCCAGCATTAGTTAGACTAGATTATTTTGACACTGCCATCTGTAATCTTTTGCAGTACTATCTTGCATTATAAGACACTGAAGTGTATCAATTTTTATATTTTTACTTTTTATTGCAACTTCATTGACTCCTGACTTTATTTGACTTTTTTTGTCTCAATACACTTAATAGTAACTATTCATGTGTATATATTTGGTACCTTTTATTTTAGTTTTTCATGCGTCACTTGTATGTAGATGTCCATAATGTATATAGTATTCTATTTTTTAAGTCTAAACTTACTTAAATTTCCCTGCATGGGATCAATAAAATATGTCTTGTTTATCTTCTTTTATTAACATTAAGGACAATATAGATTGCAGTATAATAGTTTTTGACTAACTTCATTAAAAGCCCAGTGCATCATGGGCTCTGTATCCACCCTGAGGTCTGACAAAAACAAAAAAGTCCAAATGACCTTCAAAACATCATAAACATGACCTCTTCGCTCTTCTGAATATGAAGTGATTTGCAGATCAACAAACCATCAGGCTGACAGGCCTAACCTATCTGCCATTAGGCTGTCGAGATATCACACTTTGCTTTAATTCACCATCTTTCAGAGTGTCACACTTTATATTCCCTGGCATGGGTAGGCTACATGCAGATGCATAATTTATCTCAAATTAGCGCCTATTTGAGTAAGCATCAAAGCAAGGCAGCTAAGGTTGGAGGAGAGCTTAAGGAACCGCAGGGAAACCATGGCCAGGATTAATGCGGGAGATTTTTATAAGAAATTACTGGCTTAATGAAGTGGATAAAAAAGCTGTCAGTGTTTTATTGCATCTAAATTGTGTGGAAGTGGTGTTTAGCTGTCTCGCCTACTCCCCACATAATGGGTCGTGACAGTAGCTGTGAGGCTTATTTAACTTAACTGGTGAATAACTTGCATGGCGAAGCTATTCAGTGAGTTGTTTTTATATCCACTAAACCAGTAAGGGGATTTTTTCCCTCCCCCTTCTTACTCATTATAATGCCATATGAACAACAGCCAATTCAAGAAAACTGACAATTAACAGTGTATCTGGTATTCATATTAGAGAAATCACTGAAAATACTATTTTGAGCATTTTAGCAAACGTTGAAAAGTTCATTTAGACTGTTAAACATATAGCAAATATCCAGGCAACATGAACTCGACTACTTGACAAACTGGACGTTAGTTAAAGCCTATGTTACATCAGTACGGAATAATCCAATTTACTCTATTGTTATGCTCGTACTGCAGGCCCAATAAATGAAACAGGGGTTATTCTCTACTGCTCACCGTAGTTATAGAAGCTGCTGACATTGATAGTTGTATTTAAAAGGCTGTATAGTCCCCCATAAAGGTTCAGCAAATGATGTACGCTTACTGTAAATTTAACAAGTATGAAAACAGATATTGGGCTTGGAGAAGGGGCAAAAAAACGAGTAACAATACACAGGGGGAACATTTGAGTAGTCTTACAGCACCATCTTGTGTTTGCTTGTGGGGTTGCATTAGATTAGATGCTAAGTACAGGGCTGTTAAAGAGAACCAATTCATTCTGCCTCTTACCGTAAAACAATACTAGACTGTTTTTCATTTGAGATATTTAAAAAATATATCCAGATAGTGTTAAGATGATTTGGTTTCTGAAATAACTTTTTGTTGCTTTAATATGTTGCTGTCCTGCTAATTATCACATTGACAAAAACAAAATGTAAATTTTCATTTATTTCACATAGTATAGCATCACAATACATGAAATCAATCATCCATTATCTGATGTGCAAGTTCTTATTTTCAGGTGACTGATAATGACTGATAGGCCCAAAATCTTCTCAATCTGTTTCAAGCAAGTTTACCGAGTTACCTGAATAATTTTGCCAAAGTAAAACCTTCAAATCTGGAACATGAACATTTTACTCAGCAAAGTTATCAAGATAAGATGTTAATCCTGCTTCGTGAGTCCTGGTTTTTAGATGCAGCCAGAGTTCCATCATCTCACCCCTGATAAACAAACTGAAAATGCATGAACATCTTATGTGTCACTGTAATGGCAAAAGTAATAAAATTTGGTCTTTCCTCCTTTATCTGTTTAATTTTCTTGGTTAGTTTCATTTTCTCACCTTTGAATACAATGAGCAGTGTGTATGCATGCTTGGAATGGGTACATTTTATTCTTGTGAATCCTGCTGAACAGAGCCTAACTAAATATAAAACATGGGTTAATAATTTTGGGCAGGACTGAAACTGTAGGAGGAAAAACATGCTAGTTTCAACCAGTTCATATCATCATCCCAAAATGTCTTAGAAAGCCAATCTGGAGTGTGAACCCATCCATCAGTCCTGCACTTCAGCCAGATCTAATACATTCCTTTCTTACTTAGATGGCAACAAATAAGGTTTTGATCATGACATATTTTCATTATTTTACTCTTTCTGAATCATTTAATCATTTTGGCAGTGCTTTTGCAAAGACTATTTCCAAATTTCCAGCCAAACTCATTTTTACAACCCATCATAAAGTCAATCAAAAGTTCGATTTTCAGTGGAGCACACACAGAAAAGTTAATTTCACTGATTGAAAATAGTTTAATTATGCTAAGCTGCTGTTATTAAGAAGAAGGACAGGGAACATTTTCGTAAAGGTCCTTCACCAGTACAGACAAAGAGTCCAGTCTGGGATCTAATCAAACCCTTTCATTGACACACACACACACACACACACACATATACCTGCATACACACACATACACACACACAAGACCAAGTTAGTTGGACAGCACAATCCCTTTTCAGTCTGCTAACAAAACCTTGTTTTCCCTTCACAAGTGAAACAAAAAAGCGAGTTCTGGGCAGCATTCAGGTAGGGTGAGGTGAGTGGTGGTGAGAGAAAGCTTGCACTGCAGACAAGCTTTATCTACATAAGGCCATCTCTGAACATGTGTGGGTTAGGACTAGCAGTTCACATCCACCATCTTTTCATCAGCACAGAAGTGGCCGGGGTGGGTTCATCACTAGACAAATTCCTGAAAACTGACATCACAGTTTGTCCATAGCAAGAGGTTACAACAAGAGTTTGTTTTTCCTCCTCACATTGTTCATTTTAGAGGGACCAGCAGCTAATTATCACAGCCTTTGACCGCTTTAGGAAATCCAAAGAAAGATCCTGAACCTTTTCCTGTCCAGGTGCAGTTTTACTCACTTGACTTCCTCACAGCCAACACGGTGCCTTGCATTTGCCTCAAACGAATGCTTGAATTTCCCTTCCATCTTAGCTTGAGAAGCCTGACCCTGTTGTGTTCCAGTGCTGTCTCACACACTCTTGGCTCAAGCTGTCTCTTAGTACTGTAGGTGCTGGGAGCAAGGGATTGTGATTCGCGCGCCGGTGAGCCCCAGTTTAGTAGTCTCTCCTCTACAGGCTCCCTGGCCCTTCTCCATCTTTCCTTTCCTCTACCCTCTTTTTATTTTTTATTTTGCATCAGTGTCTAGACAGTGTTGCGCGGCGTGCCATTCAGTGCAACAGCCTTGGTGCAGGGTGAGCCCATTGCCTGGGAGCCCACTGGACGCTGGGTGGAAACGCCCACTTCAAATACTTCATGGATGGCCTTCCGGAAACAGTGGAAATTGTAGTCTATCAATCCTAAGGAGGCAAGAAATATACAACAGATGATGTTTAGATGTTGTTATGACATATACTGTATGTCTTGCTTTGTAACAATATCTGCACAAAGAAAGTCAGTGAAAAGTCTTAATGTTTCAAATACATGGCCTGAACATGACCATCAAACAGGCTGGGGGATGGGGGTGTGGGGTTGTGGCACCATGTAGTTCCTTGAGCATTTCCTCTTTTTGCATTCTTTGTATGGGATGGAAATAAAGTAAGGTTGGTTCAGCACGTAGATCAAAACGATCATAGGTGTAATTATGTCCTGACTATAATAATGTAATTTGTATATATGTAATAATGTAAAAAAAACAACAACACTAAATTACAAACCTAAAATTGCCAAAAGATGACCGTCTCCCAGACAGTGTCAAACAAAAACATTTCAAACTTCAAAATGCAACAATTATTGCAAGGTTAAAGAGGCACTTCTCCAATTTTACAGATGAGGATCAGTTCACACATCACAAGTAATACTTCTAAGGTTGTGAAAACAGTTGACAATCATCAGGGTTATCTCGGTTTGGGCTTGAGAAAGCCTGTGTTACAAACTGTGCACATGGAGTTTGAAAGACTGAATTTACCAGGCAAGGAGAGTCTAATTATATATGCTATTGAGCATTATGAGAAGCGTAAGATACAGTGTTCTTGGAGCTTTACCCTAGTGTGGGTCAAGGATTTTCCCTTTAATGTAATTAATTGCAAAGCATTACAATGTATAGGTGTCCTTATTTTACATACACTCTGTATACATGTAGATACACATTTGCTGCAATGCTAGAATAACGTGGAAGAAAATATGAAAACACTTGACTCAAGGCCACATAACCATTAGCCAAATTAAGCCAAATGAGCTCCAGGGGATCACAGATTTCCCTGACAGTTTACCTTTGCGCTCGAAGCTTTCTTCTCGCAGGATGCAGACAAGGGCCAGGAACTTGGTGACCTCTTTCAGATACAGCACAGTGGTGTTGTTGAGCTTGATGATGGCCATGGACTCCTTGTCGTAGGCACTGCCGCTGCCGTCCTCCCTCAGACTGTTGTGGCACAACACAACACCATTATGTTCAGGGGAAAATGTGAAAGAAATTGCAGCATGTCGATTAATTAAGCAAATAAATGCATAATTAAGTTTGATGAAAGCATCCTCGGACAACACATGGGTGAACTCTATCTTAAAGCATTTTGTTTGTTTTTTTTCCTGTATGTAATGTCTAAATTTATACAGAAAGTTCATTAAAATTTACTCTATAGATACTCTTCCCTATGTTTTCAATTCACTTATTATAAAGTTTAAGCCCACGTAAATGCAAACTGCATCTGAATGACAGGAAGAGCAAAAAACACGCCCACAACCCAACTCTGACATCTACTACTAATGTACAAATAAACAAATACAAATGCACTTACCCATAGATGCAGGAGACGTCAATGACCACATCGATCATATCACAGCACAGTTCATAGGACTGCATGTCTACAGGAGAGCTGTCTGTGGCGATGTAGATCTTACTGACCACATCAAACAGAAAGGCCTTCTCTATCCCTGAATTCTGCCAGTGACAAATATTAGGCGAAGGACGACAGAGAGGAAGAGACAAAGGAAAGAAGGGGATGTTAGAAAATTATAATATGGTAAATAAACAGGGAACTACCATCTGATGAGTTTGGGGCCAGTCAGATGTCACGTCTTTTGCGTGCACAAATTCATTCGTTTCAAAAGGAGACGCACGACAACGGCGCCCAAAACCGAAATCAGCTTCACATAACTTGCTTCACCCTCCGTCCAAGGACGTCACAACATCCGCTTGAACGGTCAGCCAAACTGAAGTAACTGAAGATGGAAGAGTGACTGATATACTCATTCAGACTGACTGATTTGGACTGGTTGCTTAATAACAGCAGGTGCAACCATAGCGGAACCTCTCAAGCACCTTGGATAAAAAGGGTGAAAGCAGCACATCTGGCGTTTTCTACACGATTTTAGACGTGACATCTGAACGGCCCCTTACATTGGACATTTGACATTAAGACAGGGGTGGGTGATATGATGACAAATGTTGTGAGATGATACTAATTAGGCAACTATCAGCGATTTCCCCAGGGCGTCAACTAACAATTTTTTTTCCATTGTCGATTAATTTTCATTTTCTTGATTAATTGTTTGGTCTGTAAAATGTCAGACAAAAGTGAAATCACATTTTCCTGAAGCAAAAGTCATACAGCAAATATTTACATTTGAGAATTTGGACCTGGTGAATTGTCGGTGTTTCTGCTTAAACTTAAATAAAAATTACTTAAACGCTGAATCAATTATGAAAATTGCTGCTGATTAATACTCTCACAAACTAATCGATTAATCAACGATTTGCATTTGTTTCAGCCATAGATTTTTTATCCTCTTAACACCGTGGAAGTAATATCTCTGGGTGGACAGTATTTAGGCCATTGTCAGCTAATGTCACAAATCAATGAGAAGGACTGCTTTATGGCAATATTGGATTTTGATATGATTTTATGTCAATGTGATGAAGTACCTTGATTTGTCAGGTATTTATTTGCTTGATTAGACAAAAACAGACATTCCTGTCTGCATATTTTATCCATTAACAATTTCTCAATGGATTTTTCAGAATTTATCAATACACATATTGTAAATTGCCAAACGTTGTGTGAGCATTCCTATGGAAGCCCAGTACTTATCAGTATAGTTATAGGGCTCCATAGGAATGCTCACCCACCTTCTGGCCCATTTCACCATTTGTATTGATAAATATACAGTAAATACATGATATTGTGATTTAAACTACATGTTAAAGAGGATTTTATCCATATTGCCCATCCCTATTAGACAGCCACAAACACAAAGAGGTACCAAAAAGAAGTACCAAGCTTCACTTTGGTTCAGTTCACTTATCTTCACAAAGCTTCAAAATACAGAATTTCACTTATTGTTTTAAATGCAACTGTAATCATCCAGTCATGACAGGATGTGTGCAAACAGACGACACATAAAACAAACAAAAATAAAACGTTTCAAAACAGATATTAAGTGTCACACCATGACTTGAACTGAAGCTTGCAAGTCATTCCTAAGCCAGAGTCTGATGGCACAGAGTTAAATTAAATGCTCTTTGAAGTATATTTTTAATTACTTAATCATGAAATATAACATTTTACTAAGAAGACTTCACAGCACCTGGGAAATGAAGAAAATGCTGACTGGCAGATCTGAAGCTACAGAGAGAAATCCAAAGACAGAGCTGGAGCTTTGCACTTAACTGTCTTCAAGTAATTATATTTGTCTGACATTGAGAACAATCTGAACTGTCTGGATACCAGAATAGTACGTACATTTTGGAATACACAAAATTATTTGCAAATATCATGTGAGGCAGGACTGCTTGTTACCTCTATATCATTTATGTCCATCATTTAAATCTCTCCCAGTGGCTGTTATCAACAGCAATATAATGTGTAAAGTATATCATTGAGAATGTGTGTGAGTTATAAATCATGTGCAACATCAAGACCAGCATTACAATCAAGTCCTGTAAGGCATTGAAGGAACTGCTAACCATAAAGTGGCATCAGGGCTGGCAGTGACTCACAGCATGCAGGCTGTCACACATCTTACAAAAAGGTTAATTCACACAAGTGTTAGCTGTTCTTTACTTACAGAAATGAAGATGTTTAGGAGGTTCTCCAGAGTGGGAAGCTGAGGGATGAGCTTCTGCACCACTTTGCTGAAGGCCTCAAAGATGGAGTGGTCGTAAATACTCGTCAAGTAAAAGCTGAATGAAATAACAAAAACAAAAAAAGGAAGTGAAAAAGCACTTACTAGCAGGAAACATTTCTCACTTCCTCAAAACACATATGAAAGCAGGTAAAAATACAGATAGTCACAAGATCACATGACAAACAGACACTGAATGGTAGAAAAAAAGATGTTATTGAAGCATTTAAGCCTGATTCAGACATTAAAACACAGGAATTCAAAAAAAGCTGCAGTCTTCACATGACTGCAGCAAAACTGGACACACATGACTTATGGACTTTTAGTTATTGAGATATATAAATAAAAGGTCAGACCCCAAGGAAGCCAGTGGCTTGGGCCAAATGGAACTGTCAGCATACACTTGGCAGAAGCTCAACTTTACAATGCATTACAGTGAAGAAAGCACCAGAGAGCCACCAGGCAGAGCAAAAAAAAAAAAAAAAAAAAAAAAAAAAAAAAAGCCTTCTCAGCGCCACTATATATCCAGGCCCGACCGCTATGGCTGTCTAACCGGAATAAACAACAATCTCGCCCCACATAAAACACAGTGCAGCGCGTGCCAACACAGCCCAAACATCAACAGTAAAGCTGCTGCAGAGCTGACCGGGTTCAGCCAGGACAGCCTGATTAACGTTGTACACAACACATTTACAGTTTATATACAGTTTGTCAGGGCAGAGGCTGCAATTAATGATTATTCTTGTTTTTTTTATTTGGGCTGCAGTTATTTTCATTATAGAGTAATTTATTGATAAATTCTTAGTCTATAAATCACTTTTTAGTCAGAAAACTGTGAAAAACGACCATCACAATTTGCCAGAGCCCAAATTAACATTGTCTTGTTGGTTTTGTCTCACCAACAATTCAAAACCACAAAATATTCCCTTTACAATGACAAACCAGAGAAAAGAAGAAAATTCTCACATTTGGAAGGCTGAAGCAGTGGATGTTTGGCATTTTGGATTGATTAAATACTTGAGTGATTATATCGAATATCAAAATTGTTACCAACCAGTTTTCTTTCCTTCAACTAATCGGTTATCCTTTCAGCTCTATTATGGATTAATTTACTGATGACTCAATTAGTCATGTGATAAATAGCCATCATAAGTTTCCTGAGCCAACACGTGTATCTTCTTATTTTGACTGACCATCAGGGAAAAATTTGCCAAAAGGTTTTTTATTTAAAGAGTAAAATGGCAAAAGCAAACAAATCTTCACATTTAAACAAGCAAATAATTACCATAGTACTTTGCTTGAAAAATGACTCATTTCTTTAAATCAATTAACAATACTTTAATGAATTAACTTTCCGTCTATTGACTGAGCCATTAATCAAGTAATCATTTCAGCTCTACTCAGGCCTTTTGAAGGGATATTTCCTCAGGTAACGTGATACAGTAAAATTGATTGGTTTGTTGTTTCCTGAGGAAAATAGTGGCAATCAATCTCAGCAGTAATGGTGTGAAATACTGTACAGTGACATTAGGGTATATGACACAAACGACACTTGCGTACTTTAGCCTTCTCTCTACATCTTAAAACTGAAGTAGGCAATACTATTTCATTATAATTTCAGCTGAAATACCTAATTTTGACCATTTTATGTCACTAACAATATTTAAGGGTTCCTTGTGTGTCTGTGGGCACCCGCCCCTTTGTATTTAGGTTATTTAAAAACTGGACCTGGTCCGAATCAAACAACCTTGTTTCTCCCTTCCAGAGCCATGTAGAGAGGTGTGTTACGTTACAACGGCGTATAGCAGGCTACAAAACAAGCCAAAAGAAGGAATACCTTGGAGGAGAAGGTGCTAAATAAAAACAGAGGTCAGACGAGGGTCAACATCGAAGAGGCATTTTCAAAAGGGCGAGAGCAGAAGTGGAATGTTTGTTGCAAGGTAATGAGCGTCTGTGGCTAGCCTGCTGTTAGCCTTGCTGATACAGTCTATGGTAAGGAGCTGAAGAACGACGCAGAGGTTGCAGTATTCATTCTTGACAAGTGCACTACAAGAAGTCATCTGTGCAATGTTCATATCTAACCAAAACAGCTAAATTAAGCTAAGTTAGCATAAATAAGATAGCGAATGTTTCCGTGGCTATCCTGTTGTTAGCCTCGGCTCTCTGTTTTTATTTTAGTGCTCTCTTTTTCGCTCTCTTTTTCTCCAAGGTATTCCTTCTTTTGGCTCGTTTTGTAGCCTGCTATACGCCATTGTAGGCAAAGTAGGTATTGGAAAGTTATACGCTGAGCCTAGCAGAGAAGAAGGGAACAGAGACAAGGAAAGAGAGGATAAGGGCGAAGCTGGATGTGGTCAATGCCCCACTGGACCACCAGAGTCCACAAGCACTAACACACACCAGTTCACAAGCATAAGTACACAGTGCACAATAAACTTGAAATAACATAAGCTGCGCCATAGCCCTCTCCTGCTTCTAGCAATGTCTGAAAGGTGAAAGCATTACACCCCGCTCACAAAACACACCACTCTACATGGCTTCTGGAAGGGAGGAACCAAGGCACGTAGAAACCGGATGACGTTTGTTTGTACAGAGTTGCTGGAATGCACTGGTTACGTGCTAGCTAAGCCTGATTGGTTGTTTGATTCAGACCGGGGACAGTTTGTAAAAAAATAAATAAATACAAAAGTGGCAAGCACCCACAGACATGTTTTTTTTTTTAAAGGAAACCTTCAATTAAATATTGTTAGTGACATGCAATAGTCAAAATTAGGTATTTCAACTGAAATTATAATGAAATAATATTGTCTACTTGAGCTTTAAGTATTCTTTCTTTGGGACTTGAATCATAACAGCTCTGGTATCTGAAGCACTGGCCATTGTTTCTTCATTGGGAGATCAAAAAGGAATCTCACACTAACACTAAAAGTATGCAGGGCACATGCTACTGTACAGCAACACTACTGAAAACACAGAACTAACCACACAATCAGGCTCTGCAACTACTTTTACAAATAACCAAACTACTTCTTTGTGTATGTATGTAATGTAATGTAATGTAATGTATTAGGCACATAGTGTTGTAAATTGTAGATAAAACATACACAATTTCAGCACTGTCTTAACAAAACACAAGGAAGTTATGGACACCACACAGTGCAGCTAGTGGCCTGAGAGGGAAAAAGTCTCCATTATAAGAAGTTTGTTGCATTCAGAAAATGTTACAGCTGAAGTCACTAAATAGTCCTCATTCTCACGTTTATTATGGATCATCACTCTGTAGCACCATTTAGTAAAGTATCTGCACTGCCTTGTTTTGACGTTACCTCTGTTAAACTAAGCCCCTCATATTTCAAATTACACTATGATGGGGAGGCACAGAGAGAGGGCCTATGTGTGCTTAAACAGAATTACAGGTTGGCTTTTCTGTGTTGTTCACGTTAAAGTAAATCAAACCAGGTCTAAAAATAAATGTACACGTAAAACCAAGTGCGCTGTGGTTAAAAATCATGCTGTGCAGCTTTGTGTGATGTGTTGTTATTCTGTTTTTCTCTTACTGATGTGTGAGTAAGCATTCAACAGTAAGTAGATAATGTAGGCTGTTGATTTGATTTTGTGACAGTGACTGTTAGTCGTCGCTCTCCAAACAAAATCATTTTGGTGATTTTGAAGTTTTCAAATGAATTGAAGGATTAAGTGTTCCTTTATGAGTTGAGAAAATTCTGCTATTTCTTCAGATAAATAAACCATTTAAAAGCCACTGCATTGTCTGAAAAATTAATTATCACGAAGCTAAAAACAGGGCCTCTTTTTCTTAGCTATAGAGATATGTGGTGTTTATCTGACACAATGCAGTGTTGAGTCATGGTTTCAAATTGTAAAGTAACCTTTTGACTCTGACAGTGTCTACCTTGTTGCAGTATGTTGGTGAATGTGTGTTTTTAAAGCATTATTTGAAAACGAATAGTAACATGCAGGTAGGACACCATGTCTAATGTGCCAATTTACTTTGGTGTATTTTCATAATAGATTAAGCCACCCTTTTTACCACCCTAAAATGCCTTGATTTTGCATGCCACATCTTACCCAGTAATGTAGACATATTTTTCCCCACTTTGTTAGAAAATGTTATAAGATTTTTATGTTGAAGGACTCTGAGGTTTCCAGGAGAAAAAGAAGGGCCTATTTGCATGATTTTTTTAGCCATGAGAAATGATAGCAAAACTACGACTAAACATGCACAGATAACAGGTGTGAGCCAGCTTACTTTGAAAACGATGTGTCTGCATGTATTATTGTGTGTGAGACACCATAAATTTAAATGACTCTCCATACCAAGATCTTCAGTGATTGCATAGGTAGCAGGGAAGAAATTATTTTTTCTTCAGCCTTGTACAGATGTAGAAGTAAAATAATAAAATGTTCAACAAAATGTACCTGAGATGCAGCTTTTCTAAGCTAGCGTCTGCCAGATCGTCATTAGCTCTCTGATGGATGTCTCTCTGGGTCTCGATCTTGTGATCGTCTGAGAGGCCATCTACTTTGTGGATAAACACCTCGAAGTTGATCTCTGGATTGACTCGGTAGGCCCGTGACACGGTGAGGTGAAGCCTGCCCAGGGCCTCCACATAATCATCCTAAGAGTTAGAAATCAACATATTAATACACATATGCAATATGTATATTGTTTCAAAAAGTGATTCACAAAACTGGCCGTAAATCCATTACAAAAATGTAACCTTGAAGTACCCTACAGTCCTTATTTTAGATTACAATTATACTTAAACAATAAATTGCAATTACAATAACTATGCCACAGCTAATTCCCGTCAGTAAAATTAACAGGAAAATCAAGGCGCTGCCTATTCAAAGTGTTGGGACACAGGTATGAGGAAATGTACTGCTACATTGTCTTCCAAAACAGCACGACAAAAACAAGTCTCCTCAGATATCGCTGTGTGACCAACTGCTGAAACAAATTGAATCTGATGCACATCCTTGAGTACAAATAAACCCTGCAATCAAATCAGCTGTGCCTAACATTATCGCATAGATTACTTCTTGAAAGCACTTAGGGTCATGTGGATAGCACTGGCATAAAAGCCATGGCATGTAATTGTCTTTTATCCTGGTTACTCTGGCTGAGTTCATTCTTGAGAGCTTCTACTGTACCTAACATCAACTGTGAGCACTAAAAAAAGTTTGTTTTCTTTATGTGTGCAGTTTCACCTTGATGAAATGGAAAATATATGTGAAAGTGGGTCAGCATATTGGCAAATTTTGTATTTGTAAAATTAAATGTCCAGGCAGTACCCAGAAGGGAAGAGGAAAAGCAAAAATCTATATTTTTAGTCAGCATATTTGAAACATGACAGTTTTTTTCCATAGCAGGAAAACAACAAATGTTGCTGTGAAACAACACATTTGCTTCCTGTGTTTAGGACCATATAAAAAAAATTTCAGTTCTTCACCTGAGCATCGATAACAAATATCAAAGCCCCGGTTCCTCTGAAGATCATCTCGTAGTCAAAGGTGGGGTCGAAGAAGTCAACCTGACCCGGGAAGTCCCAAATCTGGAAGTTGACAAAGGAGCTGCTAGAGATGTCGTCCTTGTAGATCTTGTTGGTGCTCTCCAGAAACAAAGTCTCATTGGGAGACATTTTGTGGAACACCACCTGAAATCAGAATTGTGTTCATGTTTAAGTAGAATAAATGCAGATAGATACAAAAATAAAATAAAAGCTAGTATTATATCACACTCAGTTAACAATTTCAAGGCTCCAGTATAGGCTCCCAGACAAAGCTTGAGCCAAATTAACATGCAAACAGTGGAAGAGCAGACAGTGTCCGAAATTAACTTTTTGACTCACCGGCCAATGAGAGTGGTAGATGAAAAAAATCCACCGGCCAAGCATTTTTTACTGGCCAAAATAATTAATTGCCTTTTTGTGTCACATATACACATTAGTTTTAGTACATTTCATTGAGATAATAAGGGATTATGTTGAATACAAACTTAATGATGAGGCTAGAGCAAAATCTGAAGCAGAATTATTTGAATATATTGATCAACGGTTAATAAATTCAAGCCTGAATGCAACTCAAGAAGTCTTGATCTCAAAGTTCTACTAAAATATTTGCTATTAAATGTACTTAAAAAAGGTGGGTGTGCAATTCTGGAGAATAGAAAATACCATGATACAGAGTGAACAGCGACACAGCAAGTAATATAACTAACGTTAGCTAGGTTGTGGGTTAGCTTAGCTAGGGTGTTTATATATAGACTACAACTTTTTGGAGAAGTGTTTTTAGGGTTTTCTTCACTAGTTACACAGACAGGGATGTATTGTAAATGATTGTCTTACAGTATGTTGCATCTTGCAAAACTGCCTGTATCAAAATAATGTCCATAACAATAATTGTTTTCATGTGAGAGATTATCCCAGCAGTACTTTATTTTGTCTTATGCTATGATTCAACCACACAGACATAATTTGGACGTCCCATGCAGAGCAAGAGGGATAAAGGCAAAACATTGCAGACTCACTCTGATGCAACACACGCCACTCTACATTCAGCATTTTTCAACCGCATGCTTTCAAACAGCAGACAGTAAGACTGCAGCTGTAAAGTGAAGTGTAGTTAAGGGTTTATCAGGGTCTTGGTCTACCAAATAGAGTAACAGGTAGAAAATAAATTGCAGTCGGTGATGGTGGAGGAACTGGCAGTGTTCTCTCCGCCACTGCCATTTTGATTCAGTGTGCGGGCCACTGAGGTCACAGGCCAATGAACCAGCAAAAAGCCAAATCACATGTTTTTCAGCCCATACTGACTTAGAGGAGGAGGAGACTTACAGGAGAACATTAATCTGAGACCTGACGGTGTGTGGATTATAGCAAAACATAAGTGTGGATGTACACGTCAGTACAGAAAACTGCAATTCTTTACTTCTTCAGGCAGTATATGTAGGATAGGCTCCTGGCAAGTCACGCTATATCCAGCCTGATTATACTTCCCCCTTGAATTTTAACATAAATAATAAAATATCATAGAAGGCACAACTGCATCTCATCTATTATTCAACCATAGTGCCAGTCTGAAAGGGGTAGACTTGAAGAATATAACCGAGACAGCTACCATTGCTGCAGGAGGTTAGCTGGATAACGCAAATCATCATCAAATGTCCACAAACAAACAAAAAGTAAATTTTATTCAGTATAGAAGTTTTCCTGCACTTTTTTTTTTTTTTTAAAGCCAAGGTGGACCATCTCACCTGAAAGACCACCTCCACTAACTTAATAAAAATGACAACACTTTTAGGAAATAAAGATGAAGATATAGGGGGAAAAAACTCAGGTGCTACTTCCAAAAGCAAAAAAACATATACGTAATGGGTGCAGCTATTATTTAGGCTTTCATCTACTAAGTAAATTGATCACAAGAGGAGCTGCTCAGGATCTGGGTGGCTTACCACCTCGACTAAAAATGTTCTGGGGGAAACTCTGGGAGTACTGGCGGCTCTGGGCTTAATGGGAACAGGGTACAGGGTAATGCGACAGGGTACATACATATTGCACAGGGGGCGGTTGGTGGTGGTGGTGGTGGTAAGGGGGTGCCAACTAATTTCTTTCCCCCAGGGCCCCCTTAACTCGTTAATCCGGCCATGATTTAAATACATAGGGAAGGAGCATGGTGGGCAAACTGCAGGTGCGATGACCGGTGCACTCATTTAAAAAGTGTTATGACTTGCAGAATGGAAGGTGTGGTCGGTCTGCTGTCATGTGAGAGCTGCACATCAGACCTGTACTATGCCTCACAGCTGGGTGGGACTAAGATATATTTGGCATGTTGGACAAGTTGTTCACCAGTCACATGCTTTGTGTCTACATATCAGAAAAGATGCACCCTAGCCTCTCTGTCCACCTGGTTAATAATTCACTGCTACAGCTACACCAACGTTAGCGAACAAGGCTAACTAGTAATGAGCTGCTGGGAGGGCTTTTTAGTTCAGTTCTTCCACTCTCATGTAGCTAGACATGTTATGAGCTGGTTGATAGCTATCGTCACTTACGACATGCTAAACTAACTCGCTAGCTATTTTGGCTAACGATTTACTTGCGTGAAGCAGGGGGGGAAGGCGCCGCTCACCTCGAAAGGCTAGTTTCACATCTCTCCTTACCTTCTGTATCGATGATTTGCCACTTCTTCTCAATCCCATGAGCAGGATTCTCGGTTTGCTGTCGGACGGCGCCGGGCTGTCCTCGATGTCGGCCTCCTCTTCACCATAACCGAAATCTTTGGGGAACGAGTCTGCAACCCCGTAGCTGTCAGCCAGCTGTTCCACCTCGTACTGAATCGACATTTTGACCTAATGACGGTCGCTTCCCCTCTTCCCCCCTCTTACTTGTCGGTCACCACACCCGTGTTTGTATCGGACAATCGGTATACAATACAAACTAACGAACACAACGAAAATAGTTTGTCAATAATGCCAAGGCTACTTGGAAACACGGAGCATGATCCCACACATTTCCTTAGGATTTCCTCTCCAATGAAAAAAAAAATCCCGTTGGTCCCACCCCTTGATTCTGATTCGCTGTCGGAAATATAATACAAAAAGTGATTGGTCGAAACACCTGTCAGTCTATTGAGGTTTGTCGCTGTCACCTGACTAGTAATCAGACTTGTTTTGTGACCTATCACCTGAATAAAAAGCAAATATACACTCTTGACACAGCAGTTTAAAGCCGTTTGAGTTTGTAGCAATAATACATTATTTATACATTTTTATTTGCTGTAAAAAAAAAAGGGGAACATTTGATGAAGGTTGTTAAAAACGAACTGAAAACAAAGTGGACAGCTCTGATGTTCTGCGATGTTACCAGCAGATGGCGGAAGAAATCCACAAAAGTAAAGTTAAGGCTTTCAATGTCTGTCTAAAATGTCGGAATTAGTCGTTAAAATCACTAGAAAGTCCCAAAAATGTCATTTCCACGATTTACACTTTGCTAAGCAATATATGTTGAGAGAAAACATACATATACATGTATTCGAGCAGGGATATGTAAGACTTTTCCACGAAGGTCTATAATATGCAAGTTTTCATTTCAATCAAGATAGCATGTAATTTGTTAAAAGACACACTTGAGTTAGAGCTTTGCGTTTTCTATCCAGGGTCATATCCATGACTTTACCATTTTTAGAAATACTGAGGCCATGAGTCCAGCGCTCTCAGCAAAATAAAACCAACAGCCAAGGAGGACTTTTGCTCTGGTCAATGCTTGTGGTTGATACATGTTGTTATTTTTACGAGGAACACCTGAAGGCAGCATCCGGCCCAGCAGAGCCGTTGCTTGAAGGAAGGTAATAAACGAAACTTAACTTTCCGGCCCGGCAGTTTACCTGGCTGTCTGCATTGTGTCCGATATCAAGCGGGACACAAAACATAGTATCTGTAAGAAGACTGTCAACTTTATAGCCTACATCATTATGGCACATTATAGAGTAAGTGTGTTTGCTGTCGCTTTATCTTACGCGAATGTTTATGTATAAACTGTTTCTTGTCTAGTGACTGTAAGCTAGCTAAGCTAATGTTAGCAAGCTACAATCAGTGAGGAAGCTGACCACCTGTGACAGCTCATGTTTGGGTTTTCATAATGATTGGGGGTTGTAAATGTTTGTAGATAAGCCTAAGTTGGGAACCGATCAGATAATAAGTCAACAAACCAACTACAAACTGCTTTTTGGCCAACATTTTCTGCTGCAGGTCATGTAATTTGACTATTTTATGTGAAGTAACGTTAACTGTTAACTCTCTGAAAATGACTAACAAGCAGGAACTTCAGACAAAGTAACGACTGCTGAGAAATCAAGTGTAAAGTAATTTTTAACCGTGCTGTTTGACATATAACTTAAACTTTCTATATTCTAGTTAACTAGACAGTTTTGTAATCAGTCAGTAATAAAATGGCTGACTTTTTCTTCTACAGGCTCCAGACCCGAAAAGGGAACAGTTTCGGAGATACTTGGAGAAAGCTGGTGTTGTTGACAGTCTCACCAGTGGTATGGCACTTTTAATCTGTTGAGGTCTTTTCTCACTGGGCTTGGGCACTATTCACAAACTTCACTTTGTAATGAAAAGCAAATAAAGCAACCCAGGAGAGTTGAAGACAAGGTTACAACTGAAACTTGCTATGTTTGTCCAAATGGTCAACTCAGAACTTTTTCTGACACGACTGAACTGAAAATACCGATGAATAGTAAAATACTGAATCGCTGTGATTTGTAAGCAACACCTCTAAATTATCATCTAATTTGATAACACATTAACTGTCTTAGTAATTAGGGTTAGGTGTTGTTTCAAAATGTAAAATACCGTTGCCAACACAATAGCTGAATTCCAGAACTGACAATTTCGAGACGTCACATGGAGCAATATAAAAACATTTTTATACAAAACTGTTGTTTTTTTCCTAACAAAACAAAAAACAAATTATGCCAAACGTTTCAGATGCATCAGTTTTGATTTTGGCTTAACACAAAGCAGTAGTACAGGACCTTTTGCCTGAATAAATACAGTGTAAAGTTAGCAAAATTATTATTTATCTAATCAAAGAACAAGTAAACAGGACCGAAACTGACTGTTCGCAGCAAGTGCTTGGGTTGATTAAGCATTTGCTGCCAACAGTCAGTTTTGGTATCAGATTTGCTCACTTTCCAAAAAGTATTGAGTTGTTGCCTCAATTATAGTGCAATTTTATTTAACTCTTTTTATTTTATTTTTCATTTTTTCCCCCTTCTGGATTTCAGTTCTAGTGGCTTTGTATGAACAACCAGAAAAGCCCAACAATGCTCTGGAGTATCCTTCTATACACACAAAGAGACTCTACCAAACCATTGAGTGGTTGCAGAAATTGTCACTTGGTTTAGTTGGTAGTGAGTTGAGCCTTGGACTGAAGTTCATGCCCCCACTCACGACTCTAAACAAAAATAATGATAAAGAGAAATGTCCAGAAATCAGTTGAGGAAGCAGGCCACTGCTTGCTGTAGATTCTTTAACAAACTCCTTCCAGATTTGTCAAGGAGCATCTCGGTGCTGCTGACCTGACTTCAGCGGACACTGAGGCTCTGCAGCAGGAGGTGATTGACTTGAGGCAGAGGTGTGCATGTCTGGCAGATGAAAACAAAGACCTCAAAACAAGGGTAAGCTTATTGTAAAAGGTATGTGTGTCATTTTAGACAACATACCGTTTAAAGCGCCTAACTAATGGAAAGGTTGTTACAGATCACACAGTGTGTTAGAGTAAATGATGCAGTGTCCTCCCCTATTATTACCAACACAGGGGCCCCGCAAGGGAGCACTATCTCCACTAATATTTACTCCTTATACAAACGAATGGAGGGGTAACTCCCCTGATGTTTTCAGTGTTAAATTTGCTGATGGTTTGATCGCTGAAGATGAAACAAAGTGGCGTGGATGGGTTCGTTGATTGGTGTCAGTCCAATTTTCCTGAGTTGATTTCAGAACAAGCAGAAAAACACGCCAACAAGTAGTTGTCAGTGGTGACTGTATTGAAGTTGTAAATGATTATAAATTTCTAGGGACATTAATTGATGTAAGACTGACTTACAGACTTAAACCCAGGTGTCATTTACAGGAGAGGATTATACTTTATGTGTAAGCTGTGACAGCTCGGTGTGGACAGATACTGATTATCTTCTATCATTGATTTTGTGGAGAGCATTCTAACTCTGTAGTGAATGAGAACAAACTCAATAAGATTATTAATATGTTTAGTAACGTAATGTCTAGATTGTGGGTCAACAACAACACAGTATGACACTGCTCAGTGAGTCCTGAGTGGTGAGGAAAGGGTGAGCAATCCTCAGTGATGTATCACATCCTCTCTATGGTGAATATGAGTTGTTACCATCAGGACGAAGGTACAGGGTACCGCCTTTGTGGACTACTCGTCCTTCATACCTTCCAGTACAGTTCTGTTAAACAAATCCTTGTTATATGATAGTTGTGTCACTTGCATTTAGATTTTTGATTGTTGTGGGGCACTATGCTGTTTTGATGTCTGTCTGTTACTGTAATGTCTTGTGTTGTTGTTGTAGTTGTCTGACAGTTGCCACAGACACAAAAGGAATTTCCGAAAGGATAATAAACTAAACTAACGTAGATGATACTTTCTTCTCCATCTCTCCAGCTGCAGCGTTATGAACCTCTATCAGAAGATGGAGCCACAGCTGACTAGACCTCTGCAGAGCTCTGGTTTAAAAAATGTATTTTTTGTTTATTTTGCTGTCACTTTGAATTAAAAGTCAAGACGACACTGTTAAGTGAAAGCCAAGAATTTGTATGTAGCTGTGCTTTTGTTGTTTTTTTTGTAAATCCTAGTTTCTACTTTGTTTCTAACTTATTCTGTACATGTATGTATATGTTTTTTTTTTTTGTTCTTTCAGTCTTTAGTATAGCTATACAATAGAAAGTAGCCTCCCTCCCATATGACTGGACAAGTCAGTTCTTAAGACATGGGACTTTTTTTGAGGGGTGTATGTTAGAAAATAACAAATTGTCTGATTATACTGCCGATAATTGTATTTTTCTGGCATTGTTATAAACAGTACATGACAATGTGTGACAAAGACACTTATCCTTTATTTCCAAAGGGGTGTTGTGAGTAAACAGTTGTAAAAAGCTTTAAAAATAAAGTAAGTCGCTGGTAAACTAAAGCAGTCTTGTAATAAAGGTATTGTATCACTGATTGAACTCATTTCTAAACAGTAATGTATCAATCAGGCCTTTTATTGGAATATCAGAGGATTTTGTTAATGTGTATGTCAATATTGCATAAGTCATTACATGAAATATTCTACATTTATAAAGACGAAAAATTAAAAATCCCCTTAAGACACAACCAGGTAAAACTCTAATACAGAGACAAATTGGGGACCAGCGCACATGTGGTTTTCTGCCAGTTTCAGTCGCATTTAATATTTCCAGCTGTTTTCATCCGGGACAAACAGAGTCAAAACTGTCAAGCAGGAGAGTAATCCAACAGTATTCTTGTTTGTGAGGACAGTGCTGCTGTGGTAGCATCTTATTGATATGCACAGGAAACTGACTCAATAGTAATGCTTAGACAGAACAGATTTATGTCATTGTGGATTAAAATACAACCAATGTTACCACATTTTCTTACGGCAACTCTATCTCTTCTTCATTTGAGAGGTAACTAAACGAATAACACTACTAATGTCAGCTCATCTATATTTGGCCCAGAACAATAAATACATTTTTTTCATGTTAATTTTGTAGTAATACATGCAGTTAGTCACAATAGAAAACACACATTATTCCAAAAACAAACAAATATATATAATATACAGTACAATGTACTGTTGTTTCTTATTGCAATATGTCACCAAAAGCATTTATAAATGTCACTTACATTATTTTAATTGCAGTGGGTTCTCAAAGCTTTCCATTTTATTTATAACAAAGCACAGACCAAACTAAAATATTAGCAAACTCTCACCAGTTAGAAGGCAGATTAGAGTACTATTACATGTAGAAATGATTAGGGGAAACCCTGAGAGGCAAGTGAGGGGGAAAAAAACATTTCTGGTGATCCATTTTCTAAGTCTGATCTAAATTGTTTTCTCTTTTGTGTTTATGACTTAAAGGGACAGTTCACGCCAGAATCAAAAATACATATTTTCATCTTACCTGTAGTGCTGTTTATCCATCTAGATTGTTTTGGTGTGAGTTGCCGAGTTTTGGAGATATCTGCAGTAGAGACGTCTGCATTTTTGGAATATAATGGAACTAGATGGCACTTGGCTTGTGGTGCACAAAGCGCCAAACATACATTTGAAAAACTCAACAGCAATGTCTCTTTCCAGAAATTATGAACCGGTTACTCAAGATAATCCACAGACCTTGTTGTGAGCAGTTTCATGTAGAAACTATTTTCTTTCTACCGAACAACACCTGCCAACCACCGCGTAGAAGGAAGATCCAAAACTCGACAACTCACTCAAAGCAATCTAGATGGATCAATAGCACAGAGAGAAAAAATGTGTGTTTTTGCGGTGGACTGTCCCTTTAAGAACAGGTGAAAATAAAAGTTTTGCCAGGATAATCTTTCTAAATTCCTTAAAAAAAATGTCATCTGTGAAACAGGTGGGGGAAAAAGTTTTGCCAGGATAAGTTACTTTTTTTTCTCTGATCTGTGAAACAGGTGAAGTGTTTTGATACTCATTAATACTCATTTCGGCCACAATAGGCTGAAGTGCACCACTACCCCATGTTCTAAATAGACTAAAAGCATTTCATGTTTTTTTTTTCAGGTGAGTTTTATTTTCTCCATGAAAAACTCTAAACACAAGGTACATATATTGTGTGTTATGTAACACACAAGTTATGTAACATTACTGTCATGTCTTTCTTTTGGCTAGAAATGTATTTTAATCAGTGCTTCACCTGGAAGCACCGATTAAACCTGAACCTGATCCTGACAAAAAAAAAGTCAGCTGTTTTGACAGATGAAAAAACAAAAAAAGTAAAATGATCCTGGCAAAACGTTTTTTCCCCCCTGGCATAACCTTTTTGTCATGTGTTCTTAAGTCATAAACACAGGAGACAAAACAAATTTAGATCAGACTTAGAAAATGGATCACCGGAAGAGCGTTTGTCTCACTTGCCTCTCAGGGCTTCCGTAAATGATAAATACACCTGTAACATGGTTTGCTGTGTGCCAATAATGCAAATAAGGGAACAGTTTGCATTTGAAGTTTAGATTTGCAGGTCCGACGCTCGTCTGCTGCTTGTATTACTTGCCACTGATGTTTTGCAGTTGGAAGAAGGGGGTCTGGGGTTGTGCCTGGACCCTGAGCTGGAGTCATCCAGTGACTCAGGGGTGGAGGGCCGGCTTTTTTGTTTGGCATCTGATTTTGACTGTGTTTGAGAGGAGAGAGGTCCACTACTGGCTTTTTCACCCCCATATGAATCTGTGTCAGAGCTTTTACCCTCCAACACTGTGAAGCATTTTAAAGAGCCATGAGCCTTCCACGGCCTCTTCGATGCACTGACTGGCAGCGTGGGGAAGGTGGAAGTGTGAGGTGCATTCTGTGGGCATTTTGGAAAGTCTGGGCTTCCTCTTTTACTGCTGTCATCCTCCTTACTGTGTGGGGGAAGATGCAAAAAGTCCTCAGCCTCCTGCTTTGGATTAATCAGGGAGTCGCAGCATTGAGAGCAAGGCTCGCTGGTAGTCAAGGTGCAGTTACAATCTGGGGGTCTTTGAGCTGAACATCTGGAATCATCCAAATCCTGCTGATTGGCCACCTCGCTCTGCAGAGGTAGAAAAGTCGAAGTTTTGATAAGGTTTGGGTACATATTTGTGTCCTGCACCCTCCCCATCAAGAGGTTGTATTCACTAGGTGCAGAGGCATTTGTTGTCTTTCGGGCTGCACATATTTGCACAACAGATTCTTTTTTACACTTGTTGGCATAGTAGTCATCAAGTTCATCTCTCTCGTCTCTCAAGTGAGGGTAGAAGTCCAAGATGCCCTTTTTAATCTTCTTGTAACCCAGATGCATGATCTCCAAGATGTTTAGGAAGAGGGAAATTCCAGCAATGCATTGCATGAACACCATGAAGACACTTTTCTCCATTGGTCTGGAAACATAACAGTCTACAGCATTGGGACAAGGATCCCGCTCACACTTAAAGAGTGGGTAGAGGTGAAAGCCATAAAGGATGTACTGGCCTGTCATGAAGATCACTTCAACGACAGAGCGAGAGACAATGTGAGCCACATAGGTACGCATCAGGGAGCCCCTCAGAGGAGCTTTGTTAAGCTTCCCCTGATCGAGCTGTTTCATTTCCCGCTCAATCCTCTTCCTCGCTTCTGCCAACTCCACATCCACCAACTCTAGCTCCCTCCGCAGCAGAGCCTTCTTCTTCTGCCGCGCCTTCTCCAGCGCACGCAGCCTGTAGAGAGCGTGGCCCATGTAAACCAGCGAGGGAGAAGACACAAAAATGACCTGCAGCACCCAGTAGCGGATGAGGGAGATTGGGAAAGCCAAGTCGTAGCACACGTTTCTGCATCCAGGCTGCTCAGTGTTGCATATGAAGTCAGCCTGCTCGTCGTTCCACACATCCTCAGCTGCCACCCCAAGGACCAGCATACGGAAGATGAACAGGATTGTGAGCCAGATCTTGCCTACCATAGTGGAATGGATATGCACCTCCTCCAAAACCCCCCCAAGGAAGTTCCAGTCCCCCATCTTCACTTTGCCATTTTGACTAGTAGAAAGTCAGTGACAGAGACAGATGAAATAATTACGGAAGAAAATCTTCTGAAACAGCTTAAAATTGGTATCTATAAAGGTAACAGTACAATGAACATACAGTAACAAGAGGAACAGTACACCTTTCAGGAAATAAGTTGGATTTTAAGACAGACAGCAAAGTAATATTGACAACATAAGCAGTTTTTCAGATTAAATGAACAAAGTATAAAAGAGCAAAATTTGTAGTAAACCACCAAAAAAACCCAATATTTTTGTGAAAATAATTATTTAATTTCCCAGTAACAAGAAAATACAGTACCTCTGAAGTGGAGAAATGAAACATTAACTAGTAGAAAACACTTGAGGACTTGTACATCCAGTGATATGTTCCCTTGACTGGTCAGCTATCCAGTTTTGTTTTAATAAAACCATTCCCCTCAGCAGAGTCATTATATAAACCAGGGCAGAGCTATGTGAACTCGCCGTTTCCATTTACCTTGCAGCAGCATGGACTGACTGCCGGTGGTGACTTAAATCTCCTCGGGACATGCAGTCCTGACGCGGTCACCAAAAAGTTTTAAAAATCGTTAGCGCCCTCCACATGAGTCCCTGCACATCACCCAAACTTCAGTGACCCGCCTCTGTTTCAGTACTGCCAGAAACAAAGTGGGAACAACTGAGCTGTTGAGGGAAGGTTGCCAACACTACTCTGACCAGGAAAGTCAATACCAACAGCTTCACTGATGCATTTAGATCATGGCCTCGCAGTTGTAACACGGACATTGACCTCAATGTTTGCAGGTCAGGACGTTTTGTCTGGATATAACACAATTCAGACTGTTTTTTACCTTTCCAAATGAAAAGGCTGCATGCATTCAACAGCAAAGATGGTAACTCACTGAAAGTATTTTTTGTGGTTCATCTGGGTGTGTACATTATGTGTGGGTGTAAATAACCAAGCTGTTCCCTAAAATAGATGCTTTGCAAGTCCAGACTGCGTGCTTAGGATTTGTTAGTACTCAATTGTTCAAGTATATTTGCTCCATATGTACAAATGAAGAAAAGGGAATAGTCACCGTGGTTGGAATCCCCACATTATCAATACCAGTCAGTTATCCAGACAGGCCTTGTACAATCAATAGGTTTCTACTATAGTGAAGTAGTCAATGAGTCATCATGTCCTACTCTGCTGCTCCTGTCTGGATGTAATTAAGTTCTCATGCACTTGACACATTATTTTATCCTGTTTACAAGAAATGTATCACAATTGTTTAGTGTGCTTGGCTTCTGCTGTTAGCCAGCTTTAAACAGTCCAATTACAAATACCATTAAATGTCTTTGTGTGATAAATATATATATATGTATATTTATCACACAAATGTCTTTGTGTCTTTGTGTGATAAATATGCTTGACTGAGGTCAGTCATGATATTACAGCTTCACACCCATTAATTGTTAGATTATCTATAGTTTTACAGAGCAAGGCAGACTTCAAGCATGGGGATATTTGTTATTAATATGAAAACCACACCCTAGAACTGGGCTAATCTGTGTGTTGACAAGATTCAACCTCTCCAACCTTGTTACAGATTTTTTCCACCCATCTATTAATATGAAGCTATTGTAAACTGAACTTTCTCCCTCTGACCTAAAATATCTCATTCTACCCAGCAGAGCAGGATCGATTCAATCCAGTCTGGTACAAACACATTAGGGCTGCAGAGGGTCACACTGGGGTAACATATTGTGACAATCTCAGTGCTATTTCCCCTTTTTTTTTCTTCCAATCACAGTAATCAATTTTCACTTGTACTTCAGCCCCAGGGTGTCTCTGGCTTACTGTCAGTTCAATTCAAAATCATTTTTGGTCGAATTTCGTGTCTGCAATCTGAAACACAATACTTACACAATATATAAGCTAAACTGTTTTGGCAAAAAACATTTTAGGCTGTCATAAAGGATTCAGGGCAAATATCCTTAAAGCCCCGCTTCACTCAGTATGCTGTGCTTGTTGTTACTTGGATGTTTGACCTTCACTGTACAGAAGTTTGATACTAGCTGAGGGAAAGGTTCTTTGTGCTCACCTGAAATCAGACTTTGTGACAATCACAACTAGTTTTGAAGCCACTCACAGTCCGATATGAAACTTAAAATGTGATGTGGAAACTTGAACCTCCATCGCACATACACTTTCAATGGACATTTCAGTAAAGTAGAAGACATCTTGCATCCAGCAGTTAAACTTTTGAAACTAAACATATTTATATGTTCATAGATTCAGCATTTTTTAATATGGGGGAAGAAGTAATCATGCTTTTAATAATTTGTAAGTAGTTAATTTCAATTTTTAATCTTTATAATTTGTTTCAGTTCTAACTTTCACATTGGCAGTCCAGTATTTAAGGTCTAAAAGAATTAACATATAACAAGGTATTTTATAAGATCGGCAGTTTGACTTTACTTTTTATGAACTGTAAGATGTAGTTGAAGCTACTGTATCTGTTGTCTTTTGGGCCGTTGGGCCTAACCAAACCAAATTAAGAAACCCACAGTATTATTTTCAGTATTTAAAGTAAGATCCTCATTAACTCTTTAATATGAAACTACACAGAAATCAGATTTTTGACTGCTGTACTACATAAGGCAAGTTACATACCATTTCTCACTGTTTCAGGGTTGAGGCAAACAAGTTCATAATTGAATAGTGATGCACTGAAGTTCTATTGATCTATAGTGATTTCTCTTGAGCTCAGCTTGGAAACTATGGAACTTTCCACACACTGTAAAATTGCAAAAACAGTTGCTGCCGTACAATCAAATGCATTTAACTGAGTCCTCGCAGCATCAAATTGCAGAGTGATGTACACACACAGTGACACAACCACTGGAAATATAGTCTTTACTTTTAATCCTGTATATATTCATCAGACAAAGTCATTACTCTTGCCCTGTTTCTGCAAAAGTTCAGATTCAATTGGACAAAAAAAAAAAAACAAATACATTAAAAAACATCAAGGTTTATTAAAAATACTTTAAATATTGAGCTGTGGAAAAGCAAAACCAAGTGTCTCTGTTTGGTCATAGTTTACCTGTAATCTCAGATAAATGAAGTACGTTTTCTAAAATAAGATCTGTTTCTGAATTACAGTCAGCACCCGATGCCCTTCTCACGCATGTAAAACAGCAATAATAAGAGTTTTCATTTATAGACTTATGGAATAGAAAAAGTACTGTCATTAAACTATAAGTTACACTTGTTACACAATGTTCAACAGTTTCCCTACAGTTAAACAGGGGTATTGTACGAAATCAACCACTGTTTATTTTTAGATGGTGTTTCCAAAAGCTGGATGTTCATGTTTGAAGCCCAGGTTTTGTATTTCCAAGGTTAAAACACAGTAAGTATGACAGAAAAATGAATCAACAGTTTGTGTAACTCAAACTCAAACTCTGTAATTAGCCACGTCCTGTCAACAGGATGTGACTGAAACAATAACTAGCATTAAGCCAAGGCCTGATGGCAAACTCATCTGCTTACAAAAGGAAGGGGCAACTTCTTTATAAACTCTTTCTTCTTGTTAGTCCTCTCATACAGCCAAACAACATGTCTTCATCAAATTTGGTGTTTAATGCGATGAGGGATTTTACCACGTTTGAGGCACATTTTATGTATACTGAAAGTCCATAAGAGTCCATGATGATTCAAAAGAATTAGCGACAGCACAGAGGAGCATACATGATTCAATTAAACACTCAGGGCATTATTTCTTATTTAAGAAAAATTACATGAAATAGGACCAGTGTGTTATTCATCATTAATTTCTTGATTATCATAAAAGTACAAAAAGATCTAAAAACTAACAAACAAACAAAATACTCAAACACAAAGATCATATCTGGAATAAGAAAAATATTGTGAGTGACAACACATTAGGGGTATGGATAACATTTATTTCAGTTCTAAATTATTCACTTTTTAAAAGGCACGTTTTCATCAACATTGTCTAAAATGTAAAATACACCTTCTGCAATGTTACACATCAACAGCAGAAGGCACCCTTTACCCGTTACCATTACTCACAAATTCAGCTCTAAAAAAAAAGGGAAATCTGGTAGAAAAATACTTGTGCACCACATTCACAAAGTCCCTGAAATGCAGCTTTGCTGTGAAACACATCAGTTAAAAAAAAAGGCTTCCTGAGTGTGACATTAAGGCTTTTAGTGTTGGTGAGTGCAGCTTTATGGTCCTATGATGCTGGGGACAGGAAGATGTTGAATAGCACAGCAAAGAGCACAAAGACTACATAGCCCACTATACACAGCCAGAAACGTGGGTCTTTCAGTAGCTTCTTGTTGAAAGCGCTGAAGAAGACGTAGCCGATGGTCATTCCAGCCACAATTCCTCCAAAATGAGCCACAAAGGACACCTAGGAGGAGAGAAGGTGAAGCCAGGTTTCAGAGTTAGCCTGTAGGCCTAATTACCCAAGATAGGTTGAACATAGACCCTCAACTACTGTCATCCGACCTCACTGAAATGTGGCTAACACCCAAAAAACTTGCAGGACCAGTTTAACAGTCAGAGGAAGGGAATAAGAAGGGAGATAGCAAGGTGGGGGAGGGAATCATGTTTTTAGTGAAGATACTGTATGCTTTCAGTTGTTGTATTTTCCAAACTGAAACTATAGAGTCAAAGGACAAGGGTCACCATTTCTCAATGTGGATTAAAAATAGAACCAGGTTGTGTGGAAAGTGTTTTCAGTTTTTTTCCCATTAGTATGTGCCCATACAGGTATGTATATGCATGAATAATCAAGTCCCAGCAAGAGCTGCTGATCTTGTCTGTAGCCACAAGCAAATTAAATCCACCACCAAACACTGTCAGCCTGGGGGAGGTTAGCTGGGTTAGCTGGATTGCTATTGAGGCTCTTTCTTTATTAGAAAAGGTTTAGCAAGACCCTTTATTCATTTTTTATTCTGTTGAAGTCTTCTACTGTACAGCGGAAGAAAAATTATACCTTCAACCCATCCTCGTCATTGACAAATCTTCTATAGAAAGCAAATCCAAAATCTGTGCCAACTGGAAAAAGAAAACAACATCAAATTGAACATTTTTAAAGTACAATCACAGCAGTTAGAAAAATAACAAAATAGGTTGAAAAACACACAGGAGAACATACCAATTATCACTATGGCGAGGATACGAAACACTCCAAGGAGAGGAATCATCTCTCGGAAATTCTGTGAATTGAAAAACAGTCACCAGCTGCAAAGAATAATACTAATATTTTATACTTAAAGTGCATGACAAAAATAAGCCTGAAAACAAAGTGAAGGTCTGCTTCACAAAGCAGAAATGAAACAGGAATACTTTATTGATCCCAGAGGGGAAACTCTTTCGTTACAGCTGCTCACTATCACGTCAATGCACACAGGAATAGAAGTACTAAAAGAATAGAAATAGAAATAATAATAAAATAAGTCTGCAACGAGACAATTATTTCTAATAAGAAATAAGAGATGTGCAAATCAAAATATAATACACTATAATATAGCTAAGATAAATTAAGTACAAAAGTGGATATAAAGTATAAAAGCTAAAATAAGTGTAAAGTACAAAAGTGGATTTAGAGGTTGATATGTACGGTATAATACAGTGTAATAATATAAGTAATAAGAAATAGTGCAATGATGAGTACTGTCAAGTGTAGCAGATTAACCAGATTATTAGACGGTGGATATTGCACAGCAGTAATTTAAGTATTAATAAATATCAATAAACGGCAAAAGAACAAAAATACTAAGGGATTGTGTGCTCAGTAGTTCAGTAACATATAAATGTTCCCTTATGACATTTATTTTGAAAATGTGAGTGAACTGGTACTACACACACTATGCTATCTGCTAACCTTTAGACATGCTGACAATGAATTGGACCGCCATAGAAAATGTAGTTTTTAATGTTCTGTATATATTCATCAGACAAAATCGACAGACTTGTCCTATTATAATATGTCAAATTTTATTAAAAATACTATCTAAAACATTGAGCTGTGGAAATGAAAAACTAAGTGTGGAGGGTCTCTATTCCACTGTGATCACAGCAACATAGTGATAGTTGTAGTACAATTCTTAAAATAAGATGTGTTTCCAAATTACAATCTGTACTCAAAACACTTCTCACACATAAACAACAAAGTAAACACTTGAAACTGAAATGCAGCTTAAGCTTAAGTTGACAACAACTCTTCCTATTAAACTGTATGTAAACTTACCACCACTGCGTTCATAAAATAGCCTCCTATTAGGGCATAAACACCCCCAGAAGCTCCCACCAAAGCACTGACAGGATCAAAGATGGAGCTGGCCAAAGACCCTGAGGGGAAACAGAAATTATCAGTTTTACAATCTGAGGCATTTATGACAGCTGGGACTCACTCTAACCCAAACAGGAACAAACAACTTCAAGACAAGCTGATGTTAGATCTCTGTGTGCATAGCATTCGCAAACATTGATCACGTCCAGCTAGCGTAGGATTTTGAAAGCTGCTTTTGTAATGATACAGCCAACTGTGCTACATTTACTGTATCTGGGGACAGGTGATGCTCACCTGCCAGGACGCCTGCGAGGTAAACCATTCCCACTTCAAATCCTTTGTGGACCAGTTCCAGCGGGATGCCCAGCAGCAGCTGCATCACCAGGTTGCCTAAAATGTGCTGCACACTAAGGGAGGCAGAGGTGGGAATAAGCAGAATATACTTGGTGGCGAATTATCATACAAATATACAAGGGGTAGACAAAATAACAAACACATGTAGCCCTGCAGCAAACATCAGGTGTTGAGTCAATTTGATGGGTAATTTAAAAACAGTGTAGGGGGTTTTAAAGGGTAAGACTGGTGTTTTTCTATAGTTTTGTTTAAAAACATCTGTCCCACTGAAGATATTAATCTTTAAAAACAGGTCTCAAATATGTAATTTTATTAATAAAAACTGTACTTTTCTAAAACAGCTTGGCGCAGTCGTTTTTAATAAATGTTAGTGTTGGTGCACTATATTATTTCTGGCAGCAGGACGGTGTATATGGGATTGACTCAAAATAAACTACAGTGCCCATGTTCATTGTAATAAAGGAACAACGTCACCTTGTGCAACGGTGTGGCTCATTTAAGTGTTTTTAATAGTTCTTGGACAACAATGAGGGTCCACAGCACACATTAATATATCTGGCTACACAGAACGATCCATTCATTGCTGGTTTGGGTCTTTTCATGGGATTTGTTGACAGAAAAACAGAGAATATCACCAGCCTTGTTTTTACGCCAATATTCTGTCAGGTATCTTAGTGTTGGCGAGTGACTGTGACCACTATTCCTTTGCTAACCTAGTTTTCCTATGTGCTTCTGTGTAGTCAGGATTTTTGGTTTTCCTGTGTTCCTGTGGCTCATGATTTTTGAGACTGTTTGCTTGCCACATCACATGACATTGCAGTGTCCATCCATCCATTTTCTACCGCTTGGTCCCGTTAGGGGTCGCGGGTGACTGGAGCCTATCCCAGTGACTTTGGGCCTTAGGCAGGGTACACCCTGGACAGTGGCCAACTCGTCGCAGGGCTAACAACATTGCAGTGTTTTGACAGCAATTCAGGCAATGGCTGTCTGGAGCTTCATATACTTCTATAAAAAAAAACAGTGATGGTGGCAGATTTATTTTGAAGCTAAATAGTACTCAGCTTCATATGACTCACTTTGTAACTGTGATTGTGGTGCATCAGTCAAAAAACACTAACGTGAAGTAATGCGACAAAGGGGGAAGTTTCAAAATCATGACAACATACACCAAACAGAAACGCTGTAATAAGCAAAGAGGTGCAGTGGTCACAACCTGCAGTCTCAAAAATGACCACAGAATTTAATCAACACCTCTGACAGAAAAGGAAAATCCACAAAGATTATGAGCTTCACCAAACTGATGTTTACTGCAGGGCCATGACACTGTGTCTGTGGGAATTTGTCCCCGCACTGACTCACGTAATTAAGGAATCTAAAAGCTCTGCCAATGCTTACCCGGCGTGGACAAACATGTAGGAGATAAACCGCCATGCTTCCTGCCTGCGCTCAGGCTTGTATGTAAGGGGGCTGTTCCAGATGCCTTCATCCAGGGTCACCCACTGCTTCTGAGGCTTCCACACAGCATAGTAGATAAACACTGCCAACTGATGAAGAACAGAAAATGTACACAAAAGTTAGTTTATAAGTAAGAGATGTCAAACGCCTTCAGGTTAGCAGCAGCAGCTATGGGGGTAGAAGCTAAATCCCAAACAGCTGAGAAAATAAAGACTAAAGAAAGAATGAATCAATTGAAGTATCTTTAACCGACCCCAGGAAATCCCCCAGCGGGATCGTGCATTACCGCCCACACATCTGAATGCCTGTATCTGTAGGAATATAAAGCAAGGGCAGGCTGAGAAAGGACACTGCAGCTCAGTCGATCTCCTCTGGGTAATTAAATGCCTCCTTGCCCAAATAAAAAAGTATCCAGACATTCAAATGCAGTGACACTGGACATCTGTGAGCTACACAGAGTGAGCTGTTCATCCCCAAGTATGACAAGATTTTAAATGTTTTAAGCGTATTGATTCATCCCCTAATAGTAACATTGTAAATGAAATATCAATTTAATTCAAAATACAAGCGTGTTTACAAATTTAAAAAACACACAAACAAGTCAATGACATGCACAAAAACAATCTAAAAATACACAATATGGGTAACTTTACTTTAAGTCCCTCTATTATATAAACATTTAATAAACGTTTATAACACACTATAATGTAGTTGTGAGCAGCTATAAGGGCATCTTTATGTGTTTATTAATGTACAGTATTTGTCAACAATATTTTATATTATTACAACTGTGTTTTACTATATTGCCATTCGTTATCTGTTTATACAGCAGCCTCCATCACTGGGTTCCCACAGGAGGAGTTATTGTTGTTGACAAATACATTAATAAACACATATCTGCTTATAACTACATTAGAGTGTGTTATAAAGCATTTGTTATTTTCTTATTTACTGCCTATAAAGTGATGCCAAACTATGATAATGTAAAGAAAAAAGTTTAAATACAAAAAGGGTTAATGGCAGTGGCCAATCTGTAGCTGGCCATCAATACCCAACACAAAGAAGGCACATTATGTCAAAAGGTGCATGTGCATTTATCAATCTATATGCAAAGTAAACTGACCTTCTCTTATGCTGCGTCTGCTCACAAGTCGTGGACTAAAACCAAACTTCCTGCTGTTTGTTTAACATAAAGGCAATCTTAAACGCATTCCTGGTGACATTCGCTTAAAGTCGTAATAAAGCACATAATAAAGAACTCGGTATACCTCCATTTTAAGCCATAGTTTTGGGGGGAAATGAGGCCACAGCATGTGTCCCCCCCGCCCCTTGCTATTTCAACAAATCACCCAGTGATCCTCCACATTCCACAAGAGGAGTTTATTTACCTGAATCTAAAAGTCAAAAGACACGGTGGCTTTCTGTTTACACATTCAGGAAAAGCATCTCTGAATCAACTGTACCAGGTCCAGCCTAAAGCTACTACTCATGAAAACTACTGTTTTCATTGACACCATGCCTGCTGCCTGCAAGTGAGGACTGCACTTGATGAATCAGGAGGCGGCTCAGATGCCAAAAAGAGACCGAAAGAAAGAAATGAACGCTCATGGCCGTACAAGAGCTTCACAGTTTAGAGCTTGGTCATTGTAAAAACCACACATTTTCAAATACCGTAGCTATAAACGCTCAAATAAGACTAATTTTTTCCCTAAGTGTCACGATTCAAAGATATCCCACCATGGCTTCTGTAATTTAACCTCAATATCTGCTCTACAAAATACAATTACAGCAAATCTATGAGTAATTAACACCACGGCAGCATATAGGCCAAATGTAGGCTGCGTGTATAATTAGATGACATAAACATACTGATGGCCCCAGTGCTCATTCAATATGTGTGTCGTGTACATTCAGGGCAGAGCTACCTCTCCAATACTGATGAGGATGATGAAGATGGGAGGCGGGCAGCAGTTGGTCCGTTCCATATATTTGCTGCGAGAGTCTTCTGGAAGCATCCATTTGGAGATAGACTCCTGGAACTTCTCACAACATCCCATCTCTCTGTCATCATCAGGCTGGTCTGCTTCACTCCTGAGCCGTCTCCCATCCCGGTCCACAGGAAACGGCTCCTGCTGCTCGAGGTCGATGTCCTCCATCACTACCCCAGTCCTACACCGCAGATTACATATTCTGATTTATATGCCTTGAAATGATAAACATTTGTCTGGTATTAATCACTTTAATATATCTGTGTGTGTGTTTGGTCATTGTGGGCGATGTTGCATGTTATGGCAATATGGGGTTTTTGGATGAAATACTTTGATTTTTCAGGTATTTAATTTGCTGGACTAGCTAAAAACAGACATTCCTGTTTGGTTATGGATGTTTAAGATAGAAACAACAAATGTTTACTTTACAGTGCAGTTATGAAAATAGTTGCCAATTTAATTTTCTGCTGATCAACTAATGGAATAATCGACTAATCCTTGCAGCTCTACTGACAACAAAATGAAATAAAGCTACACATATGTACCTGTAACATGCATTATTGTCAACGACGGTCAGACCAATCCAAGCGTACTAAATGTTCTGTTCAAGCAGACCAGATGTAATTTAACCGGGTAACTTTACTCTTGGAGAGAAGAACCGTGCTGAATATCACGATATAATCTAAAAAGGTTTAAAGGACTGATTTTAAACTTGATTAAAGTAGGAAAAGGGTAACTTATAATTACTCTTCTCCTTTTAGCTGTCTGAACGCTCACTACAAAGGACTCCTAAAAAGTCCAGTTTATGCTGCTTGCATGGCCAGCAACAGCCTGGAATAAATGGATTTCAAGTGTGATTAAATACACATATTTAGTAAGACCTTGCTTAAGTACAACTGACAGTAAAATATGTACAAAAAGCACGTTTTATACAAAACTAGACTAAATATAAAATAGTATTACTTCCACTTTTAAGGCTGAGATGTTCATAATTTGACTGGACAGAATCTGATAGAGAATACAGTTACAGTAGCCTTTTACAGTAAGTTACATTGAGTCCAGTAGCCTTTTAATTAGCGTTTCCTGTTTACTGGGCGCTGCTGATGACAATACTCCCAGACTATTCCTGACAACTTAAAATAAACTCTAGTTAAATTATCTAATATTTGTTTTAGCGCTGAATGAAATCAACTTAACTTTGGCCTACTCACCTAAACCTTCAACAGGAAGAGTGCAGATGGCTCCGAGCGGTCCCAAACGCATAAATATTGATTCGACTAAACTAATTCAAACAGCTCAATGTGCGAGCTGAAGAGTGCATAAGTTCATACGCTGTACCAGAGTTCAAAAAACTGAATAATAACGTTTTCAGCACCATTCCTCCATGTTTTTAGACAACCCGCGGAATCCCTTCTTCAAACCGACCCGTGAGATCGGAAGAAACCAAAAAAAAAAGCACTTGTTGATAATTATAGCCCTGTCATTGTTTTTCCTGCAAGAAACTTCCTTCCTTCCCAGTCCAAACAAACCAATGATGCTCTTCTCTTCCACCCAACTACAGCAAAGTTTTACAAAACCGCAGAAACTATAGATGTCTGCAGCCCGCGCGCTACAAGGAGCCTACCTGCGTGGCCGCGCCACACCTGGGATCAGTGACGTCACCGACACGGTAGATCCTCATTATCCAGCTTCACTCACACGCTCGGGGGCGACCATCTTTGATCCCCGGTGCCATAAATTCAAACTGATTATACAGAATCTATTTCAGTAAAGTGCATTGAGGCTAAAGTCCCACTTTATTATAAATGTTGCGCTACCGTATATGCAGCGCAAGGGGGCGCTCGAGTCCACAATTACGAACAATGGCATGGAGTTAAATGTTCACATTGGAGGCTGCTAGCAAAGGAAATACTGTACGTTTATATGCAACCTTCCAATTATTCATAAACACGGTTATACATTTCCATCACTGTCATCAGCAGGTGGTGTAACAGCATCTCCATCTCCTAACCACCCTGAGATTGTCACTCATTTCTTAAAAATACACACCTTTCACAAAATTGTACATTAATAATAAATAAGCAGATATAACAATTAACTTGAGCCAGAATTCCTTTGAGAAAACATTTTATTCTTCAAAATAACCTATATAGGTCAAAATGAAGAATGTCCATTGCAGTCTTTCAAAGCCAAACTTCAAATCTTGAAATCAAAAACAGAAGTCCAAACCTCAAAGATATTCAATTTATAAAGAAAGTAAAAACAGGAAAAAGGCAGAAAATACTGACACTTGAGAGGCAAGTTGACGCAAACAATTCATAGATCATCAAAATTAGCCTGCTTCAGTTCTGGGTGTCTTTTCAACTACTGTTTCCAAGATCAAGGACTAACTTTCAATCTCAACCAACTTCTTCTTTAAACCAACACAGATGAGAAGTCCTTTAGGTACTCATGGGAATGGACATTTTAACATCTACATTTCCATGGCAACAGGGCAAACTTCACCTGCTGATGGAAGGATCATGTGAAGTGATCGAAAGCTCCAGAACTGCTACTACACTGACCATGTGGTGAGATTGTTTTGTCAACTACCCATACTGCTAAAACCACATCCTTCTGTCAAGAAAAACATCCCACAACACAGATTGAATCACAGAACTTTTATTTTTTTCAAAAGGGAGAAAAATCCACATTCTCAGGTAAAGAGTTGTGAGGAGGGAGGGAGGGGAGGGAGGCAAGAAAAGTGGAACAACATGAGAAGCAGGAGCCATTAAATACAGCTGCTGGAAGGTTATACAGAATGATCACAAGCCAATAAGCTTTTTCTACAGCGCCAGCAAGAGATTTGACACAGATCTGCTTTAGTCAGGATTTCCAGAGAGTATATCAACAAGAAAAGGGGCAAAAAAGGGTGGGCTGCATACATAGTTTATCTTTCAGATTCTTCTAACTTTTGGCCAGCAGCAATAGTTTTGAAGTAAGAAATCAATGTTTGGATTAAAAAGAGGATAAACCATGGCACCCAAACAGTTTGAAATGGGGGGGGAAAAAAATTGGTAAATAAAATGAAAATCAAGTGGAAGGGGGCCATAGAAGAGCAGCCATCTTGAGAGAGGAAGCTGGGATCTCATCGATGGGAGTTCAGGAGACATCTAAAAACACATACAATGATTGATACTGTAGATGAGTGCTGCAGTCAGACAGTAACAATCAGATCATCCTTTTTAACTCGGAACACAGATTAAACAAGAAATGTATACTTTGACAGAAACAATGTCTTGCTGAAGAAAATGGAGGTTTAAGATACTCACAACTAGCAGGCCGGGCTCCGTATCTTCGCATGATCTGGTCTTGTGTGAATTTCACAAAAGATTCATATTGTTCTGGAAAGAGAAAAAGATGGCGGTGAGGATGTGCTATAGATTCAAACACCAGATGGGGCAGAGGACAGACTATGTCCAAACAAAATGACGTGCATCCACACTAGTCTTGCCAGGTCTTTTTGTGAATCTCTCTATCCGCACTGAACAGGAAAACTGCTAAATCTCTTCTTAATCCTCTTTTCAGTTGGCAAACAACAAAAATGTGCATCACAGTCAACATCTGGTGAGGCTGCGGAGTCTCAGCTTGTTAAACCCCTGTTCAGTCTCCTCCTGCTCTCTGTGATCACCTAGTTCTGCAACTAACCAGCAGCCATTCCCAAGCCAAGCCGGCATTTTACAATTTATATACCTTGGAAATGCTCAGTTTTTGGGTAAGAAACTTGCCAGTTCAGTGGGGATGAAGGTGCATTGTTGAATTAAACCGTCTTAATGTGGATGTACTCTGAATACAGTTTTGTTTCAGCTGCTAAACAAAATGATACCATCTTTATTGCACTTCTTCCCTGCCCATTAACAGTCTTGGCATCTAGAAGTATATATACTGTTTTAGGGAACCATGGATGCCAGCACTGCAGACGTTATCAGTTATGATATGAAAAGATACTCAAAGGGAGGGGACAGGATGTTTCTCATTACACAGTGACTTTTACTGTTCTTCACTGCTAAAGATGTGCTGTCCAGATGAATTGTGAATGCTGATATTGCATGGGGTGGTTTTATAGTTTTTTTTTTCTATATTCAAAGAGCAGTTTATTACCTGCAAGTTTTGTGTTAAGGATCTGTTCGTACTCCTCCCGGATCTTCTCCTCATGGTCTTTAAGCAGCCGCTCACACAGGTAGCTCACCTGTTTCAGTGTAAACGAGGGCTGGTCCTTCCTTGAGGCACCTGAGAAACACAAAATCAGATCAGCTATGAAAAGGCTGAATCACTCACATCTCCGGTGCAGTGATAAGTCAGAGACAGAAATGTCCTCTCTCCAGAAACGGGTGCTCAGCCAGGTGCAAATTTACAGCTTTGCTTTCTGTCGTCCCTCACCTCTGCCAGCCAACAGGGTCATGCAGTACTAGTACTATGTGAGCCCCCCCCAAATGTCTCGGTCACCACTGGAGCCAGCATTAGCTAGGTGATTCTTTACCCAGCGGTCTTTGAGGTCTGCTATGAGCCGTTTAGACTAAAATGTTTGTAAATCATAGGCAAGGACAGCAGAAAGAGGATGAAGGTTTAATGGCAGTCTCAGAGACAGAAAGAGGCCGGGATGGTAACAGTGCAGTCCGTGTGATCTATGAGACCATCCTGCAGAGTGAGAAGGAAAAAAACAACATAGCCCAAAGGCTTGGGGGGCTTGGATTACATCTGTCACCCTAAATGCCAAATTATGCTTAACGCAACAAAATGTACCACTGCTGCTGCAGCACAAATGTGTTTCCAAAGAGGAGCAGAAGCAAAAAGCTAAATATACCTTGTTTGTCAATATGAATGATCTATGATGTTGTATTTTTTCTATGATGGGCACACATGTAAACAAAAGATGAGCTGAAACAAAGTACGCCACAGTCTACACACATTTCAGGTGCCGTGTAAGAAGTAATTGATTTGTATGTTTTTCTTTGAAGATCTGTCAACCAAAGAATTCAATTACAATTTGCTTTTCTGGGTTTAATCTTCTGCGATTTAGACTTTTGTCTGTATGAAATCAGGATATATTAACTGGTTTACAAAGAAAGATTGTATCATCTGTTTATTTTTGAGCTCTTCACATTATCACAGAAATGTAAATTATTCCATGACACCTCGGCACTCCATGTAAGTTTGATTTGTTATCCTTTTAGATACGCTGAAGCATGAAAGTACTGCTTATTTAGAGTTCCATCTGAAACACATCAATTACATGTAAAAGTCTGAGAATATCATAATAAAGCACACTTCAGGAATTTCAAAAGAGTATGACTAAACTCAGATGAGGGAGACATCTCCATTTCACGAGTGGGTTGGATTTGGCACAAAAAAAACTACAAATCTTTCACAAACTCACATCTGGAATCACAATCCCTCTGCCCTTGTGATTGTTTTGATGAGCCTGCCTCTTGAGACTTGAGTTGGTCATGCAGGTCCAGCCAAGGGTCTTTTGGCAGGCCTTGCAGAATGAATAACCTTATCAGTCGTAACTGATGTTGGGCAACTGCACAGACCTAACTTACAAAAGATGCGATTCTGTTTGTTTTTTGTGATGGGTTTGATGTCTGAGTTGGCTGTCACTTCAATGTTGTAGGACTTGCTAACCAGAACAAAACAAAGCAGACATGTTATTTGATCACCTGTGTAACAAAAGTTCTTACCTGTAGAAGTATAATACCCTCCTCCTACTTTTTTTTTTTTTTTTTTTTTTTTTTTTTTTAAATATACCCAAACTGATCTAAACAGCAACTAAAATGTTAGGGCACTCTGCACTCAGTAACAAGAGAGAGGAATTTCTATAACTGGACAGTCAGACTTAGATAAATCAACAGCTGCCCTAACAGAACACATACATGTTTAGCATGTGGTTCAAAAGGGGGAAAAGCATCCATAAACTGGCACAGATAGTGCCATGCTGTATCCATTAGAGCTGTGCATGATCAGAAGACATGGCCTTTGGAGTAAAAGCCATAAACAGTTTGTGTGTACATCCAACAGTATATTTTCTACCTGGTGGAGAGCTGGGAGCGTTGAGGGAGGAACTGGGGCTGGGGACATCGCTGGAGCTACAGGCCTCAGTCTGGTTGAAGGCCCCTTCCAGCTGCCGCCGCCTCTGGATCCGGCTGTACTCCTGACGGAGGTTCTGGAAGATCTGCTCTGTAGGGAGGAAACAAACAGGGACAAACTGTTTAAACCAGGACAGAGAACACCCAAAAAACACCCAACACATAGGGACCGGACCTGAAGAACTTTGACCATGGTTGCTTTCTACAGCACACTTTAATGATTATAAGTTTGTCGGTTATGAAGGGTGTTCCCAATGGGCTGCCAAAGCAAATGCATTCCAGGCTTTCTCGCTTAGTTTCAAAAATGTGACTTGTAATGATCTAACTGATAAATTACAGGTTTTCAAAAGTATAATGTACTCTGTTTAAGTCTTTATTCTGATCATCAAAAGGCATTATGAATCTATCCAGTAGATCCAGTAGTTGTCCCAGAATATTGCTTTATATTTATATGAGTTGAACAGTGATTCATTACAGGAATCAAACAGCCAGTATTTTCATTAGTTTAGTCTTTAAAGTGTGTTCTTTCAGTTACTACACCCACCACAACCACATTCACACAATATTGAATGTATTCCAGCATGAACAGGGACTATTTGAGGAAGGCGTAATCATCCACAGTGTTCTTAAGAAACTACAAAAAAACATGTCTCCACAGCAAGTAAAAAGGTGCAAAAGACTGTCAGAGCTACAGTAGGTATGATACTAATGGCTGTAACGCAGTAAAAGCCTCTCATTCTTCTGAGGCCTGTTTAGTGGTTTAACAGATGTGAGGTTTTGGTGGATGTATAAAGTAAACTGATCTGTGCGATACTAGAGAAAATGTAAAAAAAAAAAAAAAAAAAAAAAAAAAAAAAAAAAAAAAAAAAGGACATTACTTGTCTCACTATATGCTAAACTTGATTACCAGTGCTTCTAGCCTAACTGAAAGGTGCTAAGTACAGCTATGTTCTGTAGCACAGTTCTGACAAATCATGCCAATTTATATCTAAAAAAAACTTCAGATTATCTGCACTTACATGTAGGTCAGAAACGCTTTGTTTTAATGTCCCTGAGGCATTGTGACTGAAACTTGAGTTTTACAATATAAAACAATGTGGTAGATTGTTATTGTTCATCCAGAGATGTGATTGAAGATGGTTGTATTTCCAAACTGCATTGTCTGGATTCAAGGACAGAAAGCAAACTGGAAACTGGCACCCAAGCCCACGTGTAAAAAAGGACAACTACGCGACACTGTTGACATATCAGATCATAGTATGGTGGGAGGAGTGAACAAGGCTCTCTGAAAATGTTCTTTGCACACTGCTACAATCCCCTGTTTTGGTTGTAAAACTGCCATTTTGCCTGTGATAACACACTAATTTCAGTTTCACTGGCTCATCAGCTGTCCTTGTCGTTGCATTCAAGGAAGCTCCCGGTAGACCATAATTAAGCATATACAGCATGTATGTCATGAAAAGTGTCATGTAAATTCAGTTTTTTGCATTAGAAAGATGCTGACATTACTGTTTTCCACGGACCTTGTACCTGCTCACAAATACATTTCCACACTGACATTTTTAGACCATACTAAAATGAATGAGACAGTGGCTGGCTACCTGGGAGGTAGGGAATCAATTTGAAAATGTACAGTATGCCTTAGAAAGTGGTCACCAGTATGGTAATGTATATATTAGTCAAATCAAAAAAGATCGGTCCAGGTTTTCAACTGAGAATTTACAGCTTTTCTTACTCTTGCATGATAGTACATTTAATATTTTTGGGGTTTTGGATTAACATTAATGATGTCACCTTGTACTCCAGGTTGTTTTATGGACCAAATGATTAATAAAAGTAAATAATGGGCAAGGCTACAATTTCTACTTAATTTATAGATAGACAAAATCACAGGACTTAAATTAAAAAAGGTAATACAGATAAATGTACATACACATGTATAAAGCTATGACGGGTCAAACGCGGTTGCTGCACAGTGGCTAGACCCTTATCTCACATGTTTCCTCCTTAGGATGAACCCTACCCTACCCTGCTGTTGAAACAGCTTAAACATGGGTCACAGCAAGCACACACATATCTAAATATAAAAGGTTAAAGTTCCAAGAAGCCCTGGGAAAAACAAGAGAAAAACAACATGGTGTCACCCAGAGCTGATAACCATATGTAGAAGAGGGACTTGATCTTACTCAAGTCATACAGGGGGTAAAGTCTCTATAAATGCTGCACCTCTATCTGAGGAACTGTGCCTCATTTATCTTGGGTGGAGAGGGAGCTAGAAGCCATGTTGCCACTTCAACTGCTCATCAGTAAGCTTGTCTGGATGGTGAGGAAAGCAGGATCTTCTCTAGAGAGCCATTTTAAGAAAGCCATGTTATATGTGGTTGTGCATTTTTGAACTGGTGCCTTCGCAGAGACCCCTCCTCTTGCTGTATGTGGCCTCTGAAACTTTCCAGCATTAACAATACAGGACCCTAATCTGCCAGGCTCTGTTTGTTTAGCTACTGGGCGTTTCAGTCTTAATAAAGCCACGTCACTGCAGAAAGAACAACGTCATTCCCAACCCACAGAGGGGCTGCAACTAAGACTGAAACAATAAGTAGATTGAGGGAAAATTGATCAACAACAACTTTAATAAATCAATTAAAAAATTTAAGTCATTTCAAGTGTGAGAATTTGCTGTTTTTCTCTGTTTTATATTATTGTACATGAAATATCTTTGGGTTTTTTAATGTATGTCTGACAAAGCAAACAATGTGAAGACGTAACCTTCAACTCTGGGAAATTGTGATGGGCATTTGTCCCTGCATGCTGACATTATATAGACTAAACAATTAATTGAAAAAATAATCAGAAGATTAAGCAAGAAGAAGAAGAAACAAATAGGTGAAGCCAATATTCTAATAATTGTGCATTCTACAGATTTTTATAATCAAGTAACTGGCTAAGATAATCTAGGTATTTTTTAAGAGTATGATTACATTAAGTCTAGGTCCCCAAGTAACTAATCAGAGCAGCATGTTGTATTATCTGGGGGAAGAAAGAAAAGAGTTACAATGAGGTGATATTGGGAGAAAATAATTCATGTAAGCAGAAGAGCACAAGCAGTGATGCTAATCAAAACTCTGAGGTTGATTTTTGAAGTTTGATAATCACAAGTTGGAACTGCATTTTACCCAACAGAGATTGCATTTTAAGTTGCATATTGACCAGAAGGACTCATATTTTAATGCCAGTAAGTCAATGTCAATTGCATGAATGACTCTAATCAGAGTTATTATAAAAAGCAGCAGAGTGCCAGAGCCCTGTCTATAATATCACACAGCTAGAATAAAAAGGGCTGATTGAGCACATCTAACCACACCAGCTGACACACATTTTTTAAATTAAATCCCATAATACTGTAGTCTTTTAGGTTGTCAGTTTCCCCCCCACTGATTAAGCCCAATCATAGAGCTTCGAATAGCAAGGGGAATTTTGTGTGTGCAGGAGACACAGGCAGTGTGTCTCTCCACTTTCATTTTGTCTCTCTTGTTTGTTATTTTTTTTGAACGGTGGGGTGAGGTTGCAGATGTTACTGCCTCCACTTACCAATTTCCTGGGGGAAACCCTGTATTAGAAATGCGAACTCAACATGATTGCTGTTTTACAAAAACTGTCTGAACAAGAGATGGCAATATGCTGGTTCCAGAGAGATCTAAATCCAAAACTAAAACAAACTAACTGTATTTGGTGGTACTACTACTACTACTACTACGTAATCCTGTCATTTAGTATTTATCTGTATGGACCTACAGTTGCAGACAGCAGTCTTATATGAATGAGTCCAATTGGTTGAATGTGCATCTCCTGGATGAAAGAGGTGTGACTGCATTCATTCAATCTAGATGTAGTAAATTCAAATTTCTGACTCAAGGTATTAAAAAAAAAAAAAAAAGTTGGACATTCATTGTTGCTGGACGGTATCACTAGTCCTGCATACATTTGACTGACAAATGAAAACCCTCTCCTGCTGCCTGTCACTTCCAGCTCTGCCAAGTACTAGTAGCCCAACTGTGGGCGTTGCTTGGCAACAATGACCCTACCACAACTAGGCCAAGCAATCAATCACAGAGACTTCCGGGAGCCAGGGAAACACAGCGGAGAAAGCCTCAGCTAAAAGGCTTAGGCACAGGCCAAATAGTGAATACGAAAGGCAGATCGGCTGGATAGATTGGACATGGTGGTGGAGAGAAAACAAAGCTGACTCATTTCATTTCACCCTCCACCACTAAAGGCTTGTGGGGGGAGGTGGGTTTCGAATGTCCGAACTGCCAGGAAGTAGCTTGTGATGTATTATGGGTCAGTTCAAGTTGCCCTTCTGCAGTAAAGAATTTAAGAGTGATCACTATTAGTTTGAAGAAATGGGAAACAGCAACTAAACAAATGACTATCAAAAAGCTCACTACTGAAGAATAAATTATTTTCAGACATGTTTGATTTTGTCTAATCAAATCTGGTGGAACTCGTATAGTGTCAAGTGGTCCAGCACCAAATAGTCCCTATCCTTCCCCAGACTCAGCTAAAGTGGAAAAAGAGTTACTAATTTGTAACCGTATTTAAAATGAAATCTTATGGACATATGTTCGGCCGTTTCATGATTTATAACAGTAGATACATTTATACAAAAAGATGTCCTAAAGAATTTTACAACCTGTGAAATATAAAATCAAATGGCATCATCAATCACAATCGGGTGCAAGTTTAAGTTTAAAGTTCGTACCGACCAGCTGGCCAAATGACATGATAGACTGGTCATCGAGAGAGAAAAAAGTTGGATCAGTGCATCCCTAGCTATTGCTAAATAAAATTACTTAAACAGTAAATTCTCTGTATTGCTCACTTCTAATTAGTGGTATTATTTTTTCATCTTTGTCGTTGCTCTGTCACCAAGAGCTTCCTGACCAGACAGCAGGCCGAGTTTAGCCCAGGATACTTGAACAGCCTTGAAGTCTGACCCAGGTTTTGGCCTGAACTATGACCTGCACATTTTCCTGCCCAAGCTGTAAACCTGTCCATCCCTTAGCAAAACACCAGCCTCATCAGTCAACTGGGGGAATTTCACCAAAAGCACAAGCCCAGACTGGCAGTAGAAGAATGAGGCAGAGGAGAACGGAGTGGGTGATCCTATCTACATTATGAAATAATTACCCAAAGATACCTTGGCAGTGTCAGATCCCTGTGTCTTGCATGCGCACACAGCCTTGCTCACCACAAGCAAACCTGACTAGCTGGAAAGCATGTGTGGGTAGAGATGGGTGGGAGGGATGACAGCTGACCTTTTGCTAAATGCAAAACTGCTTTCACTTGACAAACTACAGCAGAAAAGCAGGCTTGCAGCACCAGTCCCATGAGGGGCCTCTTTCTGGGTGAAGGTGAGTATAATACCTGGTATCTGGATCTCATGTCTGCAGCAGACAAATCTACATTACTTCACCCTTGCAGCTGCTCTGCTATAATTCAGCTGGGCAGAGACTTTGAAGAAAATGAAACGCACAAGAGGCCTGTTGGATTCTTAACATAAAGTTCAGGTTAGATAAGCAACGTGAGACCAGACAAACTAGAAAACACAGCTCTAATGATTCATTTTGCATACTAACATAAACACAGCTGCCCTATGAATGCCATTCTGCAAGGGAAACATAATAAGCTAGTCAGATTGCATAAATGGTGTGAGTAGTTGCAGGGACAATAAAATGCGCCTTCACCTTCAGGCATCTGCAACTACGAGGACCCGCCCTGTATCTTCTCGGAAACAAAACAACTTTAGATCTCTATAAATCTTTGGCTTACCACGATGAGTTACACAGTTCACCAGCAGCAGAATACATTTCACAAGAAGCCAGCTGTGACAACATCTCCATCAGCATCTACATCTGTGCATGTTAATGCTCTTAGCAGGCTTTCTCCATGAGCTTTAATGAAAATAATCTTCACCAATAGCTCACATTTCATTTTTCAGGTAACACAAGTTAGTCACCTCCACCGCAGGTAAATCTTCCATGAAGAACGCCAACTGAAACCCAAGTCAAGAAGCATAAAACGATGGGGGGATGCTGCCTACACATATGGACTTTAACACATAATTTGCCTTAACGTAGAAAAGGTTTCAGTCGTAGTCATCTGGACACTGTTTTCAGAATCAAGACGTTTCGGCTCCCATCCGGAAGTCATTCTCAATTAAGAATGACTTCCGGATGGGAGCCAAACGTCTTGATTCTGAAAACAGTGTCCAGATGACTACGACTGAAACCTTTTCTACGTTAGAACACTCCTGGACGAATGAGGGACTACACCGTCCCATAATTTGCCTTAGTTGATTATGTCATGGAAAGAAGTTGACAATGGCATTAAAAAGGGAAGAAATAAGGATATTTATACCTCCTTGGATTTAACCAGTTTAACAGGAGACGTTAAGTGTGGCTCAACACTATGAAGGATAGATCACTCCTAAATCAAAACATTTCTTCTCCAAGCAGTTCCTTACTAATAAAAAACTGTTATGAGGAATGCATCTGTGCATTTCTGATTTCTTTGTCAGTGCTTAGTGGCTAGATGGAAGGCAATAATCGTCATAGCAACAGGAGTCCTAACTAGCACCATAAGTAACCCTGCTCTTTATAATATACTGTGCTATAGGCAATGGATTTCTTTCTGACAATCGTTAAGTTAAGAGCATGGTTTAGTGCAGGTAGTACTGCTGTCTCCATCTTGTAATCCTCTCACATTTCACAGCAAAGTGATCAAATAAATTCAAGGACGTCCAGCAATTTTTTAATTATAATTCAAAAAGCGTAAGGATTAGGCCTCACTTCTATCATGCTGCCCAATCTCAGTGACTGGCACATACAATAAGCCTCACTGGATCACAGCGGAGACAGCCAGGTAATTATCTTGTGTCTACTTGTGCGCCCCACACCCGTCCAACGCGCACAGGGAAGCTTTCCAAGTCAATGGGAGAGTAGAGTGCAGACATAAAGGAAATGAACAATGCCTTCCAGGCCTGAAGAGGAAAAGGAATGGCTGTGGTGCATAATGGTAACCCCCACCGCAATGCAATGCAAGACAATTGTGGCACTGAAGCCAAGGAACATTACCCAGGCAGCTCCTAATTAACAGCCTGCAATTCTGTGTGCTGCTGTGATGATGATTTGTCTTCTCTGGAGAACCAACAGGCTCGATTATCACCCAGGTGTTAAAGTATAAGCAGGATATTTTGTTTAAACAGTTTTATCAGTTTTCAAATTAACGTTTAATTGTTTAATTGAACATATCAATATATTTAATAACCGCGACACTCAATATTATAGCTGCAGACTGCATAGGCAAAGCTGGTAAGGGCAGTCATATTTGCTGGCTATATTCAAATCTCCCCAACGATAGAAATAGTATTTGCTTTAACTATGCAAAGAACTTAGAAACTAATATTTGCATGGGCAAATGTAAGCTAACACAGCCAACTGTGCAACAATACAATGAGCTGGCAAGATGCCACCTACGAATACCCACAGAGCCACTTCTATTTTGTGCATATACTAATTTATTATGATTAGTAAAATTATCTGTGTCGGTAACTTAGCGACGACGTTCTCCTTCCTGACGTTATCTTAGCTAGGCTAACGTTTAGCCTCCAACCCCCATTCTGAATCTCTTAACTAGCTAGCTAGCTAACCATTCCACTCCACCCAAACCCCCTCCCCCATGACACCCACCATGAAACGCAGAAAAAAAACGTCAAATCTGGTTTAATTTCATACCTGGGGTGAGCCTGTGTTCGCCTCCTATGGCCGGAGGAGACATCGAATGCGTCGGGCTGTCGACTGGGGGACGGAGGTTGCATCTTTGCGGGGACGGAGTGCTAGGAGTCCCCGGTAGTGGATTGCACCTTCGCCGCTTGGGAGACTGGGGACTGAGGAGGGCCTCAAACTCCATCGACCGCTTTAACGTAGCTCCACAAGCCATGTTAGCTAAACGAAACGAAAAAAGTAATTTGGAGAAAAACGACCAGCAAAAACTGGGGTTTAACGCTTGTGGTTTGTACGTTTAACGTTCCTCGAATTTCTTGAGCCTTTCTTCCCCTCCACAACAACGGATTTTCTTCACTGAGTAGTAAGCCAACTGCCGACCCTGCCTGCTGAATTTTTAAAACGTCACAATGGCAGATCGTACCACTGGAGGAAAGAGGGGGGCTCTCAAATATTTACAACATATTATTTTATATATCTCACTGATTTGGATTGTATTTGTTATCAAAACTTACACTTTTCTACGTAGTACTTAATAAATACTGGAATTAATTGCGATTTTGGCTTCTCTTTTGCCGTCTTTACGCTACGATTTCCTGCCGCCCAACCCTATTGTTGTTGTTGATTGCTTGCCGTTGAACTCAAATTGAAGGTTCACGAGACGTCTGGTGGTTGTCAGGTAAATCAAGTAGTTTAAAAACGAGCTCCAGAGTTAGACTTTAATCTCCTTCAGTTGAAAGCAGATTCAATTTTTTATTTGTTACTAACGGGCTTCACGTGCTATTTTCACATTTTCTTTGCAGACTAAACACAGCGCTTGTGGATACATCATTGTTGGATATGACCAGATTGATACCCTTTTACAATACATAATGCCCCTGCATGGCTGCATGGTGATAATGACTTGGATTAGAGTCCCTGAGCAGCAAAGTTTTCTGAGAGCTTGATCATACTATACACTGTGACTGAAAAGAGGGATTGTATTGTATTGTATGCACTGCATGAAAACATTTGTATTACAAGTAGAGATGTGATCTTATCTTGCTATGCTCCATACCACTCCTATTATATCACATGCATCAGTAACCAGTCACACACTCACTGCAGTCTATAGTTTTGAGTAACTCATTGTCCAGTAATGAATCACCAATCAATTTCTCACTTAAAAAAGCCTAAGTACACTAAACCTTTTGCCTGGCTTAAACCAATGAGATGTTTAATGGTGACAAAATATTTGCCACGGTTAATGTTTTTCTCCTTACAAGCTCTGTTTTCAGTGTATCTTGTAACTGCAAGCAAAACACAATATGTAGCATGTTTCTAAGATTTTATAGACTTTCTGATCTTTTTGATTACCTGTTACTACTAACAATATTTAGAGTTAGACTTTACTACAAAGCCTCGTTCAAAAAAGCAAGTATTTGCCAGCACTAATAGTTTGATGAGAATGAATCCTACTCATAAGTATTGTGGATTTGACTCTTAATCTAGAATGAAGTTCTCCGTTATGTTATATATATATATGTCTGTTTTTACACCCCAAGCATGCTGCCATAAACAAACACTTGTCTATCTGTATAGCTACTCCTTAATTTCAACTAATTTTCTACTGTTTCTTTCACTTTTCCAGTATTACCTTAACTTCTAAGCACATATTTGTCTGAGAACATTTTGAAACAAACAATTTGATCTACAATTTTTTGTCAGAAAAAACAAACAAACTTGATTCCATCATAAAACTTACATTGTTAGAAAATAACAATTTCATGTTGGAAAATTACAATGAAATGAACTAAGATAACTGAAGGAAATGTGTAAGAAAAGACAGAATAAACACGGCAAGATCCAAACATCTACAGGAAAAAATAATACAAGAAATTGATTTCATTTACATGGCTACTTCCTGTGGAGAAACAAATAAAGTAGGAAGGGTGCTGAGTAGCAGCAGAAAATAAACGTATTGTAAAATAGGTCAAAAGTAGCAGATGTATTGCACAAACACCCACTGAATACATGAGAAGTTGAAGAATAAGAACAAACAACATATCTTTCCTTATAACTTCTACATACAACATATGTAAATCACATTTTCAGAAAGATATCATCACAACGCCAGATTAAATCCAAATTAGGAAATTATTACTTACTGTCACTGGACCTGCAATTAAATAAATCTTTGAAGATCTTACCTTCTGTTCTCTGTTGTTTGTGGGGTTTTTTGCTTGTTCCTGTTTTAGGGTCTCTCAGCAGCACAACAACCACAGCATGACCGCACACACAGACCCATTAATTTATATGTGCTGCAGTCTCCACTACTGGCTGTGACAGTTTCATGTGCAAAACATTTCCCTGCATATAAGATAAACTGATAATGAACTCTGTTGATCCCTTATTGGAAAAAATTTGATAACTTTCTCACTGGGATTAAAAATCTCTTTTACATGAATGTCCTGGTTTGTTAATGCATAATATAAATAATAGAACAAAATCTTATGCAGTCATTACTGTTATCAAATAACCTATGGAAAAAAACTAAAGACGCAGCTATGATACCTTTATGCTGTGTGTTTTGTAGCTTGTGTCTAGTGTAGCTTATACAGCTGGGAAGTATTCAGCAATATCAATTAAAGTGGGATTTTAGCATCTCCTCGTAAAAGTGGTAAAAGACAATGAGCAATCATATTCTTGATTTTCCTTTGAGCAGTTCCATTAAAGAGGACATCAATTTATATTTTCCTCATCTACTGTATTCTTTAGTTATTTCTTGTTATTATGTGTAGGATTTTTAACAATAAAATCCACCCATTGCCAACTTTATGATCATTTTGGAGGCTGTAGTTTGAGATGTTGTTGAATTGTATTGCATTATATTGAGAGGTGTTTCTAATATTTAGTCTACCCTCATTTCCATAAATGGGGTATACAAAGTAATACAAATACCACCTCACAGTATAACACGTCTTATCATACCTTTCTAAAATAGTTTCAACAAAAATCTGAAACTTATAACCTTTATGAAGGTAGAATTTATTGCAGGGCTGTTTTATTAGACCCAATAATAAACTTGAGTATATATAACCTGTGATCATCCTTTACGTTGTTGTTTTTTGGGAACAGCATGTATAAAAATGCCTTGTACTCATTTTGTTCCCCATTATCCCATCTCTTACCCCTAGACAATTATGTATTTACCCATACATTTTCTGGCTGATTTTCTGGCATGGCAGACTCCCAGTATCCAGCATGTCACCTCTGGCAGCAAAGATCCACCCAGAAGATTGATACAGAGACTGAGACTCTTACAAATCATTACAAACACCAGACTGCTGACTTGTTTTCTCTCTTAACAATGAATAAAGATGACAGATGAGTAAGATTTACTTGCTTGAAAAGAAACATATAAAGAGTCAAAATAGAGTATGGTCAAGTATTATTTTTAATCAGTTGATACAGTGGTTGAAACACATGTTCTGTCTAGTATCCAATGACCTAAGATCAACAAGCATTTTAGGACTTTTGTTTTTCTTTATATTGTTACCTTATAGTATGTGCTTTACTGCAACTGCCAGTTGTCACTATTGCAAAGAGTGTTCTAGTGTCCGTGCTCGTTCTCTTCCTGACATGTGCCCCATTTACCCCGACACACTGCTTGGATTCATGTGGTGAACATTGTGTGAAATCCTCCCGTGCATGGGGCTTTTGTGGAGTTCTGGCATTCATGTGCAAATAGGATAGACAACCCACAGGGTTCTCTGTTCCTGCACGCTCAGGGACAAATACTCAAACATAAACAAGCATAGGAACAACAAATCCACCTTTCTACCGTGTAGTGAACCCAAAAGTGAAGTCAGCACTTCACAGGACACAGTATGTCATAGGAGTGAGAGAGTTAAGCACTGACATGGGAGGCAGAGAGGTCAAAGGTAATGGGTTGGATGGCAACATCACATCATCTCACTTAAAAAAGCCTAACGTACACTAAACCTTTTGCCTGGCTTAAACCAATGAGATGTTTAATGGTGACAAAATATTTGCCACAGTTAATGTTTTTCTCCTTACAAGCTGTATTTTTTCAGTGTATCTTGTAACTGCAAGCAAAACACAATATGTAGCATGTTTCTAAGATTTTATAGACTTTCTGATCTTTTTGATTACCTGTTACTACTAACAATATTTAGAGTTAGACTTTACTACGATAGCCTTGTTCAAAAAAAGCAAGTCAAAGTATTTGCCAGCACTAATAGTTTGATGAGAATGAATCCTGCTCATAAGTATTGTGGATTTGACTCTTAATCTAGAATGAAGTTCTCCATTATGTTATATACATATAATGGACAGACATATATATATATATATATATATATATATATATATATATATATATATGTCTGTTTTTACACCCCAAGCACGCTGCCACAAACAAACAGTTGTTACTACTCCTTAATTTCAACTCATTTTCTGATGTTCAGCTGCTGTTTGTTCACCACTTCTGAGATCAAGTTAAGTCGGGTGGTTCTGGTCCTGGGCATCTCGTCCTCAGAGAGGGCAGTACAGTTGTCTTCTGTGGAGGGTAATCCTGAGGTTAAGTCCTCTGTAGATTTTTTACACCTCCCAATATCATACAGCCTCTGTAGCAACTGCAGTAGGGCAACTCTTAGCTCTCGACAGCGCAGTGCATACAGCAGTGGGTTGACTGCAGAGTTGACCAGGCAGAGGGTGCTGCAAAAGGCGAAGGCCCTCTGTTGGGTGTGGGTCAGGAGCACAGAGACATCAGCTAACATGAAGGAGAGTGCAGGAAGCCAGCAGCCCACTAGTATGAGTAGGATCAAGCCAAAGGTACGTGCTAGCCGGATATCCATCCTCATACGGGCCTGGCCTGTCCCTGCTGCTCCCTGGAAGCTAGTCATGGAGGACTCGTGGCGGTGGGCCTTCCACAGGATGAGAGCGTAAGCCCCCAAAATGAGAGCCAGAAGCACCAGGATGAAGCTGGTCCAGCAGGCCAGATAGCCCTGGTTGATGTAGGGAAACAGGAATGAGCAGGGTGGAGTAAGCCCTGTGGGACACCTCCAGCCCATCAGCGGCAAGAAGGAGATAAAGATGGTGGCGCTCCAGAGGATCAGCAGGCTCAGCAGTGCACGGCGACGGGTCAGCAGCACCTTATAGCTGCAGGCCTGGTGGATGCAGAGGTAGCGGTCCAGAGCGGTCAGTAGTAAACTCCCAACTGAACTACTGAAGGCCATGGTGACACCACCTAATTTAAAGAGGTAGGCAGTGGGGCCATCACGGCGGCGAAAGAGGTGAAAGTCCAGGAAGCTGGTGGTGAAGAAGCAGCTGGCGAAGACGTCAGCCAGAGCAAGGCTGGCGATAAACAGATATGAAGGCCGTTGCCGAAGGGTGGCTGTGGCAGCGATCACTCCCAACACCAGAGCATTTTCCAGCAGTGTGATAGGACCTGCCAGGAAACAGATGGAGCCGATGGCTGTCTTCTCTGCCTCGATGAGGACCATGTAGCATTCCAGATTCTCACAAGACCTGTTAACTGTGAGAAAAACACAGGTATATATCAGGACAAACTTTAGTTGGCAAGTGTATTGAAACTACAACTGCCATTATGAATGCACCCTAAAGAATTACAACCTTATTCTTGAACCATTTCAGATTCTAAAGAAACAAGGTAATGTATAGCCGATATCTGAGGTTGCATACCTATTGGTGATGAGAAGTTCTCTTTGGCTTCTGTGTGTCCTAAAGAAGTGGGAACCTGCCATTCCTCCATTTCAGTTGTTAATATATGGACCAGTGCTAGATTGTAATTAGGAAAAAAAGTAAGTAATTTAAATATATTATTCTTTTTGGATTAATACAAATAATGAACATATCTGTAGCAAAAGAACAGCAACATTGTAATTGATAGAATACATCAGAATTTTATTTTAATTTCTACAAAGAGTTACTAAGAGGAAATAATTTAAAGTAAAAATTAAAATAAAAGGAACAACAAACTTGTTTCTATCATAAAACTTACATTGTTAGAAAATAACAATTTCATGTTGGAAAATTACAATGAAATGAACTAAGATAACTGAAGGAAATGTGTAAGAAAAGACAGAATAAACACGGCAAGATCCAAACATCTACAGGAAAAAATAATACAAGAAATTGATTTCATTTACATGGCTACTTCCTGTGGAGAAACAAATAAAGTAGGAAGGGTGCTGACTTTTTTCTCTGTATCAATATTTAACTTAGTATGGCAACTTTTATGACTTCTGAACATGAATGTCATGTATGTTTAAATACACATATCTCATGAATGTTTAAGCACTTTAAAACTTTGACAAATGTAAATATCTTTCTGTATCACTCTCTGCAAGACACCCTCTGTAATTTAGGTGATTTTTATGAACTGAGCTAGTTCAGAGAATTAATATTGAATTAATATTTCCACAGTCACTTTGGCAGTGATTTTACTATAAGTGCATTCAGTTGAACACAACAGCAAACTCATGTGGGTTTATTATCATATTTAACAGGATGAAGACTGCCCCCTTTTGGAATTAGAGGGGATTGTATTTTAACAGAGCAGTCGGAGGGTGAAGGTCACCACAGAGATGAATAATCTCCTATAGAGGGCATCACCTGTACGCAATCAATATATTAAACTAAGTGTGGGAAGCTGATGTGAGAGGATTTGATTAAAGTAAATAATGCTGTAATACACGGGAGTGGCCACCTTTGCTTGCATAGAGTGGCTTAAACATAAATAATATTTTTAGAGGCAAAAAACATGACATACACGTAAAATAAATGATAACAATAATCTTGAAGAAAATGTCAGCTGGGAAACATTAAATTACTTAAAAAACATTAAAATCGATAAAGGAAAGTAGTAGACTTATATGATGCAGTGTAAGTGATTACTATTCTCAGGAGTAGGCGAAAGGGAACATTTTCACCCCATCAGGTCACCATGCCCATTGTTTTCCCTTTATTCTGTTTCCAGTGACCATTATTTCTATTTCTCATCACAAATATAACACTGCCTTATGAAAGCATAGAAAATATATATGGGCAGAAGTGATGGAAGTAAATTACTTTCCAGAAAGCCCCTTATTGACTTGAGGGACAATATTTCAATTCGACTATGGGCCATATGGGTGCATGCACTGTGGATATTACACCACCTCAGGCTTTCCCTTTTCTCCCTCGTGGTGAAAAATCTTGATTGACAGAGTGATGTGTTTTGACTCTTAAGAACCAGTCATTCTTATAAAAATGATTGCCTCTCCAGGAAAGCAGCAGCACGCTTACATATATAATAAAAAACCATACAGGCACCCATTTTCATCACATCACTGGCGACATGCACACTGAAATATGATGTAGCAATAACCCCCTGAGTCTCTGTTGCACCCTGACATGTTGCAAAATATCACAAAGCATGGCATCTTTCGATTTGTAGTAGCAGCAGAAAATAAAAGTATTGTAAAATAGGTCAAAAGTAGCAGATGTATTGCACAAACACCCACTGAATACAAGAGAAGTTGAAGAATGAGAACAGACAACATATTTTTCCTTATAACTTCTACATGCAACATATGTAAATCACATTTTCAGAAAGATATCATCACAACACCAGATTAAATCCAAAATAGGAAATTATTACTTACTGTCACTGGACCTGTAATGAAATAAACCTTTGAAGATCTTACCTTCTGTTCTCTGTTGTTTGTGGGTTTTTTTTGCTTGTTCCTGTTTTAGGGTCTCTCAGCAGCACAACAACCACAGCATGACCACACACACAGACCTGACTGGTGCACGAGTGAGGGGAGAAGATAAGGGTGGCTATAATGACACGACGGAGAGAGTGAGGGAGAGAGAGAGAGAGAGAGACACACACAGAGAGAAACAGAGAGAGATGAAAGAGCCCAAATGATATTCTTTTGAAGTATTATAAGTACAGCAGGAGTCTTTGATGAGAATAAAGTAATAGCAGTAAAGTCCATTTTTTTAATGTGTTTGATTCTATGTAATAGAGGTGAAAACAGATGGATGAAATATTTCCATAGATATACAGTGAGACCAAATGTCAGTGAGACCTGACATGGTCAGGATGGATGCAGGGGACGACAGCACTTAAGCAGGGTGTTGGGTCCTAGGTGTGAAAAACATGTCGATAAAAAAGGAGGTAAAACACTCTTACCGCATTTATTTGGAAAATATTAATAAAGTGAGCTTCCATGGTCAAATTATGCTTGGCTGTGAATCCATTACTCCAACCCTGAGAGTGTTTTTCTAATGCATTAACAACATGGTAAGTGGAACTTGAGTTAAGTTTATTTTGCCAAACTACCATTCCCAAGGTCAAGAATGAACTTTCATGATCACACTGATACACATGTTTTACCCACTCAAGGTAGCTAAAGACATTGACATAGCTAAAGACATCTTGCCACTGAATTATTCCTATTTGTGCAGCAACAGTGTTTCCTTCCACCTCTTTTGCTAATTACTTTCCACTCATCTTCATTTGATAGACAGTATCTGGCATCACACGTGCACATGAACGCACTCACCCCCTCTGTGTCGGATGACATGGTTTATGCTATTTTTTATTGCTTGCCTTCTGTGAATGGGAAGGACTGGCACGATGATAAAAAAGGTTGTAATTATGTCTGCTTTGTTAATTTAAAGATTTTGAGTGTGCACATTAGGAAAGACAATGTAATAAAATTGTTTTGTTCTTGGTGTCACAATAATTATTTCCCTTTCCTATTTTTCTACCAACATCTTTATCCTGTCTGTTTTACCAATACATGCTCATTCATTTCAAATGTTTAATAATTTGATATAGTCAAACAAGTTTACATCGAATCCACAGTAAGTATTGAGGTGTGTAAACCAGCCTTCATTGCAAATTCACAAGGTTGCTGTGCCCACTGAAGCCACAGTTGGTGGGTGGGTCAGGGTGTAATACTGCTTGCAGTACAACAGGAGGCAATGCTAAGCAACCATGAACAAGTGGACATAATGAGTGACTCAGTAACCTGGCAGTGAACATCATAACGATGGTCATGGGTTACAAGGTTGTTCAGTCTTTTAATCTTTATTATTCTTCATAGATACAAAATTTAACTCACCAAGCAGTTCTCTCTGCAATTAAGGCCGTTTAATTTAGCTTATTCTCCCTCTGGTAAAAAATAAAGTACATTAGTAGTTCAATAACAATTCAATCAGGTCACAAAATCACATACCTGAGGCATTCTGAAATGAATTAGCATCCTATTTTAGCATCTCACTTTAGTGAAAAGTATGCTAAATAAAATAGTAACTGGGACAAACAAATATGTCAAATGACATGACAAGAAAATAGGCCAGAAAGAGATGTTTTGTGACATGTTTATATTCAGACAGCATTCAAGTAACTTGCATTCAAGTAAATGATTTCAAAAACAAAAAAACAACAACAACCAGTCTTGTAATAAGACATATGTGATATCTGGTGCACTGGCCATGTCTTCTCCTCCTCTGACCTGATAGATCCAGCAGGCCAGAAGGCAGGAAATGTGATTAGGAGCAGACAGCACAGCTCCAATAAGATTTCTTCTCAGTCACTGTCTGGCCAGGTGTAGCACAACAGAACAGACCACAGGACAGAATAAAGCCTAAAATGTTCAATTATCAGTTGGATTTACATCCTGTTACACAATCCCTTTTTAGAAATCACCCTGGACACAAACAGTTGGGCTAGCTTTGCTGTCTCAGATGGATTTGGGTTGAATCCATTAATCAAATTTCCTCTTCTCATTTCCAGATTGCCAGACCTTCAGACAGCAGCCGTATCAGATCACTGATGTGAAAAAATGAACAGATCAAACAAAAATTAAATTACTTTATGCTAAATGTTTTTAATAATGCTTTATTATTTACTTTGGTTCTTGGAATAATATAATGCAGTTGTAAAATGAAAATGAAAGGCTTACATTATACATTTGGAAATTAAAGGGGGAATTGAAAACTACAAATGTACGAAAAATAAATCGAAAACTCAAAACTCTAAAACTTATTTACCATAAAATTTAAAAAACATCTTACATGTTCCTTTTTCTTTTTGCATTTGCCATTTACAATATTCAAGAATTAAACTGTAAGGTACAAGACTTGATCTTCTGTTTTAGCATTCAGCATTTACCAATTACATTTTAAAGAGGTATTAAGGACTCGTGTTGACTTGTACTGACTTGTACTTGTGCTCAGGGCCGTCATCAGCCCAAGTCCCAAATAATTATTTGGATTTTTCATATTTCATGTCTTTGAAAATAAACATTGGTTTATTAAGCCAAGTCTCATTAAAATAACTTTCTCAGAGCATTGTTTATTTTCCCTATAATTAGGACAAGATTACATAGTTCTTTGCGCAAAATGTCAGAGGAAATTGCAGGCCCATCATATACGTAGAGTGTTACCTTTTTTTTACTCCAAATAAAAATCTAAATGCTTTTTTGAAGCATTCTTATATTCTTATATAAATGCTGGAATCAAGTTATAAAATACAAACCAAGATTTTAAGAATATGCACTTCTCCCAGGTTAAGAAAAAAGTGATAAAACTCTCAAATTCCCAGAAAAAATGCCAAGGACTTGACCTCAGTGTACTCAGTGGCAGCTACGGCCTTGCTTGCACTGATGTCCAATAAGAAACAACAACCCAGTCACATTTTCTTCTAGCCCTGTATTTCACAGTCTTCTATCAGCGAGCAGTTAAGTGCATTGGGTTGTTTTAAAATTTCAGTGCATTTGGAGTTTTGCTTTAAATGCATTTTAGATTAGAAAGACATCTGAAGGCCAGACACCTCAGCACCTGAAAAACAAAATGTTGAGTGAATGATCCAGCAGCCATATCAGTGTGGTGTGGGCCTGTGAGAATCTTGATTCTCCATAGCTGGATAGCCTGCTTGAAGTGGAATTGAAATATTGTGTTAAATGAGAGATTACATATTTTTTTGTGATTGAAACACATGATAATAACTTCATAATACTAAAGGGGTAGGTGGGTACTAGCACTGGGTATGTATTTGTATTGCTAATCTGCCACAATTTAAAGCTTATTTTTTAAATTTCTATATTGTAAAGACAGAAATGTTATTTTTTCTCCTGTTTGTATGTACATTGTAGTTTAATGTTTATGTTTACCCATCTTCAGGTTTGTTGTCCTTGTTTTTAGCTGTATGTCTATTTTGTTTTATACTTATACCCACTTGGTACTTAATTTATTTTCTGACCTGTATTATAGTGTATTATATTTTTTGCTAGTACTTCTAATCCTGTGTGCACTGACGTAAAGGCGAGCTGCTGTAACAGAAGAATTTCCCCTCGGGGATCAATAAAGTATTTCTGATTCTGATTTATCTATCTTCCTGAAAATTGTTCTTGGAACTGTGTGTGAGCACATCGAGAGCAATAAAAAAGCGGAGTCAAATTCCTTGTATGTGTGCACATACTTGGCCAATAAAGTTTATTTCCTTGTATGAGTGCATTCATGCTCCTTTGTGTTATGTCACTGTGCGCCCACCAAATTAGATGGGAAACAGAAATTAGAAAAAGGAGAGATTTCATCTGAATGTGTTTGCTGTTATTATTGTCTTTGATATGGGCTCAACTTATTGCTGAGTCGTGTGAAATTGTTTCTGCTTCTGTTCTTTCCCACTTCACTTTCTGTGGGTGTGTTTCACAACACATTTCAGGCTATTCAAAATCATGTGAAACTCCATTGATGACTCACTTGTCACTGTTAACACCCAATAACTACTGTACATTGCCTGTGAGACAAAGAGATAGAGACTGAGAGTGTGTCTGTCTGTATGCAGCACATCTATGTTGTGTTGGGGAAAAAAGAACCCGGCAGCCTTTATATACCACTGTTGTTTTGAAAATATGTTCCATTCCTCTTTCCAGAATGACTAACTACATTCACTAGGCCTATGATGTGTTTATACTGAAAGCCTTTGCAACCAGTCAAACATGGAGATTTGTCCACCTCCTATGTTCTGTATGACCTACAGAAGCCTCTCAGTGACCTACTTTCCATACATAGCTGACTCTTGATGGGCACAGCCCCCTTCAAAGGTTGCTTTGCTTTGGGGAGTGTCCTTCCATAGCCTTCAGCTGTGAGCACTGGCTGGTACAGACTGTGTTGCGCAACTCTTAAACAAGGTAGGAGGGAGAATAATGTTGACCGTGGACTTAGATATGGGTTAATCTATCACATGGTTTTGTATTCTTTAGACTTGAACCTGCAGACTCCCATAAAACCAACTGGAAGAGCATAGTATCATCCACAGCCAGTGTCCTTTTAAAGACTAGGAGGAAAGTTAAGAACTGCATTTTCCAAAAGCAAACATTAACTAAGAAAGTAGAAAATGCTGAGAGAAAAAAAAAACCTGACAATACCCCAGTCATGATATATGAAGGCTAAAAGCTGAATGGCGAAGAATAGAAGAAAAGATTATTCCAATAAAATAACAGGGCAACAAAAGAACTCAGGTCAAATGGCACAAAGGCCAAGTTATAAGCTTTAAATAATGGTTTGACTGCACCGCATTCAGACACAACACAAACAAATATTCAGGAGTTCAGTTACCATATCAGAAAATGTTCAAAATAGTCTCAGCTTTAAACATTTTGTGGAGTAAACCTTGTTTATCCTGTATTTTTCTTACCTGCTACATGTTGTACTAACCTTATTTTATTAACCCCACACACACATCTGCTCTCCAGGATACTGGAGTCCATTGTAAACCATTTGTGAGATGTTAATTCAGCAAAACATCAGTGGAAGAAGACTTGAAGCTTGTCCAGATGCTGCTACTGATTTACGACAGTATGAAGTTTATATGTCATTTGTATGGTAGAATATTAACTCTGAATTGGGCCTTGTATCAAAGCTCACATTATATTATGGCCCAAAGGGTAATAACATCATACTGTACCCTGTCATCAAATAGCCTATAATATCAATATTTGAAAATGGATAGGGATCAAAAGACTCTACTCTTCCACCAGTTGGAAAATGATATGAGGGCTAAATGACCTGTTCCAATAAAATGGTCAAGGTTTTGTTTAAAGGTGGGGTATGCGATTCTGGAGAAATCCAATACAATGACAAATACCATGATATAGAGGGAACAGCGACACAGTAATGTAACTAACGTTAGCTAGGTTGTGAGTTATCAAACTGTCCCTACAGTTGCTGCTGCGAAGCTGACAGCCAGAGAGGATCCCAGAGCCAGCAAACCAGCTCCAGACAGCGATATAGCCAACATCACAACAACAGCATATCTTGGCAAACTAGAAAGTAAGCTGAATGTCTGTGGCAAGTCGTTTAATGGTACCTGACACACAAATGTGTGGCTCGGTCTAGGCCTCTTTGTTTATTTCCCATTTACAGAGCCAGGGCTGTGTACAAACACCAGAGTTTTTTTCAGCGTGCACACAGAACAGACAGCTAGTGGACCGTGAGGAGATATTCGCTTATTTGACAAAAAGATGTGTATGGGATAAGAATCGCATACACCACCTTTAAGCAAGAGGACAGATGAGATGGGGGGTAGCTCACAGACAAGAGCTGTTGTTTATAAGCCTGTTGCAGCTGTTTCAACCCAGCACAACAGGTTTAACAGACACAAACAGGAAATGTGGAACAACAAATGCGTTTTGCAGTAGCATAAAAAGTAAGTACGTCAATAAATCTAAACTGTGGACGTGTTTACCTTATTTGAACGAGGGATTAACATTACATAACACTAGACTACATTGTGACCCTAAAACCTTCACAGGATACGCTATGTAACCGTAGAGTTATTTCCTATATAATGTAACTTGAAAGCGGAACGTTTTATGTGTTTGAAACTTGAAGTGGTTGTTTTCTCACTTCTCTCAGGAAATACCCGAGCTCCAACAAAGGAAAGGAGAGGAGGGTCAGCGATTGACGTCACCGGTCTGGCAACAGGCGTGAATGCGTCTGGCTGTCTCTTCGATGATTGGTCGTTCGGTTTGTGCTCGGTACGTGATTGGTCAGATCTCGGTTAGAACGAGCTACATATCTCTGGTGTAGATTCCATTTTGTTGCAATACAGACGGAGTCGGGAGAGAGAAGTGGCGCCCTACGGCCACTTTTAACATCACATAAAACGTCGAGGATTACGGATTTGATGGAAATATAGCTTGCTGTGCTTCCTACATAGTCCGTCGAGGGATTTAAAGCCCAATCTCATATATTCTCAGACGAAGGTCTTCATCAACCAAGCCTGAAGAAGTCGGTAAGAGCTGTTTTGTGCCTCGTCGCCATATTGAGCTCAACGTTTCTTTGTTTTGGTTTTGTGCCAAAGTAGTGTGACCTAGCTCGTAAAAGCAATATTTACTTAACAAATAGTTGGGATTATTAATTTAAAAAATCACCTCGATCGAGATTATGAATTTCAACTGTTTCTTTTTACACTGAAAATCTACCAAACAAAGGCACTTAGCAGGACAAAGCGACTGCATTTAAGCAAAGCTAGGAGGTACACAAACAAAAATGGGATAATGTTATGTCGCATTTTGCTTATGTAAGATTTTGTTGTGATAATTGCCAGCAGCTTTAATATAACGGTATTATCATGAAAGTATGGTAGCCGCCGTTTATTGATTTTTTTTTTTTTACAGTGGTGGATGTAATGACGCACTCTGAAATACGCGTCCCCGTCCTGGAAGAAGACCTTAAGTATAATGCTATAGCGTGTTAAGTCTCGACTGTTTAGCATTTCTAAATGACATTTTCTTGCCCCAAAGGTCTTCGGCTTCTTGGAGCATCTTGCGCCGAGGTGAATTGATGTTCAGCTCGGCTCCGCGAGAAAACAACGCTCTTTGGCACATGAAAACCACAAACCTTGCTGGAAACAAAAGTGCAGCGAGAAGTAGACAGAGACCTACTTCGAGGACCTGGGGCCCGATTGGAGGTGAAAGATTGAAGAGAGATCATTGCTTCGTCAACTTTTTGACAACAAAGAGGTGAGCTTAAGATGTTTTGCTCTCGGTTGTGTATGTGTGTGGGGGAGGGGCGACGCAGGCCTGGCTGTCTGGCGATTCTGCACGTAACCATCTGTACTCGCTTTTATTGAGAGGCGGTGCAAGTGTGGACGGATTAGGCATTGTCAAGTTCAAATAAATAGAATTTCACCCGAGCGACTCAAAATACTTTTAAGTGCACTTAGTAATAATAATATATTCTCATCATGTAGGTGACACGTAGTGCAGAAGCAGTATGGGAGGTGGAGAGAGGTACAACATTCCAGTTTCCCACCCTGAGCGCCCTTTGCCCAAGAAGAACCATCAACTTGGTCGAGCGAAGCAGAGAAGCCGTGACCAGAATGGAGCAGCAGCAGCATCTGCAGGAGGGGTAGGGGGCCTTCACCATCACGGCCACCGCCGGAGTGACAAAGGCGCAGCTTACCACAGGTCTCCAGAGGCGCGGCAGGCCGTGTCTGCAGAGAAGAATGCTTCTGTTCGTTTTGCCACCAACTATGATCAGAACTGGGAGGGTGCAGTGTCTCACCTCAACACGCTCCTGGCCACCCAGGGGAGTCCGAGCTACGCAGGGCCTAAGTTCAGCGAGCCACCCTCGCCTAGCGTGTTGCCCAAACCCCCCAGCCACTGGGTGTCCTTCCCAATGGGCTCCTATGACAACAGGGAGATGATGGCCTTCCAGCTCAAGAGCCTCCTAAAGGTGCAGGCCTGAGAGGGATACCCACGCTTCATTAAAAAAAAGCCAATGTATGAACGGGGACTCTTTTGAGGGCACACACCCACCAGGAACACCCCAGTGCTGTAATACTTTTAACTGTTTTTAGATTGACCTCTTCGAGTGTTAGGAGGCAATTGCAGCAATGTTTGCTGTGAATGTATCCAACACCCATTTTTTATAAGCAAATATTTCCATATATTACAGCCTTGTAGCCTTGCTGGTCGGTGATGCTTTTAGTGGAGTCAGTTTCTGAGACTAATGACAAACTGGATATCCTTTTGTACTACTTTTGTTTTGTTCTTTTTAACGTTGGCTGTCAAAGCAGGTTGAGTGTGCTTCTTTTCCAAACAAGAGTTATAGTATAGGTCAGGTAAGTTCCCATCACTTTTACAGTCCATTTCTGTGGACAGACATGCTTTTTCATTTACAAAAGTTTTGTGATTATTCTTAAGAGTCACCTCTAAAGCTTCAGGTGCTAAAGCAAACCCACATTTGTAGCAATTTTTTGACTAGGGCCCACCTCCTTTTCTTATATATATCACATTCCTTGTTTGGGATGGAAAGACACTCAACTGCAATTCTGCAGGGAAAAAAACAATCGTACTGGAGATAAGCTGTAGTGAGTAAGTACAGGTCAAAAGTATAACCTCAAACTGAAGGGTAAGAGACCATGGCACACAGGCCTTGGACTGTCAACTCCTGTACCTTTTTTATTGCGCTGTGCGCACATGCACTATAGGAGTTGAGCTTGTCTGAGGCCAGCAACACTCTATCATAGCATTATTTTGTACATGTCCTTTTTTGTTGTGGTTGAAAGTTGTATGAAGTGCTGTATGTAACCAAAGCAATGTTTTCAATGTGTTTTTGTTTTTTCTCCCCTCCTTTTTTTTTTTTTTTTTTTTTGACATCCCCATGTGTGGTCGGCATTTTTGCCATTGCCGCTTTAACGTTGCCAGCCCGAGTGGTGAATTGGTTTGAGTCCCCTAGGTCACTTCCAACTGTTCATCTGTTCCTATCAGTACTGTTGTTATTCCTCAGTCTCAGCCTATTCAGGACAGTGCTGCAGCTTTAACATGCGGAAGAGGGCCAGGCTTAGATGTGGGACTATTGAATTTCACCTGACATGGTCCTGTTGGCTGCATGCATTTGTAAGCAAGGTAAGGCAGAGCTGAGGAAGGTTTCTGAAGTGACGTGGCCCAAGGGACTCAACATGAGGCAGGAGGCTGGTGTTTATGTTTACAAAATAGGTCTGTGGTTGACTATTGTATAATCAACAGACACTCGATGCCTCTTGTCTCTGCCTCTTGTTTACCCTCTCGCACTGCAATCAGACTAGTTTAATAAGTTACAGGCCAGGATGCTATTGAAGTGACGGAGGCGTAATTGACTATCTCCCTATGGATTCTCTATTTTTGTGACTCAATCCTCTATTGAGGCTCTTCTTGCTTTCCCTTCGCAGAATTGGAGCTGTTTATTGCCAGCCTAAAGATGACAAAACAAAGTATGATAGCTTGTTCGTGTGTACAAGAGCCATGTAAATAATGAAATGTATAAAGTACTTGTAGCATATGTACATTTGCAGGCCGAGTTTGAGGCCTGTCTGACAAAAGTATTTTTAGTAATAACACTGAATGTATAAGACATGCTAAGGACATGTCTTGACTTCATTGTCTTGACTTCAATACTGAAGAATATTTTTGTTAAAAAAAATCTGCCAATAGCATTTGTCAGTACCCCTGCACTGTTATCTTGCCAGAGATCTTGCACATGTTTTTTATTGTTTTTTGTATTATGCAGTGTAGGGTGAAAGATGCTAAATGCAAATTAAGTAACAGTGCAACAAAATATCAATTGGATCCCAGAGGAGACTTGCCTTGTGTATGGATTTGAGTTCTGAATGCGCTTACAGTATGTAAGCGGGATGCTTTTAATCTTGAGTTGACCTGTTTGTGCCTAAGTTGAAACCAATGCTATAACTGAATAGTTTCATTAGGTGGCAGTGCCACAAACTGACCAAATGTTTTCATCAGAACCACTTTCAATTCTCAGCTGTTCTTCCGCCAGCTGACAACTGAACTTGGTCCCATGCTGTATAAGTACTATCTCCTATTGGTTGTTCATGTTAACATTTTCTTTATTGCCCTGATTGAGTTGTACATGGCAAAGTCTCCTTGTTAGAAATTTGAAACCTGTAATGAATTGGCTGTTAATTTGGTCCTCCTGATAAAGTGTCACTGAAGATGAAAAGAAAATGCCCTGTTTAAGATTGGTATCAATTAGTGTTTAAAAAAAAAAAGCAACTGCACTCTGTGAATTGATGACAAAATTTTAACAAAGAAATAAATCCCTTCCCCTTCCCCCCTATTTTTGTCTGTGCTTGAGTATCTTCTAATCGGTGCTAACACTTCACTTGTGTTTAATGTAATATAGGTTATAGCCCAAGAATAGACCTTTCATGTTGTTTGAAGGAACTCATTGCCTTGCAATCCTAGTCACAGTACAACTTAAGTGTTCAAGAAATAACGGAGAGAATTTATTAACGCATACCAAGTAAAACCATTTAAAGTAGAATAACAGTACTAAGGAACACTTAAAATATTTGATTTTGTTTCGCTCACGGACAAAGTACATAAATTAATGCAGGTCTTCTTGAACACGTCACATGAAATACTGGATAAAGTATTAGGTAGCAATTAACAGCATTCCATACATCATCCATTGCCACAGTAATTACAGCTGCTATAGTGTACATTTTGCTTGCTGTATAAAAAAGTTCCCCTGAAACCAGGCATTTGAGGCCAGAGTACTCAGTAAATACTGTTAAGTCAGGGCCTGAAGTTAAATGTAATTTTTATTTGTTTACATAAACAATGGAACCAAACTAAGACAGGCATTATCAAATGTATGAATGTAAATATTGCTAACTCAAAGTACGAAAATATTATTGGCAAAGTCAAACCAAAACACTTTTTCGACCTTCAGCAACCCACATTACACAAGTCCAAAAAACTTAACCTGGCTAATTTACCAGAGAGCAACTGTGCTTTCATGGATCACAAAAACCTTTTTCACGATGCTAAAAAAATATCTCTTCCCTTTTGGCAACACACGCCTCCATAATGTGATGATAAACAAATGCAAACAGAGCATAACACTGTAGTTATCATAGTCGCAAGCTGAACCAAAACATCCTCAGACAGATTCATTAGGGCTTTGGAAGAACAGTCAGTCAGTCAGTGGCCTCCAGACTTGCGTCCAGCCCAGGACCTGGAGCGAGAGCGTGACCGGGACATGGATCTAGAGTAGGAGCGGGATGGAGATCGTCCTACAGACTGTTTCTGGGAGCTGGAAGTTGGGTGGAAGTCTTCAGCTGGGCTGTGGGACCTGGACTGGCTCTTTTTACCTTTGGGCCTGGATCTGGAAGGTGAAGGGGAGCGGGACGCAGAGCGGCTACGTGAGCCTGGTTCATGGTGTGTTCTCTGGTGGTCACGGGGAGGCCCTCTGTACCTAGTGGGATGGTCATTACTTATTAATGATAAAATGTGTGCATTTAAAGTGTTGAATAGTACAATAGTCCTTGCCTATTTTAAATACTGCAAGATGAAATTAGCCTACTTGTCATTTTCATGGCTTCTGCTCCGTCTATGTCTACTGTAGGACCGAGAGCTGTAGAGACAACAAAAACACAAACCAGTTTTTCAGGGTGTAACTTAGGTATCAAAAGACTTGGTGCACCACTTTATATCCTGGATAAGAGATCAATGAGTTCTTATAATTAGGCGGTGGTTACTGCTTTTTTACAGACACGACTGGTTCATACCACTTCTAGAGAGGCTCAGGTAGTCAAAATAAGTAAGTAACCACAATAAAAATAAGGATCAAAGTTTCACTCTACTTTGATTTTATTCTTTCGTATTAGTGTGTTGGGGAATAAACAAAGAGAAAGATCACACCTGAACTAAAACATTCATGAATTTACAAATGAGATATAAAATCATATGAACCCTGCAAACAGACTTCATCTTGTAACTGTTGACCCCGTGTTATCTTCTCTTTCATAGTGCGTACTGTTCTAACACGAAGAGTACAATTAATTCTCAGCAAATGCACTACGCATATAAATAGTAGTTAGTTGTTATTTGCAGACTGCACTGAAGTGTGATGGTTGGCGATGGGTGTGTTAGCTTATTCGGAAGTCACCTGAATGTGTAAACTCAAGCTCGAGTGTCTATAGTCTGCTGTAGCAGAGACGTTGTAGGCATCAGCCCAAGGATTGGTACGTGATGTCACCGTTATACGGAAGTGCTTCTGTCGGCTACACATACACGTCCATGTATGGCAGTGGTGTCACCTACGGATCCTTAGCAGTTTTATTTCAGACCGCAGCAGAAAGCTCTGCTGCTTGAGCTTCAGAAAGGCTCAAGTTTACTTGAAATGCTTGGGGAGACACTACAGCACTTCTAGATCAATAAAAGAGCTCAGCTACTGAAAAGCTATTTGATTCAGAAAACAGCGACGCTACTGGTAAAACTAGTAACGCCGCTACTTGCCCAACACTGCCAATATGATAACCTAGTTTCAGTACTGATACCGAAACAATACCTTAGTTTGGAGAATATAGTAGTGTTGTGTTTTTCATTTAACACAATATGCCCAAGTTCTCAATGCATCAACAAGAACTAAAGTTAGAAAAGTTTCCTGATTTAAATCTGACTTATTTACTTATTATTTGATCAGATATTTCCTAAAATCGACGAAGCATTTGACGTCAACTTTTTGATTTTATATGTGACTAAATTAGTGAGTGTTGATTGAAAAAATTCAGCTTTGCAACAGTAGAAATCATAGGTTCTAAAACAAAGTGAAACAACTGAAGTTAAGTTTTACATTTTTATTAGTTACTGTAAGTGTAATAAAACAAAGTTGCCAACAACTCACTCTCTAGGGCTCTCAGACCTCCGAGGACGACGATCATAGGAGGGGCTCCGGGACCTGTGTCGATCATAGCTGCGGCTCCGGGATCGTCTTCGGCGGCTATCCCGATCATCATCGTAGCGGGAGAAACTGCGAGGGGAGTGGCGCTCCTTGGCCTTCATCTGGTTAGGGGCTTGATGGACAAATTTACATCAGGACATTAGGTAATCTTAAACTCAGTATTTTCCAAACAATACTGAATGAGGCTTTAGAGATGTTAAATGTATGCTGCTGAGATAGGAATGCAAATTGTCCATACTCTTTCTGTCTCCCTGGGCGAACTGGATCTCAATCTGACGCCCACAAACCCATTTACGGTCCAGGTTGTGAAGAGCGTCCTCTGCATCCCGCACATCTTCAAACGTGCTATACTGTCAAGGCCTTTTATTTTGAAAGTTGGGACAGAGAAGACTGCACACATGCACAACAATTACAAAAAGAAAAAAAAAAGGCTGCAACACAGGTCGACAGCTCCAGTTTATGAAACACAGCTACTGGACTTAGATCAGTGTGGTGAAAAATCTGTTATTTCAGGTAATGATTTAAAAGTGAAAATTAATTAAATTTTATTGTCTTCAGTCTGCAATTAAACAACATAAAACTGAATCAATACGCCCATTTGTGATTTCAAATTGTGAGGAAAAGATAAATATTGATGGTGATCAGATTCGGTAGGATACAAAAAGTTTGGTTTGTTACCTTTAACATGCTTGACCTTTGACCTTCAGCTTGATCTTTATTGTCTTGGCAGAAGAACTTGAGATTTCCTGCTTGTCTTTGCCCAATAAACACTTTGCTTTTCCTCCCTTTTGGTAGACAAACGGAAGCCTTGGTGCTCTCTTTTCTCCTCTTTGTATCTTCATTCTTTTGCTTTCTCTTTATTTTCCCAATTCCACTACTGCTTGTCGCCTGGGTGTCTTTGGCTTGAATCTACTCTACAACCGCCTTTCAACTTTCTTTGGTGTGGGGTCTCCAGAACTGTATCTTTACCATTCTATGGCAACAACAGAAGAAATATTGGTTAGGAATAAATTTAAATCTGTATACAATATAGTAGATAAATAATTCACAGAAAATGTAATTACATTTTTAAAAAACACTTGTGATATAAAAACAAAAGTGACCCCTCCCAAAAAAACATTGTCAGGTGTCACTGAACCCACTGCAACCAAAGTCAGATTTATGCTTTACAGTCCCTGTGTGAAAACACCATTTCCAAATTAAAATTAAAAGAATAAAGGATATTGAATGTAAGCAAATCCTCTTGTCCGTCGTGTATGGAAGTCAAGTGGAATGTAGACATCTACAATAGGCCCATAACGACCAAACTCACGTCGTAAATCCTCTGGCCTAAAGTGTCATGAAATAAGCACATTTATTCTGCTGGCTATCATATGAATTTAGCTGGAGCCCAGTTTGCAAGGTATACACAAGAGCGGGTGCCAGCACAGCATATGACAATACTTATTTGCAGACAAATCCAATTACTCTCCCACTTCAAAAGGAAGTTTCCTCATTTAAAAAGGTATAATGGTACAAATAAAAGCCCAGCCAGCCAACTTCACACATCCATAGCAGCCATAAAAGCCAGAAATGGCATGCATTTTCTATTAACAGAGGTGGTAAAGTCACAGGCGTTAGGTACCAGAAAATGACCACCGTTTGGCTAAATTTATTACAGTAACATTTCAAAATATCTTGGAAAAGTAGCACTGATTTTTTAAAAAAGCCTATAAATGTAGAAAAAGAAATATGTGTGACAGTGGTTGTTGTGTTCTGTGGTCTATTATCTCTCATCTCTTAGCAATTCAAATATTTTGGATATGGATATGCTATGATTTATCAACTTGAGGGTCAGCGCCAAATAACAGTAGCACATTGGTGAAACTTTCCAGTATAACCACAATTATGTACATAAATTGCTGGAAACTATTTCTTTAAATGCCTTGAGCACATTCCATTCACATCCACTGTATTGGGGTGGTAGTACGAGTTTCAGAGAGTGACATCTCCAAACCCTGGCATCCCAAACTATCTGCATGCCTAGACGTCTTCGGGTAAGTAAGAGTATATGTCTTTTGTGATTTGGGTGATCTTTAATAACAACTTTGTATAATTTCGGTTTCATTAAAATGAAAAATAAAAATGTTATAAATAAAAATTGCACCGTGTCAAGATTTCGATTGTGATGTCACATTCTGCAGGCTGCTGTCAAGGCAACAGAACGTTTTCGACGTGGTTACCAGGCAACCAGAGCCCACAGCTGTGTTACAATTCCACATATGTAGTGCGTTCTTACAGTAAAGTGAGAAATATAATATAAAGAATATCAGCATAAGTACTTCATTTGCTAGATTTTTTAGTATTGTGTTAATGGACAATATTTTTGTTTTGTATTTTGTAAAAAGTTCTGAACAGTGGTAAGTTTGATTGACTCAGTTTGAAGTTGAGTGGTAAGCATTTTGCCTTCTCTTTAATTTCCAACATTTGAATGGACAGTATGACATTTTACTGGCGTCTGTCTATTTTCTGCTACTGTTAGAAGCAATAATTTCGTAACTTACTACTAACTTAACTGCCCAAACAGCTGTGTAGCTATACTTATAGTCTGTAAAGTTTGGAATTGGGACAGAAGTTTGAGGAGAGGTTAAAGCTAGTAGCTAAAATAAAAACGGTCTGGTGAAAAATAGACTTGCTATTTAACAGTTAAATTGCATGCACTTAACGTACAACAAGCAAAATACCACAGACTATTATTGCAGTCACGCTAGATTATTAATTTAATGTCCAGGATATAAAAAGCAACTTGTCTTTTGGGGCAGTAACGTTAACGCTAACTTAAGCTGCACCAACACGGTCTTCCAGCTTCTTATTTGCTAGGCATTAGCAAACCATATGCAAGGAAATGTGTTTAATGACAGCTGTTAGCAGTTATCTGGGACAATATTCGGTTTAAAAAAAATAACCACGCCTTTTCTGCCTCCTTGCCTGGCATCACTCATAACGTTGACGTCAGTTAAACATTTTGGTGATGACACGTTTGCTAACTAACTAGCATTACGTTAGCTTGACCATGCTTGCATACACGCCAGCAGGGCTAAAATTACAACATACCTGGAGTCGTCGGCGATGTTTCTAACGAAGAGAGATGTATTAGGCGGCCTCAGGTACCTCGCCATTTTTTTAACGACCCGTTGCTACAATTTGGCGGCCGTGAATTTGTTGTGAATTACAGCTATTTTTATCACAAACCCTGATGCTTTACTGCAGCTGACGCGAACTACGTGGTCTAAGCGTTCTCTTCGCACTGCGCATGCTCACAGATGTACAGTCCCCTACACACACACACACACACACACACACACACACACACACACACACACACACACACACACCTAACCTTACATTATTCCATTATTTATTGCATAGAGTCTGTGCACTGCTTGCCTGTCAGACACAAAAACATGGCACACCACACTTATTAAGCAACACTTTTATTTAAATAGACATTGGTTCACTTCACTGCCAAGGTTACATCTTTTTGCTCTTCCGGATGAGAGTTGTTGAGCCCATGGTCAAAGTCTGAAAAGGGATAAGGAAACAAATATAATGTGTGGCCTGGATATAAATTACATTTAAGCAACCGTGAGTGCATTTTTATTTTGCTTGGTCTTAGATATGTGTTTAAGAAAGAGTGAGTTCTGGTAAGATGTGCTGTACCTCAACCATCTCTCCTCCCTTGAGCTCTTGGATGTGGCAGAACTTGCCGGTTTTGCAGACTAGTTTGCCACCCTCCAGATTGACAACGCACTGGGGGTCAGAGGAGGAGACAGTACATATCACAAATACCCCGAAACAGGCACAGACTCAAAAGAAACTGAACAAAACACTCCTCATCATCACTGGCACAAATAATAGAGTTCATGAGACACTGTACACTTGCAGGCTCATTACGAACACACAGTGTACTTAAAAAGTTCTTGAAATAAATAACAGATTTCTGCTTTAAACATATTCATACCGTACTAAATCAGGTAATATACTAAAGCACTGATATGGCTTTAAAAAAATCTTGAAGCTGCTATGTTTCTTGTAAAATAAAAGGTAAATTAGAATTACGAACCTTAATCTTCTTGCCATCCATGGTGGTGATATCAGCCTCCTTGCCGATGGTAAAGGAGTTGGTCACAGTCTTTCCAGGGGTCTTGGAGGTGACAACAAAGTCATTGCCATTCTGCTTGATCTCAGTGATTGGCTTGATGTCCTTGGCCATCTTGATGACGTCTGCTGGAAGTTCTGGTAAGCAAGGGATGTGTGTCTTTGTTAATTCCTGCACAATACAACTTACAAGTAAGGGATGATGACTCTCTGGACTGCTAAGCTGTGTTGTCTGTGTGGTTATAATAAACATGAGAACGCTTTAACCACATCAAAAAAGCCACTTTGTCTTCAGCTACCAAAGATAATAGATTTCATTCTATTCTTTATATGCCAACCCGTGCAGCTCCACCTCACCCATGGCCCTGAGGAACTCCTCGTAATTCTCCTGGGAGTAGACCTGCCATGTTCCACTGAAATCCATGTTTTCTAGAAGATCTGGGTTCTCCTTCACCAAGGTGGGCTGGAGGCTGAGACGGCTGTGTGAAGCTCAACACAATGTGGGGGATGTGACTGTAGTGCTGCACCTTCTTATACAGAAAAGCAAGGGAGGTCCCAGTACTATGTCTAATGAGTAACAAACCCCTCTGAAGTAATCACTGCTGTTTGAACAACCTAGAGTTCACTTACTCCTGTTTGGTCAAACCTCAGCTTTCACCAAAGATGAATTTAGATGGTAATTTTTGTCACGTGTGTTCAACAGCTTCATTGATAAGAAATATGAACATTTTTATATGTACATCAACAGAACAAACAGGAATAAATCAGGACCTTCCTTAACTGTATGGTTCACAGAGCTCTGACTGAAGTCTGAGGATCCTGCAGGATTAAAATCAGAAAATTATTTATTTAATACACTAATAGCCACGTTTACATGTATTTTATTTCAGAGCTCATTCATTGAACATTAGATCTTAAATGAACTTCATGCACGCCTTGCAACCTTTCCGCATTATGCCGTTGAACCACCTCCTGTGACTCTGACTGGGTCCCAGTAGTATGGGTTAATGACACTACGGACTGTTTGCTTTTTAAGTACAATAAATAATCTCTGCTTGCAAAATCATTCACAAAGAAAACTGTAGTCCACATTTTCTTTACTACTTTACTACTTCACTACTTTCATAAATTGAAATAAAAGTTTACTGAAGAATATGAAGATGAAATATAGCATTTGTAAGTGCTCATAAAATAATACACTAGTGAAAATCACTTGAAATTGCTTTATTAACTACACACGCAGACAAATGACACGATTCACCAAAAGCTCTACAGTCCAGAAGCTGAGGGTTTGCAATTTTCGTTATGACAGATGCAGGTGTAACTTTTGCTGAACAATGGCCACAAGTGACAGTTATCGAATAAACGTAAATGATAAAATACAGTGTAACAGTAACACAAGTAGAGAAGAGTCAAAGTCAGCAAATTGGCTCTGTCATGTCACTTATAAAGCAATATCTAAGCTTGCTTCCAAATTTGCTTCCAGCTAATGTGCTAACATCCAGCTGCTTATGGTATCTATTGTTAGCTAATGTAAGCTAATATTAGCTAACATTCAACTGCTTAACATTAGCTATCATAAGATAATGGTCACTTATGGTAGCTAATGTTAGCTAAAAATAAGTTGCTTAACATTAGCTATCATAAGCTACTGGATATACAAGACCAAGTAAGTTGTAGCAGCAAATACTCTGAGTATATTGAATTGAGCAATGGTGTGTATTACTGCTTATGAATCCAGCTTTTCAGCTAATAAATGAGTCTGACTAACGGGACTTTGCAATTCTGCATCTCCATCACAAGAAAAGCCTGAGTATGACATTTTTATGACATATTGTCTATTATTTAAATTATATTGACAGTTTGCAGACTGTTTGCAGATATTTTTGATTAAACCTCAGTGGACATGCTAAATAAAGTTCCCTCATGCTCAATAAAGTTTCCTAATACATGAACAATCTACCATCATTTCATCTCACCATCTATCTATCCATCCACTTTCATTCTCTTCTTTCTCTCTATGCAGATGTTTATTTCGGATTAAAAGTAGGGAGAGAATGTCATCAATCTATCCATCTATCTTTGGTAAAAAAAAAAAAGAAAATCTCAATCTGAAGCATAAAACCTCTGCAGAAAATTAATTTCTGTCTCAGTTTGCAGTCTTAACCCATCTCCACAGCATTTGCTGGAGGCTTCTGCCCATGCTTGTAAACGCTCATGGTCACATCAACAGTTTCAGAGCCATACTGGTTGCGCACAAAGATACTGTATTTTCCAGAATCTTCCATGTTGACGTTGTTGACAGTGATGGTGCTGCATTTGGGCTCCTTAGTGATGGTATATTGGGTCTGGTTAACAATCTCCCTGTCGTTCCTAAGCCAGAAGATCTCCGGGGCTGGTTCACCGTCAATGAAGCATGTCAGACACAAAGACTGAAGAGAGGATGAGGAGGAGTCAAGAAAATATTAAAGGATCAAATCTGTAAAAATGAAACTGGTAAAACCACAGTAAGATTCTTGCACACCTGCTTCACATGTAAGGATGACAATAATATATCACGACATAGTATAATTGTGTATGAATGTGTCTCTAAGTAGTAATGTTTTCCTGACAATGCCTTACCTTTCCCTCCATGATGGCTACCACATCAGGAAGACCCTTTGTCACTTTGGCCCGATCTGAAACAAAACAAGCAACAATAACTCCCTGCTGACATTCACCGTAGAATCTTTTAATCTTTGTTGTGGACAGAAATAACATATAACCTGTGACTCACTTTTCTCAGCAATGGCCGCTTGCCTGAGGGATGAAAACAAAGGGTCAAACCAATATGGCCTTGCACAGTGCCAGGCGACAATAATCTGTGCTGAGATGTTTTCAGTGAATATTTATAGTCCGTTACCTCTGATTGCTCAGTGTTTTCTGTTAGTGTCACAGCAAGCCATGCTAGACGCATCATCTACTGCATGTAGGGCAGCACTTACTTCAGCCTCTGGTACTCCAGCAAGGCATCAGCAAAGGCTGTTGAAAATAATAAGAACTATAATAATCAAGATCGAGACTGACAAAAAATGCTCTGAAATATCTGAGTTTATCTGAATTTGTCATTTCCACCCACCTTGTCCAGACAGGTCAAGATAGCGTTTGTGTGTCTCTTTGCCGTCGAACATCTCCAAGGTGTATTTGCCTTTATCATTCTCTGTTGGGTTAAAGATTTCAATCCAGACTTTCTGCATACTGCTGCCAGGCTTTGTCCTGGCTTCCTGGTCAATCCTCTTCTCCCTACGTGGGAGGGAGGAGAGCATAGATAAATTTTTTGCTACTGCTACGTATGCTTTAGACTTACAAAAACCAGATCCTTATGATTGGTTCAATGCAAAGAATAACTACAAAGTAATGTGTTCAATATGTGGTAGACAAATAAAGTCTTTTTCTTCCTTATCACTGCAACCTCATCTTTTTGAGGCAGAGGAGAGTAATGGAGGATGAATGATGAAAATTATGTTGTAGGGACATGTTTTTGCAGTTACAGTTCAGACTGGAATCATACAAAGCTAATTTTATCCAGGACTAAGACAATTTGAGTCTGCATCTCACTAGTCAGATTTTCTTGTTTGTTTGCTCTTTTGTAAAGCTATCCCTAACACCCCCAGCAGATGGTGCTAGTAGCCTTACTTATGAAACCAGTTACACCCATAGCCATGTAATAATTATATTTTAGTGTACATAGTGCAGTTCCTTTAAATAATTGCAAATGTATTAAATCTAATAAAATAGAAATTTATACCTTTAACATACATCTTTTCCCATTTCCCCCCTTAAATAGCTTTAAGGTTGAAAAAAAAACGCATCTTACTCTGTCTGACAGTATCTTATATATTCTGTCAGCTTGTTCCAAATCTTTATTGAAGCTGCATTACGTTTACACTGAGTAAAATATTCAAACCCAAGATTCCATGTTTTTATTTCTGTTATATGTCTTGTTCATTTTATACACATTTATCCAAAATTCAGTCATACTGTATATTTGGTATCTTTGAAAACTTTAGGCCTCCTCCAGAATTGTAAATAAAGTTCTGTGGGTTTCAACAGTGTTTGGCTGCACTGAAGTGTGTGCAGTGTTCTACTTAATCTATTACAAATAGGATAAACCAGGTGTTTCAGTGTCCAGATGTGGCCCCAGCTGCAGACAACAAAATCCAGCTCTATTGTCACATTTACATGCTGAACTTTTTAAGTTGTTAGCAGTTGAACTTTAATAAGCATTTCAGAGGCTGAACTTTGGTAAAGCAGCCCCAGACTATGCCACCATGAAGAGAAATGTCACAATACATTAATATACCTCTGTCTGTGTGAACGTATGCCAGGGTGAGGGTGCTTGGAAATGCTCTGTCTGTGTGAGTGTGTGCATACGTGGGTGTGTGTGTGTGTGTGTGTGTGTGTGTGTGTGTGTGTGTGTGTGTGTGTGTGTGTTAGGGGATGGAAGGGGAGACTGCATATGGGGGGAGGGGGGACTGTTTTGTGTACCTATGCCATGTGACCACCTGAATTTCCCTATTTGAGATAATAAAGTTTACCTTGACCTTACCAGCCAAAGAGACAGCTGCCATGCTGGTGACAGTCATAGAGCTCTACAGTATCGTGTGTCTTCCTGTCTTTAGCTTGGCATTTACAGTGTTGCACTTCTGTGGCTTGCAGTAAACAATGTGACCACACTGTGGCATGATACAGAAGCCAAAATAAACTTTAAGCTACTTTTCATTTGCTTTGATGATTTCTAACATTTTGATTCAGGACTTACTTAAATTTGGTCTCTTACAGAATTTAAGTTTGAAATACTTCCTCCTCAGCAGCAGCTGCACATAGGGTGTTAGGTCAGAGAGGTGCTCTCTATGTGGACTCACTTGAAGTGCCAGCTATTCTTCAGGTAGCTTATATAGTATTTGAGTGAACAGTAGAGCTTGAAACCTTCAGCGGTGCTCTGAATCCTCAGTGGGCTGGCTGACAATGCTGCAGAGACGGAGAGAGAGACAAGGCAGAGCTCCTGATGATTTGCATACATTTCAGTTTCCTTGGCAATTTTAAAACACTGTGTTTCTTATCTTACACATTCATATTCTGAAACAACAAACACCACAATGAATTAACATGCCTTTCAGTTGTATTATCCTCATCCCAACACAGCAATATCTGGTGTAAAAAACAAGACATTGGCACATTTCACAAAGGTTGTTCTCTAAAGAAGAGCTTCCAACTGTGAATAACTCACCACACTGTTTACTCAGCTGCTGGAGAAGCTTGTCATACTCTGTAAATAAAAAGAACAATTAAGCGTTCAGACAGTGTTTTATATTGCTTTTGGAACTAAATAAATACCAAACACAAGATTGGAGGTAGGTAGCTGAATGCTGAGGACACATAATGAGATAAGAAGGGTAAAAAAATAAAAGATGTTAATTGCCTCAATTCCATTACAGATGGAAAATTTGTGGCGACTGAAATGTACACAGGAAATAATGGGGATTATTGTTTGTGGATACTTGTTTACTGTTGAGAAGGTCACGTCTCACCGTCATCTAGTAACTCTAAGGTGCTGACATCCTCTCCTCTCCCATCTGACACCACAGCTCTGTATGAACCTGCCTCTTTCTTTGTGACCTGAGGGAAAACCAGCCACTATATTGAAATTAAACATATTCATAACTTCTTAAATTAAATATTGATAACTCTGGAGAGCAACCTCATCTTTTATTTCCAGGTTAACCTTAAAATACACTCCAAGGTGAACCTGAAAGCATCTCACAATAATATACAGACTGTTTATCTTGTTTTCTCTCACTACACCAGCTACCATTTATAAATGCTGATTCACTTTTGCCTGAGCTCTTAACTCCCCTCCCCACCTCTAGTAGAGGTGAGTCATTTTGATACCTGTGGGATTGTGAGTGTGCTGACCCCTGATGACTGGTCATACACAACTTGGGTCACCACGCCTTCTTTAAACCACTTGAGAGACGTGTCCTTGTTTGTATTTGTCACCTGTGTATGGAGAGATATACCATAGCTCAAACAAAATAGTACTAATAATCTCTAAAAATGACATGAAATTAAAATGACATGAAAATGACATAAATTAATTAATCACATTTATGTAATAAATGCAACCCTGTGTACTGATTAAAAGAGTCAGAATTACTGTAATCACTGGTTTAACATAATGCGTTGAAATGTTAAATGTTAATGTTAAAAAAATAATTTAAAAGAAAAGTTTAACATTTTGGGGAATGAGCTTATAGTTTATTATTTTTTTGCTAGTACTTTTATTCCTGTGTGCACTGACATAAAGGCGAGCTGCTGTAACAAAAGAGTTTCCCCTCGGGGATCAATAAAGTATTTCTGATTCTGATTTTCTTTCTTGCCAAGAGTTAGCTCTGTCCACTCAATAGGAAGCTGGAGCCAGAGGCAAGCTAGCTTAGCATAAAGACTGGAAACGGGGGGAAACAGCTAGCCTGGCTCTGTCCAAAGGTAACAAAATCAGCCTACCAGCACCTCTAAAGCTCAATAATTGACATGTTATATATTGTTTCTTTAATTCGTATAAAAACTGGAAAAGTGCAAAACAACATGAAGACTTCAGGAAGTCACCCAAAATGTCTAATTATTCCTTTAATAAGTAATAATAAAAGTAGAACATTGTCTTGGCTCCAAATTATGTGTAACAGATTAACACAAGAAATTCTTTCATAAGGAATAATGAAGGGCTCTTAATATGATGTTAGGTTAGTTCTGTTATTGCCATTTAGTCTGTTAAATGTAAAAGTACCTTGCACTTTATAATCAGTTCACAATCCTCATTTACACTCCACGACAAGAATTCCTGGAAATAGGGTCCTTGGAAAACAGAACACATGATTATCCATCTGTACTGAACAATAGAAACAGTGACCATCAGACAATAATTTATTCAGAGCAACCAATGAAACACTAATGCATTATAATATGTAAATGTATGGCAATTATGGCAAGTTATGTGTGTGTTAAGCTGTGTGATTAACCGGAGTACTGACAGTGACAGCTGCCTGAAATAAGGTGGTGGGACTATTCAAAATGCAAGAAATAAACATGTGTCCCACTTGGCTTAATATCTCTTCTGCATCATATTGTTCTGCATGTAATGGACAAAATGTGTTATGTGGACTTTGAGTCTCACATGGACTTTGAATAGTGGAAATGGAGTGAGATAGTCTATTTGCACAAATGGGCACTGGCACACTGGCATCTGCACACAAAAGAGTTGTATAGCTTCTCCTTATCACATCTGAGAGCTCGGGTGATGAAAACATGGGACTTCAGTAGCACCGGAAGCTTCCTTTCTTTGTTTATGTGACTCTTTAGTTTCAAGAGGTTTGGGCAAGAAGAAGCAGCTGTGTCATTACACACAAAAATCATTAAAAAGCTACTGCGATTATTGGATGCAATCTTCACCTTGGAATGAGATGAAAGAGTCATGTTTGTATCTTTCAAAGCAATGTGGTATCACTCGCTCACTTTATAATACACTGATACAACACTATTGTTTCAGCAAAACAGAATATTTAGAGCAAAGGCTCTCATTGTATTTACTATACAGTATGTTGTTTGAAGACTTCTCACCAGACTTTCTCTCATGGTCACGTCGGTTTGCATCAGCCAGGGCCAGCGTCTGACGGAACTCTGCCAGACACAAACAATATCAGACTGAGTGCAAAACAGCACAATCACACAGGTCATATGGAGAGAAGTGATGATAACCCAATGTTCCAAAAGTATTGTATTTCCAAAATAATCTCAACTTCACTTTAAACTGCTGGGCCAATCTTAGGAGGGGTGCATGTGTGGGTGAAGAAAGTGTACTTTTGGGTGAAAGTAGCCAAAATGGATAGTTGAAAGAAACAAAAATAAAAACAGATAGAAAAATAATCACAGGTGCCTGATGTGCCGTACACCAACAGAACCCAAAAATGTTGAATTTAGATAAGTATAGGATAATTTATTCATCCCTAAAGAACATTTTCTTTCCTCAAGTCATCGTGGCACAAATCAGGTTCTCTAATTGTTGTTGAAAGAACGAGGCAATTAAGAAGATCAGATATTTGCCATCCAGAAATAACTGCACCATGAATGCAGACTTTTACTTCCTGAAAAACATCATCTTTAATGTGACCTCATGCAGTGAGGTAAAGTGTAAACAATAACTGCAATCAATAACACAAATGTGTCTCCATAACTGACATCCCTTTGTTTATATTTGAGAATAATCTGGTCCTTGGGGGTCCTGGTGGTCGAGTGATTAAGATACATACCATGTATTTGAAACATCACTGGTTCGATTCCGGCTGAAACGCCTAAATAATGTATCTTGTCCTGAGTTAGGCTAATCATTTTACAAATTTTCACTCAAAAAATACCCAGAACAGGAGCAGATCAGTTAAAAAAAAAAACTTACTTTCACCTGGATTTTATGTCCCTACACACACAGAAGTTATTTCATTTGTCTTCTGCAGGAGGACACTGATCACCACAGTTTATAGTAATCAAAGTCTTCTTATGATGAAAATCTGGGGAGAAAATGCAAATGAGCTGCTCCCTCTGAGTAAGCTTTTTAAAAACCCATGATTGTACTGCCGAGCATTTGAATTGCAAATGTTTTTAAAAAAAATTCTTTTCACCAAGATATTAGATTTTCTTTCATTCATTTAATATTCAAAGTAAACACGAAAATAACTAGCCTCTGTCCCAGGGCCACAGCTAGGATTTTAAAAATACCGAGGTCATGAGACCCCACCATGAACAATTTGGCGGAGACACTAAAAATTTTTCATAATTTATTCAATTATACTTTTAGTAAATTACCCAAAATGAAGACCTAAACATTTCTTTTCTTCTCCACTCTGCCAGGAATAAAAAGGTGGTGGGGAAATTCTGAATTATCTATTTACTGTCCTAAAGCAATCACATTTAGATAGATTGACTCTAAAATATACTGGAGTTAGTTCTTAATTGCAGGATGGTTGCTGAAGTTGCTGAAACCCTCAAATTCCCAGAAAAAAATACAGGACATGACCTCAAAGGTGGCTAGAGCCCTAGTCTCACCCAAACACCCTGTTTCAAAGGGAAATACATTAAGGAAATAAAGATAACATTTCATCACTGTGTCAGTGTGATGTCATATTTACATTAATGCCTGGTCTCTTCTATTGTTCCTCCACATTTGTGCTCGTCTTTCATTATGGTATGTAACAAAAAAACAATATGACAACTTAGTGGGCAAGGGACTTACTTTGATCCACAAAGACCAAAGTGAACTGGTTTTTGGCTCGGCCGTCCCGCAGCTGAGCCGTGTAAGAGCCCTCGTCCTCCTGAGAGAGCTGATCAAACAGTATCTCCACCAGACCTTTGGCCTTGTCGAAGTTGATCTTACGGTGCTGCAGAAGAGCAAATAGGCATTGCCACACATCAGCTCATATGCAGACAGAAGATCCCAGATGGCAGGTAGCACGCCACTTGCAATCTACTGTATAGGTGGTTAGTCATACAGAGAGAATATGGTGTGAATCAATGTCTGAAATGACAAATGCACACTGTAGATGAAATATTTATTTTTTCTAGTGCATACACACAAAACAACACAAACAAATAGACACACAGAAAGCAGCCTTTGAGCTCATTTTCATAGCTTTTATGTTCATCAAGATAAGTGTATGCCTTGCATGTTGATAGGCCTCAGTAGTGTATGTGATTTGTGATTTGTATGGCAAGCCTAGGGGTCCTAATCAGCTAAATGGATTTTGAATTCGCATACCTCAGCTGTGATCATTTAGAAATAATGTGCAATCAGTACTGTTCAGATGGAGCCCTGATATTGGGAAATAATGGAATAAATGAAAATTAAGTAGAAGCAATAAATGGAAGCTGCTGAATATATAGCAGCCGCCCGCCTCACACAAACACGAGCAAACACAGACGCACAAAATGTATCTGAGTTGTGAAACCACAATAAATATACTGTGTTGTATTTGTTTTTCCCTCTGTGGACACATCAGGGTATGGTTCAATAACCTTGACGGCAGCGCCGATTATTTTTAGCTTGGTGTCATAACATATATCAGTGCTGAGGAGGTTTTTTCACATTCAGTTTGTGTTTCTTGATGATTATACTGTTGCTTTGTTTTAGGTCTTTAAAATAGCAGAAATCACTGCGTCACTATTTCCCATGTTTGTTCTTGCTGTAGCATTAAATTATTTTGTCAATAATAGGGTAAGGATGTTTATGAAATTGCTTTTTGTTTTTGTTGCAAATGGCTATGGCTTTCACTGAGATGTTTTATGAAAGTAAATGACTTTGGAGGTCATTTTTGAGATATGGGAACCACATATTAAGTGCAAGTATACACATTTCAGCATGACTCGTGCAAAGGATGTCATAGGAAATACACTAAAAGAGGGGACACGTGTTGATTATTAATATGTCTTAATATATTTTACATATCATGCTTTAGATGTCATTGGTGTTCACCCAGTATTAGAGACCCAATATTAGGTAATGACATACTGATGATTTACTACCCTGAATAATATTTGCTTGAAGAAAGTTGTCCAAATGATCTATTCATTCCACCTTTGTCTTTCTTTGGCATCTAACCAAAACTGATACATGTACCAGATGTGGGCTCCTTTAGATTTAGTGATAAATGTATTTGATGTTATATATTTCAAAAGGGAAATTTCTTCTAGTGGACATATGGAAAATCTTATAGGGCATACAACATAAACCAGCATGTCTTGACTAAACCACTGGTTTCCTTATGAATAACTTTAAATTAAGACCCAATTTACTGTAATGCAATTAGTGCCATTTAAAAATGTAGTATAGTATAATAAAAATATAGTCTTGCATAAACTCTATAGCAGTGGTTACCAACCTCGAGAACAGGACCCGCAGAGGTCATCCCAAAATGATTAAAGAGTTGAAGAAAAAGTATTTTCTTACAGAAAATAGTTTATTTTCTTTCTCACTTTCACCTCTTCAGGCCTCTAAAAATCCCTCAGATAAGAACAATACTGCGTAGTATCACCTCCACCACCCTCTAAAATCCTTCAAATGAGACAAATCTATGAAAAATCACTGCTCATAATCCAGGACCACATTGAGGCCATACCTTGGGATGGGGGGTCACAAGTAGACATCGTTTCATTTTAAAAGGTCATAAGACAAAAAGGTTGCGATCCTCTGCTCACTCATTTGTGGCAAATTGAATTCTTCATGCACTAATTTGGCTGATCAGGACTGGCCCAACAATTCTTCCTGATACAGGCGATATAAATTGCTTAAAGCAACCATGAAGTCCACAGCTCAAATGGTAGGGTGACAAGGTTAAGGGGCTCTGGCAGGTGTCCATAGAAATAGAGTAACAATGACTAACCTCTGTAAAACAATAATGCTTTTCCAGAATGTAGAAACATAACACATGCCCGTTGGTGGATCCTTTTATCTAAAACCTTTTATTTTTATCCAAAACCTTTTAACAGTGGGAATCAAATCTTGTAACCCTACCAGAGTTTGTGACATGCTCGAACTTTCTGAGCTGCAGTATCGCAGGATAACCTACGCAGTGGTTCTTACCGGAGTGCTGGAGATTTCTCTGTCATTGAAGATGAGACGGAGCTCAGCAGCGTTACTCAGACTCTCTGTCTGAAGCCAAAGACGTACGTCACCTTTCTCAGAAACCTCCACCTGCCAGCCCGACTTCAGAGCTATCACTGCCAAAAAACAAACACAGAACGTTTCAGGATATGCTGAATTAGATTAGATGAACTTTTATTAATGTAGAATACTTAATGTGTGTTTAAATGAACACTGATATGTACAGATTCATTTTACTGACCAGTATCAGTCTTGCTTTGTCTTTACACCATATGTCTGAATGTACTGTATCAAGACAACAAATGCACCAATAATTCCTGTATATTTATCAAGTTTACTGATGAGAATTACTCTGATACCAGCTGATGAGCTACTCTTTTTTCAAAGTGTGATTTCTCTTAAATGTCTTCTTCTCCATGATACAGTACAATGTTTTTGATACATACGTGGATTTCTGACTTGCCAGCTGAGTTCTTTGAGTCGTTCAAGGTCTGCAAAGAAGCAAAGCAGTAGCTGAAGGTTAATAAAACTTTGATCAGGACTCACATTTTGTTAAAGTACCAGTGAGTAGAACAATGGCTCACGGTGGCTCGATTTTTAACCTGAAAGTTGATTGAGAACATATGCTTAGTTGAACAAGTGGAAGCGGTTGTAGCAGCATAATTATTTGCTTGAGAAAACCTTGCTAACCCTTAAAATTAAATGTCCTGCTATTCCTGCAGCCATCAGCTTTTTCAATAACACAAGAGACAACTGAGTTGGAGTGTGTTTTTGTCATTGTGTCAAAGGTGAAGTTGTGAATTGGCCAAGACAGTTTCCTAAACTTCTACTCTATCTTACTTTACCTTCAGCTGTGAAGTCGTAGCTGGACGACAGGTTTGTGTTGTCGATCATCTCCACTGTGTAGAGACCCAGATCCTCCTCAGAGGGTTCTGTGAAGATGAGGACTGACCTGATGGACACATTGAAAAACAGACAGATGCATCTAGAGAGCATCTTCAGCCTCTTGTTCAGCCTCTTCAAATTAAATGATTGGTTTACATGCTATCAGTGAGTGGAACGGTGTGAATGTGAGAGCTGGCAGGCAGGCTTCCCTACAGCTAAGAGAAGGGATAATTCAAAGAGGCTGACATTCATTAGGAATCCCAGAGAGAAATACTCCAAAATTGTTGCTTTACAAAGGGAATTAATTTGGTCCGGACCACGTCTAATGTTATATTTAAATCTTATTATTTAAAAACATAACAAAAGTAATTTGGCATATGATACTCTATCCATCCACAGTCCTGGTTAGTTTGAAATCTGTCTAAAGTTGTAGGATTAACAGTATTTGTTGGGTCACTGCTGAATAAACAAGAGATGGCACTTAAAGTGTGAAAAGCACAGAGCTGCTGAGGGATGAACAGGCAGAGATGCTTACTGAGAGGGAGTCTCCACTGAGTGTGACGCCTCTGCGTTTTTCTCACAACTTGAATGGGCCCTTCTAAATATCACCTCTTGTGCTACATATTTCTTGGAATTCAAACAAGTAAAGACGTACAGTCCATGTTGCACATGAACAACCATACTTATTCTTCTTGGTTTCTGCCCGAGCTCTCCCAGCGTCAATGGGCTCTGTGTAGTCCTTTCTCCAGAGGAACTTGCTGTCGTTCATCTCATCAGCCTCATAGCCCAGGAATATGAAACCATCATCGTCCACTCCAATCTCAATGTTTTTGGTGCCTGAGGAAAATTCCACAATGTTAAATAAATGCTACCAGAATGTATAATATTTATCTCCTATATATTGTGCACATACTGTATACTAATGAATGTATCCATACTTTTACTTATTTTAACCTGAATATGCTCTAATTTTTATTTCTAATTGATTTCTTCATTTAGCAGTTTGTACTACTAAGTTTCTGGAGCCAGAAGCCTTTGGACTGAGCCATGCTAGCTGTTTCCCCCTGTTTCCAGTCTTTATGCTAAGCTAAGCTAACCGTCTCCTGGCTCCAGCTTCAGATTTGACAGGCAGATATGAAAGTGGTATCAATCTAACTCTCGGCAAGAAAGCGAAAAAGCGTATTTCCCAAAATGTCGAGCTATTCCCTTAAAGGCACTTGTCATGTTTTATTTGTATATCTGGGATGCTTAAAGAAGGTCCCTGATCGAAAGCTTGTCTCAATAAATAACTATGACACAGACTGGACTGTGTGGATGCTTTTCCTATTATCATATGTTGTATCTTAGGTCCAGAACCTCCAACAAGCCTTGGAGGTGATTTTTCTTTTACAATATTCGAATATATGGAGCCATGGTGGCTGACCTGGTTGGGTCTGAGCTGTGACTGGCTCAGTGGGCAGGGAAGCAGAGCCCACTCCGGCCTTATTGACAGCCGACACACGGAGACGGTAGGTCTGACCCGCCTGAAGACCTGACGCCTGGATGTCATAAGAAACACATCAAATGTTTACAGATCATTGTTATAATTTGTCATGATTACTTAAAGATTTGGACCCACAGAAAGACAAGGGAATGAAATACTGGAGCACTTCAAGTTTCTGCTTGGTGGCTTTTTAGAGTCATAATACTGGTGTCTTACTGGCACTCACAGATTTTAAATACACTCATACTTTATACAACACAGGAATTGTTTGCCCTGTTAAATCAGGTAATGGACAAATCCTAATTGTAAATCATGAAAAAAAGCTTCAAATATATGAGTGTACTTTATCTCTTTATCTTTCTGTTATCTTGAACTGAAGCTTGTAAACATTTTTACACATTCACTCACCTTATAATGTGTGTCAGACACTGGCTTTTCATTCAAAGCAGTCCAGTTGTCTGATTGGTCACCCTGGCTGATTTCCAGCAAATAGCCAGTGACGGGGCTCCTTCCTTCATACAACGGAGCCGCCCACAGCAGCACCAGGGAGCTGTTTCTCACCTCCCTCAACTCCAGGTCATAGGGACAGCCTGAGAGGGAGGAGCAAGGGCCATGGACAAACTGTATATCAGGGTCAATGTTTTTGTGCAGGGGAGCTATAAGTGCAGAGGAACAGAGTGTGTGTGTTTGTGTTCAAAAACCCAGCCACTAAAAAACTAATAAAATTTCACACTGAACTACAAGAAAAATAAAATTCAAGGAAAAAATATTGGTCTGTATTTATTCCCTCAGTGACCATATTAAAACCAACCAAACAGGACTTCTTTGTCACATTGGGAAGTCATAACAAAACAAACCAGAAATAAGAGTAAAGTCAAAATGAGTACAGTGACTTTCCTTAATCTATCTCTACTGACAATATGCTGACACATGGTAGTTAATTTGCTTAATGATTTTAGGTCGCTTTTAAATTATTAACGGCATAGAGGAAAGCCCATTTGCCAAGATTAATGAGCTGCGCTTTAAAAGTGGCATTTGCGAGAAAGCCTGTCTCCATTCTCAATATTAATGTCACAAGTAGCTGATATGAGCGGGGCCAGAACTGCCAGGCTGTGTATTGAGCCACCACATACTGGAGTGACTTTGTGGGTGAGTCTGTGTGTGTGCATGCAGAGTGTGTGTATGTAATAATAATGCAAGGGCGTACTTTCCACAGGGGATGGGGGGTGGTGTTCCCGTCACTTTTCAAAATCCTATTTATGCATTATGATTTTCTTAAGATTATGTTTTTGGGCTTTTTGCCTTTATTTGATAAGAACAGCTGAAGAGAGACAAGAGATGTGGGAGAGAGAGGGGATGACATGCAACAAAGGGCCACGGCTGGATTCGAATTCAGACCGCTGCCTTGTAAATGGGCCGCACGCTCTACCAGGTGAGCTACCAGGCCGTCCCTCGGGTTGATTTTCTGGCGAAAATCTCTCTAAACATTGTTCTTTTATTGTCCAACCACCACAGTCCAAATGAGAGAAGAGAGGAGTTGATGAAAATGTCGATATTTTCATCTGAGTCTCCTTTCAGTTATTACTGTGCGCTCAAAGAAATGAGCTTAACGAGCAGCAGAGAGTGGTGCGTCCAGTGATTTACAGCCGTTGGTTTCGCCTCTCTGGCTACATACGGGCTTAGTTGTTGGTGGAGGTTATTAGAGCTGTGTGCAGCCTGAAAGGAATACCTGCAGACACTACTCAAAAAAGTACTGAAAAAGTACCTCTGGCTCCTTGTTTTTCAAATAAAAATTATTTAATGTAAATTATATTTTTATTTACAGCTAATAAAAGACTCTTGAATAAAACATCTATCACAGATAAGGCAGTAAAGCACAGAGATCCTTGTTGTGAAGATGTAAATAAAACATCACCTACCATTTCTATCAAGGAAATTAAACATGATTTTAAGTTCTGTTACTGCATTAAAAAGGCAGTTAATTTACACACAGTGAGACATTTTAGCTGATAGTGTCTTGCTCAAGGACACGTCAGCAGCACAGCCACCAGCCAGGGTAATATTAAAGGATTAAGTCATACATAAGCAACACATAATGAATTCCACTAACTACCTCTAACTTCAGGCTATTATTTTAGCTATTATTTCAGCTACTATATTATGCACTTGTGCTGACCTCTGCCTACCATTTTGCACTTTAATGTCATAATATGCAAATAGCCTGTTTTTATTCTGGTACTTTATTTTGACCTATCTACCAATTTTGTTTTGAGATGACTATACACACTTTTAATGGTGTCATTTTACATCAAAATAAAATGGTAGTGTGTGGTAATGAGTCCTCCAGTTGATGGATGGTCTTTGTATCCATCTCACCTCCCTTTCCAAGCCCGGGTCAATAAACGTTTTGTTACGTAAACCAACAGTCTTTAGAAGAAACTGCAGGTCAGGATGGTAATGGAAGAGGCTCAAATTCGCAAAGCTCTGAAATAATTGGATCATTTGGAAAAGATTGATTTCCCCCTCAACTCAAAAATATGTTGTACTTCGCTTGGATGTTTGACCTTCACTGTGCAGAAAGACGTATGTGCAGAGTGTGACACTACATGGTTGTTTTCACATTATTCTGCTGAAGGGGGAAAGTTTCTTTGTGCTCAACTTAAATCTGAGTTTAACACATGTATGGACAAGCGTGACTTTGTGACATCACAACTAGTTTGGAAACCAATACTGGTCCTGTATGCAACTTACACAAGTGTGATTTTTGTGTGTGGATATTTTAATGAGGCAGAAGGGGTAGATGTCATTTTCTAATCAGGAAATTTGAATTTGTGGAAAACTCAAAGTATAAGACAGAAATTATTATGCAAAGCTGAGTATTTTTTGTGTCTTAAAACATGTCTGGAGGGGATATTTAAGTAATCATACCAGCAGTAAGCAAGAAAGTGTGCAGGATTTTTTCACCATTATTTAAGTTACCCTCCAATGCACCAGTATTAGGATTTTAAAGAAAATCCACTTTCTGAAGGAACTGATTTGAAAGTGAACTGACATGTCCTCCTCACCTGGCTCTGGCATCGTCCACTTCTCACACAGGAAAGCTTCACTGGCCTCAGAGGGCTTCCCGATGCCAGCCACATTGGCAGCAAACACACGGAATTGGTAGAAGTGTCCACTAGTCAGGTTGCAAACCTATGGAAATATATCAGGCATAGAATAGCTGATTAACTCTAGTGAAATGATGGTAGTGTGCAGCAGTCAATATTATTATTATTATTATTATTATTAGTTTATAGTTTGAAAATATCTTATAATAATATATGAATATAAAACCAAGGTTTGGTCCTGAATCATATGTTACATGTTACAAGATGGACTATCTAATTTGTATTTATTCTGATTTCTCGGGTATAACACGGTACATGTCTTATCAGTGATCTATGAATTTCCTTGTAGACAATAAAGGTCTAACTTGAATTGGGTTTCTTTATTTTTTCAAAACTTTTTTGTAGCATTGTTTAATGTAGCATAAAAACTTCTATTCCTATTCCTTCATATAAATCAAAATGACGCAGTTCACACAGGCTGTTTTTAAGGAAAACATGGATCAGTTGGCACATCATACAGGAGCAAAAGTTCTCTGGTTGTACAGTTACACCCCTCCAGACTCAACCAGGCATTTTGCAAGGTATTAGCGCCGCTGCTGCTGCCACAGCATTTTTTGCAGAGCCCCAGAGGTGCTTTGGCTTCAGGAAGAGAAAGGATTCAGCCGTATTGATCTGTTCATTGATCTTCCTATTCACAGCCACTTAGACTTTAAGGCCCTTATCGCCTCTGTGAACAGTTGTGAACTTATGCTGCTGCTCCCGGCTCTCTCCCAGCAACTAATTGACACAACCAGAGGGAGCTTATTTCACAGTTATTGCAATCGCTATCTAAAAACCAATTTCCCCCCACCTACCACCCCCTTCATTATCGATAGATCCTTCTCTAACCACATTTTGCTAGAACGACAATCTTCTTATCAGATCAATATACAGTCCAAGAAACGTAAAGGTTGCCTGCCAAAATAAGTGGAAGAAAGTACAGCTTTCATCCACTAGATGGCGAACAGGCTACATTTGATCTGTGCTTCATCATTCACAATAAAGCAATCTACTGTTAGCAGTGATGGAAAGTAAAGTAAGTAAGTACATTTATCCAAGTACTATGCTTAAATACAAGCTTGACTTTTCTTGAGTATGTCCATTTAATGCTTCTTAATACTTCTACTCCACTACTTTCATATATTTCAGAAGAAAATATTGTACTTTTTACTCCACTACATTTATCTGACAGCTATAGTTACTAGTTACATTGCAGGTTAAGATTTTACATACAAAAACACATGATAAGCTTAAAATACAATGCAATTTGTTAAGATTAAAACAGTTGTTTCCAATATTTTTGGCTTGTGCCCCCTTACAAATAATCCATGAGTAGTTGCGGCCTCTTGTCATGTTTCAGATGTCTATAAATTGCTAGCATTTCTCTTCGAAACTTCTTAGACGGTTTGATTTAAATAAATGTTCGAGGCTCAAAGAGGTAAAAGTATCCCAATATTTCACAAAAAAGTAAAGATTAGTGAAAAGTCCAAAAAGTGAATATAAATTTGTGTACTTCTACTTTTGATACTTAAAGTACAATTTACTGATAATACTTCTGTAGTTTAAGTAGGATTTTAAATAAAGGACTTTTACTTGTAATGTATTTTTACAGTGTTGTATTGATATTTCACATATTTGTTGTTGTTCTAATAAAGCAGGATCAGTGACATGTCTTAAGTTGTGGAAGCTTTCATGGCAAAGTCATTTACATTTTCTGCACAACTCCAACCCAGAAAAGAAAAGGGGCCCTGAGCACAAAATAGCAGCACAATCAATATTCCAATTACAATTAACTCTAATTTGCAATTACTCTAATTTGCAGCCATGAAGCCAGCAACCTGATTTAAATAACAGCATAAACTCCTCATGTGGGAAGTGGAGATTGCACTTTTGAGCATGTTGTGGAAAATGCTCATTTACCCCAAAAGGGGGAGCTGCATGTTCTCATCAGAGGGTTCCTTCAGGGAAAAGGGGTCTCCAATCTTCAAGACTCTGCACTTCACAACGTGTAGGGCTAATCTTGATATAGTGGCACAGTCATTTTTTTCCCAATTAGCTTTGTCTTTGTTTTTTCCTGGAGCTAAAAACAACCACTCAGACATAATACATTTGCACAAAGTCTAATTACGGAGCACCTGTAATCTCCCTGAGAAAGGTTAAAGATTTCTTTCCTCCAGGTCTCCATGGACACTGCTTGTTGCCTAGTGACACAGCCAATGTGGATGAGGGAGCTTTTGCCAATATTGCCATTATTTGAAGCAACTGCTAAATAGAGAGATAATTTATATTGGTATAATTATATTAAAAGTAAGCCCTTATTGGTATTAGTGACTAGAAATCTCTTTGTTGGCTTACTGCAGGAATTTGTTATTGATTCTTTTCTTCTTCTTGTCATCAAAAGTTGAAAAATCAATTCTTTGTTCTAATACTGTGTCATTGAACAGAAAAGACACTGTTGTACATACTGCAAGTTCATGTGCACATTATGTAAAACATCTTTCTGCATTGCATATGATGTGATAGGAAAATAGTCTTTACTTAGAAACGAGACAAGAGTCTACAACCATGCTAGTGGCTCTGTGAGGCTTTAATTAGGCACAGTGGTGCTTTAAGCTAAATGCTAACATGCTCACAATGACATTGCTAACATGCTGATGTTAAGCAGGCATTATGTTTATAATGTTCACTATTTTAGTTTAGTGTGTTGGCATGCTAACATTTGCTAATTAGCACAAAACACAAAGTACAGCTGAGGATGATTTAAATATCATTAGTTTTGCAGGTATTTGGTATTAAACCAAATGAAACTTTTGACCTGATGGTGGCGCTAGAGGACAAGTCAGCAGATCACCAAATTAATTAGGATTTATCCTCTGGGCACCCTGAATGTTTGTACAAAATTTCATGGCCATCCATCCAACAGTTGAAATATTTTAGTCTGGATGAAGTGGTGGACCGACCACACTACACCATAATTGCATCATGCTGGAGCATTACTGACCTTAAACTGCCTCTCTTTAGCAGGCTTCACGTTGACCTCTCCCCACGTTTCCATGCCCCTTTCCCTCTGGTCCAGGTAGTATCCACGCACAGGGTCCCCCCCGTTACAGGCGGGGGCTCTCCAGCCCAACACCATCTCTGATCCAGTGCACAGCAGCAGAGCGATGTCAGAGGGAGCAGAAGGAACATCTGGTGCAAGCATAACGAATGATAGAAGAGAAGTGATAGAGGAGAGTTTCTCAGCAGGCACCCATTCTTGCTAAATAGACCGAGAAATGACAATAACTCCTTGGCTGACTACAACTCCTGTCTAGAGTTGAAAATTCATATCTCCGAGCCTATATTAAGCCTAAATGAGATTGAAGGAAATATTCAGCTCATATTCTATTTGATAAAAACGTATTCCTCGCAAAGAATTGGATTTCAGCCATTTATCCTTAGGTAATGGCTGAGTGGCAGAATAGATGTGAGAATATATTCTAGCAGTGAGTGGCAAGCAAAATGAGTCATCATTGTACTGTACTGCAGGCTGCAGAGAACACATTATCTGAGTCTGCAACATGGGAAGTAAGAAGGTTCAGCGTTATGAGCTATTGTTGCCCACATGTACTCTTCTTCTTACTTCAAAAAAGGTTTTTTTGTTACTTGAAAAGCTGCAAACACTACTTTATACTTTATAGTGCTTACACATTTTTCAACTTTCAAGAAAACACATGTATTTTAGGAGGTAAAGAAAAAACTGTTTGGAAAGTTCTTGTCAATGTACTTAAAGATCCAGTCAAAACCAAAATTATTTTATCTCACAGGCCAAGAAATGATGTGTTTTGGTTTAAATCAAACCTACACTTACACATAAAATTACAATATTATTGTACTTTACATCAGAGAAATTTTGTATTCTGTATTCTTTACTGTGTTAGTGTTGGGTAGCTTTAAAAATAACTTATCTTTATAAAAACATTTATCAAAAATGCACTGATTGATAGATTCAACATTTAAATAATACAGTTAATGCTATGTGCTTTAAAATAAACTTCTGCGAGAAGAACCATGAGTTGCTCAGTTAGTAAAAGCATCAGAGAATATTTAGTCCCTGATACTTGAGTTGTGTCCTGAAAGAAACTGAAATTTTGCGTCCACTATTTTGGGAACTGGCCGGCAGGTGCACTTACAAATGGCTGATTTGACAAGGATGGGGTGAGACTCATTTGAGTAGCTGCTGTTTCCTGCTCGGCTCACAGACTTCACCCTGAACACATATTCCCCTCGGGTTTTGAGGCCATGGACTGTGAATCTGAGGAGAGACGAAGTTCAGGCATCTTTAGCTCAATGTAATTAATTGGCTGTATTAATAGAAATATTTTGTGAGAATACTTTTTAGCTGTAACTATTGTTTATTTTTTTATTCAGACTAACGTTACTTTGCAGGGGATCAGCTAGTGTACCTGCAGCCAACCAGAAACATGACAACAAAGCCTGTTTTAATATCCGTCCACATTACCTTGGTGTGGTAACAGGCTTGTTGTTGACAGTCTTCCAGTCTTGTTTGCCAGTCTCACTGTAATACATGTAGTAGCCCAGGATGTCGTCTTTTTCTTTGGGCTCCTGCCACTGGAGCAGCACCGAGGTGTCTGTGTCTCTGATGGCCATGACAGAGTGAGGTGGAGCTGGTGCAGCTGATGGGAATCAGATGAAAAGCCATCAGGTAAAACTTCAGCTTAAATCATCAAATGGAAAATAACTACAAGATAGAATTCAATCAACTCTTCCTTTGATTTTTGAAAATCCACATAGATCTTTTAAATACGAGCAAGTCTCATCCAGAGACGCACTGAAATTTAACCTGTGATTCCACATTACACTATGTCAGCGTTTCTGAAGCTGATCTGCTGAGCAGTGGCGAAAAGTGACTAAGTAATTTAATCAAGTATTGTACCTACGTACAACTTTGAGGTGCTTGTATTAAGTTGAGTATTTCCATTTTATACTACTTTATACTTCTATTCCACTACGTTTTAGAGATAAATATTGCTCTTTTATCACCTTAGATTTATCTGACAACTACAGTTAATAGTTACTTTGCAGATTCGATTCATCTTTTACATACATCATATGTTTATATGATCCACAAATAAAATATGATGCATTGTTATAGATAAAACTACCCATCAGTATATAAAGTAGTTAAAATTAGCTCCACCTAAATAGCTACAATATTAAAATGCTGCTTACATGTTAACAAATCAATAATTATAATCTAATATATAATAATGTAACACTGCTGTATCATACATTACTTGTTACTTTTGATACACATTTTACTGATAATACTTCTGTAAAATTTTGAATACAAGAATTTTACTCATAAAAGGAGTATTTTTACATTGTTGTATTGCTTCTTTCACATAAGTACAAGATCTGAGAACTTCTTCCACTGCCGCTGCTGCTCAGGGAGTTGGGTATTGATATTGTAGATTGTTACAATGTTGAGCTTTTATACTCAAATATGCCTCAATTGAGTGACTATGAAACATACATCAAACATACCATCGGCCTATTCATATCAATACACAAATCACTATTCTTTTTAGACTTGAGGCATAACTGTGCAAACTGTGATCCTAACGTAATGTGCAGTAACACAGGCAGACAGATGATCTTACAGGATGTAAACAAATCCGCCAAAAAGCAAGGTGAACATAACCTGATCATCTTTCATATTACAAAACTATTTGTGCACAACTACAGTTGGTACAGTACTGTAGGTAAAAGAAGTAGAACTACTAAATCCAACTGACCTTTACAACAAGCAGAGTAATAAATGGGTACAGTACAGTACAAAGCTGATTTTTTCACCTTGTGGCTTTCCCAAGGAGATCATTTCACTCGGCTCAGAGGGGTCACTGACACCGTACTTGTTGATGGAGCGCACTCTGAAGCAGTACTGCTTGCCCTTGACCAGGTCAAACACTGGGAACCTGGGAGAGTTTACCACCATGTCCAGACTGGCCAGCTGCCAGCTGCTCTTCCCTGCCAGGGACTGATCCAAGAACAGTATTAGAAAATCGCAAAGATAATTTCAAAAACACTATTTATCTCAAGGACATGCTCATTTTTCAGTATCCTTCAAATATGCTGGAGGATTCAATATGCACAGGAGAGAAGGACTGTCAAGACTGCCAAATAATCTTTAAATTAAAACTAGTGATTGTCTAGCCTAACGTACAGACAAGGGCAAAGAGGAATAAAGACTGGCAGTTTGGCATGATAGGCAGAGAAACTTATATCGTATATAGCCATACAGCCAAAAAGACAGATGGACATGCAGGTAAATTGTAGACAACCAGTGACTCATCTTGACATCTTTTCTTCATCTTTGTCAAAGCTAATGATGCTATATGGTTCAAACCTTCTTCATTTTATAGTCTGCATTTACTTTTCTGTTCTTCTCCTCTGAGTTACTATTATTTCCATCTGTGACTCCCTGTTTGAGGAGAAAAATCTAACAATAGAAAGGGGGTACGTCAAGGAGATCAGTGATTATAAAGTGCTTGCTCAAGGGCAAAAGGGATATTTGAATGTTCCCTTCATTATATAAGCGGAAGCGAAGCAGCAGGCTTTAGTAATTTCAGATGCCTGTGACAGATTTGACAGTTTTATTACCCTGGTAACTTATAAAAGTCCAATAAAAATCTATTTCCTGTGGCAGTTTTCTGATTATTGGACCTAGAAGCTGTTGGATGTCTGGGTTGATATTGGAGAGCCGAGGCCCTTTATTGTTGTAAAGAACAGGGCAGTCCCCACACTTTGAAATGCTGGAAGAAAACGTTTGTACTTTGAATCTTGTGTTGGGGGAAAAAACTCAAAATTTAAGATGTATTTTCTTTTCATTACCTTGAATGTATCATTGAAACACTGCTACATAAGTTAAAACTACAGTTACTGTAACTTTTGCCCAATCTTAAACCAAACAAACTCTTCAGATCCAGGTAGTTTTAAAATCACTAGTTAGAAAGTAAAAAACTCTTTCAAGTATGCAAGCAAGAAAATCAAACCCCCAATGCCGAAGCACATGGCATGAAAGAGCAACATCAAGGTCTGTTTGCTTTTAATGAGTCCAAATATTCCCACTGACACCACAGTGGTAGATGTATGTGTGTTTTTTTCTTCCTCCTGTCTCTTTGATTAGTGCTGTGGTCAGGAGCGTGCTGATAATTTGCCTTACATTCCAGTATCGGACTGCGCAAACCCAACAAGCGACTGGAGGAACTGATGATGCAAGATAATTGATCCTTTTGTTCAGTGGATGTGTAGGTATTACTAAGTACAATGGTTGTTTGAGTTTGTATATATATATATATTTGTGTATAGGTGTTTTTGTGTGTGAGAGAGAGAAAGCATGTATGTATCTGATGGTATTAGTATAGAGAATATCTCTTGGTAGTTGTGTGTGTGCATGGGTGTTTTCTTGTTTTCTATACTAATGAAGACCAAAAGCTCCACAATGAGGCTATTTTCCTGCTCATCATTACCTTAAAGGGCTAGTATAGGGGCAAACAGTTACCTGTTTTTTCATCCAGCATATGTGTAGCAACATTAGCATTCATTTTCACCTGACAAATGTAAGACTCTCCACTATGTTCACAAGCTAGTCGTTAACTGTCGCTAACTGTGTCCATCTGTTGTTTGGTACTGGGCAGGTAGTGTAAAGTGGGTTTAGAAGAGCTTTGTTGTTGTTGTTGCAGAAAACAGCTGTCTGCTGCTGGAAACAACGCTGATGAGAGCAGTCAGACTGAATCAAAACAGTAAAGTTGCAGTAAAACCAAAACAATGAGCTGAAAGATGCTAAAACGCTTCATAAAGGTTAAGGGGTACTACAGATTCGGGTGAAAATTCTGTTTATTTGTCACTACGAGAAACCCCTTTTCACATTACACAAAACCATCGGACCCATTATTAATATAAAAATATAGATTACAAAATCATGCATATTTTACATAACTGCTGCCCATTTTTCAAAGTTACCATAAATTCTTAGACTAATTTTTCACCTTCAACACAGCCATTGATCTCTGTTCATTTTAATAGGGTATGAAGATGAACTTGCAGAGACCTAACACTTGCTTGAGAGGTATAATCAAGTCTGCTTTTGGTTAGACATTTGCAGTAATTCAGTTGTGAGCAGGAACTGTCTCTGAAGGTTTATCTCAATCATTTAGCTAGTATGATGTTTTGACTTAAGACGTTTGACCTTTCAGGCTTTTTCAGACCTGAAGAGAAACTGAAGAAGCTTTTTGGATAAATGACAAAGCATCTTCAATCAACATTCCAGACCTGTGATTTCAATTCCCCTTTCTCCAGACATTGCATCACCTCGATGAATGATAGCCGGAAACTTGTATGGGAATATTTACAAAAATCTACTTGTTGATTTATCCAAGAAAGAACAAATCTGAGATTCGGCAGAAACTTTTTAATATCACTTTTCTCTATTACAATATAGCTAAAAAAAAACAACTCCATCCATGCTGTCAAAAATACCTGTTTTAAGCCAATTTCAAGTCTCTGCAAGTTTATGTCTTACTGCACTGACATGACCTAAAACTAAAGTCTGCCTTGGAGGTGAAAAATCAATCAACAAACATTTACTTGTTGGAATGGTCAGCAGTAAAGTGATTTGTAGCTGATTTACTAAAACCTTGCGTATGGTCCATTAGGAGGAAAGAGGCTAGGTTTAGGTGAGGGGCAAGGGGATAACTGTAGTCAACCAAGATCCCCAGAGTTATTGTGATATGAACATTTGTGCCTCTATGTGTGTGTGTGTGTGTGTGTGTAGGTGACTGACCCGCTCCACGTAGAAGGTGAGTGGCTCCCTGCCCCTTGGATCAGGCTCGGTCCAGCTCAGCACCACGTAGGTGTCGCTCACCTCGCAGGCGTGAACATTTGTGGGAGGTAAAGGAGCTTTGACCTGACCTGCAGAGCAAAGAGAGGAGGAGGCAGAGGAGGAGGACGAAGAAAAATTAGGTCAGTGAGAATGAATGTGGAGTCCAAAAAGTGTTGGCTGAGACACTGCTTTTTTTTAAATTCTCTTTTTGCTAAAATATTTGCATCAGGAAATGTCATGCTTTGTCTTATTAATATAAGTCAAACACACAATTTGTGAGATTTACCTCGCTGCCCCCAGTTTCAACTCTATTCCTAATACATAAGTATACCAGATAACATAAAGTCAAATAGCTTGAGTCAGCACACTTTCAATGACACTCCAAGCGACTGAAGGATGATGGAGTGTTCAGATTTAGTCAAAAGTCTTCGGTTTTTGTGCCCGTCTGTCTCTCTGTAAGTCTTGTCTCTGTTTGTATTCCCTGAAGAGTTGCAGAGCTGCAGTGATGGATCAGAGAGGAACTCCAGTCCAAAGACAGTGCAGTGAAATGAGAGATTCTGATCTGGTAGGAGCAGCAAGCCTGTGTGTGAGTGTGTGTGTACAGTGCAAGTAGTGAAACGTTTGTCGTTATTGTAGCTCTGTACTCCAGGAACATTGGATTTGAAATGAAACCATGACTATGAGGGTGATTTTAAGGGTGTCTGGTGTGTTTACATCCATATTGGGTGAACAGTGTAGGACTGACTCATAGCCCTTTTTATTTTAGAACAATACAGCAGGACAATGATCTTAAACATGCAGCTCAAGAAACCAATGAGATATTTAGGGCCAAAACGTGAAACTGTTAGGGCAAGTGATCATGCCTTTCACATGCTGAAGACCAGGGCAAAATACCTGAAATGAAACCTGAAATAAAACATAAATAAACCCAAAACAACAACATGTACTAGGGATGAGTCCTTACCGCAGCGGCCCGGGTTTCATTCATTCCAGCCTGGGGCCCTCTGCTGCATATCATCCCCCCTCTCTCTCCCCCCTTTCCTGTCTCTCTTCAACTGTTCCTATCTAATAAAAGCAAAAAGACCCAAAAAATATTGGAACATTGTTTGGACCTAATGTTTCTTTTTGTCGACTTTAAGTTTATTTTTATATCATGTTATATTTTAAGGAATAGTTTAGACATTTTGGGAAATACACTGATTTGTGTTCTTGCCGAGAGTTAGATAAAAAGATTGATACCACTCTCAAGTCTTTAAGTATGGAGCTGGAGCCGGCAATTTGTCTAGCTTTGCATAAATAAATAGTAAAAACAGTTCCAGCAAGTAACTCGGCGTCAAACCACAACTTGTCATTTTTACATTCCTGTTTATGTACTGATTTAAAAAGATAACATCGGATGGAGCCAGATTAACTGTTTCCCTTTCCTTTCAGTCTTTGTGCTAAGCTAAGCTCCTGGCTCTAGCTCCATACTTAACGCACAGTGGCATTGGTCTTCTCATGTAACTCTTGACATGAAAGCAATAAGCATATTTGCTTGTTGAATGTTGATCTAATTAACAAGCATAGCATAGCAAGTGTCTGCTGATGTTTATGGGTCATAGAGTTCACTGACAGCAAACACTTTGCAACCAAATATGAAATATAATGACATTATTTAAGCTTATTTTGATTTGTCCTATAAATGTTGGTTCTCTAAATATATTATTTACATATATTTCCTTTAATTGGGGGACTATTTACAAAAAGGGCCACAATTCCTCCATTGTTCTCCTGATGTTCATGTAAAGTTTAAAGTTTAAAGTTGGAACTTTATAGTTACTACCTCATAGTTATCGTTTAATTTCTTGCTAGAGTACAGAGCTAAAATACGTAACAAAACGTGTCACTGTCATTTTATTTACACACCACACTGTATGTGTGGACACTACTGGTGTACATTAGCGTCGTGACTTTACTATGTTGGCCTAGTCTTTTTTTTTTTTTTGTGGCATTTTTGCCTTCATTTCATAGTGACAGCTCATAGATAGACAGGAAAGGCGGGAGAGAGAGCGGATGACATGCAGCAAAGGGCTGCGGGTTGGAATTGAACCCGGGCTGCTGCAGTAAGGACTAAGCCTTAATGGTACGCGCTGTACCAGGTGAACTACCAGGGCCCCTGGGGCCTAGTCTACAAAGAACAACTACAAACTCATGGAGACAGGCAGCTGGCAAAATTTTGCTCCATCTCAGCTGTAACAGGTGCCAAAGGATGAACATAACCTATGTAAATATTTGAAACATTTCTACTCGTAATGTAATTCAGTTCAAATATAGCATTTCAAATGTGTGTGTGTGTGTGTGTGTGTGTGTGTGTGCGTATGTGAAGTTATGTGTTTTGCAACATCAGTCCAAGTTTGATGGAAGAATAATCTCACTGAGTTTACCTGAATGTAACTGTGTCTCTCTGTAATTTGATAACTTGGGAAAAAATGCTGCACACAAACACAATTCCATGTTTGTTCTAAACCTCCATTAAAGAATAGGATAAAGAAAGTATGAATGCACTGTCTTTGCTACATTTATTTTCTGTTTGCCTCCTCCTCCTCTTCTCCCTTTATCTCTCTCTGTCTGTGAGTTACATTGCCAAGGTTATCAGCCCTCTTCACAGGCATTCACACGGCTTCGGGCCATTATGTGCATTTACCAGAACACCACCAGGGACAGTTCATTCTTTTCACTTCTGTAAATGGAACAAATGCTCACTGCCTCAGCCATACAATTACTGCAGCTCGTTGTTCAATATAATATGAAGATACATTAAGCCACCGACCCGGGGCAGCCTACAGGCGAGGAGGCGGTACCCGGTGCGCCAGTAAAACATAGATGCTGTTTGAAATCAGGCGTGAAAATGTTCAAATGGCATCTTTTTTATGACAAAATTATACACTGTGACATAAAAATACGGCATTCTCACCTTCAAGCTCATCTTTTGTAATGGTGATCGTCCTTCCTCTGTCCACTTTGACCACTGGGGGGGGGGGGCAGTGAGAGAGAAAGGTTGGGGGCAGAGGGAATAAAGAAGGAAGTCATATCAGGGTAATGAAGTTATATGAGAGCCCATGATAACACTATTAGTGTTAATGTTAGAGGAGCAGCCACTGGTAAGAGAGCCAGAGACACAAAGAGGTGAGAGAGAGCGACATGGAAGGATGGAGAGCAGGCTGGAGGCAAGTCAACCTTCTGTCTGTCCTTCATCTGTGTTTAATGATCCACAGCATCTGACCAGAGCCCATCTGTCCTCCCTCTAACACACACTCACACTCTCGCACACACTCTCAACGATCTACATTACATCTCATTCGATCATTCTCATGTCTCCACTGTATAAAGTATTTAACAAAACCTTAACGGCTTGCAGTAATCTTTTAAGAAACAAAGTGTTCCACTCCAGGATGCCATTAAGAAGCTGTCACAGCAAGAACTGCAGAACCTTCCAGCTTTATAAAATGAGATCCACATCGACACACCTACATCTGTCTTCCCCGGTTGTGCCGTTATCTTTGCAGGTGTAATGCAGCAACCGAGACAGATGAGGTGAATTAACAGCAGGAATGAGTTGCTAACTCATTGCTGATGCTCTTTATAGTAGCAGATACAAACAAATTATAGGAAAAACCTGAATAAATGAGTGGAGAAACATAATGAATGCACATGTTTCCATATGGGTCAATGACGTGAATCATGTGCTACAACTTTCACAGTCACCAGATCTCAACCCAACTGAACACCTATGGAAGATTTTGGAGTGACGTGTTAGCCAGCGCTCTCCACCACCATGATCAAAACACCAAATGAGGGAATATCTTTTGGAAGAATGGTGCTCATCAATTCAATTTAACTGGGCTTTATTGGCATGAGAAACAGATGTTAACATTACCAAAGCACGTGTGAAATAAAAACATAAACAGAAAAAATGTGCTATTAGAATATATACCGATAAGTAAGATAATATAGTAATAATAATAATAATAAAAAATATTGACTTGAAGTTAAAAATACAAATACAAGTAAGTGAAAAGTACATAAACATTGCAACATTTTTTTTAATGAATGTGTGTGTATGTGTATGTCTAGGTCATTCACTGTCCCTCAGGTTGTGGTATGTTGATACATATTGGGCAGCAAGATATGGCCTGTCTCCTTCTCCTAGGAGCATTTTTAATTTTGAGAGCTCATTTAGCTCTTTGAAATCTTTGAGATTTAAGAGTTGAACTTGTTAAAGTAAATGTTTCTTATTTTATTGAATGTTGTACGTTGTAAGAGGAAGTGCATCTCTGTCTCAACCTCACCTGTCGAACAGTGACCACATATTCTGTTTTCTTTTGGTTGCCATGATCTTTTGTGTCTTCCTTTCACGATTGCAAGTTTGTGTTCACTGAGCCTGTCCTTGGTTAGGATCTGTCTCTGCTTGGGTTTGGAGGGCTTTGGGATGGAGGGTGTCTCAGGGGCTGGATTTAAGGTGATTAAAAAATTTGAGCACTCTCTTTTGAATATTAATTATCATTGTGTATCTGCCTAATTCTGCTATACATGCATTGTGTTTTTCTGTGTACCTGTAAAATGTATCTGCAGAATTCTGCATTTAACGATTCTGGTGGATGTTTGTCCCAACGGGTATAGCTACGATGACTGAGTGGACACTACCATACAACGCAATGGGCTGGATGACACTATCAAATATTTTTAGCCAAATTTTAATTGGAATTTGGAAATTATAAAGTTTTCTTTTAATTGCATTTAGAGCTCTTCAAGCTTTTTTTTTTAGTGCATTTACTGCCATGTTGAAACTCCCTGATGCTGTTATGGTTATACCAAGGTAGGTATAACTCATACTGTGTTCAATGATATGATTATTTATGGTAAACTGGTATTTATTCTCCTGGCATCTGGGGCATTTTTGAAAAATCATGACCTTAGTTTTCTTCATATTTACTGCCATCATCTCTCTGGTAGAGTTTTGGAGACTTGTAGAATAAAAGCCAAGGAGCATTGAAACTGTTCTGGAGGCCCAACAAATTACCTGTAGCTCAGTTCATTTGGTCCGGACAAAGAAAATAAATGATACATTGATACATTTTAGTTCTGGTACAAAAGAGTACTCCACTCCTATAACAATGTTGGACTCAAGATGGACAGTTTTTTTTTTAAAAACTGATGAAAATCTTCTTCAAATCTTCTTTTTTATTCCACGCATGAGTATTTTCACTTCTACTCCACTATATCTCAAAGGGAAATATTGTACTTTTTACTCCACTTCATTTATTTAATAACTTAAGTTACTAGTCACTTTGTAGAGATTAATAATGCAAAATATAATCAACAAATGCATTATTATGTATTATTATAGGTTAAGATAAAAAAGATAAGACTTTATTGATTCCAGAGGGGAAATTCACATGCTACCCAACACTATATATAGTAAGTATGTAATGATGTACATATTAATGCATCAATAATTATAATCCAATAATATAACATACATTATTCTAGAGTACTTTTACTTTTGGTACATTATGATGCTTATACACTTTTAAAATTTTGAATGCAGGACTTTTACTTGTAACTATTTCTACAGTGTGGTATTGAGTACTTCTTCCACCACTGCTTTTTACAAATGAACCAAGAGCTGTAAACATGAAGTTATACAGACTGACAGATAACTTATTCGTTGGACAGTTTTGGCGACTGTGACTCTACATGGACCCATGTGTGAGCAATAAAATTTTGGAGATTTACAGCAGACCATGCTGCACTTTTACTCCACCATGTGTTTATCTATCTTTTCTGAAGAAATAAGTGATTATGAGCATTGATTTTATAGACTGCAACTGCACCTCATATATCATTATGAACAGGTACCAACGGGATAAAAAAGAGGCATCTTGTACCATAATTTATTACCATGGTTACCCGATTATATTGCATAGATTATAGATTTCTTGAGAGTTCACGATCAGCATATTTAATAGTGGTTTTGCTTTTGAATTCGTGCTAAAATCTCTACTATCACAAAATCCTGTGGTCAGTCTGTTTTTGTTTTCACACCACAAATGAACTGAACCAAACAGGCAAACGCACCAAGGTTTGTTTGAACTGCACCAAACAAGTTACGCTGGTTTTTCACCAATTTGTGTTTCTCTATCTGTGCTTTTTATATGGCAATTCGACTGTCAGAGTGTGTTGTGTGTTACCCATGGTCCTGGTGTATTCCAGGGGGTCTTTAGTGAGGACGGGCTCGGTAGCCTTGGAGGGGCGTCCTGCTCCTGCCCGGTTAACAGCACGAACCCTGAACTGGTACAGAGTTCCTTCCTTTAGACCAAACACCGGGTAGTGGGACATTTTCTGAATATGCACATTGCAGCGCACCCACTCACCCTGACCGACGTCATATCTGGAAATCAGGAAATTTGATTAAGAGTAAAACAAAGAACCAGATGCATAATGCTTGAACCACTTTATATGCAATCTGCAGGATGTTACATTATAAAAACAAGTGTAAAGCATTTTACCCTGCACAACAACACATCTAAGTCATTTTTAAAGTAGAATGCAAGCTCAGATTACACAACATTGATAAAAAAAAACTGTTGCCACTTGCACACAAAACAAAGACAGAGAAGAGTGCAGTTTTACAACCATAAATAGGTTGCTAGGGAACTGGGAGATATCTTACATTTTTCTTTCCTCACCCAACATTCAGGCGTTTTTTCTTCTACTGAATAAAGAAGGAATGCAAGAAAACAACATGTACACAAATATACAATACATTTAACAAAAACACAGACACATGAAAATGCACGCACTAATGCACAAATTAACATGTTTTCTCTCTCTCTCCACACACACACATATACGTTCACACATGTACAGGACAATCTGGATTGATTGGTGTTGGTGATAAGTGCAGCACCTGTTCTCTGGCGGGAGTCTTTGACTCTGTTGTTAACACAGTGTTTAGGGCTGATAATTACCATGTATATCATCCATCTCATGTGAACTCTGTCAAATGGATGTAACACCACTGCCGTCCGCCACCACTGCCATCTTATATCTGCCCCAATCCAATTTCCTCACCAGCAGCACACAGAGCAAGACGAGGTTCAGCAGTATTTTCTTACTGCAGGTCTATTGTTGACTTTAAGTCAGTGTAAATATAATCTAAAATAAGCCTTTTTATGGAGATTAAATCAATGCGAGTTTACTGTAAGATCTAATCTTTGTGCTGAATATTCCTGGCAATGGAAAACCAAATCAATACTCTCATTTTACCTAAATGGAAATTTGAACATCATTTCCTTGACATCTGAGCAAACTCCTACTGCTGCTGAGGGAGGTTGTGCGATACAATCAAATGCTCCATAACAGCTACTAAATGGACCTTGTGGTGAGATTGTTTACTACTGTTTATAAGCCCATCAGTGAATTTTCAATTTAATTTCGCTTCACTTATGAAATACTTAAATCGCAAAAAAATTCAGAGATGTGGGCGTTGATTCAGGCCTATCCTTACCTTTCCACGTAATAACCCTCCACAGGTGAAGCTCCATCAGCACTAGGTGGCTGCCAGGTAAGGAAGACGTAGTCCTTGTTGACGTCAGATACCTGGACGGCCAGAGGAGAGGCGGGGCCTCCCAGCACTGAAGCTGATGCATCTGCAGCATGAAGAGGAGAAAGTTGCTTAGAAGAGAAAAAAACTGAGGAAGGAGATGGAGAGACTGGAGCAAGGGAAGAAATACTTTCAGAAAATAAATAAGTTGAGGAAGGAGATGGATATGAGTCTGTAATTGATAGTGGGCGAAAAGGAAAGAGTGGCGGAGAGAAAAGTGATGAGAAACATGGAAGGGAAGAGGAAAGAAGAAGATGATGTAGGGAAAATGTCATTGAGGACATATTTAAAGTATTCTAGCTCATGACATCATGTTATTTGGGCCGGAAAGTGAAAAGTGATGGATAAGGTTGGAGGAAGCAACACATTAACACATTACTCAATATATACTATACAATCACAATCAGAAGAAGAAGAATAACTTTATTAATCCCTTTCGGAAAATAACATTTTTTCACTCCATTGTTTACAATTTTACACACATAGGCCCGAAATACAAACATACACACACTCAGGACCGTAGACTTGCAACTGGGGGAGAGATGTTAGAGTGATGAGGCTGCTACGTAGTGGTGCATCTGAACTGAACTCGCCTCTCCAGCTACCAGTCCACACTCCGTACTGTGGTCCGTGGAGTGGATGTTATGAGACAGAGAGAATGGAGAAAAAGGAACGAGGAAATTATGCTAAGCGGATTAAAGTGATCGGATCAAGCACATATCTTTCCTGTTTTAAATTTGCATCCCCACCCTCCCTTCCCCCCTTTCCTCCTTCTCTCTCTCGTTTGTTTTTGCTCTCCTGTACCACCTATTTGTAATGCAAATATGACGGCTGAATGCATGTGGGTTTTCTCCCACATGCAGGGAAGTTCGCTTATTCACTAATTAGGACCTCCAGCTCTGGTAGAGATTATGCTACTTAATAAGAGAGAGAGAGAGAGACCTGAGCCAAGATTTTAAAGGAGCTTTGCAGGAAGATTCATTTTGCATTTAAGTGTTTGGGTACATGTGTGTGTTTGGACTAGTTCATGTTAATTTTAGGTGTAAGTGAACACCGAGTTCATGAATGATTCAGTGCACACATTATCTGGTGACTGTGGCAGTTAAGGTGCAATACATGTATGAGTAAGCACTGGTATTATATTGAAACACATAGTCCTGCCAAGCCTACTTGCAGAGCAGCCCAGACACATTTCAAATGTTTGATGAGTCAAGTGGGAGTTGTTCTATGGTTTATTTGCATGCTGCAAACAATGTGCGAGAGAAAATAGCAGTCTGTGAAGAATATATAGTTTCATTGAACAAAGTTAACAAGCCCTCTACTGCAGAACATCTTGATTGATGGTGCAATTTCCTTGTATGAATCAGGGTAGTTTGCTGACAGGAAATGAAAGTAGAACCAAAATCTGGTGAATACAAATTATGCTTTGAGTGAAAGTTTCAGTCAAAACACCATTTATCCAGCTTGGGACAACAAATGATGATTCCATCCTCAAAAACACTATTTTTGCATGCAGTGTTTTCAAGGGCACGCCTAAGTGCACTTGTACTTAATTTATCTTACCTGTATTATAGTGTATTCTATTTTGATTTGCTTAGTACTTCTATTTCTTCTATTCACAAGTGTGCATTGACGTGATAGTGAGCAGCTGTAATGAAAGAGTTTCCCCTCAGGGATCAATAAAGTATTTCTGATTCTGATTCTGATAAGCATTTGTCAGGTTTTTCAAACATTAAATGGATCATTTTGGAATGACGCATATCACTTGCAGGCTGTTTCGAGATACTATTCAGTATTTGAACGGTTTCTGATGTGATCTGGTGTGACAGCTATTTACACGCCTGCCATAGTGTCCAAGAGCAGACTGTGAAAGCCCTGGAAAAAGCTAATAAGTGGACCTTGTGTTAAGATTGTTTTGCCAAACTACTTTTTCCAAGGTTCAAGATTGAACCTTTACACTCTACATTCTAACCATTTAATTGTAAAACGCAATGAATACCTTTTGTTATAAATAACAACAACCTGATGTTTGAGAAATAATTTAAATAATTAAACCCTTTAAAATACTACATTAGATTAGTAAAGGACCAAAAATAGGTACAGTATTTACATCAAAACCACTTTCATGTTGGTCCTCACCTTTGACATAGACAAAAGCACTGTGTTCCTGGATTTCATCCCAGGTCCTCAGTTGGACAGTGTAAACACCTTCATGTTCCTTGTGTGCAGCCTTTAAAGTGATGGAGGTCTTGTCGTTGACTGTCTTAATGTCCACAGTGCTCGACTGATGCAGCTGAATGCCTAATGAAAAAATTAAATAATAAAACCTATAGCACGAATCTGAATTGTCAAACATCTGGCTCATATGACTCCTCTTCAACAGTACTTACCATCTCTGAACCAGCTGACATCTTGCTGGAAGGGCAGCAGAGCTGAGGTAAAGGTACATTGCAGGGTGAGACTGTCACCCTCCTTCACCCATGTTGGGGGGAAGGTGTCGCCAAACTGGGCTTCTTGCTCAAGCTTCAAGGCTAGGGGAGAGGGGGTGAGGAGAGATGGAGGACAAAGTTGGGAGGTGACATGGTAAGAGGAAAGGTTTAGGACAGGAAGGAAAGATAAAGTGGAAGGAGGGGAGATGATGTAGAAGTGGAAGAAAGACAAGAGGAGTAAATAGGAGGAAAGCTGGCGAATGAATCCGTAAGGTAAGGTAGAAGAAAAATAAAAACAAGAGAAGTATGTTTCATCAATATAAACACATTCACTTTTCTCACTAGTGCTGAGCAAAAATAAAATTGATATTGAAAAGTAGGTCCACTCCAGACACAGCCTTACTGCAGCAAAAAAAGTATTCCAGACATAATTTCAGATAATTTTGGGTGGATGTTGGACTATGAAATTGCTCCTCCTTTGGACCACTACAAAGGAAAGAAGCATGACAGGTAAAGAGGAGAGGAATCAGGAAGCAGAGGATGTGCAGGAGGTAAGTGGCAGGCAGGAAAAAGTATGCTGATTCCGGATGATAAGAAATGAGAACTCATTCCATAACACCCCCGAAGCTCTGTCACCAAACCTGGTCAAAAAAGCTCTTATGTCTCTATACCATTGAGTACATTTGTGCAATAAGACCGGTTTTTCATTATTCTCTGCAAGCTAGCAGTAACAAGCTTCCTTCCTCAGTTTCTCTCATTAGTGGCAGGGAGTAAAACTGAACAAAGCAACCCAGAGGATCTTATTTAACTAAAAAAAGACCATCTTATGTAGACCTGCATAGCCATAATAGACAAAGACCCTCTGCTTCATCCAAGAGCGCACAGAAACAAAGGACAGTCAGGAGAGGCATACCCTGGAGGAAATAACAGAAGACAGCAGAAAGGCTGAAGATGTGACATCTTAAAAGTGAACAATTCCTGACAAGTTATTCCATCCACTACCATTCTCTCACTTGTCAAAGCACTGAAGCAATACAATCTGGAAGTGAGAGATATGTGTGGCACGAGGTCTTGTCAAATCCCATTCACTGGGATGAATCTGAGAGGCTGTGACATGTTTCTTATAATGATCTTGTTCTGCTTAGCAATCCATGCTATCACAGGAGCATACGTAACTTTATCAAAACACACCGCTTGGATCTTTGTTTCCCATCATTCAAACGCTCAAACCCATGCTTCCCTCAGCACAATGATGATTAAGATAAATTTACCACATTTACCTCATATGAGATTCATATGAGATAATCAAGTATCAGTTATATAAAAATGGCAGGTTGTAATTCTTTAGCACTTTCTCGCAGGCTCTGATGCCATTACATGCTGATAAAGCTTTATTCAAAATGACTGCCACTTAATTTCTGAGTGTGTGGGGAATGTATTGTATTGTATTGCACCTACAGAAGCACTGGTGTATTCGCAAGATATTGGTTAAAGTCATAAAGACATCCCTGCATAAGGAATGATGATCTGTATATATATTTGTCCAAATTAGATGTGTGTAGGTTGACCTTACTTTGGCAGTTTTGTCTCCTCTTTAAAAAAAAAACGTAAAATAAAAAATGGCACAGATAGATAATTCTCGGTGTGCAAGAACCATAATTTTCATTTTAAAAGCTGATTTACAATCTACTCAGACTTAAGGCCAAATCTAAGAGTAATAGAGTTAAAATTCCATTTTACAACGTGTGACATTCAATACTCAAGCAAGTGGTCAAAGAAGCAGACGACAGTTAAACATATCCCTACACTACTGAATGTGAAAATGTGCATTTGAAACATATATTTCTTTGTAAAATGTTTGCACAGCTAGGCTAACAATTAGAACTGTAGATCCAAGATGAACCAGAATGTATCTTTGCAAAATTAGGACATAACTTAATCATGTTCACCTTCATTTTTACTTCCAAATTCCAGTAAGTGGTTTAGTTTATATGGTTCAACAGTGAACTTAGAAAATATTGTCTGATTGCTTGTGTGTTTTCTCAGTTGTAAAGCAGCCTCTAGCTGAGTCTCTGCAATAAAGTTGTTGAGTACAGTGTTCATAATCATAAGCATGACAGAAATGATGGCTAAAGCTACAGACATAAGACGCAGGTTGCAAAACCAAGGATTTTAATAGATAAAGCAAACTTGGAAATCTCACAGGTGTGGTGGGTGAGGGTGTAAAAGTAATCACAAGAACTGTCACTCTCATTCTCAACAAGTCCTCCAACTAAACAATAGATTATGTCATTTGTCAGTGCTTTCCAAATGACCCATATCAGCGTTTTATGATCTTGTGCCCCAGGACAACATCACTTCCACATCACGCCTTCCAAAATGAATATGACATTTACAATAAATATTCATATGCCTGTTTTCTGATCTGCCACTGCTATGGTTAAGGGTAGGTTAAATTTAGGCACTAAAACTACCTGGTTATGGTTAGGTAAAGAAGAATTGGTTTACCCAAAGAAGAATTTGGGTAAAAGACGACTTCGTTTTTGTGTTTGTGGTCAAGAAGAACTACTTGGTTAAGATATCGTGGTCATGATCAAAAGACATGAATCCCGACTGCTGGAAAGAAATGGTTGACAGTGGTCTCCCATGTCAAAGTTACATGGCTGACCCATCCATCGACCCTGACCTCCTCCCTAAGAGATTTCGCAACACTAAAACATTGTCATGCTACTTCTGCCTTTGCTTCTGAGAGACAAAAGTTATCATTCGCTTTGCCACAAGGGGCCCTTTTTAGGCCAACTTAAACAGGTTATTTTAGGCATTTGAACGGCCAATCCTGTTGTTTTCCAGGTGACAACAGTCTCCCCATTCAAGGCAAAATATGAACAGCTTGCCTGATCAGATACTGAGCATATATGCAAATACAGGCTGAAAATGTCATGATCCCCACACATGGTGGAGGCTAGACCAAAGATGCTCCACAGCTTGGAGCAAAACGAAATACATCCCCTACTGTCCCTGAAATTAAATATACATGACTGCCGTTTCTGCTCAATTGGAAGCAAGTCAGCAAGTATCCCACAAACAGTCTTACTTATACCCATACATCCATGGACATGTACACCCGCACAGAAACATAAACTCCCATGATAAATAAACACCGTCAATAAACTGCTCCCTTTCAATCCATCCATATCTTTATGAGGTGCAACATGCACAGCAGAGCAGAGCAGAGTGTTGTGTCACAGCCTTCAAAGCTACCCAGCCCTCCCTCGTTTACTGGTGGAGGGAATAATTTCAAAGGGTGGCAGATAAAATGAAAGGGGACACTTTTCATTAGGCCCGCGGCCTGCATGAAACTTACCGGGGGTCTGTGAGCTCTCTGAACCAGCCACGGCTCCTTGATATGCTGAATTGCAGAGTGGTAGAGTGGCAGAGCGGCGGAGCAGGACAGATTGGAGAAAGGCAGGGAGGGTCAGAAATGGAGACAGGAACAGAGAGAGATATTGTGAAACTGAAAGAGTTACAGCAGACATATCAAACCTGGCAATGCCACATTTATGCAAGTCACATCTAATATTCCCTTTAACCTATTTTTATCAACCAAAGACAGCCTGTGAAATGTAGATGGCAAGGAGAAGCCTCGAAGTGTCTCATTAAAGCACCGACCATCTAATTGATCTTCAACGTAAAGGAACTTTACTGCCAGGCACTGAGCCCTTTCAAGAAAGGGTGGGTCATTTCAAAGGGGCAAAGAAAAAAACCCCATTATTACTGTGAATGTTTCTGTCACAGTGCTGTGAGGCCATGATGCTCACTGTAGATGTTTGACTATTAGTCACCACTACACCCACTGTCCTCATTGTAATTCATTATGCATGAGTGCTGCAATGAGATCTGTTTTTCTGATAATTTCAGTCTGGTGTTGACGCTCATCCAAATATCAAATTTATACAGAAGCTAGGATAATGGGGATAGAAAACTACACTTGCTTCCAAACTAGAAATCATTCAATATAGATGGAGGATGGAGATACAGATATTTGGTCAAATTTGGCCATGACAGTGTCAGCAACCTGGAGGCATAAATTAATGTCTGTGCCCCTGCAAAATAAAGGGAAAAATTGAAATGCTCATTTTATAGCTTGACCAATATTGGATTTCTGAGGCCAACACCAATATTGATATTTAAAAGTTTACAAATCTGATAAAAATATATCAGCTGATATTCACATTCAAAATTTAAACACATAACATCAGACTCTTATGATGATCCCTTAAGGGAAGACAGAAGGCAAAAACATAGTTTTTTCATGCAATTTTCAGATCTTGGGCTAATTTGCTTCCATAACATGTCATCTTTCAGACTAGTGGAAAGAAAATACCCCAAAATACACATTAAGTGTTTATTTTACTACACTTTGTCTATTTGCTCTGTAGATTTCTCCTAAATTCACCAAAAGTTAGCGTTAGATAATGCCTAATTTGCATATTTAAGCATAACGTTTCAGAAAACGTGAAATACAAAACATAATTGTGTAAATAATCAACTGGGGAAGTTACATGGTGATATCTATTAATTTTTATTCTATTCAGTGTCTCAGAGCAGGACATTTTACAGTTGAAAAACATACTTGTAACACCATTCTAGGTAACCTGAAAAATATCTTTGGCATTTCTGCCTGTAATTTTATTCCCTAGTGTTAGTACAATATTTGGACATTTTGCCAATAAGGCATCAGGTGTGTGAAATAGCATCACTGCTCTTTTTTCCACACCAATGGTTAATGTTTTCTTTCATAAAACTTTTAAGTATATTCATTTCTATATTAGCGAGGTGTTACAGCTCTTCAGGAAGGCAAAACCTAAGCTGTAAAAACATTTGACAGTGGAACAGATGAAACCCCCATTTGTGACCTAAGCACTCCACCAGCTATTACTCTCACCACTAGAATCACAAAGTAACATAACACTTTTCAGGTTGGGTCATGTCCAACCTGTTTTATACAGTCTGTGTTTCCAACCAACCGAGTTTAACAGAACAATTTAAATGGACTCATAAATTCAGGTGGATATATTCTACTAATTCTGAGATCAGGGGTTGTGACTTGATGCTAATTCCTCGGGACCGCCTTTAAAATACGACTTTTGTTACATACCCCTTTCTTCTTGCAGTAGCATGTAACCTGACTGAGTGAAATGCAGAAAATACAAAATCGTCCGCCATTTTTGAAAAGGGAACAAGGCGACGTCCGTTTTTACTGTGCGTTGCTTAGCAACAGCTAAACCACCTGCCAAGATAGGGGGCGGGGCTTCGGTTAAATTGATTCTAGCACTACTTCACGAGCTGCTAATTAAAATTAAGTTAGCTGGATAACTAAATTATTTCTTCTGTGACTCAAAGTCTCCACTAGCAGTAGGGGGTAAGATGTTGAAGCACAAGTGGAAACAATTCGGCCGGAGGAGGAAAATCAGTGGAGTTGCTGCTCACCGAAGCCAACACTTAAGGAGCTAACTAATGTTGGACAGGTGCTGCCGTTTACCCATAGCCACAGGCCTTAGTTTTATTTACAGCGTCTCCCAGATTGTTTAAATATGCAAAAGTACAAAGTGCTCACTTGTGAGGGACAAAGACTGGCTGGAATATACTGTCAAGACATATTATGCATATTGTTTATACGGTTTTGACACCATTTTCACTGAACATCCAGGAGCCAGCCTTACAAACAGATGGCCGAAGTTAGCTGCTGACCTTCGGGAGAGACCTTAGTTACCTGCAAGAGCACAGATGACTGATGAATATCCTGAAATGGTTCAACTCCAACACTCGCTGACTTCAACTAATGGTGAGTAAGCTTTATTTATTTATTTTTTAACATCTGCATCTCTTTGCATTTGGATTTTTGTCAACGCTGTTAGTGGTGTTGAATTGTGGATGGCAGTGAGTAAGGTGTGTTTTGCTTCTGGGCGTGTAGTTGTGCTATCTCTGATCTGGTCAGTGCTATTGATCGCCTTGCTGTTTGGTCATTCCTTCAATCTTCAGCGGTCTCTAAGCTTGTCTGTAAACCTTGTTGGTCTTGCAGTTCTTTTATGCGTGTATTATCATTTCACTGAGATTTAACTGACTTCTCACTGAGTTTGTTTATCTTATATAATACTATGTTAAGATTGCATGTGTAAAACAAAATTATTATTATTAAAATTAAGTAAGTGACATATCAATAGAGTCTTGATTAAAGTTTTGTTTTGTTTGATTCAGGACAGTTACCTTTTTTTTTTTCAATGTAAGTACTGCAAGTATACAAACTAAGACATCACTCAAACATAATTAGTATTTCTAGATTAGTCTAAATAAATATTGAAATTCAGGAATAACAATTTCCACTTAAATGCAAGTTGCCCTATTCTATGCGATTTCAGGTGATTGTGACCATTAAAGATGACAAATTATGTGATGTATAAAATATTGCTAATACTTAGACAAAAACTGTGCTTAAATTCAGTTTTTTTTGTTTGTTTTTTTCAGTTTTCCTTTCATCAGTTCTGACAGTTTTTTTCCATTTAAAGTAACTAATTTCATCAAAATTGATTTTTATGAACAGGAATAAGATATTCATATGGCCTCAAATGCAACATAAGCCATTAAAACAATTATCATTATTAATTGTATACAAAATGCTTTGTGGTTTGTTTGTGCTTTAACATACAGTATATCAAGCCTATACAATATAGCCACTAGGGGGCAGTGTCATCAATATATAAAGTTTTTTTTTTTTTTTTTAGTAGTGTTTGTGTGTGGAGTTTTAAATGGACCAGTTGTGTCAAATAAAATTCATGATGCTGACCAGTGCATGTTTTTAAGGAGAGGACAGGTGTGTGTGCACCAGGTTTGAAAAGCCTTCATATGGTGGAAATCCTGCAGTGTAATTAATACTCTCTTGACTGGTTATATGGCCTTTTTAATCTTGCGGCTTCTCAGGTGATTTCTTTTACTGATATCATACCTCAGTGTCCCATTAACAGTTTAAAGACTGAACTCTTGTATTTCAGTTTTTGTATTATCCATAATGGTTTTCCAGCAAGGTGGAGCTGATATGAAAACAGGAAACTACTCACAGTTCACCACAAGTCTTCCAAAGGTCATAGTTTCACCCAGGGGACTCTTGGCTACCACTTTATACTCGCCAGCATCATCAGGAGCGCACCTAAGGATATAGCATTTTTTTTTAGCAGTGGCATACTTACTCTGTTGTGATGGCGGTTGAATTAATCCCAAATACAACATAAAGAAATAAAGCGATGTGGTGCCTTACCATCAGACCTCTCAACTTAATTGACACTCTTCATTCTTTGAATTTAGGTAATGGAGCAGATTTACAAAAGAGCTCCAGCATTTATTGCTCAGTTCGACAGCCACATTTTATCTCATAACACCACAATTTCCAAACCTCACAAGTTTCTTAAATTTAAATTTTTATTCTCAATCAATCAATGGCATGGTCATGCTACATGTCCACACATGCCCCATCTTACACACCCCTGTGTCACATTCAAACAGTTTTCTGCACAGCAATTTTCAGCCTTAATTAGAGATTTGAGCTAGTGACCTACCTTCTGATCTCCAGTGAGTTTAAACCAAATTTTTGTTGAAGACTGTAATTCCATGGTTGGTCAGCCATTCTCAGTGGTACGCCATCCTTATACCTGAGGTAGGAAGTTAGAAATATATCAGTGTGTTAAAAGTTTGTTGTTGTTTTTTTGTTTTTGTTTTTTAACATCAAAGCAAAAGTTAACAACAGGCTTCACTTGGGTGGTTCATGATCCTGCACCCACTGATTGCTTACGCATGTCTTTCACTAATCAAATGTTAGTTTGGCTGAATCTAGAACAGCCAGAGGGGGCCTTTGATCTCTCATTCTGTCTTGTGCTGGGCACTGTTGAGGGCAGCTCATTGGGCTCGATGAGTCCCATATGGGATGCTGAAACCCACGAGCCTCTGGTTATCTGGATCTCAGCTTAGGTTCATGAATACTGAACACACACAGTCTATTCATCAGCTAGTCTCTCAGCAGCTCGAGTATCAAGGTCGACAGTTTTGCACGTTGCCTGAATTAACACAGGTAATTTCATATTAATACAGAGGGCGATATTCAACTCAGGGTTCAGAACTGTAGTGTCATGACTTTGTTTTTGTTTTTGTAAGCGACTCATGGGCTTTGAGTCTATCTTTATATTCAATCACTTGCGTGTGCAGGTTTATAACCTAACCTACCTCCTTACCTCTCACACTATATACTTCTAATGATCGCATGATGCATTTAACAGAATTTCACTGTATTATGGATGAGTCATGAATTAAGGACACAATGTAGGGCTGCAACATTTTAGGACTATTTTCATTATAGATAAATTTGTTTTGTTTTTTTCTGATTGCTTTATCTTGTGCTCTATAAAAGGTCATAAAATGGTGAAATAATATCATAATCTATCATAATATGCAGGGAGAAAAGCAGCAAAATATCAAGAATTGATAAATGACAAACAGTTATTTATCAAATTGTTTTGTCAATTAAATATTTGTTGATTGACTGAATGATGAATCAACTGATCGTTTCAGCTCTAATACAGTGTTAAAGTAAGATATATCAGGGTTGCTCATCATTATACACCTTGTGTAGTTGTTCCCTGAAAGTTCGAATTTTGGGCCATGAGACTTTTTCTGCTCTAACCCACTCCAACCACGCGAGAAACTAAATTAAAATGACAGCAGTTTGCAGTACGACCCAAGCAACAGAATTTAATAGAAACTTCTAGAAAAGGAATCACCGGACGCCAACGGAGGCCAAGAGAATGGAGAGCAGCAGAGACAGAAGTTCTTACCATGTGACCTTTGGGGGTGGACAGCCCTGGACGGTACAGGAGAGTTTGACTGTCATGCCCTCCCAGACAGTGTGAGCCCTCAGAGGGATTGGAAAATCTGGAGCCTTCTGATTAAGACGCTCCAGGTACTTCATGTGGGCAGATGCCGCCTTCTCTGCCTGGAGCACAGATAGATCCAGGAAAGGCAAAGTTTTTAAATGACAGATAAATACATTTTGCAGGTAAGATGAAAAGTACTTTGCTGATGAATACATTCTGTATCTCTTAAACTTTATTTTTTTACAGCATGCGTCTAAGTGCTTCTCAAGTCATTAAAACAGAATAAGAGAAACAAATAAACTAAGGAAACACAAAAAATAAACTGTTGGCAGTAGCATACTTTACTCTGTTGCAATGGCTGTTAAATAAAAAAAAAAACTGGATAATAAACACTAGATATTTTAAATAGTTTTATTTACCAAACAGGATGGAATTTGCCCACAATTTTCTAGGGGTGTAACAGTACACAAAATTCATGGTACCTTGGTTTTATGGTCACGGTTCGGTACGTTTTCGGTACAGCAGGAAAACAAAAATATTTATTTTTGTATTTATTTAGAAAAATGTAAACATGGCTCATTGGCCATGATTCTTACTGTAACAGTTAATGCACTCAAATACTGTCATATTGTCAATAATCTGCAGTGAGAGGCTGCCTGAACGCTGTGGGGAGAAGGACTCGCCTTCCAGTCTGGTTTTGTCTCGTTCCGCTAATCACATTTGGGTGATGCCATCATGAATGACATGTCTGAAGTGTTTCCACAGATATACCTGACTTCAGTTGAACAATGTCGACATACAGTTTGACACTCACAACACAATCGTTGCCAATCGTAACTAACCGGGAAAACATAATGCTCCCATACATAGGATCTAAATGTCAGGGAGGATCCTCCAGCTCTGGTCTCTCATTTGTGTTTACCATTCGCCGGCAGCGACACTACATGAGCTTGACTAACCGGCCTCAGCCGACTAGCATGCTACAGCTGATAGACAGCAAGTGGTGCACTGCCACAACGTTCTGGGTAAAACTCTTGCTCTCTCTCTGTTCTGCGTGTGCGAGTAGTTAACATAAACAGACTATTTTAACAGTAATAGTTTGGGTCACAGGGCGTACCGATCCGAGGAAGTCACAAACGGAACGTCCTGTACCGAACAGATTTGGTCCATGTTAAAGGCTTATTTAAAATCAGTGGTTCTCAACTATATATCACTGAAACTTGAGATTCTGTAAGTTTTCATTCCAATAAATCATCTCCTCCACTGCTGTGAAACCCGCTAACTGTTAAACCTTGATGTTGCATGGTTGAGAACATAATGAACAAGGTTGAGAATATAAGTTAACTATTGTTTTGACAAAGCTGAATACGAGGCAGTCCTTGTTATACGTCACTTGACTTAACTTGACTTTTACCTGCTTGCGAAGGGCCATTGTGTCAACGCGTGTGCGTAACATATGCTGGTTCCTGATCACATCTAGCTCCACCTTCTCAGCCTCATTCCCAAACAGGGTCCACTTGTCTCTGTGATACTCTTCATCAGCAGCCAGAGTTTCCTTCAGGATTTCCCTGGTGGAACACAGCACAAAGTTTTTTTATATATATATATATATATATATATATATATATATATTATATATGAAGGACTATTGTTTTTTCTGTTATTTTTGTAATTGTACTTCCTCTTTTTTAGCTAATAAGGGTGAATGCAGACGCAGAACACATTGTTGCAGGCATATAACTTTACAGCGAAGCAGCAACATTCAAATTACCAATTCATATATAATATAGAATTGTAGTAAGTATGTTAATACACACATTTACAGTGTATATATTTTTTTCAACCAAGTCTAGAAAGGAAGTAATTAGCTTCACTTGAAAATTTTGAGTATGCTGTCAAAACATTTCAGACCTCCATCAAAGGAAGTGACAAGAGCAGAGACAGCAATTCAGACAAAGGTTTGAACATGGTATGTAACAACACGGGTCGACCTGTGAGAGAAGCAAAACAGCAATTTTACATAGATTTTTTTTTTTTTGACACATAAATGTTTTTTCTGTCCCAGTCCATTTGCAGACAAATGCTGGTTTTGTGATATTTGGCAGTCTGTAGTTTAAAAGGCTCAGTGGTGATGTTGGTGGTTTGCTGCTCCATTTATACCTACGTGTCATTTCACATGAGCACCATTCTCACACACGTTCAAAGGTTTTGAGAAGTCTGTCTTTTATCAGTGGAATATCAAGCCTGGCTGCCACTGATGATTCACATCACTGTGAGGAGATGCAGTGCTGGTTCTCTAAAATCTCTCACATGATGATGTGTGCCTCTCCAGGACTCCTTCAGTTGTGGACAGTTCAAATCGTTGCTGTCACTGCCTGTGTGACCTCCTTCACTTCCCTCTCATCAAGTTGGTTATCATGGAGATGGCAGGGGGTTGTGATAGTCGATTCACTCAGAAGAAACAAATTTTACCTTTCTGGACAGCATAGTAAGTAGGGTAACTGTCGTAACTGGGGGCTGTGGTTCAAGGTTTGTTTTTGATTTACGTTCTCGGTATATAGGGGTCGTTAAGCAACATGGTGAATCCCCACCAGCTCTATGGCTGCTGAACCTGTGCTCTGAGCTCATTGTAAAGGTTGTTAAATAAAACTAGAAGTATCTTACAGACGTCAGTGAAGCCCTCAGGTAGTCTGTAATATATACACGTGTGTATGTACGGTATGTTGTAGGTGTAAATATAGTCATATGTATATGCATCGCACATTTTCTTGTGTACATGCAGTTCCTCCATATGCATGGAAGTATACGCACTCCAACACGCATAATCATGAATTTTGCCTGATTTTTTAAATGCAGCTTTTTAATACTCCTCTCTCTCATCGCCAGAGGGGTGTGTAGCCTGAACCATCTTTTGATTGACAGTCCCCAGGGCTTAATTATTTGAACATGTACTTCACACACACACACACGCACACACACACACATTGCCACAACAAACAGAAGACAGAATCTTAAATATTCACAAACACTTCTGAGCTTTGATGGCCACTAGAGCATGAATGGCCCTACAAAAGCTTGCGATAATTCAGTAAAATGCACAAACAGCATGAATAAATTTGCAAATAAATACGTGCATGCATAGATGCATATGCAGACAAGTGCATACCCACCCAAATTCACACTCCCAGACGCTCAGAAACATGGTTTTGACTTTTTCTGCCACGGGCTCGTTTTAGTAAAGTGTGCCTGTCAGTGTTTTTAATCTCTGTGGGCGCAGAGATTTTAAGCCTTGAGGGAATGAACCACTGGAACACTTCAAGTCAGTGGGTATGAAAGGGTTTATGGTTTAATTATTGCTCCAAATGGAAATTTTAATATTGCTTATTGGTGCAAAGAACAGCAAACCCCTCCTGCAAGACAAACCAGGCATGGATAAATCAGCCTCATAATTTATATTACCCCTTACCATGAGGAGAAGATAGTAGCGAAACCATTATGTGAATCAGATAGCAATGTCCAATTGGAGCCACACTTGCCAACAAGCACACAGATCTAGCGCATTCATTTCCACACAAATCAAAACAAATGTCATGCTCCCCCATCGTGCAACACTCAGGCCTTCCAGAAATAGTGTGCCAATCCTCGAGAGCTTTCAACTTCATCCTTCCGTCCTTCCTCTCTTATCCTGGGAGGAGTCAATCATTACGAGATTTCCAGCCTCCATCCTAAAATATCCGTCCACACCATATTCGTCTCAGCACTTTTGAAGGGGGTAAGATTTGTGAAGAATTCAGGTTACATGGAGAAATTGCACCTCAGAGGGCACTGACCTTGCTAATTCAAGAGGTAGAGGGCTCGAACAGGTGGGGAAAAAAATGAAGGTGAGAGAAGACCAATGAATTAGAGCTAAGCACTTTAGCGGATAGGATAGACACTCGATGAGAAGGAGGGTTGTGGTGGTGGCATGGTAGAGGGCACCTAATGAGATGCCAAGTTAGCAGGGCCACATCACTGCAGCTGAGGCTCATTACTGTCAGATGTATTTTGTCTTTCAAGAGGGTGTGATTGCACCCTCAATGACTTCTCCCCCCTTTTCACTCTCCCTCCTTGGCAACTCTATCTTCTAGCATTACCCATCTTCTCCTTCAATACTCATTGTGACCGCTGTCTGTCCATCTGTCTACTGTTACCAGCCACTTAGAAGAAGAAGGAGAAGAAGTCTGTGCTATTTTTAGCATTGATGATGAAGTCTACACACACCAGAGATGTCAAATCCCTTTTGACACAAGAAGAGTCTAATCAATTTATGGATGAATTGGAGAAAACAGAAGAAGCTGCATGCAGACACTTTTGTTCAACTAGCAATGTAGTTGGCCTACTACAGAATACACAAAAAGTTATGAGACAGCAATGACTCAAAGTTCAGAACAACTATTTTGATTCAGCAATTAACTGTCAAAGTAATTTTCCAAGCAATAATTCCAAACATTCCCTGGTTCCAGCTTCTCACATTGCATTGTTTCTTACTCTTATGTGACAATGGACTGAATGTTGTTGTGTTTTGGACTGTTGGTCGGACAAAAGAAGCACTTTGATAACATCACCTCGGGCGTCAGGAAATTGTTATGGGCATTCTTCCCTATAATCTGAGATTTAAAGACCAGGCAATTAAACGATTGAGAAAATAATGGGCAGATTGATCAATGGTGAAAATAATCATTAGTTTCAGGCCTCATGCAACACACTTTTTTTTTTTTTTTTTTCCCCTCATGGGACCGAATCTGCAGGCTCTTTAATTTTCTGGTGATGTGAACGCTCGCCAGTGCTAGCATGCTACGCAAGTCAAATCTAAAATAAAAACCAGTGTCTAATAATACTATGAGTTATCCAAATGCTGCCACTAAGCCTCCAAATGTGAACGTGCTATTGAGTCCCAACACAGATCCTACGTGACCCAGACAGGGCAAGTTGCCCCTACAGTAGAAAAGGGATTTTGGTAAAGCAAATCCTGTCACAAGAGGCAACAATCATCCCCTTGCTTCTTGTTCTGGGTGACCTAAACCCCACTATTCTGGGACTTATTTTTAGATATATGACATCCTCTCCATGACAGCTGAGCAGTAATCCTGTCCTGGCAACATGTTCATAAGACACTTAAAAAGTAAAGGATGGCTCACACATGTCATGAACAAAATCCTCTCAGATTCTGATTCACTAATAAGTTAAAGACTTTCTGTACTGGCAGGATTATTTAGTCCAGCTACCAGCCAAGTGCTTACTTTTTTCTAGTGTCTGGTAATTTTTCAGTTGACCTGTTACTTCTGTTGGTAATAACATATAATTTAAATGTCCTGCATTATCAAATCTTTTAGAGAAGTTTGATGTTTAAAGTTCATTGTCTTTACAACTTTCTTCCAGTGCTGCAACTAACAATTATTTCATTAGTGATTAATCTGCCAATTTCTTTCTTGGTTACATTTGGTCTGTAAAATTTCAGAAAATAGTGAAAAAATGTCCATCACAAATAACTTGAGCCCACGTTGATGATTTCAAATAACATTTTTTGTCTGACCAACAGTCCAAAACCCAAAGATCCTCAGTTTACTGCAATGCAAGACAAAAAAGCAGCAAATTCTCACATTTGAGAAACTAGAACTAGAAAATGTGTGGCATTTTTGCTCGAAGAATGACTTATCAACATAGTTGGGGATTCATTTTCTGTCCATCGATTAAACAAGTAGAATAGATAACTCTATTTTCTACCAGTAGGATGTCAGGCTCCTTCCTCTTCCCCATCAGTACAAAAATACAAATACAAAGGTTCCACTGTATGACTCAGTTGAATGGTTGGTTGTGGCTTACTGGTTTTATGACATCCATGTGACAGCAAATGATGGGACAAGTCCCCAGCTGGCCTTTTTACAGACAGATGAGAGTGGAGAAAGAGCCCTGATTTCCATTGTTTATTGAGACTCTCTGTTGGCATAAAAGCTCTTGTGCTGTCAATGGCTTGCAGGGCAAAGCACCAGTGAATCTTGACCCACCCCACTTTCTCAAATAAAGTGGAGAGAGAGGATGTGGTTGTGACTACTGATGGAGAGGCAGAATTTTATGATGAGCACAGATCATCCAGGAAGGAAGTCCTCTGGAGAAAAGTGGAGGCTTGCTTATAGTCTTTGGTTCAGCATGAGAAGAAGAGACTCATCCACAGTTGTTGCCATTTTGTACCCACAAAAGACTCTAATCCAAAATAAGAAATAAACATAATGTGCCCAAGATAAGAGCTGCAGATGGAGAACATTTTAATTGATTTCACTGATTTCTTTGTTGTGAAACTTGGCTATTAGAAGTAGGGCCGCAACTAATGATTATTTTCATTATTAATTAATCTGCAGATTCTTTTCTTGATTAATCAGTCAATTGTTTGGTCTACAAAATGTCCGTTAATTGTGAGAGCTGCCGATAGAGAATATCTGAATTTGCCCCATGCTTTGATTTGTAGGAACATTGGCTTTTGAAAAATGTTTTTATCATATTAACTGGTTTTGCTGCATTGCTTAAGATGTACCTCCCCTGCTGGAAACGTATCAGTTGTATGTATGTAATTTCTTTCTTTACAGCCTCAGCTAGCTAATATGTCAAAGCTGCTCTCCTTTACATTAGCCTACAGTGCAGCATCTCACTATGCGAGTGAAAATGAATGTGTGTGAATGTGAAAAATTATTTGGCTGGTGCAAGTGACTGAGTTCTGACACCCAGATTAGCAAAACATACAGATTTGCTATAAGCTCTGATGCTTACAAATCTTTTTTGAATAACTTTCCTGTGTCTTTCTTATTAGCACCGTACAAAACATTAAAATGACACGTTCCCAGCAGCAGGTCATATCAGCTGTCGCTAATTAATGTTAATTCCATGATGTCAGGCCAAAATAAAACTTGGCTGTTGTCGGGTTGTGTACCAAAGATCATTTGTGAGGGGAAGAAACTCCACTCTGTAACACCGCTGTACAATCACTTGTGTACTGAGTGTTTTTGTACTCCAACAGACTGATACATCTTCTCTAGATGATTGTGTCAGGGTAATTTCAGGAGTGTTATTCTCTCGTCTGATCCATTAATATACCATTAACAATTTTGCAACTAAAATATTGATACTGTGATAAAAAATTACATACACCCTAGTAGAGGCTTTTATCCATATCATCCACCCCTCAAATCTTGTTGATGATCAACAAAAACATCTGCCATATATTCTGCTGGATCTTATATCTCACCAGGTTCTGTGGCGGGGGAAGTTGTCCATGTTCAGGATCTCCTTGACGGACATCAGGTCAGCGGGGATGATGGGATAGAAATCCGAGTAGGAGGCTTCCTCATCGCTGTTACATTCAGAGAACATTGGAAACATAAAACAAAGCCTGATTAACACAAGATATCTTGCATATGATCAAATGACACAGGTGAAAGATTTAAAAAATGGATATTTTCTCGTCATTCTTCACAGTTATTTATTCTGTTGATGGAAGGATTGAGTGTTCATATTAGCATGCCTATTCATTTGGTCATGGTCTATGGCATATTATCCAATCTCAAGTCCATCAGATCAAGTTCATTATTCTCCTCTGCCACTAGAAAGCAGCAGTGGTTCTCGTATTCTATGTCTGAAAAGCAGAGATGGCCATACATCAGAGAGAGCTCTGGTAATGTAGGCAAACATAATAAATAAACAAATAAATGTATTAATTAATTAAATCATACATGAGGTTTCATTTATTCAAGCACTCCAGGGATTCAGTTTAAAACTGGCAACTCTTATCTCCAGATGGAAAATAGCTTTAATGGATATTTTTTGTCTCACGCTCCAGTTGTGAAGAACTAGCAAGGTAAACAATGACAAACCAGAATCAAACAAAAAAACATGAACTGCTTCTGTCAAGCTGTGCAGCTCAGGGGTAAGCCACCAAGAGTGATTCATTGTGTGTGGCACAGCAGATTTGTCACTGATCAGTATAAACTAAAGTGTTTTCTGCAGATTCAGATTCAGCTCATATTCAAATAAGAAATACAAAATAGTTTTTTTTGTGTTTTATGTATTATAATTTCAACCATCTTCCCTTGACAAACAAGAGATGACAGTTAAGAACAAGATATCAGTTACAATGGCAATGCTGTCAGTGCAGGCTACAGTTCTGTGTTACACAGCTGCTGGGCATAAACTGTATGTAGTCTCTTCAGTTTGTTTTCTATTAGGAAACACACGGTGCAATGTTTTTAATAGAGCTGACCAATTTATCAGTTGGCTGATATTATAATATATTAGTAGGCTATTGTGTTAATATGTCACTACAGTGGCAAGCAGTGTAAAATTAGAGAGAAGAAGCAGCACTCAAGAACTCGTGTCATACCAGTAAAATACAGCTGGTGTCATGAAATGTAACAGCCACCTCACTAACTAAAAACCAGCTAACCAACCAGCCAACCAACTACCAACACAAACCACCATGTTCTGAACAGACACATTACAAACACTAACAAAATAACATTTGTATTTTGGAACATAAGGCAGCTAACTTAACAAACTGCTTTCGGCACTAGGCAGTGCATGCTGGGAAATGTGGGCCGTCTCTATCACTACAACACTCTCAGCACCGCGCAGCACATGTAGTAGTGCGTGTGCACAGCTGAGCACACGTAGTGGCGTCAAAACTTTGTGTTCACGGTAAGTTGCTAACTAGTTTGTGAAATACATTGCTGGAAAGTTAATAAACAATGAATCCATCATTTTCCCTTTTCAATATAAATATAATATAACTCTGACCCTGGCAACCGTCACATCACTCATGCTTATCACAATTGTTTGTTGTGTTAGCGAGTTAGCTAGCCAGCTAGCGTTATAGTTTGTCAGTCAGTAGCAGATTGAAAGGTGAGCATCAGAGCATCTCCATCATTCTGCAGCTCAGCAGATAATGGTTCGGTGGTGGTTTGAGTCTGAGTGTTGACTTCACACTACATTGTTACCTAGTTGGTGAGATGCAATGCTGGAAAGTAAATAAATAACGTCCCCATATTGCAGTGACAGGAGCCTGTTTTTTCCCCGGATACGTTGAACGTTTCCCTGAACGTTTATAGCAGAGGTGCTGTTTATCTCTTGACTCGACAGCAGCGAACCATGAATTAATGTTTGTGACTGACAGCGAAATATTGCTACAGATGACATGTTTTGATAAGCAAGAAAAAAGCATATTAAAAAAGAATATTTAACTTAAATATTCTTTTAATAAAGTTATTTGTTTAAGAAAGCAGATAGACATATATTGGTGCAAAATCGGTGCACAGTCCAAATAAGGTGTTGTTTTTTCATTTCAGCTCAAAAATTCATATCGGCCGCCACATCGGTAATTGGTGAATGTTTCCCCTCTAAAATTGGTATCGGTCTCAAAAATCCCATATCGATTGGGCTCTAGTTTTTAACACTTAACTCCTTACCTAACGGTAACTTACTTGATTAATCTACTAGTTGCCTCCCACGTGTAGGGTGCAAAGCCTAATCCAGCTGCCCAGGCAGGGCAGTATGACCTGTTTTCTCTCAAGTGTGTTCCCCTTTTCATCACTGGTGTACAAACACACACGCTATTGTCTATAGGCAGCTTATATAATCAGGAGGAACATGGGCTGCTGATGTGAGCACAGGCAAATGGTGACAGTGTGCTGTTTACGAGCCAAAGGGTTTTGGATCTGAGCCAATAAGTTGTTCATAGTACAATGGCAATTTTTTAATTGTTGCGTCATCATAGCATGCAATTGTCTGCAATGTTTCATTTTTTTATCCACAATGTGTCTGTCAACTCGTGGTAGAGCTGTTTTTGTTCCAGTTGATGAACTGGAACACAAACATAACATGATGAACCAAACCCACAGAGCAGCAACTGGACACGTACAGAAGGTGAATCTAAATCAGAAGCCCTGCCAGTTGCTGTCTCTTCCTGTAAGGACTTAAAGTAGTCTCTTCATTATGGGCACATAGTCATGCAGACACACACACAGACAAAAGGCACATATGTGTAAGCCTACACTAAAGCATAAGCTCTCCATTTAAAGCACCAACAATAAACGGAGCTGACCTTTTCTATGTGCACCTCTATAAACAGGAGAGGGGTATTTGTTGTTAACGACAAGGTCACTTGAAGCAATGAAGCTGAAAGGCATTTTTGTAACCAAAGAAGCATTAATTTTTGCTCAGCCTTTATCCACAGGTGACTGCTCTTTTAACGAGTAATTACGACCACAGTGAGAGGATATTTTAAGTTTGAATGCTCTCTTTGTTTTTCTTATGTTATTAGATCTACATTTACAGCATGCTTTTGCCTAATGTTGAAGAAAAGTACATTACAGTACAACACAGCTCCATTGAAAAGGATAAATTAAAAGAAATACAAATCTTGAAGTTGCCAAAACTGTATATTTACTCAGGTTTGCATTACACAACCCCCAACTACCATTGCTGCTAACATCTAGCCTCAGGCATTACTTTCAACAAGCCATCTTACAAATGGCAATGCAAATTGACATGACTTCTCGTTTTCCTTTGTTTGTAAGCTGGGAAATTTCCCCATTTCACGGTGCTCAGAGAACAACTTCTGCTTTTGCTGTCTTATTTTTCTCTTTTCTTTTGTTTAGGTTCCCTTTGAGTGTGTGCTGAGAGGCTTGGGCCGTTGAATAATGTAGTGCAGAGCCTGCGGTTGGGCAGTATCACTTAAATACAGCCCACAGATACACACAGGGACACAGACACTCATGGCATTCATATAAACAGGAACATGCACACATGTACACCCACGCAAGCAAACAAACACTTTGGAAAGAGCTGATAGTGCTACTGTGTGCAGGAGAATAAAGTTGTGCATTTATGTGTTTTATAAACAACAGGCTTCCTCAAAATATTAACTTGGTGTGAGTAGGAAATTTAAAAAAAAGAGGAAAACTTCTGAAAGGCACTGGACTATCTGAACCTCATTGTTGTATGCATGTCAACAACTTGTACTAAGAATAGTCCTATACCTGTTGTGCAAACAAGAAAAACTAAACTCTGTAGGCCTGTAGTAATTTTGTTTGCTAAACCTACCCAGAGGCCACTTTGTTCAATCTAACATGAAGATAAATTTGAGTGTGCTCCCACTGAGGATGTTCTCAGTATAAATTTCACAGTGTACCTGCTTTCTCTCTCTCTTGCTTCTTTTTAACAAAAACAGAGATGAACTCTTAAGTTCGGCTGAACTAAGCTTGATGGAATAATTGCTTATTTTCATCATCCCTAAGGAGAAAAATGGGTCCAATTTCCTTTTTATTCTGCAATGGAGATTGCAGACCCACAGGTTAGTCTAATTTAATAACTCACTGCAGCAGGAGGCCTGTGAAAATGAAGGCAAATTTGACTTGAGACTATTAGGGCAGGACCAGAAGTGATTTCTATTAGATCTCACTGGAGTTATTTGAGAGCACTGGTGAGCCTGCTGTGTGATGTTATTTATTTATTTATTTTTTTTTTTCATGCCTCCGCGCCGGCAATAGCTGTGGCTGGAGGCCATCCCATTCTTGTGAATGCGATATCTCAGTCACACCTTGAGGTGATTTCTTCAAATTTGGCACAAATGTCCACTTGGACTAAAGGATGAACTGATTAGAATTTGGTCAAAGCTAAAGGGCGATTCTAGATTTCGCACACAAGTTGACTGGGACGACACAATGATTAAACAATAACTAGCACGATATGGGCTTTCCTCCATCTTGTCCAGTCTGCCTTTAACCTCCTGCCTCATTCTGAATTTCAAGCTTCATCAGAGTCACATGACTGCAAACAATGTATTTGAGTGCGCCTAGCTAATCATGATCCAGTGAGTGAGTGAGTTTCACCTACAGCTCTAAAAATGCCAGGAGAAAACAAAAGCACCAGTTTTTGTGTAACTATAAGATTCCATCTTTACATAGTAATCAAGTACATATGTACCTGTTTAGCCAATACATCTATGATAATCCTTCATTAATCAGTTCAACAATGTATATTCAATGGAATCATACATATGTATCAGTATTATACACTTATATACACTTTATACCATATTCAATTCCTTTTAAGTACTCACTACATATAGTTTTATGCAATATAAATAATATATTTGAGTGAGTGTGTGCAGGCGTAGAAAGAGACACAAATATCCTCATAGTAAAATGGAATAGGCTACTATTACATTGCTGATATTTTACTTGAGTAATAATACATGTAAAAGCATCTTAAAGCTAGTAAAGTCAGTGGCTTGAACAGCAGCAAATGGGTCAACTTACATTTTAGCTTAAAATATTTCAGTAACATCAAAAGAAACAGAATACGTCTTGGGTGAAACTCTCTTCAAATAATAGAAGATCAAATTTCCTTTTTTTTTTTCTGAGCACTTTAAGGTCTTGTTGTCAGGGTTTGCTTAAAAGTTGAGGATCAGAGACCTTGAGATTGTTTTGTCTACTGCTGTTTCCAAAGTCAGGAATTAAGTTTGACTATACCATGATATGTCAGACCTCACTCCAGGATAAAGTGGAGCCAGTTCTTGCATCACGCTGACATTTAAAAGTAAGCTTATGCTGCTTCCTGTTTCTTATTTTAATCTGATAGGTCATTGTTTTATATCTTATTTTGAGAGCTGTTGTGGCTCAAAATGTTTGCATTGTTGCAGTCTCATTTGCTGCTGTTTATATTTGTATTTCAAGCCTCTGGTTGACTGGAACACCTCATTTACTGGACTTGACGCTTCACTACAATAACATTACTAACCACAAACTAACTGAACTGCAACTGCACTTCATTCAATTCATTCAACGGCCAACTCCACCGAGTAGTGTGACACGTGTTTGTGAATACTGTATGTGAATGTGTTGTGCTAGCAGCTACCACCAGTGGTCCACAGGGTATATTTGAGTTAATGTAATGTCATTGAGCTCAGAATAACCACCCTGCCATATGTTTCTCTTTAATAAATACTTAATGTCATCCTGCAGCTGAAAAATAAATACACTGTGATCAATCAGGACTGCTCTGCACACATTAAGCACCATAATACTAATCAGATTTACCTACTGTATTATTTATACAAGTATATATTTAGGGCAGAAACTGTAAACATCACATAAGAATAATATTAAATGATGCATGTAAATGTTCTCTGCTGTTGGTAAAATAGAGGTTTATTGCAAAACAATCTCAGTCTTAACAAGTACTTTAATCTATGAATCCTGCATCTTAGTTTTTTTTAAAACAAATGAATAAATCTGCTTATGAGAGTGAGATAATTTAACTTGGTTCCAATATTAATAAGCTTTTTTTTTAATGAATTTTGGAGCCTTCAGTGCCATTTTCCTGATATTAGTACAGTGATTTTCCTGTATTTTGTCTCATTTAAAGAAACTACTTTCTAAAAAATGCCTGAAACTAAAGATACTGCACTGGAATAAACTGCATTATCTTAACTCCTTGGCAGAATTTTCCTCTTGTTTTAATTAAAATCAGGGTTAGGGGCTGAATATGAGACTTGATGACTTGTCAAGATGAACATGTTTTTCAGTGTTGTAATATTACAGGTAGAACCTCTCAAGCTACTAATAAATAATACTGATTCTTTTTAGCTAGAAAATACAGAAGCAGTGTTGTCCCAAAGGTGAGGGGAGTGTGTTTGTGTTCAATAGGTTTGCAGTTCAGATTCCCAAGCCAAGAAATGTGATATGATATAGGTGGTAAAAATAAATGTGCCAACGACACCTTATGTGTCATTGACTTTTGCACTTGGTCACTGTAAATTCATCTATAGTAAATCATCTAAACTGCACTTTTAATTGGAAGCCCAAACTTTTGGTTTTGCATTACTTTATTAAAGTTATTCAGAGTGTTGCTTAAAGGATTAGGCTGGCGATGTCTCTGTCTCAATACTTTTTGACTCAACCCTACGCCCAGTTGTTTCTACTGAATATGAAAATATTTAAAGGACACAGATATATAGTTTCATTTTTAAAAAAGGTTAGGTTTTCCTAACAGCTGGACATTATAGTTTTTAGCAATTGTTACTCAAACAGGAGTAAATAGTGTATTTGTTGGGGACTATTTTCAGCTATGAATTTGGTGCACTAATGAGTATTTGCAATAGCACGGTGTATGTGCAATTTACTTTAAGTGCCCATATTTACCGCAATGAGGGAACATGTCACCCATTGCAATGATGAAACCTGTTGATGTGTTTATTGATAATTTTTGGACAACTTTTGGGATAAATTCATGGTTTTGGCCTTTTCATGGGGTTTGTTGACAATAGGAAAAATTATATAATATCGCCAGCCTCATCCTTTAAAAATAGCATGCTTTCTCAGAAAAAATAGAGGATACAAATACAATATTGCTATCCTACTGTATCCTACTGTATGTCAAGTAAATGTCCTTAGTGTGAGTACTGTACTTAAGTTTGTACTTTACTTGAGTATTTCCAATTTATGCTATTTTATACTTATAATGGGAAATATTCTACTTTTTACTCAATTATATTTGACAGGTATAGTTACTAGTTACTTTTCAGATTAAGATTTCAAAAAAATTTTTTTTGTATTTTACAAGAAAAATATGATTAGCTTATAAAATACATGTTAAAGATTAAACCAGTGGTTTCCAACCTTTTTGGCTTGTGACCTCTCACAAAAAAGCAGTGTGTAGTTGGGACCCCTTATCACATTTCAGATGTCTTTGAGTTGTTAGCAGTTTCACCATAGACATTTCCAATTTAACAATGTTCAGAAATAACTATTTAAATAACTGTTTGAGGCCCAAAGAGGTAAAATTATCTGATATTTCACAAAACATTTAAACATTTATATCCAAAGTCCAACAAGTCCAAAAAATGAATAGAAATGTGGCAGAACCTCTTTTTTTTTTCTTCTTCTTCTTTCCTCTCCCATCAATCATCTCACGACCCTTCAGATTTATCTTGTGACCCTTTGGATAGGACCAACCCATTGGTTGGGAACCACTGGCCTAAACTACCTAACTGTACATAAAGTAGGTTAAAACTAGCCTCGAACAGCTACAACAGTAAAACACGTGTATGCAGCATATAATGTCATAATAATATATGAGTCACAGGGAGGAACCTTTACTTTGATACTGCTGATAATACTTCTGTACTTTTACTGAATTAAGATTTTGAATACACGACTTATAATAGGTTATATTTACATTGTTGTATTGGTACTTTTACTTAAGTAGTTGATCTGAAAGTGTCCTCCACTACTGATGTCAGGAGAGCATGTTTGCACCTGGAAGTGAAGGTCTTCTTCTTGATCTGGGAGGACAGTTGCATGCTGTGAGACATCTGGGACGATTGCTCCTCCTGCTCTCGCTGCATCACCACCCTGGTTTCCATGATAACCCACCAACTGGCACCTGTGGAGGGAGGGGAGGCTATGAGTAAGGATGCAGAAGTGTGTAGGAAGCAGTGCCATACAGAGTCAATGGGAATCACCGACTTAAGGTTCTGTAGCCTCGGCCAGGAACATACTACCTTGTGTTTTGTAAGCAGTCAACAGACACTCATATCTGGAGCAACTGAGAGCTGTATGTTTCATATTGAGTGCAGATGAATTGCCAAATTAACAGCCACTTTACACTGTACACTTCAGCCTTGGCAAGAGACACTATTGATATTGTGCTTTGTATTCAGATGGGACCCTGCAGATACATTTCTAGAACTTCGCTCAGTTGGGGTGGTAAAGTAATAACTATTCCATATGGTGGTGCAGAATTGTGATCGGTCTCCAGCCTCATCCCTAGAGAATTATAATTGAACCCAAAGGCTGTGCTAAGGGTATGCAAAATGTTAACAGCACCATTTAGCTCTCTGATAGATGAAGGGGCACAAGTCTTCTGATATTTTGAAGTGTCTTGAGACTAGCAACCCAAAGCAGCACAGCAGGGTGCTACTAATAACATAATGTTTCTGAATCAATATCTGCTGCAATTACCTCCTGGATCAAAAAAATCTTGGATCAAACTTATGCCAGCCTCCTGACTTCCATTTGTAAAGGAGCGCCAAACACACCTACCATAAGTGGGTTTTGATTTGAAATGTAATTTATGCCATTTATGTCATTCCTTTGGGGAGGAAAATTGGTGTCTGAAAGTTCAGTATTTTCAAAAAATAGCTTCATATTTAAAGATTGCATCTGTTTTAAAGTGCTGAATATTGAATTTCAAAGTAACTAGGGCTGCAACTTGTGATTATTTTCATTGATTATTCTGATGATTATCTTTTCAATCAATGGGTTGGTCTATGAAACGTAATATGAAATAATGAAGAATGCCATTTTCCCACAGCCCAAGGAAACGTCTTTTGTCCACCAATCCAAAACTCAAAGATATTCGGTTTACTATCATACTAAAGCCACTTCAATTGAAATTAAACAGTTGACACAACTCTCTCTCTCTCTCTACATGGCTCTGAAACAACTGTAGCGACGGAGTAGGCTACAGCAACTCTGATGCTCCAGATACAAAAGAAACTTAGCATTCAGAGGAAGGATTACAGTCAAAAAAAGAAAGCGATCAACAGTGAGGCCAAACGTGGATAACCATTGATGTAGCTTTAGTTTTTCCTTGTTGGAGAGCGCTGAGAGAAGGGACTGAGTACAGACACAGATGTCACGTTTCTGCTCTTGGATGTAGGCTGTGTAGCTGTTATATTTATTCAACCGAAACAATGGATTATTGTCTTGGAACTGTGGAAATTTCTCTGTATTTTTGTAACTATTTCTGAACACGTGCCTGGGGCGGTCTCACCAGTAGGCATACATCATAAGCATGTGTTAACAGTGTTTGTGTAATTACTTTCACTGCCAAAAGGGGGAGACAAAAGTTGCACACTCCAGCTTTAAGTTTTAGAGTTGCTGATGAATTTTGGATTAATCGACTAATCGCCTCAGATTTATAAGTAACCCACCCATAATGTGGTTTACTTTAATGTCAGTAGTCATATTTTATACACACAAGTCTTTTACATTTTTTGTCTTTTGTCTTAGCTATTTTGAAATGAAATACTTCAAATCATGTAAACTATGCATTTCATGTTTGTTTGTTTTTTGTTTTGTTTTCATTGGAGACCAGTGTGGTTTTAGGTGTGGAGAAAAGGGGTTTCAGTCACAAGTTAAATGAATAACCCCTTTTGTGGGTCGCTGAGCCACTAATAATTCATCAGTTGAGGTCCGCCATGCTGCTGCCCACACCCTGCCCATCATTAATCATGTGGCTGCTCTGGGAAAGTGAATGCAGAACGCACCCAACAAACAGAATCAGGTCACGTCTGAGTGATCGCTTCATTCACCCACTCCCAATAGCAACCACCTGTGTTAGCACCACAAACAAGTGTAATTTGTTATTTCTTCTCATCTCCTTCAATTACATCGTGGAAATCAGCAGCAAGTTAGCTAACAAGCTAATAGGCTAGTGGGCCAGCTGATTCACCTGTTGTTCTTTTTGTTGTGCAAAAAGGGAGGTTTGTTTAACCACTGCTAATGGAAGGTCTACCTCTGGCACATTAAAATTGATCAGTCTCCATGGGTAGGCCTGGATCCTGGGCCCCTGGAGGGAGGGGAGCAAAAGCAAAGCAGTGCTCTTTTCTACACACAGTGCGGTTTTCAGTCTCTGGAGTGAATTGAGAGCTCAGTTTCCAGGTCTCTGATGATTTAAAAAAAAAAAAAAAAACTGTATAAACAGAGGAACAAGCGGACAAATAATTTACTATTCTGCTTGTTGAAGGGGGGAAACGTTGCTTGACCACTACAGGAGTTGCTTTATGCCATCCCCAGAGAGTCATTTAAAAGCTACATCCACTGAGGCCATCAAAAGACAAGACCGTTAAAAAGTTCAACTAGCTGTAGAAACAAGAAAAGACTCGAGAAACAACAAGAGAAATAAAATCTTTCTGACAATACAAAGAAAGAATAATAACAGAATTATGAAGGTCGTGGCTTTATATTACATTAAGGGTTATCACATACTCTAATGCATCAGTAATCTGTCTTAATTGGTGAAAGGCAAAAAAAGCTGTATGCCATTTGTGCTAGATTTAGATGAAGGCTGAGCAAACGAAATCCCACTCACACTTTCTTTAAAGAAACAGGTGAAGTCCTCTGGGTGTCAAAGATCTGTAGGACGGATACATCCCACTTCCTTTTCTGTCTGCCTGTCTGTCTCTCTCCTTGAAGACCTTGTTCAGTCTCTGTCCTCAGTATTACCTCTCACTTTCTGTCTGCATCTACCTCACTCTCTCCTCTCTTTATGCCTCTCTTGATGAAGTGGTGAGGGTGACCCTGAACCCAAAGTGTCCTTCTGTGCCAAGAATGTGGACAACACAATGCTCTCTCATTCTTAAGTCGGTAAATATAGACCAATGACACCTCCCCTGTACACACACAATCAACTTTACACTCATTTCTAAATGGACACAGAAAACACACACACACACAGACAGATCATTGCCGTCAGCCAGATCAATTTACAGGCAGCGCCGAGAACAAGCGGCTGAAAGATGGCACAATAGCTCCCTGTACAATAAGAGGTTGGACCAAATGACCTGAGCAGCTGAAAGGAACAGCTGGAACGGCCTCAGGAGAACAACTGACTGCGGTGGAACTACAAATGTCGGCTCAATAACTGTCACTAAAAGAAATATATATTTCTGGGTACAAAGAACACAAAATTAAAGGCTGGGAAATGACAAGCGGGAAGACAGAGGGGAGAGAGGAAAGACGCAGAGACAAATGGAGAAGGGAAAGGAGGAAGTCAGCTGTTAACTAGATAGTCTGAGAGGGAGAGTCGAACCATTTGGTTCCACCTTTTTAAAAATCTGACCTTGGACTCTGTTTTTAAAAAGCAAGAGGTTAATAATGGTGGAGGCAACACCTGGGACTCCCCACCCGATTCTCCTATTATACTCCAGCTTTCATTTTATTTCTTTAGCTCCTTCTTTCACTGCTCTTCCACTTCTCCTATCCATTTTTTCCTGTATTGCTCCTACATAGGATAGGATTTTGTGATAAACACATTTTGTATATAACTTATATACAGTATAATGATGCTGTTTTTAGCCAGGCTAGCCATATAGCTCTAGGGATGGCAGTGTTGGTTGGTCCACTACTGTGGTCCAGAATAAAACATTTCAACAACTATTGGATGGATTGCCAAGACATTGTTTACAGATATGTATTGTTCCCAGAGGATGAATCCCTCTGAATTTGGTGATCCTCTGACTTTTCATCTAGTGCCACCAGAAGGTCAAAGTTTAGTACTAGATTGTACCACCTATATCTGTCTGTCTGTCTATGTAGATATATAATATACCACCTTTTTTATTTAATCAGGTAATCTCATTGAGATCAAGATCTCTTGTGGATGAGAGACCTGACTACATCAGATAGAAAGAAAAACAAACATAGCCAGACATAACAACATGACATATAGCATCAGAGACAGTCACAGACATCACTAAATAGTTTTGAAGATGAAAGTGTCTATTATATTATTTGGTCTTATGGAGATGGTGGTGGAGAGCATTGTCTTACACAGTGGTCCAAAATCTTCCATAGGTGTGAAACTGGGTTGAGATCTGGTGACTGTAAAGGCTGTAGCATTTTATTCACATCATTTTCATACTCACCAAACCATTCAGTGAGCCCTGGTGCATGGAAACATCTGCATTTGATATGTTTCTCCACTTATTCAGGTTTTTCCTTTCATTTGTCCCCTGTGTGTGTGAGTGTGTGTGTGTATGTATGTATGTATGTGTGTATGTGTATATATACTGTATATTCATATTTTGTTGTAGTCGTACTTGATTTGACTTGAACTGATCCTTGTACCATCCCTTTTCTGTATTCCCCTTGTTCTTGCGCCTCATCTCCTTTTACAGTGATCTTTGATTAGTTCCTGGAATGTGTCCACTGTTCTGTCTCATTAAACAGAGTACTCTGTCTGGCAGAGTTCATTAGAACAGTATGTGTTTGGGTGATATCCATTCAATGCCTCTGAAAATGTTCTTTTATTGTCTCTACAAACAAAAACTTGAAGCAAGCCCCTTGTTTTTTATTTAGAATTATCTGTGTTATCATGGTTGTATGGTTTGGATTTGTGTGTGTGTGTGTTTGTGTGTCCAGTGGTGCTGACTGACGGGGACTAAAAGCACACAGGGGCTGCAAGGAAAGAAAGAAGGCATCACTCAAGGCCACAGCATTGTATGGAAGGATGGGGGGTTATTTATAAGCTTTTAGTGGCCACACCTGCCTCTGGAATATCACCACACAATACAAGCTACTGTTGCCAGGCCTTCTCTTCTCATACATCAGCAGTGACTGTCAGACTAAGAATAACTACTGGGACAAAGCAGCTGAGGGCCACCTTTTATTAGTTAATCTTCTTTTGGAAGACTCCTCAGCTTCCATGTCCACTAGTAACTAGGGCTGGGCGATTAATCAAATCTTACTTTCAATTACGATTTTGGCTTCCAACGATTATGAAAATAAGATAATTGAGATAAAATGATTATTGTGCCGAATTCTGTTTTGCAATGATGCTCTCGCTTTGTCTTGTGTTTGTAAATCCAGCGCACCCCTTTCCTTTACAACGGTGCGCTCTTGCCCGTCCCTAAAAGCCCAAACTCACTCTCAGCCAGGCTGTGGCATGTTGAGTTCAGCTCGAGCCAGCATAACGGGGGATTATAACTGCTATAACTTGCTAGTCACTATTATTAGCTTAAACCCATGGCTTAACAAATTACGTATTATTTATACTTAAAATACTTTTCTTACTCACCATTGGTTGAAGTCACTACATCTTCCGACATGACACCACAGTTAAATTTCAGCGTTATGTAACTTAACAAGTTGTCGTCAACTCGAGTAGATCCCCCGGCGGCACATCTGTCCCCCTAAAGCAGTCAACCCAGGGGAAACACTGCATTGCTGTCATCCTCTTGGTTCTAAGATGCCGTTTAAAGTTAAAAAAGTTCGATTACTATCGATTACCATGGCAAAGATAGAAGCTTCCAAGCTTTGAAGCATTCGGGTCAGCCCTAAAAGTTCAATAAATGTATGATGTTTCCTAAGTCAGTGAGTAATCGTGTTAAATAATCGTGATCTCAATATTGACCAAAATAATCGTGATTATGAATTTTGCCATAATCGAGCAGCCCTACGAGTAGGAACATCTCATGTCAGTGTTGTCTTCCATTTTTTAGAAAGGGGGACACTTCTTGAAAGCTCTGAAACAATAGAACATTTTTAACACTTTTACTGAGAAGTTTCTGACGTACTGCCAGCCTTAAAAACTAAAAACCAGTGCAGTTCTGTCTGTTTAGTGCCTGATTTATTTAGATCACTTTTGCAAATCAATTTGGTTGCACTTCCCCAGAGCACCTGAGGCACAAAATATGCAATGAGTTTGTACTTGTACCAGGTGAAACATGTATGGCAAGCCAACAAGGAATAAATATTTGCCGCACTCTCAAAAGGACTGATCGTGCTTTATTAATCATTAATGCTTATTCACAATTCATGCTTGCTCTGTGCTTTTACTTGCATAACTTATGAATAAAAGCCAGAGTCAGTGTGACAAACATTTATTCCCTGTTGGATGTTCTTGCATTTTATCTGCACCTCACAGATGCAGAGGATCTCATACCCTTTTTAATGTATGGGTCGCTGTAGAGACTGTGTATCCCAGCTGTATTTGATGGCACATTCAGGTCACTTTAGAGGATGGTGGAACAACTTGGAAGACTTGTTGGCATGCCCACTTCTGAAATTGAGTTGATTTGTATTACTTTGAACTGCTGACATCTCTAGGTTTAATGCAGTTTTGCAGCTAGAATTGTCGTTTTTTTGAGTGTAAGTTGTGATATAAAGTCTGATCTCGTAGCACAGAAGATCCTCACACTCGCTATTTGTAAAAACGACTTAGAGGCTATTGTTAATTTTTTCCCATCAATTTGCAGCTCATGTTTACAGTAAATCTGGCATGACATGAGCCAGAGGCCAGGATGTGAAGGGATATCAGACATTTTAATATTGTAGACATGGCATGACTTTCTTTGATGTGAGGTTCTTCTTCATGTTTTGACAAGCAATAATATAATAATATCATGATTTTTTGCTAAACACTAATAAATATGACTTAATGAATCTGCCATTCTGTTAAGCATATCTTCTGACATTTGAGTTACTCTTAGCAGCTCTTTATTCTTTTGACATCTCCCTTACCTGTTGTGCCTTTGAGCAGCCATGGAGGTCTTCGATTGAGAAGTTCAGACATGCTGCATTTTGTTATTATACTGTATGTATTATGTATACTTATGTGCGAAAATACAATTTTAGTTTAGTAAGAAAAGGTGAGGTATCTATCGACACAATATTGGCATGCTCAGACTGGACACTCTACTTGGTGTTAAACAGCTAAACAGTCTTGTCAGTTTCAAGACTGAAGCAATCATTGTTCCACAGGGAATTGTCTTGGTGGAAACTGAATATAATAAAACTTTCTTTTCATCTTCTCACCTACCAGTGATTGGGCCCAGAATAGACCTTAATGGACACCAAAGTCTGCAGGATGATCCATCATTTCCTGGCCAGCCTTGACAGCTGTTTTTGTGCCTTTTTTCTAATCAAGGTCCCATTAAGAGCTCATTAGAATGCAAGAGAGGAAAGGGAGGGGGAGAAGTGATTGCATCCAATTACATGCAGACTTCAATTCATCAAGTGATTTGGTCTGGGAGAGAGGTAGGTGCCTTTTTCAATGGGGATGTCAGGAAAAGGGCTGCTTGTTGTGATTCACTTATGCAACGTCAAAGTGGAAAATTAAGTTTATGCTCCTAAATTTTACATTGCCTGTCATCAGTGTTCGAAGAGCCAAAAGATAATGCCCTTCTCTGTATATACAGCATATATACAGTATTAATCCTCATTTTATATGCAGTATCACTGCAGTAGTATGTCAGAAACAGACAAATGATGCTAAATTAAGCTTTTATTAGACAGTAGCCTGGTTCCACCTTCTGAATAGACGCCCACATCTCAGATTTGTTTAGGGATTCAAATAGGTCTGGTCTTGTGCTAATTGACAGCATACAGAAGCATTAGCAGTGAGACATGTATACATTTCCGTGGACCCAGTTAACTCTATGCACCTTATCAGAAATGATAAATTTAGAAAAAAAGCCTATCTGGTTGGGTGACACCCAAACTTATCCTTGTTAAGTTCTTTCAGCATCTTCAAACATTTTCTGATGGGATATAATTTCTTTGCGCTATCTCTCCATGCTGGAAGTTTGAAATTGATCATATTAACTATCCACATTTAAGGCAATCATAGCTGCATATACCCCAAAATAGCCTCCTGAAAGACTGCTTTGGAGTTTAAACCTCAAAGGAGCCAATAAACGTTAATGTGAATCTCTACCAATAAAAAAAACTGTTACAAGGGCATATATTAAGTTTCAAGGCCACATTGCAATGTGTGCTTTTTTATATTATAAGGGAAGAAATAATCAAATTATGCATATTTGGATTTTGACCCAGCCTTTACCTTTTCTGGCAGTAATTGAAATAAGCATTTCCCTGTACAAGAGTCAAAGCTGGTTGCCTTCCATGTGCTCTCAGTACTAGAAATCACTTAAGTGGCTGTCAATATAATCATTGATACAAGGCAGGCACACATCCTCAGCTGTGATTGAAATTCTATTTGTGCAGAAGCATTGGGTTCATCCGAACTACTATTCCCCTTTTTTAAAGTTCTATCATTCCTGTGGCACTCAAGAGGGTTTGCCCTGCAATCTCCCATTTGATCTTCTCGGGACTTGGAGAGTTGAAAAAGGAGAGAGACAGCCTTCTGGCAGACAGAAAAACAAGAACCTGTCAGTGCTGCCAGCCAGGTAAAGAAGAGTGAGATGGGAAGGTAGAGGAAAAGAACACGATGAAAGCTGGTCAACATGCCCTGTGCCATGCCCTTCCAAACACGCCAGAAATCCCTCTCACCATGGAAAAAACTCTCCTTCTCCCTGCATTGTGTTGTCAGGATGATTGGCTAGCAGTTTGAATCTTCTTTTGTTTCCCAGGTTCTTTGCCGTTTTATGTCGTGTTTGATTCACTTGGATGTAGTTGTCCCAAATTTTTCTTGACTGAATCTAACCCAATTTCTTTCTCTCTCTACCTCCCACTTACTCCCACTCACAGGAACCATTTCACATTCATTTTATCGCAATCTTTTGTGTTAGTTGCAACAGTGAACTTTGCTGGTGCATTGCCAGTTCCAGCTCTCCGCTCATGTTAAATCATTCTTTACAATGCCTACTTTTCCCTCTGTTCCTTCATCAGCCCTATTCTTGCTACAAGCACAGGGCCTGGTTTGCACAGAACAACATAAGAAAATGTAGTAGCAGCCCCCAACAACACCCACTTCTGCTGTAGCTATTTTCCTACAATTTAGCAAAAACCTTTCTGCTGTGTCCCCGGCCCTGTAAAGGATACAGAGCAATCACTGAACGAAGAAGCCCTCTTAAGGTGGTTGTCAAAACCTTGTAGTCCTGTCTATATCTTTGACATGCCAGCAGACTGTCATTTTAAAAATATAATTTGTTTTTATCCAAGCATTAACCTATGAAGGTCAAATCACCAGACTTCTACGTCTTGGCTTTCATGCAGCGGTCTAGGTTATGTGCTCCTGTGTTATTGTGTTGCATGTGCAATGGTCTTGGATACAAGTAATTTCTATCAGGCAACTTGGCCATAAATCTAAGCTTTTGACATGTTCATGATATGAAGTTTCTTGTTGATACTGTGTCACAGGATGTATTGATTCTATTTTGCCTCATTTTTCATTGTGTAGGTTTTTAGCATTTAGCTATTATCCTGCAAAGTGTGCACTGTATGTTTACTCAGTCAGTGCTCTTTGTTGTCATGATTTATGAAACTGTTCCTTTTGTCACATTGAATATTTTTTCTGTTTTTGTGACTGACTCTGAAATTGGATTTTTGGTCTACCTTTTGCCTTGAAAACATACAATATAAACAAACGTATGTAAACAATAGGGATTCCTGGATCAAGCAGCAGAATGATCTCGCAGTAAAGCACGGCTGTTGTCAAGGAGAGCAGCGCTGCAACAACAGGCTGAGGTGGACAAAAGGGGGGCAGTGGTGGCCTAAAGGTTAGCGAAGCGAGTTTGTGACCAGAAGACGGTGTAGTCCCTCATTCGTCCAGGAGTGTTCTATCGTAGAAAAGGTTTCAGTCGTAGTCATCTGGACACTGTTTTCAGAATCAATTCAGTGACACAGAGTAGTTTAAATTTCTGAGTTCCCGGTCTATTTTTCACAATTGAGAATGACTTCCAGATGGGAGCCGAAATGTCTTGATTCTGAAAACAGTGTCCAGATGACTACAACTGAAACCTTTTCTACGATTTGTGACCAGAAGTTTGTCGGTCCAATCCCCTGGACTGGCAGGATAATGCCCAGATTGGCCCTGATACCAATCCTTGGGAATGTCTCGGGACATCTCTAGTAAACAATATAAAAATACAGTGATAGGCAGACCTCTTTTTAAAGGTGAAAAAATAATGCTATGTGTAACTTTCACTGTAATTGTGATTAGTTACTTCAAAGTTAAGACCCTTTTTAAAATGAGATATTTCTGTTACTTCCTCCCTGTTACCTGTATATAGGTCAGGCTTTCAGTGTAAAATATTCCATTAGGGTATCTGGTAGCAATTGCATAACCAAGTACACAATGGGTATTAACCAGAGATCCACCCAAGGCATATATTATCCCTTGGAAAACATCCCATGGTTGCAGATAGCTACACTGTTTACCTCTCTATGTTGGACAGTTAAATGGGGAGGATCACTTCCTCTTCTAGCTGCTCGGAAAATACCTCAATTTAAAATTATACATAAATCCCCTTCTAGGTTACAAAAGCTGCTCTGTATTTTTGAGATAATTTCAAACCATATTCAAAATTGGGTCATCTTGCTTTGAAATTCTGCAAACATACATTTTAGAACTTAATCTAAAGGAAAACAGGTTTTAATGTTATTTCTAACCATATATCCCTCTATCAGTTTTCCACATAAAAAGACACTACCTGCAGTTACATACACAGTTTTTTTGTCATTCTGATTTGAAATCATTCTGATTGAAGATTTCTGGTCAGCTGTTAACATGGATGTGATCTAATACGGTCTGGTGTTTTAACACATTTAATTGGAACAACTGTGTGATATGCGCAAATGTGACAAATACTCATGCATCTGTCTTCCTCAAAGGCTATCTGGCATTTGTTTGATCGGCGCCCTGCAGATGGATATCTATCATCTGATCAGCACAGTATTTGTCATTATCGTGTTGCTCTTAATCAAGCAACAGCATGATAACAATGCATGATTTTTGGAGGTGGAAAAGCGTACGTCCACACACATTTACGTCACGATGGAGGGCATGTGCAGAAAGAACGCAGCCAGACAACAATCAGGTTAAAGAGTATGGTCTAGAACTGCTCTATAGGAAAAGTGCGATGTAGCACACTCCTGTCCTTGCGGAGATGCAGCTCAATCCAGCTTCTGAGCAGCTGCAATCTCCTGTTCCTGTGGAGCTGCAGCAATCTTCAGTGGCCAAGCTGCAGTCATCTCCTGTTCCTCCTGAGCAGCATCTATCACCAGTCTCTGAGCTACTGCAATCATCTAGCTCAGATCTGCAGCAGATCTTCAGTCACCACAACCTCCTGAGCTGCAGCAGTCACCTGAGCTGCAGCACACTTTGCTTCATCACAGCCGCCACATCCTGCCGCTGCTGGATCGCAGGCATCTGAATCTCCTGAGCTGCAGCAGTCACCCGATCTCCCTGAATTTTCTGTGCCGCAGCAGCCTCCTGATCTCCCCGAGCTGCAGTGACCTCCTGAACATCCTGTTGAGCTGCCGCAATCACCAGTTCCTGAGCTGCAGCAGTCACCTGTTCCTGCGGAGCTGCAGCAATCTCCTGAATCTGTTGAGCTGCAGTCACTCCCAGAGTTTGAGATGCTGCAACCTCCTGTTTCTACTGAGCCACCACAGTCTCCTGTTTCCCTAGACCCACCGGGTCTCAGTTCTGCACTCCTGTCTCCTGCTCAGATCTCAAGCTACGCCGCTGGCCTCCAGAGGGGTTCCGCTGGCATCCTGTTAGACTAACGCAGAGCTTCTGCTTTCGTCACCGAACTCCAGAGGGCTTCTGTCTTCGCCGTCAGCTTCTAGTCTGACCTCCAGAGGGGTTTCGCTGTCATCACCGACCTCTTGTGTTGCTCCACATGTCTGGTCAGCCTCCAGACCTACTCTGCCTTTCGGCCCTGCCTCCTGGACGCCCTCCAGACCTTCTCTGCCTTTTTGTCCAGCCCTCAGGCCGTCCATCTGAGATGTCCAGCACCGCTTTTTGTCCTACCCCAGGCAATCTGCTGGAGGTTTTTGGCTCAGACTTTGTCCTCCTTCCAGGCCGTCCTGAGGTGCCCTGCACCACCTTTGTCCAGTGTCAGATCGTCTTTGAACCTGGTGTCAAGCGTCCCAGCCTTTGTTCCTTGTATTTTCTTGGACTCATTGTGTGTCTTTGGATTTTGTCTTATTTGTCTGTTAGGACTGATCTCTGACTGCCTGACTACCCCTATAACCACCGTGAACTCCATTTATGTGCACCTACTCTGCCTCCTAGTCTGCGTTTGGGTCCCGCTCCCTATTTCCTGCTGCTTGACACTAAACGTAACAGAAAACATTTAACTTACCCCTCTGCAACCGATTGAGGTGTTTATATGGAGCATTTTTATTCTGTTTGGGCTTTTAAACCGTTTATAATAGGGACATAAGGGACTATGTAAACATGGCTACTGTTCTGCTCAGTAATTTAACAGTGGACTTAATTAAAATTGCTATTTCAATTCTAGTAAGTTCACCAGATTTGTACAGTGTGGACACGCAAAAAACAACTTTTTTCTTTAAAATCTTCATTTCTTGATTGAAAACATACACTACGTAGAAACAGGCTTTTGAGTTAACACTAGTACTTTGGATCCTTTGCACAATCCACCTCACATTTTATTTTTTGAGACAGTGAATGTGTACAATAAGTAGCAAGCATTTGCCTTTTTGAATACAGTGCTTTTTATATATAATGTCATACAAGTTGAAGTTTATTATTCTGGCATATTTTATTCACCTAAACTGGAAGTAACAGAAGTTAGTGACTAAGAATATTATTGTTGGCCAGCAGGATGGTGAGTGTCAACTTATTGGAGACATTGCTCAAAAAGCAAAAAGTTCAAAATACTTTTCCAACCAAGCCAACAAATACACACACAAAACAGATTTGACGTGTTTGATTGCTGTAGTTATAGGAATATCAGTTTTGACGAAAAGGTTCTCTAATAATCATATTTCAAAATTTCAGTAATATAACTCAAATGACTGATACTGTAGAATACAATGTTAGGTAATTTTTTTCAGTGTTTAATATCTTACATCTCAACCTTTCCAACATGAACTTCCCAACATAAACATTAGTAGAAATTCACAAACTGTAAATACAGAATAAAACAAAGTTGCAACTTTATATTACATTAATTCATTTACATTCATTCGGCAGACACTTTCATCCACAATATATATGTACAACTGTATTGTGCACTAAAATGCGTCCATATGTGACTCTCATCGCACACACCCAACGTTATTACTTTACAACTGTGTATAATAACATTGCACTCAGTCTATTAAAAACCTAGTTGTTATCAGTGTGGCTTAGGTTGCACCATGACCCCACCTTCTAATATATTTTACACACTGTATTTTCTTCTCCTAAAAGAACAGCAAACAATGAGGAGAACAAAATGAGTTCAAGAACTTTGTGTGTGTGGTGGGGGGGGCAAACAACAATTTTTTCTGAATAGATGTAATCATTCCATGTACTTAAAACCACACTGATAATACTAAAATATGTTGGGGAGTGTAAAAATAGGAATATATTCATTTCTAGTAGAAATATAGTCCATTTTAGTCCCATTTCAAACGGTTCAAAACGTAACAATAGGCGTCAGACTGTGTCTAATGCTTTGTTCTACCACATGGCTATCAGGTTTGTCTTCATATCTAATCTTTAAGGCTGATTGTCCACATTGTAATTTAAAAATGACCAGATTGTGTTTTGTGTATTTAGAGAATGTAATCAGTTGGAATAATGTGTCGTCATAGTGATGGCACACAAATGCTCTTGCTGACTATGTGTGATGACTTAGAGTTTTGGTTGCTTTTTATTTTGGTTGCAGCCCTTTTCAAAGTGAAAACACTTTGAGTTGTCTGACTGAGTTGAATTTAAAGAACCAAACCACTTACAGTGCAAACATGATGGGTGTGATCATGTTTTTTTGTTTTTTGTTTTTCACTATGCAAACAAATTAGAGCTTTTCGCTGTCTGAACACAGCTTTAGACTATCGTAACAATGTAAAAAATATTGATGATTAAGGTATGATTTAAACTTTATATAGAAGTTGCTATAATCCCTTTGCTGCCTGTGATACATTGGGGCACAAAACAGTCACTCTTGTCATGCGTTTGTGGTGTAGATAAGTAAGTTAACTTTGGGTTCAGTTTTCAACAATCTTTTTTAAATACAAATTCTGTTTTGTAAAAATGTGGTTATTTTGTTAAACAATGAGTTGACAAAGTAAACAAGGACTTTACAATGTATATACAATGATTTCTTTAAATGTAAACTCACAATTTTGGAGTATCCATACTCCATACTTATTTTTAACATTGTGCAATTGTGGATTAATAAATAAAATTAGATTTACAGCAAAGCATAACATATCACAACTAGGAATGAAATGTGTTTAAGGACCAAGAGAATAAATCTGGATGTTTAAAGGTCCAGTGTGTAATATTTTGGAGGCGCTATTGGCAGGAATGGAATATATTATTTATAAGTATGTTTTCATTAGTGTATAATCACCTGAAAATAAGAATTGTTTTGTTTTCATTTCTTAAAAAAAGCTGTTTCTACATAAGGAGCGGGTCCCCTTCCACAGAGGTGGCCATGTTTCTACAGTAGCCCAGAATGGACACTGGCTCTAGATAAGGCCGTTCGCGTTTTTCATGAGTTTCACAGCCACCGTAGTTTCTCCTACAAGCTTGGAAGGAGAGGGTGAAGCAGACAGTGTTCAAATGGTTGTAAACTGCAATTTCACTGCTAGAGGCCACTAAATCCTACACACTGGACCTGTTTAAGGAAAGTTTAAACATCTGTCTCTGCATCATCAGCCACACAGACAGCAAAACCATCTCATCTGCCTGAGTTCTGCATTGTCACTAAAGCACCTGTCAGTGCTCCCATCAACTTCCTCCTCCTCCTTTTGCAAAGGGTACTGTGATGAAACGTCTTTTATAGAGAGGAGAATTATTCTTTCATTTGTACCACCCAACCTCCCAGAAGAATTTGCCTTGAACTCTCCTCTCCTCCTCTGTCTTCCTCACCTTCCTCTTCCTTTTTGGAACCCGTCATGGTCCAAGGATAGCTCGTCCTTCTGTATTCACAACTGTCTTTGGATGCAGTTCCAAGAAGGATTGCAGGCATCCAGTTTTGTTTGTAACCTGATTCAAATATGGCATCACTACATGGTGTGTTCTGACATCCTTGGTGGAAATCAGGAACAGGTTGAGATGGGGAATAATGGGTGTTGCAGTACGACTGGGTTGGTGTGTTTACAGTGCTATCATCACACCCTGAGTCTGACCACTCGGAGCTGTCTAAGCTCTGCAAGGATGCCAATGATGGCCCCTCCTTCTTGGTGTCTATGAGGTCAGATAAAAGGGGTCTTCTCTCTGAGTTGAGGGGTGATACTGTGTCACCTGTGCTGCTCTGTAACTGAAAAGTGAGTAAAGGCAACATAAGTTGTCCATTGGTATCGCGCACTGTTTGCAATAGCAGTGGCTTGTCTGGATTGCTCTCACAAGCGTCCAGATTGAGTAATGGTGGTGCTCCATGTGAGGTCAGCTTTGGACCTGTTTCACCTTTATCCCAGCTTTCTCCACTGGAAGACAATGGCAGGTTACTAGTTCCTCTACCTTCAATGGTAGCCTGCTGAAAATCTTGATCCTTTTCAGCAGGGACATGGACAGCCACTACACTATAGATTTCTGACTGGGCGCTCGTGTCCTTGGGTCTTGGGGCCGGACTGTGTGCACCTGTGCCTACAGAGGAGCCAATGCTGCCTTGCCAGGCTTGGCAGGGGATGTCCTGGGGAGAATAACCTCCAACCTCAACTGGTCGCACATTTGGCTTCACCCGGATCATTGCGTAAACTGTTTTGTCACTTTGAACACAGACCTCCAGTTTGGAAATGATGACATTACTATCTGGAGACTGCATTACTCTGGGCGAGGTGCTGGGTATGGGTACCTGTTTTGAAGATAAAGAAGACAGACCCACCAAAGTCAAATAAGTGCTCGATTTTTGTAGATGTATCAACACCTTTTCATTTGATTAGAAGAATATATACAGAAAATTAAATTGTAGGACTGTACCAAATGACAACAATTGAAAAAGTAAATATGCTGGCTATTTAAAAGAGCTATTAAAAAATCCGAAGATGAGTTAATACATTTTACATCACATTGATACAAAGGGCAAAGCCGATACACGTCCGACAAATAGAACAACACAAGACTTCAACCACACTATCTTTGTCATCACTGAAAGCACCATAAGTCATCAAACATTCTTTCACTGTACTAAAACAACATCCACAATGTTTCAGTGTCTTTTAATTGCTTTACATAATTAATGTGCCAGTGCCAGACGGCTTGATTTTCCAGAAAGGCAACATTTCCTTGTTGTAACCCAGACACACCAAAGGACACAGCAGAAAGAATAGTCTTACCAATTGCTGTGGTATGCTCTTTTCCTTTCCACCCTTTACATAGTAGCACATACATACAACTAACAGTATGACTATGGCCGCCAGAAGAGCAACACTCACGAGAAGCCACGGCAAAAGCTGCAGAAGATCACCTGAGGGAGAAGAGAGTTGGTGTCATATACTAATCTGTAGAAAAAAACAACACATCTGTAAAATCCGATACCCTCAACTGCTTTAAAACAGTGACTTGTAAAATTCCCCTTTGTGACACATGTTTAGGCATGTTCTCAGGGAGTATCACTGTAGCATACCTGTGACATAGGGCTGTTGAATACACTATATTCTTGGTACTTCTCAGAAGTACTGGAAAGTTGATCTGATCTCAACTGAAATCTACACAGCAACCTATAGAAGTCCCCCCCCCTTAAGAATAGGATAGCTATAGCTTTGAGTGCATTTTGAAAGTTGGAATTGCTTGTGCACTTGTGTAATATAAAAATATTTGTTGCCTGTAGTCGTCTACATTGTCAGTTTCAGCAGTAGAGAACAATAAGGCAAGCTAAGGTGAGAAGAACGTCACCTTTGTAACCAGACTTAGTAATCTAATCTCCTGTCTCATCAGTATGATGACAAAAGAGGAGGGAGAGGTCACTGCTCAAGCACTTATGAGAGCATTTGTCTTGGAAAAGCTCTTCATTTCTCTTTACCATTATTCAAGAGTTAGCAAGTATTGTAAGAGGCATGGATTCACAGTATGAACAATGTGGCCAATACCAATATTTTCCATTTCATTGCAAAACCAGCATCTGCCTAGTTTTAACAAGTGGAGTTTACCTGTTATACTGTGACAGTGAAACTTGGTGCAGACGCAGGCGTCTAAAAAGGGACTGATTTATAACAAACTGTCTTGATTTATTACTAAACACTACATTGTTTCCAAGTGGCTGCAATCACTTGAGGAGATGAGCGCAAACTACCTCAAGTAAAACATAGAAAATGCAACATTTCAAGTATCTATATTCTTGTATTTTCTCCACAGCAGGTGGGTCCTTGAAAGCTTCCCAGTAAAATGTGGAGTGTCACATTGTTACCTCAAGTGAAATTAAGTTTTGTTTTAATATTATAAGGGCAAATGTGCTCTCTTCAGTCAATTTTTTAAAAATGCACATAAAGATAACTTTTATCCATTAAAAATTGGGAAGTGATTTTCACATCATACAAAAGATCCTATTGTGGCTACAATATATGAAAGCACACCCTTTTATTAACAAATAAATAATCCATACCTGAAATTTGTTTAAAATATTGGGCATGTCATATGTTGATAATGCATTTCTTAGCAATTATTGACCAAATTAATGTGTTGATCAATATATTGTGCATTTCTGCTGTGTGTGAGTGTGTGAGAAGAGGTTGTCCTCACTTGGCATTCTGACACAGAAGGAGGCATTCTCACTCTCTAAGCGACCCCATTCAGTAAAAGGGTTGTAGACCACATAGCCGCAGTACTCTGTTTCGTTGTTCTTCAAGTTGATGACGAACCGGCCAGTCGAGGTTTTATTGACCTGGAGACACAGTGAGTCGTATGAATGACAACTGATTAATTTAGTCCATTGCAGGTTGCACAGGTCAGATAAACAAGAAAACTGGAGAATCCAGACACATTTCAGCTCAATATGAACAAACAAAAAACTTTAAGACAACAGGAAAAACAAGTTGTTGTTTTTGTTTACCATTTTAAATGAACTTAAATCACATAGATAATTTAGTCTTAATAATAAAAAAATCATTAATTGCTATGTTTGTGCCTATATTGTCAATTATAATAAGTTGTCATTCTTAATGCTATGTAAACATTCAATTAACAGCATCTGAAAACATTAATAACTTATGTGTAGTTGTTTTTCTGTAAGTCCTTGTATTAAAAGATTATAAATTAATGTGGAAGCAATACCTGGTTCCAATCCTGTGTGTTAAGTTTTGGTGGCGATACAAGAATTTCTTATACTGTATCTTTGGTTTGACTTTTTGTATTACATCATATCTCATGTGATGGCTTGTGTAATTCTATGACTGAACGAATATGTGTACAGTATATTTTATTATTTAAATGGGGACTCACATGTGCAGCCCACTTTGGATAGGTGATTTTTAAGGTATAAACAATTATAGTTTTGGAGGGCCCGTTTTTGCTTCTGTTGATGATGTCCGCAATGGAGACTCCATTTGGCCCCAAGGGCAGGGTGACATTAACATGCAAGGATGACACCGTTGTGTATGTAGACAAGGTGGGCGGACCAAAAATAGCTACAGAGACAAACAAAGATAAATGAATAAATGTTGCAGTAGAATACATCTGGCTTGGAGGAAACAAAGAAATGCATCAACGAGCATGGAGAGTCTTACTTTCTGCTATAGGTTTAAACGTGTTGGTGCGGCCATGAAGGCTACCGTTAACGGTCACCTGGGCCCGGTAGTGAACGTCAGGAACAGATGGGGTTTCTGCAGTCAGGTCACAGGACAGAGCAGTAATGTTGTGACATTCCTCTTTTATCTGGAATGGCTGCTCCTCAGCATCACTGTAGAAAGTGCAATACAATGTGATCAAAGTGTGATACATGAAGCACATGAACATGGCAGTGTATGACTGTAGGTTCACTGGTACCATATGAAAACCAAAATGTGCTGTGTGGAGTTTAATTCCGTGAAGATATTAACCATTTGATACAGTTGTCTATTGACAAGTTTGAGTCACGGGCTTCCAAAAATAAACATTATTAAGCAAAGGCTGATATGGAATTCTGACGGCCTACTATTCATTCAGGCACTGAAGCAGTTAGCTGCAGTACATGGCTACAGTGAAATAACCGCACAAAGATCGCCCTGACCATGCCAAATCACCCATGCATCATTTGAACGCAGTGCGTTTTTGTTTTAACAAGGAAGTGATTTTAAGCGGGCATAGTTAAACCAGTCTTTCTATGCAGCAGATTTGATGCTGGAAGTCAGACTGGCTGGGAGAAAAGTCAATAGGATAGTGGTCGCACTTGACATTTGTCTGGTAGACTGCGTCATGAGTAATTAAACAAGATGACATTTTCACTTTGTTGAGACCATTTAAAGAGACTGAGAGAAAGAATACAATTCAACTTGGAAACCATGAAAGCGTACTATGAGTGTTTCAATGAAGAGAGCAGCGTGCAGTCCATACTAATGAGGCCCTATAGCTATTCTTTAGTGTCGCTTCTAAGACGTTTGCAGTTAAGTTGAATCAAAGCAACAGTGTGCTTCGGATCAATTCATTGTTGCTTTTGGTCTTTTCATAGGAATCACTGAGAATAAAAACTTTAGAATATCACCAGACTTATTCTTTAACTACAATAATAGTCTTTGTCAGCATGAGATGTCACTATAATGACAAAAACTTTGGGTAACATACAATATGTGCTGTGTTTGTGTTAGATCCATAAACACAAACCATCTGGTGACCAGGGTTGTACTCCTAATTTGTTACAAGTCTACGAATTGCTAATTTGACAGTTCCTTGAAATGGATATTGACACTATGAGCTAACTGAGCATTTACCCTGCAAACACATTTTTCCTGCTTTGACCCACCTCTCCATATGGATCTGTACATGGAAGCACAAAGGTGCAAGAGGGCAATGGAAGTAAAGGTGTAGTAGTAGTAGTAGTAGTAGTAGTAGTAGTAGTAGTAGTAGTAGTAGTAGTAGTAGTAGTAGTAGTAGTAGTAGTAATAATAATAATAATAATAATCATCACTCAACCGTCATCCTGGGACTTACCTCCAATACTGGACGCTATAGAGAACCTTTTGCCCAGGGACGGCAGGCTTCACAGGTTCCCAGTGGAGTATGTTGTTAAAGTTCCTGGAGACAAAATACACTCTACCATTGCCAGTTGAATGACGAACTGTAGGAAAAAAGGACAAAATAGCAAAGTCCATGTGAATCATTTTATGGCGAATGCTGTGTCCTTGTTCTCCTTTAGCCTGGTTCATTTTCATTATGTCCGTAAAATGTATAAATCTTAAAGAAATATCAATTTGATAATTATAGTACATTTGCATTGTTTATATTTTGTAGTTTTTATACTTTGTGCTAAATTGCAAGTAAGTAAGGACACTATTCTCTATTGTAACAAGAGCCACAGACAGCTCCTCGGGTTACATCTCGCTTTTATATATGTTGCGCCCCCCCCACCTTTAGGAATAGGATAGCTGTAGCTTTGAGTGCATTTTGAAAGTTGGAATTGCTTGTGCACTTGTGTAATATAAAAATATTTGTTGCCTGTAGTCGTCTACATTGTTTGTCAGTTTCAGCAGTAGAGAACAAACAATAAGGCAAGCTAAGGTGAGAAGAACGTCACCTTTGCAATCAGACTTGGTAATCTAATCTCCTGTCTCATCAGTATGATGACAAAAGAGGAGGGAGAGGTCACTGCTCAAGCACTTATGAGAGCATTTGTCTTGGAAAAGCTCTTCATTTCTCTTTACCATTATTCAAGAGTTAGCAAGTATTGTAAGAGGCATGGATTCACAGTATGAACAATGTGGCCAATACCAATATTTTCCATTTCATTGCAAAACCAGCATCTGCCTAGTTTTAACAAGTGGAGTTTACCTGTTATACTGTGACAGTGAAACTTGGTGCAGACGCAGGCGTCTAAAAAGGGACTGATTTATAACAAACTGTCTTGATTTATTACTAAACACTACATTGTTTCCAAGTGGCTGCAATCACTTGAGGAGATGAGCGCAAACTACCTCAAGTAAAACATAGAAAATGCAACATTTCAAGTATCTATATTCTTGTATTTTCTCCACAGCAGGTGGGTCCTTGAAAGCTTCCCAGTAAAATGTGGAGTGTCACATTGTTACCTCAAGTGAAATTAAGTTTTTGTTTTAATATTATAAGGGCAAATGTGCTCTCTTCAGTCAATTTTTTAAAAATGCACATAAAGATAACTTTTATCCATTAAAAATTGGGAAGTGATTTTCACATCATACAAAAGATCCTATTGTGGCTACAATATATGAAAGCACACCCTTTTATTAACAAATAAATAATCCATACCTGAAATTTGTTTAAAATATTGGGCATGTCATATGTTGATAATGCATTTCTTAGCAATTATTGACCAAATTAATGTGTTGATCAATATATTGTGCATTTCTGCTGTGTGTGAGTGTGTGAGAAGAGGTTGTCCTCACTTGGCATTCTGACACAGAAGGAGGCATTCTCACTCTCTAAGCGACCCCATTCAGTTAAAGGGTTGTAGACCACATAGCCGCAGTACTCTGTTTCGTTGTTCTTCAAGTTGATGACGAACCGGCCAGTCGAGGTTTTATTGACCTGGAGACACAGTGAGTCGTATGAATGACAACTGATTAATTTAGTCCATTGCAGGTTGCACAGGTCAGATAAACAAGAAAACTGGAGAATCCAGACACATTTCAGCTCAATATGAACAAACAAAAAACTTTAAGACAACAGGAAAAACAAGTTGTTGTTTTTGTTTACCATTTTAAATGAACTTAAATCACATAGATAATTTAGTTAGTCTTAATAATAAAAAAATCATTAATTGCTATGTTTGTGCCTATATTGTCAATTATAATAAGTTGTCATTCTTAATGCTATGTAAACATTCAATTAACAGCATCTGAAAACATTAATAACTTATGTGTAGTTGTTTTTCTGTAAGTCCTTGTATTAAAAGATTATAAATTAATGTGGAAGCAATACCTGGTTCCAATCCTGTGTGTTAAGTTTTGGTGGCGATACAAGAATTTCTTATACTGTATCTTTGGTTTGACTTTTTGTATTACATCATATCTCATGTGATGGCTTGTGTAATTCTATGACTGAACGAATATGTGTACAGTATATTTTATTATTTAAATGGGGACTCACATGTGCAGCCCACTTTGGATAGGTGATTTTAAGGTATAAACAATTATAGTTTTGGAGGGCCCGTTTTTGCTTCTGTTGATGATGTCCGCAATGGAGACTCCATTTGGCCCCAAGGGCAGGGTGACATTAACATGCAAGGATGACACCGTTGTGTATGTAGACAAGGTGGGTGGACCAAAAATAGCTACAGAGACAAAGAAAGATAAATGAATAAATGTTGCAGTAGAATACATTTGGCTTGGAGGAAACAAAGAAATGCATCAACGAGCATGGAGAGTCTTACTTTCTACTATAGGTTTAAACGTGTTGGTGCGGCCATGAAGGCTACCGTTAACGGTCACCTGGGCCCGGTAGTGAACGTCAGGAACAGATGGGGTTTCTGCAGTCAGGTCACAGGACAGAGCAGTAATGTTGTGACATTCCTCTTTTATCTGGAATGGCTGCTCCTCAGCATCACTGTAAAAAGTGCAGTACAATGTGATCAAAGTGTGATACATGAAGCACATGAACATGGCAGTGTATGACTGTAGGTTCACTGGTACCATATGAAAACCAAAATGTGCTGTGTGGAGTTTAATTCCGTGAAGATATTAACCATTTGATACAGTTGTCTATTGACAAGTTTGAGTCACGGGCTTCCAAAAATAAACATTATTAAGCAAAGGCTGATATGGAATTCTGACGGCCTACTATTCATTCAGGCACTGAAGCAGTTAGCTGCAGTACATGGCTACAGTGAAATAACCGCACAAAGATCGCCCTGACCATGCCAAATCACCCATGCATCATTTGAACGCAGTGCGTTTTTGTTTTAACAAGGAAGTGATTTTAAGCGGGCATAGTTAAACCAGTCTTTCTATGCAGCAGATTTGATGCTGGAAGTCAGACTGGCTGGGAGAAAAGTCAATAGGATAGTGGTCGCACTTGACATTTGTCTGGTAGACTGCGTCATGAGTAATTAAACAAGATGACATTTCCACTTTGTTGAGACCATTTAAAGAGACTGAGAGAAAGAAGAAAGAATACAATTCGGACCCATGAAAGCGTACTATGAGTGTTTCAATGAAGAGAGCAGCGTGCAGTCCATACTAATGACTGGGAACAGGCCCTATAGCTATTCTTTAGTGTCGCTTCTAAGCCCACACTTCAATAGCTGCATGGTAGTTTTTGAGCAATACATTTATAGAGCCACTAGCCATTTCTAGAAGAGAGAGAGGAAAGGGAAGCCAGAAATCCACCTCTTAGTTGCTTTCACACAAGATACAATTCCTCGATCTTAAAGGATAAGACTGGCTATTTTTTATGTTTTTGTTATTTTCAAAAATTCCATGAAAAGACCAAAACCAACAATGCATTAGTCAGTCTCTCACTACTGACTTTCCCAACTTGTCTGTGGCTCTCAACCCCAAATCAATTTCTTCCTACTGAAGAATTAGATGGCCATTATTTATAGATTATTAATCTATAAAAGCACACAAATATAGTATAATTTCATTTTTTTTAAGTCTTAATAATTTCTTTAAATCAGCCGAGTCCTGTTCTTTTTTTTTTTTTTTTTCTTTTTTTTTATCAAAGTTTACTCAAACAGGTCAAGGTGCAATAAAAAGGTGCAAGAGGGCAATGGAAGTAAAGGTGTAATAATAATCACTCAACCGTCATCCTGGGTCTTACCTCCAATACTGGACGCTATAGAGAACCTTTTGCCCAGGGACGGCAGGCTTCACAGGTTCCCAGTGGAGTATGTTGTTAAAGTTCCTGGAGACAAAATACACTCTACCATTGCCAGTTGAATGACGAACTGTAGGAAAAAAGGACAAAATAGCAAAGTCCATGTGAATCATTTTATGGCGAATGCTGTGTCCTTGTTCTCCTTCAGCCTGGTTCATTTTCATTATATCCGTAAAATGTATAAATCTTAAAGAAATATCAATTTGATAATTATAGTACATTTGCATTGTTTATATTTTGTAGTTTTTATACTTTGTGCTAAATTGCAAGTAAGTAAGGACACGATTCTCTATTGTAACAAGAGCCACAGACAGCTCCTCGGGTTACAGCTCGCTTTTATCTATGTTGCAGCCCAAATTTTCAATCACTGCACATACTGTAAAGCCACTCTAGCCCCAGCCTCCTCAGCCAGTGCAGCTCCCCATATATGAATTCCTGAGAGGCACAGTCACTCCATTTTTACAGTATAGCTGCTTAAGTGCTGAGCTATACAGCCCACACTAGATCCAGGACGGCAGGGAGATTATGCAAAATGGACTTTGTGTCTGCTGGTGGCTGAAACTAAAAACTGCACTTTGTTCCTTAACTTTGCCCATTACATCTTTGATACAAGGAAATAAGGAAAGGGATACAGAAACTCAAGGTAGCTTGTGTAATTCATACATAGAGCACATTGTCATGCTGTCAAGCAATATGCACCATAGCTAGTGATTTACCAACCCAGGGCATATTACTGTTTTAATGTTATAGCCCATGTAGTTTATTGAATATGTGAAAAACACAAGATTGAAAATTATCCACAGAGTAGTCCATTCAAAATTAGCATTTTTATAAGCTGTACAATGATATAGTCATTATCACATCAGCCAGACTCTAAAATGAAATAGTATTTTCCATTGATCACTATCATTTAAAATGACTAAAGTCCACATTGTGTTCTGGGACTCTCTGTCAAATATATTACTAGGCTTTACTGCTTTGGTGTTATTAGCTTTGGTGTTATTATTTATTTCTCCTATTAGGACTAATTTGTCAACAAAATGCTCCATTAAATGTTTGACTGCCTGTAATCAACATCTGTAAATCAAAACAGAGATCCATGTTAGCTCCTCTGTACTCACCATAGCAGAACAGGAAGAGGATGATGACCTTCATAGGCCACATCTTCATTGGGTATGTGGGACTCCAAAGTCCAACTCTGAAGTTGCTGCCGCCAAGTTTTGAGTTCTAAAGAAAAGTAACATATAATACACACTGCAGAAAACAAAAGAAAAAACATGTAAAGTTCCTAATCTCCGAAATCCTTCCAAATAAAACCAGACTCAGTTTCGAAAGGGCTGTCAAATATAGAAGTTTTGGAAGAATTGGGTTTCACTGCATTTTCCTGCCTCCACTCCTCAACCATCTCTGATGTGTGCTGGGAAAGGAGTGGCTTTACTCAGGTGTGCAGGTGTACTTTGGCATGTATTATGACTTTGTTCCTGTTTTTCTGCTTACTGTACAGTATGTTCCTCCCACTTCCGCTTTCCTCCCTCCTCCTCCTCTCTTTTACACCTTGAGTCTCTCTCTCTCTCTCTCTCTCTCTCTCTCTCTCTCTCTCTCTCTCTCTCTCTCTCGCTCTCTCTCTCGCTCTCTCTGCTTGTCTTTCCAGTTATTTCTGTTTTCTAGAGTTTACTGGAAATGACCAAGACGTTCAACTTCAAAAGACAAAGTGAAAGAATGATTATACACACATGATGTGTGAGGTGTGTATTTCGGTTGGGCGATGTCTACTGAATTGGCATATGACGATGTCCACATGAAACATTGCGATGGATGATGACATCGTTGTTAGGGTTGTTTTTGTATTCTTTCTTTTATACTTTTTATATGTACGTATGTTGTATTTTAATTACTATTTCTATTTTTTTGCACATTTAAGCCCATTCACACATATTTGTCTTTTATGGCTATTATTACCTAATCAGAAAAAAAGTAATTAATTATTTGAAGTCATTGAAGTCTGGCCAGGTAATTATCTTAAGCCAGGGCCGCTTCAATCGCAATGCGGAAAATTAGGATTTTAACAGCCAGGATGTGACAATAAATCAGCAAGTGTTTCCTCTACTCATTACAATATTAATAGTCCATTGATTTATATTTTTCCTAAACATGAAATATTCTCAGTTAAATGTGCAGGGCGAGACATAGTGGGGAAAAAAGGGTTAATAACAATATAACGATTAGGAATTATTTAAGACAGCTGTAGCACTTTGCTTAATGTTTGGTAGGCGTAGTAGTGCATCTCCTAACTTTGTGAAATTTAGGTTCCTAGTAGAGAATGGGAGAATTCGCTCTGTAGGTAAGTTTTAATCCTAAGTTTTGCGATACAAATAGACTCTTACCCCCTGATTTACTAAGGTGGGCACAAACCAGTTAGATTTAAAAATCATTTTTATGTTTCAGCACATAAAAGCCAAGCTTTCAAGTAACAACAAAAATGGGTGAATAATCAAATGGCTAGTTTATTGAAATGGTTTGTACAGTTGCAACATTGCAAGAAAGACTATATAATAGTAGAAGACAGTACAGTAATGGTTGTAAAAGTAGGTAACCAAGGTTTGAGGTGAACAGGTCCTATGAACACATAAGACAGGCATGTCCATCAAAGCAAGTATCAGCTCTCAGCAAGTATCATGTTCTCTTAATTATGGTACTCTCCCTATTTCTATGTTCATTCTTTGTCTATTTTCATGTGAAGCACTCATGTTAATGTCATTTCTTTATTGTAAAGCACTTTGAGCTGCATTTCTTGTATGAAAGGTGCTATACAAATAGTTTATTATTATTAGTTTTATTATCATGTTGTTTCATGTTTTATTTAAGTTTCTAAATAGGCTAGTTGACATCCCAGAGCTCTGGCACTGTGACACCTACTGTAAATGGAATGCAGCTATTATTAATGTTATTAGATACACATTTGTCAGGTGTCAGCAACTCTCATAGCCATGAGAAAACTATTATGTGAACAGATACACTGTTTAAAGATGAAGTGACACAAATCATGATGTTATAACTCTCTGTAATGACAGGGAATCTACATAGATACACTACTTGTGTCACAAGGGGCTTTTCTGAACCCAAATGCAGAACACACAAACTAGGAGGGAGGTAAGGTTGGAACAGTTTTATTGAGCAGATATTAGCAGGCAAGCGAGGAATCCGGCGTGGTTTGTGGCCATCCCGAGGACTCAACTGCACCAGGTCGAGGGAGTTTACTGGCGACACTTTGGACAGGGACAAGGTGGGCTGGTTCTGGGCTGGCAAGCGCAGTGGGATGGGCTGAGCCGACGGAGCGGTGGACTCGGAAAACCTGGCGTTTGGTGGTCCTGGAGGAAGGCAGGCTCCGGGGGGGGGGAATTCGGCTGGATGGTGAGGATGGTAACTGGTGTGGTCTCGGAGCTCTGGGAGACCCAAGGACAGACTGAAGCTGCGATCACGGGCAGAGCGAGAGTCTGTGGCAGAGACAGAGAAGAGTTACCACCAAGACAGAACAGAAGAACAAAACTTCACTTACTTAAGTGCAGTGGGAGCCGTTACGTGATGCTCGTATGTACGGAGGACGATCTGGCGTCTGTAGTGTGGAGGAGCCCGGTAGATAAGCGGAGTAGACTGGCGATGATTGGAGTCAGGTGTGCCGGTGATCAGCAGCAGACCGGAGACCGGGAAGCCAGGCCAGAACACCCACACACGAATGGACAAGGGACAGCCAGGAAGCACAAGGAAGGGGAAAAAAATACTAGAGTACACTATGATCAGGAAGCATAGTGGCTAACTATGACAACTTGGCCAAATGTATTTCACTGATTTAGCTGACTTTCAGTTCAGTGTTCAAACTATAAGACCTAAAGAAAAGTGTTTTTTAAGCATTTTTCTGTAAGTCATAGCGTGCTTCTATTCCAGTGCTGATGACGTACAGTATGGACATAGTTCCACCTCTACAGTGAGATAATTTAAATGTTGTCAGATTCAAACCATCCAGAAAACAAAAGAAAAGATCAGTCACATCTCAAACAGACTAACAGACTTTAAATGGGCAAAGTTCTGGTTAAATGTCTCATAAAGGCCTTTACTGCAATTGCCTTTGCAGAAGTAACATGTAAAGCACAGATTGATTTGCTCCATCAAAGCAATCTACTTTTTCTAACTACTAATCTCATTTAAATGTGTACACAATCTGTCTCTCATCAGGTCTGTGCTGTTTTCAGTTGGTTATGGTCAGTGACACCTTATTATAGACAACAACGTCCTGGCAGTGATTTGCTTTGGCGGTTGATTTTAATTAGGTTGTTGTTTGACTACTCTCCTGTAACCAGTGCCATTACAATATGCCACCTGGCTGCAAAATAATAAAGGCCTTGCCTCATTTATAAACCTTAGAGATGACATTGGCTTTAAATGGGACTTGTTGAACTGTTGATATGGGAAGTTGAGTATGTGATGTGATTGTCCTTCAAGTGGACACTGCGAGAGTCCACTTTATTGTCTTTTGAAAACTAGTGAAAGATTTTGTGTTTTCTGCATTTCAAAACCATGCTGTGAAATAAGAAAAGAGTAGATAGGCTCTGCCAATTTTAAAGTATTTCCCAGGCAAAATTTCGCAGCTCGTAGTACAATTAGAGAATTATAATTTTGAAGTTGTATTTTGTGGTTATGGCTGATACTGGGGCAGGATCAGCAAAGAGGAAAAAGAAGAATTGACTGAAGGGGGGGGCGTAAAAGCTAAAAAAGAGAGTGATAGAGCATGGGCGAAAACACAAGTCAACTTTTGTAGGTCATTCAACAGATGGAGAGAATTGCGGGATTTGAAAGGATGCAATTATTATTATTATGAAGACATAACATTACTAGGGAATGTTTAGCTTTGTCAAGAAAATTACTATTACCGAGCAACCAGATATTGTGAGTTGTAGGCTTACATGTAACCTAGGTGTATGAACTATACTAAAACAAAGTTTATTTTGTTTCACCATCGTCATATTACAGTTATTAAACTTAGATACACACAAATAGATACCTTACCTCATTGCTATGCGTCCTGCAAACAGCTGTTATAAAAAAAAAGAAATTAAAAATAAATTGTGTCTTTCTTTCACTCGCTTCCAAAACAAATGCATGCGCTAGCAGATCAAGATCTTTACGACAGGAGGTGGTGGAAAAACTACCACTTTTGTCAATGTTATTGATAAGATAAAAAAAAAAATCATTGACTGCCTCTGTTTTGTTAATGGTGAACAGCCTGTAACCAAATGGCTGTAACCATGTGACCATGTGCATGGCGGTGCATGTGAGTCTGTCCGTGTGAAACTGTTGGCTTTGAGGAGAGCAATATAACTGCTGGTTCTTTTCTCATCTAACATTGTCAATAAAGGAGTTATTTTTAACCAAACCAGAGTTGGTGATTGTTGGAACAGTGGAAAGACTAACAAAGATGGTTTTGGTGAGTTTTATTTTGTTTCTGTCCAGTCTGAATGAAGTGTGTTTTAGGATGATCAGCGAGGTAAAGTTATTGTTTTTATCAATGGAGTTTGGTTGCTATCGAGAGCGATATAACTAATGACTGTTTCTGGTTAAACAAAAAGGATCTTACTCTTTAACAAAAAGGTCTTTCTCTGTAGGGATCCTTTCCATAATGTTGTCAGACACTTGTCAGAATAACAATCCGAGCCTGTCAGTGGCAAAAACAAGCTCTTTTAGTGGACACACTTCCCACGCACAGGATTACGTTGCAGCCATTGCAGCCCGCTTTCGCAGGTGCCTTTTCACATCTAACTTGGTGAATTGAAGTTTATTTCGACCAAACCAGAGTTGGAACAGTGAAAAGACTACCAAAGACGGTTTTGGTGAGTTTTATTTTGTTTCTGTCCAATTTGAATGAAGTGTGTTTTACAATGATCTGCGAGGTAAAATTACTGTTTTTCTCAATGGTGGGCCAGCCCCTTTTTGAAAGAAACGTGGGTCAAAAAACAAAAACAAAAACACAATACTCAATGAAATCTATGCTTTGCTGCTGTTTCCAGTATGGCTCCTTGTTTTCACGTTCCGCTTCAGTGAATTTTACTGTGCGAGAACCTTTCCTTTTCCCTTGTCGCCAAATTAATTCACAGTGGAGGCATCCATGAGAGGAAGAATGGCTTTGATGTTGTAGGACACAAACTGAGGAGATGTGATGTACCTCTGTGGGCTCTTGCACTTGAAGAGCATCATCAATGAATCATCCTTTGTGCTGTCACAGGAAATCAAATGTATGTTGCATGTCACACCTCGCCAGCTTGTTTGAGTCACAAAGACTGAGCAAAACCTTTTGATCTTACTCATTAAACACAAATTGGACTGGGCAGATTCTGGATCAGGTATCTGGCTCTAGATCAGGTCTCGGGGTGAGGAGAAACCACAGAAACATTTAGCGGAATCCCCACTAATACATCTTTCCAATTTTTACAATTCATGTTTCATTTTGGAGCAGTTTAAATTTCTATAGAACATATATTTCTTCTCACTGTTCTCTACTCAAAACTATAACACCCAAAGAAATATGGCTTTTTATTTAAAGGGAAAGGGGGGAAGGCACATTAAAAACAGATGGAAATGATGATGCATTGAGCATCAGTGACATCCTTTTGTCTATCAGTAGTGGCCTTAACAAATTTACTGTAGGTAATGCTGTCTTTTGGCCTGTTTTTCTGTACTTGACTGATTGATTGTCCAATTTTTCCTTCTGTGTGATTTTTTTTTTTTTTTTTTTAACTGGGACCTGAAGATGTGCTTATCACAGGGATTGATTGGGGAGGATGGTGATCACAAAGCCCCTACTGCCGGCCGTGAATCCTATCTCATCATTAAAACCCCTTGTTGGTACCTCCACCACCAACAACCATCACTTTCCCTTAACTGTCCCTCAAGTGAAGTTAATAAAAGTTCATGAAAACCTGACCGATGAGGGTTCTTTTGAGCAACAAAGAAAAGGTGTGTTTCATGGAGTGGGAGTCTTCGCTGAGAGGCAGATGGGTCACAAACAGACAAGTAGACAAACAGAGAGATGGGCAAACAGATGTTTAGTTTACAGACAGGCAGAATGAGAACATGATAAAAATACAGTTCTAAAGATAGCCAGAAAACAGACTGGCAGGCCTACACCGACAGGTAAATACTCCCTTAAAGACAAGCCAGGGAATTTAAATCAAGGTGATAATCCTTGATAACATGGATGTTGATATGCTCCCATTAAAAGCACACTGGAGACTTATCTTAAACAAAATTGAATAAAATTTTTGTTATGTTTTTTGCTTCTGCATTAATGGCCATTTAAATATATAAAGCTCCTACAACATTTGTGGACCATTGGAGACATATGACAGATAAATCTAAACAATTTAATTAACCACAACAGAGAGGTCAGAAGGTATTTATAATGAGGCAAGAATGCATGCGTTCGGAACAAGTATAGTTCAAATTGATTCTTCTGAAGAACACGCTCACTAATGGCAACATAATGGTGTTGTGAGATGTGCCCTTTTCATAAATTAATGAGGAATGATTTTTTTATGTAAAACTCATCTACAATGTGTCTTGAGGCTAAGACCCTTGGTTTGATCAGTGATGTGATTTGTGTGGTGCATGCCTGGCCTTATGCCATGACATTATCCAAACCCATCAATTAACACCAGATCATTATAGTTTTAGTAGGGGGTGGAGGTGTTTGTGAGGGCAGTAAGTCAAAAGGGGAAACTGTCTAATGAAACAGCATTAATACTTGGATAAGGAAGGAATGGATCAATGAAATGTATAGGCTATGACGCTTTACATTGCAAGCACATCAATACATTCTGCCTTTTACAAGTCCTTGACTGTTGATTTATACGGAAGCGTTCTGGTTTCTGTTTGTAGTCCATTTGTAGTCTTGATTAATCACATTTGAGCGGGCTTTGGTTGCAAGGAGGTAAACGATCCGTGTGGAGAGCAAAAGAGGAGGAACACATTGGCCGAAATGCCATCTCGGAAACCATCGGTTCCCCAGTTCTTGATGTGAATTATTCCATCTGTTGAATAATGCATTTCAACCACACATCTGATCACCATTAGTCATAAATGAGAAGGATCACACAGCCCAACACTCGCTGTGCAGTTAAAAAAAATTATAATAATTATACTATAGCCATAGAAAATACTTGTTTTTAAGTGGGTGGCAGGTGTCCATTTAAAAAGCATATCAATAAACATTAAACATGCCACTGGTCAACAGTTTAATTAGTTCTAAGTCACTGCTGATGGAATCTTAGCCACATAATGTCAATATACAACTAAACAACCTTTTTGGCTTGTGACACCTTAAAACAAAGCAATGTCTCCCCCCGTCACTGTTTGCATGTCTACCAGTTGAGACCTGTTCAACCAGAAATAGATTTTTCTTTTCTTATTTCATTTGAATAATTTTCAAAGGCCTGAAATACCTAAAATGATCCAGTATTTCACAAGAAAAAAATCAAAGATTAGAGGAATGTCGAACAGTATTTTGGGTAACAGAAACATCATTTTGCTGCTCTGCTATCCTGTTAATCTTCTGGAGACCCCTCAGGTTTAACCTGCTATCCTTTGTGGGGTCCCAGCACACAGGTTGGGAACCACTGGACTAAATTCACTCATAGTTAAACCAGGGATATAACACGTTAGTCAGGAGGTTTAAAAAAAGTGATGGCAATAATAAGTTTTCTTTCCATTAGTGAGTGGCCTTGTTAGAAGTCATCTATGGTCAGATACAGTACGAGATAAAATTTGTTGGGGTGACACCATTAAGGTGCCTTTTTTGAGAGTCACGTAGAACAAATAGATTAACAAAACTAACAGTTTGTTCATTGGTACATTGAAAACAAACCATTCCTTCTAGATCTATTTACCTCTTGTGAAATGTTGTTAAACTGGTCTCGCAGAAGAGGTGCTGAGATCAGAGCGTAGACATACTGGATAATGTCACTAGAGCATGCTGCTGCCAAAATTAAACAATGACCTGACAGAAATCTGCCTGGCTGTGCTTGGCTTGCCAAAGTGGCAATATTTTTGTTGTAACAAAAATACAGAGATGAAAAGGGCAGCTCACAGAAAATGGACGAGTGCTGTGCCCAGTGGTGTGACTATCAGCAGTGCAGGGTTTGTGACTGCACAGAGGAACTGGGCCTCTAGAGGACCAACTAATTACCTCCTGTCCATTCACTCACAGAAGCATTTTTGAGCACATAGCATTTTTGCATCAGCGCTAGAATTCTCAAATGACGTGCTCACGTCATGTGTTTGATTTCTTGCCAATGCAACAACCTTTTCAACTTCCATCAAAGGTGAAAAATAAGACCTGTTTAACACTGGATCGCAGTCTTCAATTCAAACAATTTTAGACGGCTAAGTCAGTCATCAAAAGGCAGGTAGATGATCATATAAACAGTTAAGGAAGCATAAGACAATGAAGGCTGGAACACTAAGGCAGCTGTAACTGTAAGTTATCCTCTATACTGGGGTTTATTGCTGATGAGGTGAGCAGGTGACCAGAAGCAGAAAAACGCAACAGTGATGGCTGGTGGACAGGTGAGGAATAGCAGGTCTGAAACAACTTGAGGCATTTGAATAATTGAGAGGAACTACAAGCAGAAGAGCAAAGAGAAGAGGACAGAGTATCTGTCTCCATGACAACTTGTCTTTTCAACACATAAGGCTCGGTGGTCAAAATGTATGCTTACATGTTGGAAGACTATAATTAGATAGAAAAACATTTCACCGGGCCCATGACACATGTAGTGTGATGTAGGCCACAGATTCCCCCTGAAACATAACTCCAACTGACTTAGCACGTGCCACATTTAACGTAATTATCCTTCAAACACAGACTGGTCAAAGGGAAATGTAACAATGACAGAGTTGTTCTCTTTTTAGTGAAACATATTTAACTGATCATCATTCTATGCATGTGACATGTTGACTTGCCCCGTGCTTGTGTTCAGTAACACTATCTCTTCTATTGAAATAAGACCATTTTCTCATTGTAAAGTGCTCTGGCTCAGCTAAATGTAAATGTACTGTAGATCTATGCCTGAGTCCATGTTAGAGCCAACTTTAATGTGTTAAGGCCTTGCGTAAATCATTAATTATTACAGAGTACAGACAGCCAATATCCAGCAAACTTAGCTGTGAGGGTTTTAATGCCAGCCTTGTCATGTTTAACTCAACATTAGTGAGTGATGTGGATCTGCAGCAGCCACCTTGGAGAGCTAAGGATGATACAGGCTCGTGACAGAGTTTACTGCAGGCCCCATGCGTCATCCTGGGTTGACAACCACTATCCATCATTCTTCCCAGGGAAGCAGGCATATTGGACATTTCATGCCCGGATAAAAGACAAAATACATCACAACAGAATAATGCGTAAATGAATGCAAGTCTCCTCTGGACTTCTCTAAGGATTCACAAATCAAAACATGACAATTGAAAGGTACAAACCAGCCTGTAGCCTGCGTAATATGTTACTGATCTACGCTTCACCTTGGGAATTGAATTATAAAGGAGTCATAAATGTATCCACCAAAAGAAATAAGGTGCCCTCCAAGTTACAAGTCCATTTGTCTAAATTATTGCATTTTTTAAAAAGAGTTTTAAAGACTCTGGATTCACTTTGTTGGCTTTTTCTTTCTCAAAAGTCAACGTTGTCTGTTATATTGGTGAATACTTGTCTGGATTTGCAGTGTACAGGGATCTATTTCTCAAAACATCTGGCAAAGCTATAAATAATGATAAAAAACAACCTTTTTATGAACCCTGAACCTAAAGAACATGTCTTTTAATAAGATTCCTTCTGAACAAACACTGCTTGAGGAAATATAGCAGCTCTTAGACAAGCTAGTACTGCAGATGGTGCAGTGTTACAGAACACAATACTCTAATAAAATCATTAACACTTACAAATACAGTTCATCTCCATATTTGCTAAAATTAACTTTGTACAAAATGAATTGAATGTTTTAGTGCTTCTTTTGTCCAGTAACTAAAAGGAGGTTTAAGGAGTTTTGTCTTCTATGATTCAGAATCGATTCACAGATTCCAAAAATGATTTGTTTGCATAGTTAATAACGCGATGTTGGCAGAACAGAGAAGGTGTAACTTTGTCACAAGGGCACAGTGCAGCACACACACTAAGTCATCTTCCAAGAGGGAAAGTATTTAGGCACATTTTAGATTTAACTTAATTAACATTAACATTAGCACTAACATTGCCAAACAAGCAAGCCAGCCTACCCTCACTGTCCCACTTTTGTTCCCACAAAAGTAATTTAGCCATTGTGTAGCTGTCAGTATATTACACTATAATTTCATAATTCAGGCAGAAGACTGGATATAGACTTCCAAATTATTGCAGTTAACTTTTTCCAATCTCTCTGCTCTTTTTTTGGTTTGGCCAGATGGTGACCTTCATCAAGACCATTTAGCTTAACTGCCAGTTATATATTTTATTGCAATTCAGCGAACTAAAAACATTGGGTAATGGTCTGGCACACTAGAGTAAGAGTCTGAAAATGTGCGCCAACTTTCTATTTATTGAATCAAGAATCAATGTTGAATAGAAGTTGAATCAAATCACGACATTCCCAAAGATTCCCACCCTTAGCTAAACATACAATATACAATACAAAAATACAATCCGTCATTGTGTAGCTTGAAGGTTATGTCATGCTACACAGACCCCTCTCTACAGTTCTCTACAGCGCCAATTCTGACTTTTTCTAAAATCTAAAATCATCCGTGCGCAAAACATTGAGCTTGCTTACTCACTGCAAATAAGCGTGAATAAAATATAAACATAATGTTAGTTTGGCTGTATCAGTCAATGTTACAGCCATCTGTGATGTGTGAAGCCTTGAGTAAATGTTTGTTTTTTGAGGACAGGTACAGTTTTCTCTGACTGCATTTACTTTTCTTTTACCATCTCCATTTTTAGAAAGGGAAGAAGTGTTACAGCGCCTCCCTTTTCTATTTTCAAGCTTCAAGCTAGGTTAACTACTGTGACCAAAACAAATTGTACAACGTTAAGGTTGAGTTGTGCTACACAGACCTTTTCCCCACAATGTCAGCTTTGTGATTGTGGGTAGTTTGCTAGAGTCTACTAAATAACTTTGAAATCTGGCAGAATTTCACATCGTTGACAGAGACTAGGTTGCCTACGGTTTGTTTCCTCACTTCAACAACAGCCTTGTGAGTCCTCATTTCAACTTGTTGTTGTTTCGTAGAGAGCTTGCATGTCCATGTTCGCAGAGCATCGTATCCTCAATTAAACTACACTCACTAAGCTGTTCAGCACCAGGATTATTCTGCATGGTAGTGACATTTTGTGTGTGGCAATACTCCCATGGGTTTCTCTCACATTTAGAAAGCTGCTTACCCATTCTGACAGCATGGGAGACTTTAAGCCAAAGCACATAACACCACCCTTCAAAATCAGTCAACGTTGAAATGAAATTAAACGAAAGATACAGAATAGAACAAAAGGTTCCAACTGGCTGGTGAGAGAAGATGGTTAAATGAGAGTAGTCCTTTTCTGAACCAGCAACAGTGGCCTCTCTTTTAAACTGGGATTAAGGAAGAGAGACTGAGATGCAAAGACAGACAAAAAGGCAGAGAGATGGAATGATGAGAAATGTAGAGAAAAGTCGAAATGAATAAACAAGTAAAACAAGAATTCAGGATCAATCAAATGTGATCAAGAGAAGTAAAATCAAACAAGTACAAAGTAACATGTAACAGTGGTAAAAAAATAATACATAAAAGTGCAAAGAAATTAGCTTAGCACTTTTTAGCATATATCTTGCTGGTTTAGGAGTGGTTGTAACCTGTCTGATTATGAAGAAATGCTGTTGTGGTCACTCTCTTGATGTGTGATTTTATTAGACATCACAGGGAAAAGGAATTTCTTCTCTATAAATAAATTTCCACCTACTGTAACAACCTTTTGGAGGAGGTTATTATTAGAACGCATATATATCAATTATTGAGGAAAATGAAACCCATATGACCTTTTCTTAAGCCACAAGATGCACCGTAACTAAGTAGTAATATTCTTTGTAATTGCGGATTAACTTTTGGATTCCAAAATGAAATCTAAATTCTTCGATACATAATTATTAGATGAGGTTTCTAAAGGACAAGATCTCTAACTATTTTTTTAATTGGCATTCACATGTATTGTTTGTATTGTTATGTATTCACATGTAAAATCTGTCAAAGCAGGAAAACAACCTAGACAGGTTTACATTGCAACCAGAGCCTAGAGACAAATCAAAACACAGTGTGATTTGAATCCATGACTATCTTGCTGTGTGGGGACTAACTACTGATGTGAAGAATATGGCATTTATTTTTTAAAATGATGTAAAAAGTCACAACAAAGTGAGAATAAACTACTCAATCATTTCATCATTATTATATGATCTGCATGGTTATGAATCATTAAGCCACTACCTCTAGAGTGGAATATTTTTTCCTTTGAGAACTCCTCGTGGTAATACATTGGTCCATAAATTCACAGTAAATGTCGAAGTGTCACACAAAAGTCAGTATTGTTGTATAATAAGTTCCTGGTGTTGTGGTGTCTCTTATTGAATGCATGGCTAATGTGTTTTATATGGTGTAATTGTCGGCTGACAATTGACTTTAAATAGTGTAGTGAAATAATGAGTCAATTCACAGTACATTGCATAGTCTTTGAATACTGTTCACTCCAATTAATCTATATCAGGCCATAAATTTCTTGCACCACATTGGATTGTGTGTTGTATACAGATGCACAGCAATCCTATAAACTCAATGACTTCATGGTTTTTAATTATCTTTCTTCTGGCAGAATCAGACATACTTTATTGATCCCCGAGGGGAAACTCTTTTGTTACAGCAGCTTGCCTTTACGTCAGTGCACACAGGAATAGAAGTACTAGCAAAAAATATAATACACTATAATACAGGTCAGATAAATTAAGTACCAAGTGGGTATAAGTATAAAATAAAATAAGTGTGAAGTACAAAGTGGGTTTACCAGTTGATGATGATGATAATAATAACGGTATAAGGTAATAGTGCATGATAATACTGCACTAATGAAATACAGCAATCCTGATGCACTAATAATGAAAGATCATTATATTGCCTCTAAAATGTTACTAGCAGCTCATTACTGCCGCTCTAGCAATCTTTCTGTGAAAAAGCTGGTAATATTTTATAAAATGGCATTTTGAAATAAATTCACTCAATGCCAAATACTTGCATTAATTTGCAAGTATACACTTTGACCTGCCTATAATCTGTTTCCTTAAATTTTGCTATCCACTTCAATGAAATTACTTCTGCTGCATTTTCCTTGTTTTCACCATAGATCAATAAAGTTAATTCAATCTTAATGTTACCGCTGACTAAGTGTTCCCAGAATAGTCATTCATATAGTCCTATATAGGTATATTTACTACAAAATAAATTTAAATGCTACTAAATTAAGTCATTTATTTATTGTAAATCTGTGGATTGATTTCAGTAGAAAATGTTGATGTAATACTATGCATCTGTTTTTTATTATCTTACATGTTAGTTGATCTCTTAACTCAGTTGTTTTCAGATCTTTGATCCTGTGTAGTTTGATTTTTTCATCTCTCTCGCACACACAGCGACACACAAGCACACATCAGTTTTCCACTTTAGGCATTCTTGGCTCTTTGCCTCCCTTCTCTTTCCACCCCTACTCTGTTTTGCCCTTCTCTAAAGATTTGATTAATTCATGGGTGAGAGAAGAGAGACTCAGAGCACACATTAGCGGAGGAGTCACCAGGAGTTCACTTTGAAGAGAAGAAAGACATATAGCCATGACCTCCAGCAATGATCTGTGGATGCTTTGGCTTGGCCCAGCCTATAAAGGGGTTTCTTTTGGTTATATTTTCATTTGTATGATCTAGAAATCTTGGAAAAAAAGTTTAAAACCCATCCCCATAAAATTTTCATAGACGATTATCTGTTTCCCTAAGAAATGTAGGGATCAAACTGAACACGCAATTGCCTGCAAATGCAAGTAACTCAAATATTTTGTGCACAGTTAAACCAAACTCCATATTGGGAGCTTTGTCCTCTACAGAATCATTAAGTAAGTAAACTTCAATAATATAACACTTTTCAAAAGATTAGTAAGGGAGTGCTTTAGAAGGAGAAAATAATTGTTTGTTTTCATGTTCTCTCTTCCCTTTGCAATGACTGTTGATTCTTCAACATGAAGCACAATAACCACTACATTCAGATATTAAAGTATATTTTACACTATCATGTGCCTTTTGATATTGTTTATTGAAGTGTTCTCCCTCTCCAGAGGAAAATTAGTAAAAGCTGCTCAGAAATAAACCAAGAAATGGCAGGGTAAATTGTCTAGCAAAAAAAAAGAAGACAGGTTTAATCCTCAGGTAAATGCTCTCCCGAGTGCTACACTTTTTAATTCCCCATGTTAATTAATCTAGGATAATCAAACTCTTATCACTCACATAGAGGAAACCAGTAGAAGGCAGGGTGGTTGTAAACATTTAATCAGTCTCCTTCTCTTTCCTCTCAACATTTTGAGGCCACAGAGAGGCTATATTTCTACATAAATTAATTTCTTAATTGTGATTTGAGTCTCCAACTATGGTCTCATCAACCTGGAAACAGTACATCTCAGGCTGGTGATAACACACAGACTTGACGCTCAGTCTTTACTTGATAAATGAAAGCAGAAAGACAGACAGTGGGCATCCTGGTCATGGTTTAGACAGACAGACCGACAGATAAATGTAATGAAAGAGGCCGACTGACATAGAGATGAAGGGAAAAGGCATAAAAGAGCTATATGAGCAGATAATAGAGACCTAAAACCCAGGGAGAAATTTTTGAGAAAGAATTACTAAGTTTTAAGAATCTAAGTTTTTGGAAATATAAATTAATCTAGAATTCAAATGAGCACTGAAGTTTTTTCATATCCTCTCTTTTAATCAGTTAATTAAGAGAGAGAGCGAGAGATTGAGAGAGCTGGAGAAATAAATGAGACTCACGGATATCAAAGATTTACAGTATCTGTCTCCATGTGTCCCACTTCATAGTTCTGATTAGAAGACTCTAAATAAGACCCTTTGCCATTAACCTTCTGGATATTGTAAAGGGCAGAATGTTTCAAGCTGTCTCTTGGTTTAAGAAATAAGTTTACTTTTTAGTCCCCTCTTTACTGTCAAGGTTTTCCATTTCCATTTGAATAATTAAATCCGTTATACATAAGCATTTTAGGGATAATAAGTATATAAATATAAATTTATTCTATTTCCTGGGTACTGTGACCTTGGCACAAATACGTGTTGAAAATGTTGTCGCCCTGAGGATTTAAATCCTTTTCTGTTATTGAACTTATAATGATTCAGGTGTGTCAGCTAAATGCTGAACACGTCTATGTAAATTTCGACTTCATCTTTCACAAGGGCTCCAAGCCATACAAATATGAAATGACTTGCTCAAGGTTATCTGCCACTTTTCACACGGCCATTCATAATCATTTGTTGAATCTCCTGCTCCTTTAAAACCAGAGTGTGCTCAATAATCCTACCTTGTGCAAAGCAATCGCATTATCTGAGCACTAAGTTTCAGGCAGGTGTGTCATATGTTGAGGTTTAACCAGATAAAACATGATGAATTGACTGTCACAGACAATTATCTTTCAATTTATTCTAAAGCACTTAAGATAAAGGTTTTATAAAACATTTCTTACAAGCAAAACACAAGAAACGTGTTTATGTATCTGCAGATTATTCCATTTCAAGTGGTTTTACAATAACACATAGCCTTATCCTCACATCATTCAGTGTACTGCTGTACTGAAAAATAATATAAAGGGGATTTTTGTGATCGCTCTCAGTACTATCCGCTGCTGTTTTGTAAAACAAATAATTACAACTGGCATGTCATGAAGAGCTGATTGAATGAGGGTTACCCATTAGGCCTGTCACAATTATTACATGATTGCCTGATCGTGATTATTTGAGCTGGCCGCGATCATTTTGCATAATTGTTAGATTCCATAATCAAAGAAAGTATTGCAGTTGAATATTATTTATTATTATTTACATGTTGATGTTCATTTAGTCATATTTGCTTCTATTCTTAATATATTACATTTAATCCAGGTCTTCTCTGAATAATTACAGTAATATTTTATTTGTTTGTTACCTGTAATGCAAAATAAAGACCATGACCGACTGCCGACACTTACAGACACTTTAGGGCAGTGAGTAGGTGCAGGTGCAAAGTGGAGCTGCACAGCTTTCCGACTGTATTGTGGACTTTTGGAATATACAGAGATAATTTTGTTTGAAACAGGGAAAGTGGATTAATAAACCCCTTTGCTTTAATATACAAGAGGAGTCACTGTGAGCAGTGTGGATATATTTACACACTGTACCAAGTTTTTTTTTATATCCTACAGGTGTGTTTCCATCAGCTTTTGAGGCAAATCTACCTGAGCACAAGTTTCCAATTCCAGGAAAAAAAGCATGTTGCTGTCTAGACCTTACTGCTATTGAGCAGATTATTTTGTTTCAGCTTATGAGAGACCATATTTCTTGGTTTCCAAAGCAGGATGATGACAGAGAGGTTGGTTCTCTTATTTATAGCGAAGCCCCCCCATGTGTGCAGCAGTGAGTTTGAAAGCTCTGGAGAACGTTATGCTAGAGATCATTTACAAACAGTCCTTTGCTGCTTCATTTCAGTGTGTTTGAAGCCAGATTAGAATTGTTATGCAATGTAATTGGACCAAACAGCTGATCTGTCATGTAATATTCGCTACGTCATTATTTATTCGACAAACACGTTTCCATCGCCTATTTGTTGCATAAACTCTTTTATGGATAAAAGGGAAAAAAAACACCTTAAGCGAGTGTAAAACCTTTTTAGTGATATTGTGGAAGTTTTGTCAAATTTTGTCGCTTCAATCCAGCTTTTCTAATGAGATAATTTGCATTAAAATGCTTGGATGGAAACATGGCTTTGTGTTTTCCTGTTGCATATCAACAAAAATCAAGCGTCCTTCTACATTTATTAACTGTCTTGAACCACTTTTTGGTTACATTAGGTAGGCCTACACAACAGTTTTAGAAAATGCTATTTAAAATAAATCTATGTGCAGCAGAGTGAGAGGGGAAACATTGTTTCAGAATGCGCATGTGCAAACTATTGAAGATCAGTTGACACTCTTTTGCCTATGAGCTCATCATTTTGATGAGCAGACATTAACAACATGGATTTAGACCTAGTTGCAAAGCCAAACGCATCAGTACCGCTGTGTGGAATACATTGAACAGAAAAAGAAATCGTTAATTGCAATTATTTGTATGACAATTAATCGTCAATTGAAATTTCATGTGTGACAGCCCTTGCTGCCATCTGAAGAAATCTGTGTTTTCTGTATCCAGATTCAACTTTCTCTCCTTAAGTGACCCAGAAATACTCTACGGCCCTGTGACAAATTTGTGGACTTCAACAGCAACCAAAATACTCCCCAAATTCTTGGAAACGGTGGAAACAGGTCGGCAGGGGAACTTGCCAGACTTTTTAAAAATGATTATTATTTAATGGTTGAGAGTCTACAGGGCCATGATTCCACTGAAGCTCTGTCTCCTCTCCCCGGAAAGAAGGCGAAAACTCAGATAAGATGTGACAGGCTGATAGCTGCTCGCTGTGGCTGCTTTGGAAAGCAAGACTGTTTCTCTGATGAGAAATGCTCTGGAGGAAGACAGACAGGGCTGGGAGATAGTGAGGAGAGAGAGAGAGAGAGAGAGAGAGAGAGAGCTAGACGGGAGAGAAGGAGGGCGGTACAAAATGAAAATGAAACAGCAAAGTGTTGGACTGTCTGGTATGACCTTTTGCAAATAGATTTTTGTAAACTCGCTCATTTTTTATATTTGTGGAGATGGAGCACTCTCATATGCACACACATAAATATGCACTGAAACACATGCACACCCACACACTAACAATATGACATGCATGCGGGCTAATTTTCAAAGGAAAGGTCAGGGCTGACAATGATTTGAAACCATTTTTGCGATCTGCCGACCATGAAAAATACATGACATTACCGAGGGATGAAGGAAGAAAGGAAGCAGGGAAGGAAGACCGAAAGATTTACACAGGTTAAGGCATAAATGAATGAGCTGAGGACAAAAATCTGTACTCTTTTACCCTTCAATATTAATTTTATGTGTATATATGGTTGGTTGCGCTTATGTCAATCATATTTTCTGGCATAAATCTCATCTTCCTTCATCTGAAGCTTTGGAGGAGGGAGTAAGAGAGAATGTGCACAAAAAAGGGAAAAACGACCAAAGGACGAGTGAGTGCACATGGGAGTGAGACTATAAGACAGAAAAAGTGGCAGTGAAATTGAGAGAGTAGCTACAGGATCTAGCTGACATGAGACAGACAGCCGTTGGCTAAAAGCAGCACTGAGGCCGTATGGAGATGCAAATAGACCTGACACTACACGGGAGATGGCTGCCAATCCATCTGACAAGTCCTCCAGCCTCCATCTATATGACAGGTAATCCATAATTACCACTTTCTGCAACTACAGGAGCTATTATGAATTAGTCCATAAGGCTCTGCAACATTGATGGCAGTAGGTACCCTCACCTGTCAAATGCCACTTTTTGTCAGGTGGTATTACAGAGCCATCATGCTGTAACACAGACATACAAGTGCCTCATACATACAGTATGTAGAACTGTGAAATCACTGATGAATGTTTTTTTTACACATGTTTAATAGTTTTGACTGTATGTAATCCAGAAGTTGAAATATGTCTCAGTGCATTGTGCAGTCCAATGAATTGAACAATTTATTAATTTTGGCTCCACAAGCCTATTCAAAAGCCAACATTTTCCTACCTCTGTTACACTAAATAGACTTTAGAAGTCAGCTCCACCAGAGCAGCTTCCCAGCCAACTGCCATGCATTTAGAGGCAAGAACATGATGAATTCCCATCCAGAGCTACTTAGTATTAAATATCTGTTCCCGCATTTTCTACTTTTTTGGAGATTATGTACCTGGGTATCACTCACCTGGGTAGGGCTGCACAATTAATTAGCGAATATTCTAAATCAAAACTGCAAGAATGACTTTGGAAATTTCCAGATCACACACTATTTTTGAAGGAGAGGGTTTTTTTTGTTTCTTTCCTTTACTGGACATTTTGTTGCTTCACACAATCACCAAACAGAAGGTCACCAAATTCATGTTTCAATTCTGCGTAACAGTTCAGACTTTACAAATATATGAGGTTCAAAGTTCATTTTTGATGTTGAGAAAACAATCTCACCACAAGGTCAATGTAGTAGCTGTTATGGAGCTATCCATCATATCACAGGATCTTCATCAGCAGATGGAGCTTGCCCAGTTGTCAAAAAACTGTAGGTTGTAAATTTTAGCCCTTTAATGACTTCTTGTCCATGTTAGCTTTAAAGCTGAGGTCCATAGTTTATCCTTGACCTTGCAAACAGCAGAATTTGAAAAGCCAGAATTTTATGACAACCGGGCAAACTCCATCAGCTGATGAAGATCATGTGACTTAATCGAAAGCTCCAGAACAGCAACTAAATGGGCCTTTTTTCTCAATTTACAAATATCTGTCAGGGGAAGACAATTTTTACTAAAGGGTAAAATCTAGAGCTGCAATTAAGACTGAAACCCTATATGAGTGAAGTTATTGAGCCTCATCTCCAACAGCAACTGTATGGAGCCCATGATGCTGTAACCAAAACAGTTTGTTTTATCAGGTTTCAAATAAGTCAGATCTTTTTATGAGTCAAAGGCGCCTCCAGTCAATGTTGTCAACTCATGTCTACAAAATATACTGTGTGTCAACTTGCAGACAGTTTTCTAAACATTAACATCTCCTTATTTGATTGACATGTTTATTACACAGTATTTCAGACATGGGAAGCTGCGTTGATGTCATGTCTAAACTGCTGTCTGAGACTTTTTGTGCTCTTCCCTCTGTGACACAGAGATATCAAAGGCAGCGTTAGTGATGGGACCCACTGCTGTTACATATCTGAGAGGCAGTGAGTCATTCACGGTCAAATGTGTCATTTGTTTTATTTTTCGGGGTAGATAAGACACCGAAACATCAGGTCTTTCAACTTGAAGAAAAGGCAAATGACATTATCATCTCCAGTTGTGATGTAAGCATGTCCGTGTGTGTTTTCGTGCCACACTGAATATGAAAGAGCTGGGGGTGAGATGACAGAGCTCAGACTGCTTACGAATCAGTCATCAGTAGGTTGCACTAACTTTATCTTTCTCATACTCCAGTTTTGCCCAGCGAGTCATCAGGCTCAGGGTGAATAATTCATCTTAAGGGGCGGTTTAGTGTGTGTCCTAGTTAGCATTTGCTTTGCTGACACCTGCTGGTGCATCCAAAACAAAAGCAATTAGATGCACGGTCCTCCAAGGAAACTCTGGCACTCTTTCATCCCCATTCAAATACATTTGCTGTGTACCCGCTCCATGTCTTTGCTCCTCTCCCAGAGTTTCAAGACCGTAACTTCCCGCTGACAGATTCCCCCATGCTCTGCTGCCTTTTGTTGTTATCTGATTAACTGGAGCGAGAGACCAACCAGGATTCATTTCACTGCTGTCTCTCCTAATTTCATTTCAGGCTGTTTCCCAAACAAAGCCTAGAATCTTAAGCTTATCCTCATACGTCTCCTGCAAACAACACAGAAGCATGAGACACGGTATCTGTACCTTCAGTTTATGCATAGTGAGTTAGGATTTTATCAGTTTTTACACCATGTGTCCTTTTGAGAGCTGTGTTATTTGTCTTTATGTTGTTTTTTTCCAAACATTTTGAGCTACAGAAATATGACAAGTTTGTCACATAAATAAACTGTCAATCAAGACTTGGGCTGGACGATATCAATCACAATATAAACTAAGTTACTATTTCTGTTAAGCCTAAAGATGGCCTTAAGCTTGATATCTGCTAGTACTAGACTCAGAACCTAAAAATGACTAGGAATTGTTTAGCTGAAAACAGAAAATCTATTTAAATTTGTAAAAAATAAAATACATTTTGCTTAACAAAAATAAGCAAATATTCAATCTTCTCCTTAACAATTATAAATCCTGCAGAGTGAAATGTTTGCAGCCAAGGAGTTTATATCTTGGGTCAGTTAAGTTTATTGGTGTAAATCCCTCATTTTTGTTGCTTTTGAGCTCTATTTTGTTTTTGAACCATGCTTTTTATTGTTAAGAAAAATTTCTACAACAACCTAAACCATAGCAAATAAAATAGTATATACATATAATAACAGATAACAAGACAACAAATGTAAAATGAAAAGCAAAGTATTCAAAAACAAGGGAGAAATAAAATAAATTCACACAACAGATTCAAAGCATCTACTTATGTCCCCATGATCCCACCTCCATGTTTACTCTCACGCACAGGACAGATGCTGTATACATACTGTGTGTTTAAGACATGTTTAAGGCACATTTACAAAGGAGTAGATAAAACAAAATTTAAAAAATACAAATAAAATACAAAATCAATTTGAATTAAATAAAGGTTGCCACAGAACTATTCAGGAGACAATATATTGTATTTACTCCCACCACATTTTGGCGCCAAGATATGTCAAGCTAGATGCTAATCTGTGTTGGTTTCCCTGGGATGTGTCAGAAGCGGTACCCAGATTTCCAAGAAGATGTCCAGTTTATTGTTTATCTTATAATTGAGGCACTCATAGGAAGCTGTTTCTGTTTCTCCAAACTATCAAGAATGGCTTAATACCCTAATTAAGCCATTCTTGATAGTTTGGAGGTTCACTCTCCTTCCCATGTCTTAGTATGACCCTCTTAGCAGTGGTAATGGCAACTTTTAGCCACTTCAAATATTTAGCGCTCAGATCTTTTGAAATCTTTTGTAATTTTCAAGAGGCACACTATTGCTGATCTTCTCCATGATCTTTTGCCGGAAAGTGACCAATGAGGGGCAACTAAAAAACATGCGCACTAGGCTGGAGTTGCATCTCCAGCACAGGCCGGATGGTATCAGGCCCATCGCCTGTAGCCTTGCTGGAGTGAAATAATAGATTCTATTGAAAATTTTATGTTGAGTCAATTTTGATCTAGCATCTCTCATTGGGAGAAGCATCTGCTCTACCAATGTACTTCAATCATCGTAGTCAAATGTAATCCCTAAATCGCTCTCCCACACTATTTCCAATCTTCCAGTGCTTACGCTATATTTGCATGCGAGGTAGCTGTAAATTGAGCTTGCTGTACTTGGCAAGTCGGAATTTTTTTTTATTAGGTTGTCTATATCCATTTGTGGGGGGGGGGGTCTAGATTAATTTTAAGTAGACAGTTTCTGAGTTGGAGATATCTCCAGAAATAATTTTTCTGTAGATTAAACTGACCCTTCAAGATCTCAAAGGATTTCAAAATGTTCTCCTGGTGGAGACATCCAATGTCCCTTGTTTTACCAGTCCCTCTAGTAAAATTATTTCCCTCCTATCCTCATTAAAAGGTTGTTCCAAAGAGAGAGACACCTAATTGGTTAAGAAGAGGGAAGATTTCTCTCTCTTGTGTGTCTTGTGCCATATAGTTTTGGTGTGCAACATAATTGGGTTGTCCAGTTGGGAATTCTTAAGTAGTCAGCTGTTGTCCTGTCCTATATCAACCCATATTGTTCTGTTGTTACTTTCTGATAAGAGTGATCCTATTTGGGCTACTAGAAAGGCCTCCTGATTGACCTGAATATTGGGAAGTTTCAAGTCCCCATTTACCCGTTATGGCCCACAGTCTGCCAAGTTTTATTCTAGCTCTTTTCCCCACCAATTCCGTGAACATTTTAGCAATGGATTTAAAGATATTTGCAGGGATGTTGAGAGGCAGCATACATATACTGTAGATCAGTTTGGGGAGTGATAGCCATTTTCATAACCTGAACACACAACCCCACAAGAAGATTAGGAGCTCATCCCAACTTTTAAAGAGAAGCTGAATCTTTTACAGGAGTGGGTCAAAATTGTTATTCTATTATATTATTATATTATCATATTGACAAGTCCAGGGTTTACGTACGTTATTAAACACTACTGTAGTTTATCAACAGTACATCATTGTTTTCTAATTTTGCTATTGAAGAAATGTTATATAGTTTACATCACACAGCCTTAAGAATAAAATCAGTTAACAACAACAAAAGTCATTTGAGGCACAGATTTTCAGACCAATGAGATGTGTTAAATATGTTAAAAGTCCTTTAAGAGCTTCCTACATTTACATAATGACTGCTAGTAAAGTCCAATGATGGTGGCAAGTCCATTCTGTGGATGATTTGATATGTCATTTCAAATATCAAAATAACAAAGTTGACATGTCAGTCTCCCGTTCCAAAGCAATGCCCCTCTAAAAAAGTTAAACCAGTGTGACTGCTCTAATAAAAAAAAACTGTCAAGATCTGAAACCTCTGAGAAACCCCATCCAGTGCATCTAAACTTCCTAAATCAAATTGATAAGATCAGTGAGCTGTAGTTTAGTCCCTGTAGGGCAATAAACACGGATTATTTTCTTTGCATAATTGGCCCACAAACAATTCTTACAATCCCTGTCTGACCCCAGACAAACCCCATGGCTGGAAATGAGCTTTTGTGGGTTGTAGGAGTAAGTCGCGAGGCCTTTTGAAGAGTCTTTTTTTTAGCTTTAATAATTTGGCTCCATGTGGATTGAGTGGTATGCCTCACACTGAGCCAGGGCCTATGAGGCTTAAGAGAGATAACTCCAGAATTATTCCTAATAAAGTTATCTGGATTAAACCATATGAGTGTGTGTTTGTATGACTGAGCTCTCATCTAATCCTTGATGTATTTTTTCTTCATTCACCTTTTTTGGAATTTACATTAGTGTGTCGAGATGTACGCTCAGTCGTCTGAGATAGAAACACAATATAACTTGAAAGAAAGGAAGAAGAAAACCACACAACCATCATCAACCAAACAGCAGTACGCCTCGTATTTCATGTTGATTCGTCTATGGGATTCAAATGAGCGGGAGCACACGTCGAGTGGGCTTGATGGCTCAATCAGTGCAAGTTAATTACAGTCTCAGCTGGGAAGAGGCGCAGACAGAAGATCACCTCAGTGCAGATTGTGAAGCACAGTTTTAGGGTCTCCTGAAGGGCACATTATTTGAGCTGAGAGAAGGAGGGAGGAACAAGACTGTGGCAATGATGGGGTGTTGAAAAAAGCAGCAGGCACAAACAAAGCTCCTCATTAGCTATTTGCCACTTCGGGGCATAACTGGCAAGTCTCACAAAGTGAAAAACAGAATCAAAGGCACATAAAATGGGGAACCTCAATAAACAAGTCCTCTGTGTGACCAATGAAGAAGTAATTAAATTGTGTTGACAAAGTCTGCCTGGTCAAAGAGACGACTGAGAAGCCAGCAAAGTCACTTTTATCTGTATGGTGTCAATGAAGAGTGCAGAAAATATGGTTAATTAGTGCCTCTTTGGCTGTGCCATTGTGCTGTACATTTCTGAAGAAGGTCTTTGATTCTCCTCCCATATTTGTGCTCAGTTTCTTCATGGCTCAAAGGAGCAGGGACCTTCTTATGAGAGCAAATGAAAGGTTTGAAACAAACAATACAAAGGGTTAGATCAACTGTATGAAAATAGTGTCTGAATGCATAAAAGGCAGATTTCATTTAGACTCCTCTTGGGTGCTGCTATTTGGGAAAATTACTGGAAGTAAGTTAACTTAACATTTAGATTTGTAAAAACCTTAACTGCTCTTAATTGGCTGTACTGTTGTACACACAAGAGTATGGTCTGTTTCTCCTGTCACTTTCCACTGACAAGCCCCAGTGTGATGTTTTGGACAGGCTTCAAAAAATCTGGCATTAATATGAGTTTGATGATATCCGATTATCCGAAAATTTAAGGAATGCTAGTATCAGCATATAGAAATTAATAGGAGAGCACCAGATGGTCCCATAATTTGATTAAAAGCCTGTCAAAGCTCCCCTCTGTTTACGATTTGATAGGGATTTTGTTCAGTTGTATTGGCACCAACATATTCTTGTATATTTTGTTTTATTAGCCTAGTACTCGAAAGCAGAAAAACAGTTTTTATCTCCCAGAATTTTCCTCCAAAAACACTAAAAGCTCATGTCATTTGAGTTCACCAATGACAAGCTTAATGCAATACTACTGGATGCTGGATGCAATACTTACAACTGGAAAACTTGTCACATTGGCACATTTCTGTGGCACAAAGATGCTAAAATTATGACACAATTTAATGTGCGCATTTTTTAATCTCTAAGCATTAAACCAAAGTATATGGAATCTATTACAGTAAAACAGCATTTAGAAATACTTTTTAGGGGTGCCCCTGTAGCTCACCTGGTAGAGCGCATACCATTAAGGAGTCCTTACCGCAGTGGCCTGGGATTGATTCCAACAGGGGGCTGCATGTTATCCACTCTCTCTCTCTCCCACCTTTCCTGTCTCTAACTACAGTTGTCACTGTCCAATAAAGGCAAAATGCCCCAAAAATTTCTTTAAAAAGAAATACTTTTTAGCAGTACTTTGGCAATCGACCAGTCAGACAAAACAAAAAATTTTAAAACGTCTACAGGGTCTGGCATTACATAAGAACCATACAAAAGAACAGCAGGAGTCTCCTTTACTCTATTGTGTTTTTTCTTTAACTAAATGCATACAGCTTGAAGTCCCTGTTGGCTCTCAAAGCTTGAAGAACAGCATCAGAGTGCCTTGACAGAGCCCAACTCAGGCCTTTTGGGAGAGCTCTGCCGCTTTAAAGTCCTCGATCATAGGGAGGATTTCACCACCATCAATGCACTCTGAATCAGCAGCTGGGACTGCTACTATGTCAAGATGTCACCATTCAAAGCACTGTAGGGCACAACATGAGCAACAAGCAGTATTGATCTTTTTGCCACACACTGCGAGACAAAGTACTGCAACCAGACTTGGAGCTGTAAACTGCCTCCAAAGTGCACCTCCCCCCTGCTTGAGGTCTTATCAGATGTCCTTGTGTGGAAATAGGAGTTTTGAGAAAAACAAACTTTTCTCAATTAAGGAGCGCTTGGAATTAGACGCCTCAGAACTTTGAGGGGTTAATGAAAAGTCGAACAGTGTGACCTGCTAATTACAGATGTTTAACTAAGATAATGCAACGCTATTAAGCCCGCTGCTCATCCATGTGTGAGCGTCACATTAGATTTCCTTCATCATTTTTGAAGCAATTATGGTTATAACTCTAAGACTAATGATGTACAGTATAATGATACACAGAGAGTGTGTATATGTGCCTGTGTGTGTGACAGACAGTGGTAGTGCGTGTATACAGCTCCACTAGTGTGCATGTCATGCAGGGCCTCACTTGAACTCGTTGTATGGGACACGTTTCTCTGCTTCTATGAAGCTACTGACTCATGCTGGGGTTTGACTAACCAGGGGGGACTGGGCGCAAGCTCTGCATTTGGTTGGCATCCACGAAGCCAGTCTGGGCTCATTAAATCCCCAGATGGCTAGGGCACAGGAGCAGCAGAGTGAATAGTAGTATTACCCAGCGGGGTGAGCCATGGACCAAATGGTGCCCTGATCTGGCTCAGGACCACCAAACCACGTCGAACCTTCTAGCGGTGAGCTCATCTGCTAAATGGTTTATCTCACTATGTTTTTGTTTTGAAGTCTAGAGTGTGTAATGTGTTTCTCTTCACAAACACGACTATAAGGATGGTTTTACATTATTCATATGTGGGGAACACAATGAAGAAAATAAGCTTGGTGGTGGGAACAGGCTTGCAGATTTTAAGCACTCTGACAATCGATGCAATCAAATCACAACATCCTCGGCTGACTAACCCAGTTGTGTGTTAAGGTGTTAGGAGCACCGACATGTGTAAGCTTTGGAGCTTAGACATGTAGCCTCAAATGTAACAACACATCGGTGCTACGGAGATACCACGTGGAGACCGCAAGAACTCTGGGTGTGTTTTCAGATGTAGAAGTAGAGATTGTTCAGAGTGAAGACAACATGAAGCGAGTTAAAAAAAAAAAAGGCTCAGTGATCTTCTACTTTTTGGTATCTATCAAAGACCTCTCCATTGCAAACCTTCTACTTGCAAACCGGATTGCCGCTCTATCACCATGAATGAAAGAACGTAAACACAACAATTGCATGGCAGTAGTCTCTTATCCAGTAATGAGACAAGGCAAAGTGAAAGTTACTTGGATGTTTAAGTTAACTGCATAGCCCACTGTCGCTCTATATCACAAAGTGAAAGAAAAAATCTAAACATAGCTACTTAATATAATTAAAGCATGATACAGCCTGATCACATATGATACATCCGTCTAGGGTTGTCAACTTGACGTGGTGCCTTTACGTATATAGAACTATAGATCAGAGAGAGAGGTTTCTAGAATGGGGCTGCCGTTAACCCCTTGCATCAAGTATGAGCCCAATTGTAGAATCAGGCTGTCAAAACAACAATATAAAAATCCTAAATAATAAATGGATGTAAAATAATACAACTCACCTCCAATAGAACCAATGAAAGATGAAAAGCCTTTCTACCAGATGAGGAGGATACTTTTGTACTTACCTCCACAAGCAATTTATAGTAACCTACGGAAAAGGCTATGAGCTGGCCTGTGAAGGTCTACCACAGGGACTTCAGGCAGTTCAGCAAGTACTTGGAAATATTACTCTGCCAACATCAGCACATGCAGCTGCTTGATTAATTAAGCAATAAATAAATCTTCACAAATTGGCTCAGCCCTACATGCCTAGCCTCAGCCCTTAACTTAATCATATATCTAATTTTAACCACAAACCACAAAGTCCTATCCTCACGCTGGGGACCCACCATATTGACCTCATACGTTGCACAGATGTCATCACCTTGAAAGTGTAGAACTCTAAATGATCATCACAGAGATCGAAGAAGTGAAACACACACGCACACACAACACACGAGGTGTGAGAGAATTCGCAAACAGATGTAGCGATCAATTCGACTGCTTAGAAAGGAGAGCTGTTCAAACAGTGCAGATGGCCCTGGCAGGGACAAAATATCATCCAGAAACCCTGCTGTTTCTCACAGCCTAACTCACCTCCCACTTAACACCACCCTCACATGGAACAAATAATAGTCTATTCTCCATTGATTGAGAACAGCTCTATGAACGTGACAAAATTCTGTCCAAATCAAAGTTACACAAAAGAAATTATTTTAACTCTGAGCAAAAGCTCATTAGCAAGGTCCTGTTTAGTAAATGTAACCAGCTCATTGCAATTCTACACCAAAGACAATCGGAGCGCTTTTCGAATAGGAAGACGTCTGAAGAACAGCATCTACTTTGGGTACAGGAGAGACTCATAAAGCAGAGAGAAAAATGTTTTTTGGCCTCCTTATTATCTGTGGCAAACAGACAGCTGGGGGAAACTGAGAGGTTTATGAATAATAGGATGAAGAATAGAGCTGTGGGCCCTGCCGCTGTGATTAGTTTAGATTTGCCAGGCTTTAGATGTGTCAGTGCGTCTTTTTGTATCTCACTATATCACCATTCCATGCTGGCACTATAGCACTTTTTAATGGACTCAGATACCCAGAGGAAATTTGTTTCTTACAGACAAATTTAATCAATCACATGAAAATACAGTGATTTCTCTTTTGTGCATTACTAAAGGCTTACCACTCTCCTGCTAGTGCAACTAAAGGTGGTGCCAGTTGTACAAATGCACTAGGACCCCATGGCCTCTAAGGGGCCGAAATTCTCACTGCTCCTTCAAGCACATCAAAGCATGACATTGAACAATGCTTCCTGCTCATCTATCCAAAAAACTAACAATAAATGAAATATTGTTGTTTATATATAAATAGTATATAAATAAATAACATGTACAATTGTATGTGCTATTTATTGATGTAGTTAATTTAACATTTGGTTTTGAAGTGAATTTACATTACTAGAACTGTAACAATTGGTTGTGTTTGAACCATAATTTGCCAATGCAATAACCTTTTTAAATTTTCATCAAATCAGAAAGTCTGCAATGAGATTAGGATATGGGTGCAAAATATTTTTTGTTGCAGGTACTATACAAATATGTTTCATTGGTTTGCACTTCAAATGCTTGTTTTTAAAATTATTTTATAACACTTATTCTCACAATATAAAGTTGTTATATGCAAATGTTTTAGCAAACATGCCTATAGATACATTGTTTATATAAAATATTGATAAGTGCAGCTTTAAAAATGCTATGAGCAGATTATGAGGGAACATTAAGTAAATAACAATTTTGAGTAATTTAAAACTGTCAAAACATTCTGTCAGTTTCCTGAGAAATGGTGTAAGATTACACAACTTAAGATAGTGTTTTTAGTAAGAACTTTATTTGAAACCGAAGAAGTCATTATGTCCCTCACATCTCATTTTTGTTGCATGCATCTTCCCACACATCTATACTCCAGAAGAAATCACTTAGAATTTAGGTGCTTTGAAGACTTTTGAGATACTGTATAGTAAACAGGGCTGTTTAAATCTTAGTGGATGTGGAAATATGAAAGTAATCAAAACTTTCACTGGGATTTAACACCATTGGGTGAACACATTTCTTACAGGCAGGATGCACAACGCAAAGCGTTCCCAATTATTACAAATAAGGCTCATTTAGAAGATTAGAAAGCACCGTGACACATAAATCAGCATGTGAACATATCAGATGCTACACAAACACCTTTAAATAGGATTTATCCCTCTGGAAATGAATAATTCATCCATGTAGGCATGCTCCATCTATTACACAGTAATTATAGCAACATATTACAGCTGCAATGCATACTAAATAATTCCTGGATACATAAAGCATTACTTTGGTTTCTTTGGGATCTCATTTCAATTATATCCAATTGCTGCTGAATCTTCATTTTATATAAGTAACAGTAACAAAATGAGTCAGATACTGCAGCAGTTTTTCCTGAGCTGAGGAAGATAGAAATAGTCTGTCTTATTTTGGCCTTTTTTTAGAGAATTTTGTCACATAAATGTTTTTGAGATGATTTCTCTTATTAGGCTTGTATCCAGAAGGTCATCGATAAAGTGCAATGAGAAAACTTTTATGAATTGGCGCTATATAATTAAAATTTAATTGAGTTTGTTTGTTTGACCCAAATGGCTTATGTCCACGGGAACTCTAGTTTTGATTTAAAAAAGCTTCAGTAGAGATGGAAAATGTGAGTCCTCATTTTAGTGTTGTTTAACCTCGTGTCTCTCATCAGCTTTCTCTCATAACTTCAGACACAGTAAAAACAAAAAAGAACTTGTGCATACTAGACTGTGCAGTTTTCACTGATTGGGAACAAAGTAGCTTTGTGTGACATAAAAAAGTAATTGTGTTTTAAAGAAAATCCTTGAGCCTCCTCTCCTGAATTCAGCACAGGGGCTGAAAGTTATCAGAGCAGTGAGCAGAAACACAGGTGATGTAATGTGTGCATTGTGCTGCTCTGCCTTCATATTCCTCCACCCATCTCCCTATTTCTATAAAAGCTAGGTTTCCAGCCATCTGCCATGCTGTTATCCTGTGTTTCTCTGTGTACAATGATGCAGTGAAAAAACAATTCTGATGCTTCGAATGACAACGTCAGATTTGAATTGGGGGCTTAACTGATGAGTCAAATGATCTACATATAGGGAGCAGCCCTAATTTTGGCACTATGTTATTGCTTTAAAAATTACACTGATTGGACTAAATAGGAGGCTGTATTTAAAGATCGTCATTTTAAATCTAGAGTGGCATTAACTCTGGTGTTGATTTAAACTTGATTAGCTCAAGAGGTGGCCGTTTGTACCTTTGCCCGGAAAGCATAATAGTTTTTAAGTATTTTTTATTTATTTACTGATATCAGGCTGACAATTAATAATCAGTACACAATTACAAACTAGTTCTTCCACATGAAGAAAAGGTGCACAAATGAATAAATTTACTGGGATCAACCTTGATCAGGCAGTGCAAGGAAATTTTTCTTTTCATCTTCATGAGTTCATGCCAAGAGGCTTTAGATGGTCTGTTTTTTTTGTCAACAGAGAGCCCATGAACAGGCATTGATTTTGTTGCATTAGCTTGTATGGAGGACTGCAAGCAGCCTTTGAAGCTTTAGATGATGGGGAAACCTGACAATGAGCTCTGCAGATAACACTGGCAGCGTTCTTTTCCTTTCCTTTTCTGCAGTGGGGGGAAAAAAGGTGTTTGCTCGAAAAAACTTCAGAATTGAAGTTCTCCTATGTGTGTTTTTGTGCACATGCATGCGCATACACATAGTGTGTATGTATGAACCTTTCATGGAAGAGCGAGGAGACCGTTGATGTGAAAGGAGAAAACAACATCTTGTTGTATCCCCTGCAACTCCTGAATGAAAAATGAACTCACCTGTAACATGTGCTTTCACTCAGAACTTCAGCTGCACACAGACACAAAGTAAGGCTGAGACAAGTTATTGCTATTATACATTTAATTATATTATACATGCCATTAAGTTATGTGTCATAAAATTTAAAAATATGTTACTATAAATAACACAGTAATACAAATTATGATAAATGCTATTACACTTGAAAAATAGCATTATAGTAACGTATATATCTACAGTATAGTGCAACCAAATATGGTCTGTCTCACTCTTATTAATATCTTGATATTGATTTCAACCATATTACTCAGCCCTACTTATTTGTATCCTCACTTCTCTGACTCGAATCTTCTCCTCGCTCCTGCAGGCAGCACTAAGAGAACTGAAATTACCTCACCGATGGAAGACGGTAATCGATTTCCAGGTCACATGAGACTGGAGGTTGTAGGAGATATGAAATAAGAGAAATGAGATGCATCTATGACTTATCCCACTCTGTGGATTGTTGAAAGTCCTTCTGGGAAGCTCAGTTAATCACTAACTCGGGATGATCCAGCAAGGCGGCCTGAGAGAAAATGGGTTCACCAAGAAAGTAAATTACAACACGTCATTATGAAATAACTCCTGTAATGCTTCAAATCCCATGTTGATCATGTCTTTTGCTTTTTATTTTCAGCCATGATGCGAATAGTGCTTAATTTGAGAAGGGTTACTACTGTAAGGCTAGTAGGCATGATGCTGAAACGAAACGAAACGTCTATCTAATCAGTTGTTGGAGTCAGTTATCAGGAAAAATGCCAAACATTCTTTGGTTTCAGCTTCTCAAATATGAGGATTTGCTGCTTTTCTCTGTTTTAAATCACTGTAAATTGAATACTTTTGCATTTTAGACTATTGGTCGGACAAAACATTGAAGACATCACCTTGAGTTCTGGAAACATGTTACAGTATGGACTATTTTACACTATTTTTGACCTTTGATAGACAAAATGATTGTTTGAAAAATGTAAACAAAAATTATTCAATAATGATAATGTTCATTAGTTGCAGCCCTACTTCAAAGACCAATGAAAAGAGTATATATTATGATTTCCCCATCTACTGTATATGTCATAACATTATTACATTCCATTGACTGTGAGATACAGTTTCAAGAATGGAGCAAATACCTGAGATAAGCACTCAAAAAGATGATTAAGTCCTGTGCAGTGCTTCAAATTGATGTCAGAGCATTACTCACACAGACGCCACCACTCAATCATGCATTCTTTATTCGCCTCTTAATTGGAAGGAATGCAGTTTTTAATCCGACAAGCTGTCTTCTCTTGAGATGTCGCTGCTGACTGTGTATGCTTTAAATTCTGAATGACACTGCAAATACCTGTTGATGCGGTCTGTGTAATGGAAGCTGGCAGATCATCTTCTGCGTCCCAATCACCCGCTGCCAAAGTGCAGCTTCTGCACTCCTGTCATAGACTACATCAAACAGCAGCGACTTTCAAAAGCAGACAAGTTGTACCGATTAGCAAAGACAGATGAGTGAACTTTGTCAAAACTGATTGGTTATAATTGATGGTGTGATGACAAAGTTGCAAATGTTGCTGGACTTTATAAAAAATATTGAAAAGAGTAACAGTATGTTAGCATTGGGTGGCTGTGGCTTAGAGATAGAGCAGGTCGTCTACTAATCGGAAGGTCGGCGGTTCGATCCCGGCTTCCCCCTTGGGCAAGATACTGAGCACCAAATTGCCCCCAAGGGCTGTGCGAACGAGTTAGTTTCTTTTCAGTTGGCACCTGCCATCAGTGTATGAATGTGTGCCAATGGGGTGAACGTGATATGTAGTATGAAGTGCTATCCTTATTTGGGGATCAGTGCTAAGACAACATTTAACATAAAGGTGTTTTACCTTGAAACTTGATTCACATTTAAATTGCTTCCACCTATATTCACAGTTTGATACCTGGGGGAAAAAAAGGCGATGTACAGATTTTATATACAGATATCACTAAACAACAGACTGAGCTTGTACCGTCTTTCTTATCGTGTGTCTTAAAGCTGTGAGGCTGTTTCCACAGAGCAAACAAACATTAACCATCAGAGGAGCAGATACATTAATCTGCAGAACATCGTCTCCGGCAGACATTCATAAACCATCTGTTATGACAGCTTACATTGCTAATTACACTTGCTGCCTATTGCATTTCAAAGACAATACGACCATTCTTCTAGGGCCTGTCTGTAACAAAAATGTTGTCAATACACTAACTGCACAGATGTCAGCTGTAGCTAGCTATCAACATACACTGACCATGTGTGGGTGCTGATTGTGCCTTGGGACGAATTCTAAATTTACCAGGAACTCCAATAATCCAATATATAATTATTATTTTTTTTATTTTCTAATTTTCCTCTCCTTCAGGTTCAAAATAAGCACACATTTTTCGCTTAGGTTGAAGCATTTCTAACTCAAGTAGATGCGCCTTCACCTCAATTTGCGACACATATTATAATTTGTTATCACTTGGCATAATGCATTCACTCTTCATCTTTCCATTGATTTTTATACAGTATGCAATTACGCTTTCTAAAATCCACTTTGTGTACTGTCTATGTACCCACTTTCTTAATGCATAGGTAAAGAAGCAGCCCTGACTGTGAACGCCTACCTTCCTTTAAAGGAGAGAGAGCACACTGTAGCCAGTGGTTAGTATGTCTGATAAATTGACTAATCGTTACAGCTCTAACAATTAGTCTGTCAACAGAAAATAAATCAAACAATTTTGATAATCGATAAATAGTTATTAAAGTAATTTATGAGGCAAAAAAGCCTAACATTTGCTGACTGCAGCTTATTTAAGACTTTTCTCTGTCTTCTATCATAAATTGAAAATCTTTTAGTTTTGGACTGTTGGTCAGATAAAACAAGTATTTAGAAGACATCACCTTGGGCTAATTGTGATGACCATTTTACAGTATTTTGTGATGTTTTGTAGACTACTAATCAAAAATTTTTAATGAAAACAACAGTTAGTTTCAGCCCTAATGTCTATTCAGTATGTCCACCCTTGGTGACAAAGATGTGAAAATACACAAAGAGGATAGCGCATTGATTAAAAAAAAAAAAAGAGTCCAAAATGGAGATTAATGTGGGAGAAACAGGGAGGCAAGTTCGCAAGAGCAAAATATGAGAAGAAGCGAGAAAGGGGAAGTAGAGGACTAACAGAAAGAGATGGAGGCAAAAATCAAAAGGCAAAAGCACAATCCAGCTGCTCCTCATGGGCTTCTTTCATCTCGTCCCTTGATGCTGAAGTTGTGGTGTTGGTAAAGAGGAAAGAGCCTCTTTCAGCTTAAAGTTTTGAAGTCACATGTCCAGAGGAAATCAGAGCTTTGTCATAAGTATCTGATTGCAGATTATCCATGTATTGCTCATTTTTAAAAATTCCTCTTCTACAGTATGTTTGTGCATAACAAGTCTTTTTGCGACCAAGATATTTATACTCAAAGAGCTCTCCTGATTATAAATTGCTAACTAGTGTTGTAATTGTGGCATTGACCTTTGGGTTTAAGTATGGCTTTGTTTGTTTCTTTGTCTGATGTGACATTTTTGAATATTGACTCCAAAGTTGAAACACTTTAATAAAGATTTCATATCTGAATATATTTTAAATTCTCAAATGTGAGGACTTGCTGCTTTTCCTTTTCTTACATTATAGTAAATTGAATATCTTTGGGTCAGACAAGCAATGTGAATACGTCAACGTGGGTTATAGGGAATTGTGATGGACATTTTTCATTATTTTCTGACATTTTATAGAACATATGATTAATCGATCAATCCACAAAATAATCGGCCAATTAATTGATAATTAAAATAGTCACTAGTTGCAGCCCTAGAAACAACAACCAACCAACAGCAACCAACAGCAGCCAACAGCAGCCAACAGCAGCCAACTCACAACAACCAACCAACAATAAACAACCACAACTATCCCAAAACAAACAATAACAACTGACCAACAGCAAACAATCAACAAAGCAAAGCAGGAAAACTGCTAGAAAACCTTTCGTAAATCATAAATAAAATCTATTTCTTCAACTAATTCTCATAAATCTGTATAAAAGGCCAGTTACAGATTAGCTATGAAAAATATGAATGAAGTAAGGACAGTGACTAAGGAAAGGAAATTGCACTTGGCCATATTGCGATTTCGGTAATATCTCGATTAATTGTGCAGCCCTACAAGGGAGGAAACAGTCTACCTGCACTGTACACTGTTTTCAAATGACACCATCATTTCATCCTTACAAAGACCAGTGGGGATAGAAACATTGATCCTCGTGGTGAAGGTAAACACCCTTTGGAATGATTACAGTGTGGGAGCGTAGACTCAATCCTTCATTCCTGGTCTTTTTCTCATCTTGGTTAGGTCTCTATCATTATTGTGATGAAGGAGTGTTGTTGCCTTCACTCTCTCTTCTGAGCCAGTACTCTCACACGCCAGCAATCTCCACAGTATCACAGGTGATTGATGACATGTCAAGGTTAAAACTGCCATCAATCTGCAACAGCCAAGAAGAAAACAATATCAACACAAACATTAACTTTCAGTTCAATTGCCCAATCGTACCTTTCTGTCTTCCAGTTGACCGAACTGCCTCACTGTTCATCCACATGTTCAGATGGGACTCTGACTATAAAAAGTCTGCATCCTCTTGTTTGTGTTTGTGTGTTCATCACACACTTTTGTTGATCAATTTCTCAGATGACACCGATTGGCTTTTAACGAGTAAGTGTAGGGCAGACAAATGGAATTTAAACAATTACCATATCTTTTACACAATTATAATCAAATTAGATCAAGAAAATGTGTTGTATTTTAACAATGATACTGTATACTGTATTTTGCTCCACATAGAGCATTTGCTAGCCTACTTGCTATAGCTATTTAACTAAAAAGGCAATCAACAATATTCTTGCTGAGTTTGGGCAGGTTCGTGCAGATGAAAACATCAGACCTGTGCCGGCTGACGAGGAGACTGTAACGTTCCTCAAATTAATACATAACAATGACTTAAATGTCATGTTTCCATTACATTTTCCACATGGTTTTCCATCATTTGAGGTTTGACTGGTGCTCTTTTAATCATGTCATCTTGTTGCACCCTTTTGTCCTGCATTGATTTAACGCCTCCAAGTGTTTATCTTGATGTGAAATCTTAATATTTGCATAACAGACGCAGATTGAAACACGCATTCATTTGTATTTTAATTTTCCGTTTTTTTGGAAATTCAGTTAAATTTGTGACCAGTGATGGCAGAAACCAGGTTGAACACTAAGCATGTCATTAATCATATGTGATACCGCAATCCAACAACAGTACTGTATCAATTGTACTTGAGGGCAATTAATGGGAAATTTTCTTCTTCTCCTGAATTTGAAAAATAATTATCCATCACTTAAGATGACGTAACATACTGTTTAAGATACACTGCAAGCCAACCATGCCTAGGAGCTACTTGCTATGTAACTGACTACTTAGTCACACATTCTCATACCTGTTGGCGCACCACAAGTCACTTCAGTAGTTAAATTGCTAATGCTTATCATCAGGGAACAGTATTAGAATTTGATTTGTTTATCCAGATATAATTAAGTGTCTCTCAGCCCAAGGCAGCATCTCATCAAAAGTAAAAAACTCATCTCATGCGTCTTAAGCTCAATTAGGCAGCTAACAGTGTCATGTCATAAAACCCAAGAGACCCCACTAGCAACAAAATTGTGTCCACACTGTACTGTAATGTACGTGATGAGTGTGAAGATGGCCTTGAAATGTGGATGAGTGAGGAGGCTCAGGCAGACATCTGTTCGGCCCTGGTGTGGGTATTTAGCACCGTGTGCAACAGAGTGACAAAAGCACAACAGCCGACCATCCCTTAAATAGCCTCCCACCAATAATTAGAGTGGACTAAACCATCAGTGGGGGACGTCACTACCCACACATACACACTCCACTCCATAAATCAATAAACAATAACAATATCTATACAATATGCTTCTTCTAGCAAACACATATTACAGAAAAGGCACAAAACATCTGCTTCTCAAATATGGAACAGTCAGGAAGTATAAATACTGTAGTTTGGGGCTCCAGAGCAGACTCTTTTGCTTGAGGAAGAGGACACGGGTATTAAAATATTAGCAGACATACAACATGAGATGGAGGATAATCTCCATCACAGTAAGTCACAAGACCACAAGATGATACTACAATAGTCAGGAGTATAATATCTATTGGATGTAGTTATTTTTAATTCTACTTAATTTGAGGGTAACATCAGGGGTTCTTGTAAATAGAACAGTGAATTAAATGTTTTAATCATAGTTTAAATGGAATCACAGTTCTTAATTATTTTCAGTCACTCAGAACACTTAACATTTTTTGTGTCCTTTTTGAAATGTTTTCTGCAGTCTGAAGAAGTTCAAATACACGATTATCTCAACTTGAAAATGTATTGATATCTGTAATATTAAACAGACATTTGCTGGTACACCAATATTAAATCAAACACTCTATAAAGATTACAGAGACACAGCGGGTACTGAAGCAGAAAACAGTGGGGGACATTATGGTCAGCAGTGAAATGGAGCATATAATTGCTTAATTGACTCTGCTAAATATACTTTTTGACACTGTCCAGATCAAGCCATCCTAGAAACAGTATTTTGGGCACCTCTGTGCTAATACTGTGTACATGACAGTGTTCAACTAATGTGCAATTATATTTTGATATGAGTGTTTGCAGTGGACATATACAGAATATTGGCAAATTTATCTACGCATTCTGCCTTGTTTTGTTGGTTTAGGTCTGTTGAATCAGAGGTAGTTGAAATCTGTAATGTTAGTTAGTCATACTAGTTATACTAGTTCATTGCAGCATAGTTCATTCTGTCAGCTGATACCCAGCAACAGGGCAGCAGCTAGTATCTGGTTGTATGACACCAAGACTAGAAAAGAGAGGTGAAATGGATATGCCATACTCATTGTATAGTAGCCTGTGATTGTGGTTTTCAGCTAAGGCTATTTTATAACTGAAGTCATACTGTTCAACCTTTTCATTATTTTTCTACAAAGCAACCCATAAACGAAAGCAGAATCTGGATGTCCTGGTTCAAACATATTAATCTTTAAGATTTTAGTCCTAATTGATTTGGCGACACCTAGTTACTGGTGGTAACAGCAAATGCGGTTTAATACTACAGGTTACAGAATTCTGGGGGGAACAAAAGAAACTATTGCTGTTTTAATAAAGAAGTCGGGCAATAATTGGCCTTTTTCCATCATTCTGTGAGCAACCGTGATCTGATTTTAGGCTGCACATGGCATGAGTCTGCGAACAGCAGGGCACAGTGAAAAGAGTTGGTTACCTCGCTGAAAAGTTGGAGGTGTGCAGCCTGGCGCCTGCAGCTCTTTGTCTAACAGCTCACTGTGGCTGCTCCTTCTTGTTCCATTTCTCCCTGCAATATTTCAAACTGATCTGCTGTCAAAAAATGCCGAAAATGACGCATTTTTGATGAACAATAGCGGTCAGTGTCAAGCTCACTGACAAACACATTGGATTTCAAACAAACACAGGACTTCGACCCAGGAGACCGGGGTTCGAGTCCCGTGTGAAACCAAAAATGTTGAGTTATTTTAAGTTACGTTGCGTTACAAGTCACGTCACGCTACTCACATCGCTTATGTTACGTGACTTCCTACTACCTAACCAAGTAATTTCTGAAGGCGTCTCCTACACATGCTAAAGGGTACCATGTACGTCTGTATACAATGCAGAGGGGCGTCCCTGGGAATGAGAATGGGTTGGACTACTAAAAGTCAACTCATGTTTCACCAGTTAAATGCTTTTAATGTGAAGGTGCAGCAGTAGGAAATGTTCGGTTTGCATTAGCAGTAACTTAATAAAGCATTTTTTTCCAGGAATGTTGCCACAGACACCCAGTTCATAATACTGTAAATGCAAGGACTTTAATATAATTTCATTAGTTGGCCACAGGCTCCATCACCATTGTGTTAACTCATTTGGCAATAGATAGTGACATAACAGACATTTATTTAAATGAAACACAGAAACGCTCAGTCCACTCGCGATTATACAGTGGTTTTACCGAGTGGTGGTTCCCTCACAAATGATCTTTGGCTGCGTACCGACACCTTGCAGAGAGCACTTTAACCAGACAAGATTCATTTTGGCCTATTTTTCTTCCGCTGGCGATGTTTGTCATTTTAACCTGTGAAAGCAACGGTGAACGCCTGCTAAAACATGAGAGGCGGCTACCTGAATTTTTCATTACTAATGATGATTAACAGTTAGCATCAGAGTTTAGCGATGCTGTGTATTTTGCCAACCTCAGTGTCTGAACTCAGTCAGTCACTGGTGCATGCCCAAATCATTTCTCACATTCTAATTTTCACTTTGATATGCAGTGAAATTCTGCACTGTAGAGCTGATTGTGGTAAAGGAGAGATGTGCTGCAACACCAGAGTAAAGAAAGGACCAGGTTTTGAATGCCTTTATTTTAAGGCATACTGATCCATTAAAATATGCCCAGATTTTGACCCCGATACCAATCCTTATGATTCGCTTGGGACATCTCTAGTCAAGAGTCCGCAGCCACACTAGCTGCTCTGTGAGGCTGCACTCAAGCAAAGTGGATCTTTGAGCTAAATGCTAATGTCAGCATGCTACCATGTTTAGCAGGTATGTTTAACATTGTCCCCATCTTAGTTTAGTGAGTTAACTATTAACATTTTCTAATTAGCAGCGTTAGATAAAAAGTTATTGCATTTCATCCTGAGGTGAACATGTGTGTCTGTAACACATTTCATGGCAATCCATCCAGTAGTTCTTGAGATATTTCGCTCAAAACTTGTGGGTGCACAAGAGGAAAAGTCAGGGGAAGACCAACATCATTACCATACATCCTCTGGGAACCATGAATGTCTGTACAAAATTTTGTTCCAATCCATTCAGTGGATATTGAGATATTTCACCAGATAAGTAACATTTTTGACGTAAGGATAGCCCTAGAAGAAAAGTCAGGGATCATCATGATCATCATAGTGAATGAGACATTTAAGTCTGGAACAAAGTGAGGGACCAACAGACTGACATTGCCATCCCTAAAGCGCTGATAACTTGGATAAAACTTGTATTCTCTACCTTGATGTTTAATATGAGCTTGTGCTGAAGGGAATATTTTACCTGTTGAAATAATAGGTGTGTCATGACCTACAGAATTGCACTTAATTTTCTTTGTGGTGGAGTATTCCAATATAAGCCTGTAAGTGCCATTATTCAAAGTTTCAGTTATCATTTGATTACTCCTGTTTGATGAATGGGGCTTCTGTAATAAACAGGAGCTATTATTTATGGAAATGACTTCACGGGCAATTAGCAAGATGTGAGCATGGGCTGATAGTCATCAAATAATTTTATATTCTGATTCAGAGTAAACAATATTTTTGCCTTCCTCCAAGAAAGACATGGACTTGGAGTGTCATTGCAGGTTCTCTGCAGACAACATGGATAATTAGACTTGTGTATTATTTGTGACTGTGTATTTTAAAATTTCGATGTGACAAAGTTCTCTGTAGATACTATTTGCAATTGCATATCCATTTCTGACCTACATGTCTGGAATATTAATCAAGTTTATCACAGCAAATCAACAAGATAAAGGGTGAGAAATTCAACAGATAAAGGAAAATTGGAACATTAAAAACCATAATAGAGAACTAAAAAGTGATTATGTACTGAGTATGTGAAGATAATTTGCCTTTGGCTTTTGCCTATAAAGCTAGATCAGATTCAGCGTATGTCTTCTCTGGATAGTCCATTTGAAAAAATGAATTCATGGTCAGTGTCAGATTCGGAGAAAACATGGTTCTATCATCTGTGGATCCAGCATGAAAATCTCTATTTAAATGTCTTTTTTAATTTTTTGTTTTTTATAGAAAAGTATTGTTATATTTTAGGAAAAAACATAATGACTCATATGAGAAAGTCACAGGACATCAGTATCTATACTATAATGTAACAGGATGGGTCATCACAAGTCAGAGAGGCATGTATAGCAGTTTATATCTTCCTCTGGCATGTCATTTCATTTTACTGCATCACTGCAGTAAGGATTCAGCCATATATATGGGCCGCACGCTTTACCAGGTGAGCTACCAGGGCGCCCCACATGTTATTTCATTTCTAAATGTGCTTTAGTCCAAGTGGACACAAAGTTGATCATTCATCTGCTTCTAATGGTCAGATCAATAATTAAATCTGTGTAGAGTTATAAACCTTGTTTGTGAGGAGAACATTTGTTTTGAGAGACACAGCCAGCTGGTTGCCTGTCAGTCTAATTGAGAACATGTTTTAAACATACTGAGGATTTCCATCGCATCTAGTGTGGAGACTAACAGAGCCAAGTTGTCAGTCAACTGCAGTCTAAGTCTGATAATTATGATCTGCTTTGCAAAAGGAGTAAGATTAGGATACATCTTCAGTATTACTATAAATGTCTACTTGGTTTGAAGCTCGTTTCTACCTAATCATTTCTGATAAAATTTTAATTCAGTACTCCAAAGCATAGACTCTATAAAATATGGACGTAGCCTCTGTGATGTCACCCATAGGTTTCTGAAAAGCGAGTATGAAGCTCAGTGTGGTGGCTCCGGCCGACGCCGTCTTGGCAGTGCTTGACTCCTCCAGCTCCCGGCTAATCCAAAAATGGGCAAAGACGTGAAGCATGGGTGGAACTTAGGCGGGCCGAATGAAGCCCGTTTGCTGAAACCAGCCACCTGTGACAACACCCACCAGTCACTTAAGGTGGCCACGTCCTTAATTATGCAGAACTTTAAACCTTAATATAATTTAAACTGGTGAGTTGTATAAACATTCAGCCCCCATACAGTTATCAGGAACAGAGAAATTAGGTATAGAGACCAAAATCTGTACCACGCTGTAAACATGTTTATTTCTGCTGGAAAGTTGGGCAGTTTAACATGGGGGTTAATTAATTAATTAATTGGGATTGACTCGCTTTTGGAGCCAACCTCAAGTGGCCATTTGAGGAACTGCAGATTTTGGCACTTCTGCATTAGCTTCATTTTTCAGCCCTGGAGATTGCCGCTAGGTTCAAAGTCAATTATCAGACTTGAAAAGTTTATACTGTAGTTTCCTCCTTTCCTCATCCAGAAGCCTTGGTCATCTTGAATTCAGTTAATTATAATGGGTGACCAGTTTTATGGTAAAAAGTATAATAGGTCTACAACAGTTATTTGCATTATCGTTTAATCTGCCAGTTATGTTCACAATAAATAGATCAATTTAGTCTATGAAATATAAAAAAAATAGTGAAAAAAATGCCCTTTACAATTTCTCAGTGCCCAAGGTGACATCTTCAGATATCTTTTTTTGTCCAGCCAACAGTCCAAAGCCCAAAGATATTTAATGTACAACAATATAAAACAGAGTAAAGCCGCCATGACTCACATTTGAGAAGCTGGAACCAGAGGATATGTGATACTTTTGCTTGAAAAATAACTGAAATTATTTGTTTATCAAAATAGTTGTCGAGTAATTTTCTGCCAATCAACTAATCGTTTAATTAAAAATATCCATTAAAACATATAAAACCACCATAATTTACCTCTGTCCATTCATATGCCCAATTTGTTCCAAACTATTATCATTTTGCCAATATACCACTAAATATAGTACAAAGAAGGGCAAGAGGCCACACAAAGGATAGATTTGAGATGTTATTTTTGGTAAATCCTAAAATGTAAAGCTAGTGCATACATGCTCAACAGCAAAGCAAATATGTGAAATAAAAGTGAAAACCAAAAACGAGCAACATGAGCTCTGTCCTCCACTAGTAACCAGCTGTATGGTCTGATACAGCCATGTAAATCCAGAGGTCAGCCATAATTAATTAAAAATCATAGAAAAATATCAAAATGCAGCTGTGATAGCAGATCTGAAGTAGGATAAACTCCCAGTTACACTCAGGCTGTTGTGCTGACGATCAAGTAATTATGCCAACATTAAAAACCTATAATGCCTGTTTGGTGAATGCACAAGTTAAGTTATTTATGTTGCTGTATTTTGCAGTGCTGATGGTCCCTCTGAGAATCCTCAGCTCACCATCTCAGCGTGTGAAATGGAAGCACACCCCAGTCATTTGGTAGCTTTAATTAATAAATGATATTCTATTGCAAAATCTACAAAGCAGACAAGCAATTAATTTAAATTGAACATAGTGCTCCACTTCTAATACAATAATCTCTCTCCAAACATATTGTTAAAGAGTGTAAAGAGGAAACAATAAGAACAAATGTAACTACTATATAATACAGTCCTCTGTTAACATCCTAGCAGTACTGCACATTGTAATACGTAGGGCAAACACAATTAGTCGATTAATCAATTAGTCAATCAACAGAAAATTAATCAGCAACTATTTTGATAGTTGATCTATTGTTTGTCATTTTAAAAGCAAATATGCCAAATATTTCATGGTTGCAGCCTCTTAAATGTAAGAAGTTGCTCCTTTCGTTGTCTTAAAGGTCCAGCATGTAACATTTAGGAGGATCTATTGGCAGAAATGGAATATAATATTTATAAGTATGTTTTCATTAGTGTATAATTGGAAAATAGGAACTGTTGTGTTTTCATTACCTTAGAATAAGCCGTTTTCATTTACATAGGGAGCGCATCCCCTTCCACAGAGGTCACCATGTTGCATCACCACGTTTCTACAGTAGCCCAGAACGGACAAACACTGGCTCTAGATAGGGCCACTGTAGTTTCTCCTACACGCTTGGAAGGAGCGGGTGAGCCGAGTGGTATTCAAACGGTTGCAATCTGCAATTTCACCACAAGGTGTCACTAAATCCTACATACTGCTCCTTTTAAATTATTGTAAACAAAATATTTAATTTGGTTTTGGACTATTGGTTGGACAAAACAAGCAATTTCAATACATCATTTAGCCCCCTAGGAAATTGTGATGGTCATATTTTATAATTTTTTTGCAATTTTTTCCTTATTTGTTTTTTGCATTTTCTGATGTTTTGTAGACCAAACAATTAATTGAGAAAATGATCTGCAGATTAATCGAATAATCGTTAGTTGCAGCCCTAGTAATACATTTAAGGCTATATTTTGTCATAACATCTTAGGACAACATACAGGACCACTGCTACTGTAGTAGTGTACCATTAAAGCTGTACTGATAGTACTAGTTTTCTCTATCATACCATTATTGTTTTTCTGCGGCGAGTAGCCTAATATCAGCCACAAACTTTTAAAATAGCTCATGGTAAATCTCTTCCCTGGTTAAAAATAAATAAATAAATAAATCTACACCTAATTAGCGATGTCTTGGGTGTGGTTTTTTTATGTAGAGAGGGACAACAGGAAGGGAGAGTCCTTGGAGAAGCATGGCGACATGATTAATGTAAATGTATTTCTTTCATCATACTGCCACAGCCGTGAGGGAGTGCAGACAGCTTGGAGACTCAGCGTGGGTTGGCGTTATGCCCAGTGTGGTCCTGGCACTACAAACCAGACCTCGCACTTCCTGGAGCATTTTAGGCTCCCTGTAGTGGTAAAGATGTGCAGAGGAAAAAGGACAGACATGAGAATGTTTTTCGTCCACAAAATATGAAAACAATGAGAAGAACTCCTGCACACTGTCTCGTTTACTGCTCAAATATTTGATTACAACGTTGCAGTCATCCAATCAGAGGACTACAGAGATTGGTTTGACTGATGATCGCCTTGAACTTACCCAAAGCATATGTGTCACCAGTCAGAAAATAGCATTAAAAAGATTAGAAAGATAAAAAATGACCCAATTTAACAAATACCAATAAATCTTAAGCAACATCCATGTAACCTCAATGCTCTCCAAAGGTAAAAAAAAAATAGAAAAGAACAAGTGAATTTAAGAGCAAACATACTGATATATCATGAATCCTACAGTTTTATCAAACATATTAAATCCATTCTATAAACAAGTCAAAATGGAAGGTAAATAGGGACAAAAGTGTACTGTAAGGGATATGAAAAAACAAAAACAAAATATGTCCACAAAATATGCCTTTTAAAAACTGAGATATCCTTTCCATGCCTTTATGAACCACCATTGGAGATGTAGCTGTTCCAGTGGAAAAGTTTAGTGTCCAATTAAAACACTGTTGTTTTGAGCAGCTCCCAGGTGTGACTGTTTCTGACTGTAAAGTAATGCAATAAAAAAAGAGAAAAATATATATTAAATAAAAGCTAAACACATGGAATACAGAGGGAGAGACGGCATGTGGAGGAGATTGAGAAGAGCTGGCTGAGACCACACTTCTGAATTTGTCTGCTTCAGTGGTCGAGGAGGGCAGATCAGTTTTGAGCAGAAATTATAGAATTGTTTTGTTTTGGGAGCTCTTGCTTGAACTGCGTGTGTTTAGTGTTTATGGTCTGATTTATTGCCAGAATGGACTCATATTTCACTCTCTGTATACATTTTCCTGAGTCCAGTCTCTCACACATTAGCATATGTTTGTGTCCTTGTTCACACAGATAACATGTAATTGCTTCCAGTGTTTAAATGTGTATGTATAAAACATGACTAAATTGAAAAAAATATGCAGTCCATTTTGATTGACTCTTAGAAAAATAGCTCACTATTCCAAACTAACAATAAACAAAACCACTGAAAACTTTTGTCAACACTGTTGAGTAAACTACTGCTTTTCTAAGTAAGCGTGAATAAAATATTGTGTAAACAGCTTTTGTATTCTAGATAGCATCAAATTCTGAGGATCTCTATCTCTTGGGAATCAAAACACATATAATTGAGATGCAGTCAAAATCATAAATGCAGGTTTCTGAACAACAGATTGGACTGGCTTCAAAAACACAAAAACTAAACAAACATACCTATTCTCATATTCATTCACATATTCTCCCATATGTGCAATATGTTAGTTTTATAACAACTAATCATAGTTGTTATAAAACTTTACCAGCTCAAACTATCTGCAGAAACAAATTGTACAGCAGCGTAGTACCCACTTAACACTTCTGTGACAAGTTTTGTGTACCTGTAGCTTACGGAAATGGCATGTTAGCAGGGATGCAAAATACGCCAGTATCAGCACAAGCATGCAAGAAACATACAGTGGAAATATGTTTGTGTTTAGGTGTATATAACTAACTCCGAAGGTCTCCTTAATGGGTTAGTTTACTGAAATCACAAAAATGTCCCCTCAGTGGTATGAAGCCATGCAGATAGTTTTGGTTTTTATAGTCTGAAGTTTTGAGATTTCCACCGCTCTCGAGACTCTCTGCTATCACCCTACACCATTCAAAAGAATGGCATTTCATTTGAGGGGCTCAAAGATTCAAAAAATTAAATTGAGGAACTCAGCAGTGCCTTTGTGCCAGTACAATGTGCCGGATACTCAGAATATCCACAGCCCTCACTGTGAATACTGCCCCACTATTTTTAACCTCCACTGCAATAAAGACAAATGTAAATAAAGGTAATGTGTAAGATTGGCCAAACCCACAGTAAAAGCATGGTTAGTTAATGAGTTTAAGTTAATACAGTATGACAGCAAAAAGATGAGGTATATGTCTCAGTATGTCACCTACTGTACTAGAAAAGTAGCGCTCCTAACAAATCCTGGCAACTTCAAAACTGTAAATCTCTGCAGAGAGCAGTAAGTGGTGTGTTACAGACGTTAGACCGTGTTGACAAATTAATATTTATGACAGTGGGAACCATAACAATTAGCATTAGCTTTCATCAGGATTCTGGGTTAAATCACTCCACTCATGAGGCTCCTCAAAGCCTTTGAACATTAAAACACTTAATTGACAAGGATGATGGGCCACTACAGAACAATCACGCTGTAGAGATGGCAAAATTAGCATTGGTGCTTTAAAATACAACTATTTATCACTGAGTATCACAAGTATTGTCAAATATTAATGTCATAAACTAAAATAACAATTTAAATAGATCGCATCTTGTTCATCAGAATCAGCTTTATTGCCAAGTAGGTTTACACAGACAAGGAATTTGCTTTGGCATTTTGGTGTCTAACAATAAACATAGTAGAAATATATAAGGAAACATAAAGCAAGTACTGCAGGTGAATAATCAGAAATATAAAATATATTGTGGGAGAGGGGGGTTATGGGAGTCTGTGTCAGTGGGGGTCCTGGGCCTTGTTGATGAGGCCGACTGCAGACGGAAAGAAGCTGCTTTTGTGGCGTGAGGTTTTGGTCCTGATGGACTGCAGCCTCCTGCCTGAGGGGGGAGTGTCTGAAACAGTTTGTGTCCAGGGTGGGAGGGGTCAGCTACAATCTTTCCTGCTCGCCTCAGGGTCCTGAAGGCGTACAGGTCCTGAAAGGGAAGGTAGATTGCAGCCACTCACCTTCTCGGCGGAGCGAATGATACGCTGCAGTCTGCCCTTGTTCTTGGCAGTGGCAGCAGCGTACCAGATGGTGATAGAAGAGGTGATAGGATTCGATGATGGCGGTGTAGAAGTGCACCATCATTGTCTTTGGCAGGTTGAATTTCTTCAGCTGCCGCACGAAGTACATCCTCTGATGGGCTTTCTTGAGTGTCCACAGTGTCGACAGGGGAGTCACACTGGGTGATGGAGGCATGTGGAGCTGGGTTCTTCCTGTAATCCACAACCATCTCCACTGTCTTAAGAGTGTTGAGCTCCAGGTTGTTCTGAATGCAACAGCATGCTCAAAACTCAAGCTAATTTAGTATGCAAACTAACATAATATTTGAGTGGTAGGGGTGGAAATTAGGAAACACAATCCTACTTTATCATCACCCCATAGAATCAAAAATAAATTTCAAAGGGAGAAAGAATTAAGGAAACAGTTGGCTTCAGCTGGAGCTTGTAAGATGTCACATCTGATGTCTCATCAGTGGCCTCCTTCATAGCCTGCTTAAGGCTAAACAAGCAAATCAGTCTATTTTTGCAGGAAAAATTTGTGATTGTAACTAAGTATTTGATGGATTGCCATCAAATTTGGTGCTGATTCATGGGGCCCAGAGGATGAATCTTAAAAACTTTGGTGATCCTCTGACTTTTCCTCTAGCACCACCATGAGGTTCACATTTGTGGTTTTGAGAAAAATGTCTTGTGAATGTAATTTGGTACAGACATTCACGTCCCCCTCAGGATGAATTGTAATAATTCTGGTAATCGCCTTGCTATATAATGCCATCACCTGTTCAAAAAATGTATTACCAGATGTTAGCATGCTGACATGCTCAACTAAGATGTAGACATGGTAAACATTGTACCTGCTAAACATCAGCATGTTAGCATAGTCATTAATTGTGATTCACAAGCATGTTAGCATGCAGATGTTAGCAAATACAGCCTCACAGAATCCCGTTAGCTCACATTACATTAAAACGAACCTATAATGTGGTTCCATCTTGCTTTGTGTAGAAACCTCTAGTGTGACCTTCATGAAAAAAGCCTCAAACATGAAGCTACCAGATACAACAAACCAACATTACAGTATGATGTGTTAATGGATATATGCATGCTGTCTACCTGTCTACTCCTACTTCTGACCCCTGAGGTGCCTGTGTTATTTTTAGAAGTATTAGCAGCTGATTTATGCAGTTGTGTCCCCTTACGGGCGCTAACAAGGTGTTGGGGCAGCAGATGAGGCCGGCCTGGCGAACCTTCAAGTGTTGGCAGTGCAGAGTAGCACAGGATGTTCTGGCAAGCACATACTGGGCTACAAAGTACTCTGTCTTAGGGCTGAGGCATCTGTTCAGTGCAGACGTGGGTGAATCTATCTACAGAAACACACGCTATACACACTCTAAGACTTGACATAACAGCACACAACCAGTCGTGCCAAGTACATACTGTGTAGACTCATTCATTCACTTAGTCACTCAGCATTTCATAAAATGTCCACTACCAAGATTCATGACTAGAAAGATAGGCTTCTAGCATTACTATTAGTTATCTAATTAGAATGCATAATTAAATATGAATATTATATGACCGTATGGCTGGACTAAATAGTATTTCCCTAAGTCAGAATCTAGTTAATAATAACATTAAAGTTTTAACAATCATAAAATTGGATAATGGCGGGGGACAAAGCAGCATGGGTTTCCATATTGCCTGGATTAGTGCTATTCAGTCATAAGACTAGAGTGCTAATCAAATATATTAAACACTAATTTCTCAAACAATCTCTCAAGAAAGAAGAGAATATTACAGCCAACTCACTCACTCTAATTCACTTTCCAGTGTATAAACTTTTCAAAGTCAAGGATGTTAAGAGAAACCAAACACTGACTGAAAGTCTGTCATGCTGAATACAGTATCTCTCCACTAACAAATGCATCTCATCTGTGCTGCTTTTCAGGCCACCCCCCCCAAAAAAAACAATTTGTCTGCATCCGAGAGAGCTATTTTAGTTTGTTCCAAAGCAACAACCAGGCTGTCATTTCCCTGAAAACATAAAAGTGGAATTCATGAATGAATCCCTGAATAGCGATTAATGAAAAGAATTCCATTTTCAGTTTGTTGTGCAGAACAAATTCATTGCTATCTCTGTCCTTAGCTTGAGTTCCACGTAAAGCTACAGTGTGCTGACAGGAGACACAAATTGTGCAGCAATGAACTCTTATGTTTCCTTACATACTTAACTGAGTTTGAATAGCATGATCTGTCTTGTCTGTAGTTCTTGTGAATCCTAATAGAACATACAGTTGTAGATGTGAATGTATCTATTATTATATTGGTAAATTGTTTCATCGTATATTAAGGCTGCAACGATTAGCCAATTTAATTAAGTAGTCAATCCACAAAAAGTTATTCGACAGCAAATTTAAGTCTAGTAAATGTATCGAGGAAAAATAACTCACTTTTGCTGTATGTAGGAATTTTTGGGAACTACGCTTGCCGAGAGTTAGATGAGAGGATTAATACCACTCTCACGTCTGTGCAGTAAATATGAACCTACAGCAAGCAGCCAGTTAGCTTAGCTTAGCATAAAGACTTAAAACAGACTGTCTGAATGTAACAATCTGCTTACCAGCACCTCTAAAGTTCAGTAATTAACACGTTATATCTCATTTATTTAATCTTAAAAATTGAGTGTAAAAATGACACATTGTGGTTTCTTGTGGGGGTTATGTCATGGACTGGTCCAAAAATCACTCCATTCATTCACTCCTCATTCACTAAACCCTATATAATACACACTCTATAGTTTGTTCAATAGTGAGCAGTAAGGTTTTGGACACTTACCAATCATCATAATTTTGCGTCATCACTGACAGCTGTAGAGTCGCTCAACGGTAATTTTTGCATCTATAAAATGAGTAAAATGAGTGTTGCATTGTGGGATTGTTACCAGAAACAATCCCACATGCCATGGACACTACTTTTTTTGTTCCATTGTGGAATTTTTGAGGGTACTATATAGTAAATAGGGAGTGATTTCAGACACATTCTGTTTCTTGGCCGGGCACAGTAACTTCCTGAACTCTCCGCTGGTTACCTGGCAACCTCACTGCCATGACAAGACTCCAGGAAGTTTCTGTATGTCACATTACCTCCGTATAACCACAACGTGCCATTTACACTTCAATATTTGTAAGGATTAAACAAACGAGATATAGTGTGTTAATTAGTGAACTTCAGAGTTGCTGGTCAAAATATTTCGTTGTTTCCAGTCTTTATGCTAAGCTAACTGGCTGCTGGTGGTAGCTGGTTGTATTTACCGTACAGACATGAGAGTTGTATCAATCATCCCTTCTAACTCTCTTCAAGACAGTGAATAAGCGTATTTCCCACGTGTTTTGTTTGTTTCCTATCTAAAACTGACCATGAAAACTGCACCTTTTCTACAAGATATTTTTCTATGCACAATTAGTCAGGTGCTTAACCATCAGTTATACAGAGTAACAAGGCAAGAGCTATCCTGCAAATCCTTCCATATTGTCTCCCTTTCCTTCTTTTCTACCAGCAACCCTGACAGAAAATAACTGTTTAACAAACCATGAAAGTGTGCCGACAAGACCTGAGAGGGAGGAAAAGAACAGAAGGAGGGGGGAACGAGAGTTTAAAATTAAGTCTTAATTTGAAGGGCCTCTTTCCGCAAAATGAGAAGTTCAGTAGCCTAAAAACATATTACAAAATTGCTGCAGGCATGACTCCCAACTCACTAAATTATTTTAAGTTATTCACTGACTTAAAACTTTTCCTTGTCAAGTATTGACATTTCAGGTGATGTTTTTGTTTATTTGAGAACTGCGTGAGATAACAATGTTGTCCCAGAATACATCTAAGGGATTTTGAAACAAACTCTTTGATTTCATCCAAATTGGTGATAGGTGGGTTTAGGATAGAAGATAAGGACACTGAACCTGTCACTTTACTTTTTTTGTCATCAGATAAGACAAAGAAAAGTGGGCTTGTATCTTTATTATCTGCTATTTGAGGTCTGCCATTTTCCTTTCCTAATGTCAGATATGTTGTATGTCACAGAAAATCTACATTTACATTTTAAAGGAAGATTTAGTTATCTCTTGTGTTTATCTATAGTATCTTTACCTTGCAGTAAAATCAGTAGCCTGTAATAATGTAAATCATAGTCACATTCTCACAGTATGCTTTCTAATTAAACCCAACAGTGTATTTAGAAAAGGCTAAATTTTTAGAAGAACATTTATGTGTAGTTTAAATGTCCAAACATGTTGAGTCTTTAGTGCTTAATGGAACAATGTAAACAAGTTTAAATGTTTTAAAATGTTCCGTTTTTGCTTTTGAGATGTTGTATAAGAGTTACAGTTTACAGTTAAGTTGAAAGGAGTTGAGGTGTCATTTGAAGTGAAATATCTGAAAACAGTTAAATTCTCATTTTGAGAGTATGAGATGAAAGCAGCTGAAATGTCAGTTGAAGTGTAAGCAAAGCTAGTTTGTATCTGTATCTCTTATCACACTGGCATTTTCCTTTCCTAATATCACACATGTTGGAAGTTACAGAAAATGCATATTTTATTAATAGTTTATTCTTCCTTCGTTACACTTCGACGCAAGGTCTTGCCAAGTGAGACAGCAGACCGACATTTCTGTTTCTGCCACCCTTCTCAGCTTGTCAGGGTCTTTGGGAGCAGCAGAGACAAAAAAACGAGAGGGGAGGGGATTATCTGTAGTGTTTGTCCTTCAGTCTCAGGTGCATTCAAATGGACAGTCATCCTCCCATTTATGTCCCCCGGGCGAGATCAGGCGAGCTCACGTGTCAAAATTGTGCCCTTCACTTTTGCCCTTTTTCATAATCATGCCTTAGCTGAAGGGACAAATAGTTCTGCAGGCCCCAACAGAGATAACATTTACACTTAGCATTTAAACTCGCACACCTTTGTATCAGTTCTATTTTTAAGGTGACAGTAAGATTAATGTCACTAGATTCATGACATTTAAGCACCATTTTTTGAATTACTATTAAATGTCAATCATGTCAATAATGCTTGCTGATTCTATTTAAGGCCCATGAAAAATCACTTCAAGCTATCACACAGAAATTAGGATGCATACGACAGCAGGTAGAGCCGAATCATGTGGGAAGGATGGTATTAAGTCTCGCTTTGTTGACCTGACACCGTGAGAGAGGTGCAATGGCTAAACCCTGTTAGTCATTTTCTGGTCGTGATTGCTGAAACATTCCGCAACCCTGAGACATCCCTCTTCAATTAAATCTGTAATGAACTTCCTGGAAGCAAATACTGACACAAATGTAAGTAGCAAATGAGTCAAGTTTCTTTCCTTTTTGTTAGTCTAGTCACTGCAGGTAGTTTCCTTCAAACCTACTGTAGCAACCTGCTGTACAAATCAAATAGTCAAAACATAGTGAAAAACAAATACCACAGCGAGTAGGACATTTGTTTTTTTGGACTATGTAAATGAGTAAACACACAAGACCAATAAAAACCACACAACAACTGATTGTTTTAAATGTACAAAGTTGCACAGGTATTTTTATCCGTATTTGAAAATATTCAACAATGAAAGTTAAATGAAACAGTAAGAATAATTAATAACAATAATTAATATCAGCAATAACTAGACTTCAAATCAGAACTTTAGTTTTTTTTTTTTTTACTGAAACACCTGAGGGAAGCAAATCAAGAAAAAAAACCCACTGAAGTTTAGAAAAGAAAAAGATCACAAAATAAAGTCAAGACAAGCTCATACAGGGGTCTCTCACTTCATCTGTATGTACAGCACATTCGCTCCACAACTGTGTGGTGATGAAAAGAACAGTGACGAAAATGAAAACTTGTTTCTGCAGTCGGCTCTCGGGCTTACAGCCTTTAACATCAGTATTGGCAGCCGTATGGATTCACATGTAAAGGCAGGGTGAAGCAGAAAAACGACAACAGAAACAGGAAAACCCATTTGGAGCTGGCTAGCAAATGCGTTCATTTTCCTTTTTATGCGTGTATTACAGCTACAGAACTGACAGTACTCCATTTGTTACTTTGATTTGAAAGGCTGAGAGGACTGAGAAAGCATTGTCCTGTTTGCGAAATAACCCAAGCATACAGTGGAAACACAACATCAGTCTTTTAATAAATGGTCCCTGGATGCATAAGACACTGCCATTTCCTGACACCTCCTCACATGAAAAAAAAATCATTCAAGCTTGTTTCAGTACGAAACATGACATCAACATTAGTTTGGAGGTGGATTCGAGAATCACATTTCATGTTTGTCTGTACATTAATCAATATTCAATCCTTATAGTAAAATTTACTTTCTGTCAAATCTCACCAAAAACACATTACTGGAAAAGAGGGAAATAGAAATGCAAAGAAACCTTTGGTCAAAGAGTGTACTCACAAAGGAAAAAATGCAATGACGAGATATAAGGAAGTCATTCATCACTTAACAAAACAACGAAATCAAACAGCAGAACTCAAGTGGTTTTCTATATGTTTCTCTCTGTTTCTAACAATATGGCCCATAGTTCAACCCTCCTCCAATACATTTGGGTCTGCAAGTTATACTGGTTTCCTCACAGAGGAAAGAAGGAAAGAAAAAGGTGCTCTTTTCATGAAAGTCATGTCTTGATTGTCCACAAAAAAGAAGTGCCAGCAGGAAGTAACCCCGGCGAAGGGATATACAATCACAGCGTAAAACGACAACATCCTTTACTGGAAAGGAATTGAGTCCATAACACGCTCCTGAAAAGACTGAACCTGCTGAAAATTGGTGTTTGCAATATTTGTGTGGCTGTGTGTTTGCACATAAACTGTGCAAATGTGTCTCTAACTGTCTCTGTTGTTGGTGGTGTTCAGTCTTATTCAGAGGCCGTCTTATCTTGTGTTTCATCCTGCATGCAGCTCTTGCGGACGATGGGCAGTGGATGGGCTTCTGTATTGAAGACCCAGTCCTCCAGTGGGAGAAGGTCATCATCAGAGAAGAGCAGGTACAGATACCTAAGCAAACAGGAAAAACATCCGATGAACACTTATGCTCTGTTTCTACACATTCAGTGTAATTACATAAACTTGAAGGTATACTGACATTTTTGAAAATACACTTATTCACTTTCTTGCTGAGAGTTAGATGAAAAGATTGATGCCACTCATGTCTAAGAAAAATATGAGGCGTCAGCCAGCTTAGCATGAAGACTGGAAACGGGGGGAAACAGCTAGCCTGGCTCTGTGAAAAGATGAGGTGGCCTCAGCCTGCTAGTGTTGCAGCGTGGCTCTACTTTGCCAGAAAAATATGCAAACTCACTAATTATCCCTAGAAAGCAGTGTACAAAACATTCAGCTTCTTGATTTTAGCCGGCGGCAGGTTATATCAGCTATCGCTAATTAACATCAATTCCATAGGTAACTTGATGACAGGCCAAAATGAAACGTGTCTGGTTAAGGTACTTACTGCAAGCTGGTGACTCTACTCAGCCAAAGATTAACTTGCATTTATAGTTTTGAATGATGACCTCCAGTATTTGGATCAAGTAGCTCATGAAACATATGGTGTGTCAAATTTAGGAGGCTACAGCTGTTATGTGATATATTCAATGAACATTAAATCGGATTGGATTCGGTGGATACTCATTATTAAAGGGACAAGTTGTGTTTTTTATGTGTAGAATTATTTCTTGGCCTGGCGCAGTGATGACAGGACTCCAAGAAGTCATTTTTACCACTTCGTTTTTTTTAATTAATGAGCTTTAGAGGTCCTGGTAGGTGGATTTTGTTTCTTTCTGACAGAGCCAGGCTTCCACTTTCCCCTTGATTCCAGTCTTTGTGCTAAGATAACCATCTCCTGGCTGTAGCTTCATATTTAGCACACACATACATGCAATGACGATGACCGTTTTGATGTGTAAGTAACGTACTGATTGTACTGGCATATTAACAGTTGTTCCATGTAAAAAATGTTTCTGACGTACAACCTTTGTCAACAGTATTTTTCTGGTGGAAAAGTCATTCTTCAAAGAGACCAAGCATTTTCTTAAAGTAATCTTCTCCAGGTAAGGTCCTCTTATTTATAAGGCCAGACACAGTCTATTTTTCTGTTTTTACAACCAATAAATCCCACAAAAAAACAATTAATTGATTCTATTAACAAGTATTGTCTGTGTGGCTATTCCTCTGTGCCATAGAGCTCAATTGTTGTCCAAAAATATATAATTTTCTGTATAATATATATACAAGTGTCATGCAAGCGCAATCTATTATTACTAAATTATTCATAAGCAAAGATTTTTTGTCATGATTAGTCACTTCAACTTTAAAGTAGATGCACATTAGGGATAACACTGGGTGAGGCAGCAGCACAGGCTGATGTTAAAAGTTGTCTGGTGACTGCTGACCTGAATATGATTCCTGAGGTCTTTAGAAAAAAAAAAAGGCTCTTTACCATCTACTATTTGTGATATGATGTGGCACCCTGAAAGGTTTGTGATGCTTAGTGACCCAAGAATAAGGGGAGGTAAAATTGAGGCAACTAATTGCACGCCATTCATGTTTCTTTTACGAGCGAAATGAAGAAAACCACATTCAAAGTGTGATTGGAATCACCTCAGATGACTCCTGAACACTGGAGTAGATTGTGTCTGTGTCTCATTCACATCATAAGTGTGCTTCATGGACAGAACAGATAATAGGTAGAGATGAATCCCCACCATTCAGTATTGGACCCTATATTACTTTCTATATCTACAATGGTTTATGCATACATGTATGTAAAATGCCATGTGCTATGGGGCAGATGTGGTGACGAAATAGTACTTACTTCAGTGTCTCTGAGAGGAAGAAGCTCTGCTGCATGTTATCGTGGCTGACTGTCATGGTGTAAACGTCACGGATCCCAGAGAAGCCAGACTCTACTCTGCAGTGCTGCTCCAGGGCCTGACACAAGACAGAGAGGGCAGGTTTGTACATGTATCTCCAAAAACATTTTTTTTCTGGACAAAGTAAATAAAGACCACTTCTTGCAGTTGCCAGCTTGATTGTACACTTATTCAGCTCTCACAGAGTGGCCTGTGACACGACCAACTATTTTACGGAAATCACAGGGCATGAGTGAAATATTGTTACCTTTTCTTCTGATATATTACGGTGCATAAAGAGAAAATCTTTTATTCAACAACAGTGTGTCCATGTACACCGAAAGAAAGAGTAAATGACGGAACATGTCAAGGCCTTCAGCCGGCTAAACAATTGAAGCCCAAGCAATGCTAAATCTGACAAGGGCTAATGGAAAGTGGCTGAGCTAGCCAAGCAGATTAGCACATTACCTCTGCTACATAGGGCTGGCTTATATGTGCTAATTAACAAAGACCCCGACGTGTTAATGCTTGATGTTCATGAAGAGAAGCATTGTGCACTGCATTCCACCTCTGCGCCTGATAATTAAAGGCCAGTCAAACTCGTCAGCCTGATCTCTCCACTTCTGTGCGCACTAAATTAATGCTAAATTTATCATGCCAGAACTCTGTCTATTGCCACATTAATAATGGTGCTCCCTACACAACCTTCACCTCCTGATAGTGGCATTGCTTGATCTAGAAGCTAATGTATAGTGCCACACACTATCAAGGAAGCTGGTTGAGGGTAATTGAGGGTGTTAAAAGGTGCTTGACATAATAAGTGAGTACAATTTATGAAATCAGAGTCCAAGCCACTCCTAAGAGAGGAGTACAGAGTACAACATTATACTGTACTGTATCTTCCACTTAAATATAACATGAAATTATTCTTTGTACCACACCAGCCTTGATATGACAATATGTTTTTCAGTTTTTTATATCTGATTGTAGGCTTAATGTTGCTAGGCTAGCCAATTTCTTGAAGTCTGTTTTTTTTTTTTTTGGTCCAGTTTGTGTTCACACTGACAAATGTGTTACCATGGTTGTATAAACTGGATTAGGACATCCTTTCTTAACACTTAACAATCCGCAGATAGATTTTTATAGTGGTTTAGCTTTTGAATTCATGCTAAAATCCTACTGTCACGCAGTCATGTTGTTGGTCTGCTTTGCTTTCACACCACCCGAGACGAACCATACTAAACGGGTAAACGCACAAGTTCATTTTAACCAAACAGAAAAGGTTAGGTGTGGAAGCCCTCTTAAAGTCAGTCAAACTTTCGGTCAGCAGTGTCACATAATGTCGTGACAAGGAGCTCAAAAGGACAGTCTGAAAAATGATAACAGCCAGAGAAAATCATTTTAACCTCTTTCAAGAGCCTGACAGGGCAGTACTGCAGTTGCTCGAATATAAGACAACCCTCCTTTTCCAACAGCTGTTTTTGGAAAATGACTTTTTAAAGACTTTCAGACCGGTCCTGTTGGATAAGTTTCCCCGAGATGCTATTAGTCCAAAGAGAAAATAGTCTTCATCTCTGAAGCATTCTCTCTCATAAAAGTGAAACATGAAATATTTCCATTAAAACAGAAACCACATGCTTGTCTATCAGTCACATTCTCTCCTGTCAGGCTTTTGAAGCACTCAGAATGATTTTCTTTGGCTGTTATCATTTTTAAGAATATTTGAGCTCATCATTTTGTGATATTTGTAATTCTTGGCTACTTGACAGATAATTTCTCTACTGTTTCTGCAGTAAAAATGTTGGGAGGCTTTCTACTCGTCAGGAATTTTATTTTTGTATTTATTTCTGCTGTAACACAATCCCAAACACTTTTAGGCCCAGGTTACGCTAGAAAATAACTAGTTCGTACGACAACATCGGATATCAAACATGTTTATAGTTGTTCCAAACTGCCACACTCGAAGGTGGAGTGAAAAGCCGGGAGATGCAATAACAGCGGCCATTTTCAGACAGTTTTGCACTCTGTTGTTCACATGAAAAGTGACGTGTAAAGAATGGGGGGGGAAACAGAGCTTGAGCGAGAAGTTAAAATCCTGGTTCCTTTCTCACCTCCACACAGCATGAAGTGGGTGTGAAGCTTTTGAACTAAACTATTCGACCAACCGACAAGCAGTTCTGATGAAGCACACTGACAGCTTAAAAGACACACTATAAATGGACTTGAAGTAACTTGCTAGCCTAGCAACTTTAAGGCTAAAAACAAACCCACAAATAAGCACCCTCTGTAGGAGTCAGGGTTACACCTGTACTCTCTCCATTAAAAAATATCTGATGTTGTTAATATGTAAATGTATATACAATGGTGTGAAAAAGTGTTTGCCCCGTTCCTGATTTCTTATTTTTTTGCATGTTTGTCACACTTAAATGGTTCAGATCAAACAAAATGAAGACTTTGGAGTGGCCTAGTCAAAGTCCTGACCTGAATCCTATTGAGACGCTGTGGCATGACCTTAAAAAGGCAGTTCATGCTCGAAAACCCTCCAATGTGGCTTCTGCAAAGATGAGTGGGCCAAAATTCCTCCACAGCGCTGTGAAAGACTCATTGCAAGTTATCGCAAACGCTTGATTGCAGTTGTTGCTGCTAAGGGTGGCCCAAACAGTTATTAAGTTTAGGGGGCAATCACTATTTCACACAGGGCCGTGTAGGTTTGGATTTTGTTTTCCCTTAATAATAACAACCTTCATTTAAAAACTGCATTTTGTGTTTACTTGTGTTATCTTTGACTAATATTTAAATGTGACAAACATGCAAAAAAATAAGAAATCAGGAAGGGGGCAAACACTATTTCACACCACTGTATATATAATAAGACCCCGACTCTCAAATGTAATTTCCAGAAAAAAAAAGTTTTCTTATATTCAGGCCAGTACAGTATACGACAGAATAAACAAGATGAAGAATTAGCTTAACTTGAAAACACACGTTGGACAAGCAAGACAAATGTGGGTTTTACGTTTCACTTTTACGAGAGAAAAGGCTTTAGAGATGAGGAATATCTTATCCTTGGACTAAGAGTATCTCAGGGAAGCTTTCCCAAAAACAGGGGTTGGAAAAGGGGGGGTTGTCTTTTTATTTGGGCTAGTACAGTAAATATTAACACTGTATTGGTGTGTCTCACCTCAACAGCCTCCCAACCCCACTCTCTGTACTTGGGGTCATGGGTCAGTCTCCACATGTACATGTAGCTCTCGATGACTTCTGGTCGTAGGATGTAATATCTGTCGCTCAGCCTGGTTGCTGTGGCTTCACCTCCGCCGTCAAATCTGAACGCCTCAGGTCCCAGTTTAGTGGCTGATGGAGACAAAAATAAAGACAGAACACAAGATGAAAGTCAAACAATTTTTTATTATTATTTTGGCCTAAAGACACAAGCGTTTTTTCAACAGATCTGAATCTGGTCTAACATCGCAGTATACAGAAGCCATTCAATTACTGGTAGTTTCAAAAAAGGCTTGAGGTACAAGTTAAACAATTAGAACCTCCCCAGCTGTCCAGATGGCCTGTGGGCTTCTGTCTTTCTCCTTATTCTTCTCCCTGCTTCCATTTTTCTACCACAATTCAAGACTGCACAGCAAAGAGATTCTATTCATGATACCGCACAAAGGAATCTATTCTTGCCAAGGTCAGGAGCATCGGCATAGCAACATCTTGAATTTAGGAACATGCTTGGAGTGAAAGTTATTAAATTATTATTATGAAATTTTGTTTCTACATTTTTTTTCTCTCTGGCTTATTACCACTGTGTAGCCGCTTGGCAAATTGGACCATGTTGGAGGAAGCAGGTTCTTTAAGGTCACAGAGGGTTTGCGAGTAGCTGCATCCAATTGGACCAGACAATCATCTTGAAATAAGAAGCCAGTGTGACAGACAGCAGAGCCACCCGGTCAGCTAGTTCATTATAGTGTGTGCAAGCAAGACAAGGAGAAACATGAAAGCAGTAAAGTAATTACTATTCAACATAAACACACAGGCTTTACTATACACATATTACTGTATAAGGAGGAAATTGGGAGGAACAGGTGACCACCAGTTAGTGTATGGTGACTTAAAAACCATTAAGACAGGAAGATACAGTATGTCGGTCAGTGGCTACAAATCAGTTTGAGGTAAATTTCATTTATATAGCCAAAAATCACAAAATTTGTCTCAGAGGGCTTTACAATCTGTGCAACATAGGACACCATTTCTGTTTACCCCCTCCCGAAAACAAACAACAACAAAAAGGACAAAAAAAGGTTGAGAAACCTTAGGAAGAGCAACAGAGTAGGGATCCCTCCTCCGGGATGGTCAGACATACAATATGTAGGTGTCGTGTAGACAGAAGCTAAATTACAATATGGAGCGTATAGCTTTTTGTGCTGATAATTCTCAGCAACAGTTCCCAGTACCTTTATTTACGTCAAGCCTATGTAAGAGATATACTTAAAACATAGTGCAAATAAAGGTCTATTTCATCATATTTTAGTAAAAAGTGTCAGATCTGCTCCCATTTTAATTTGCTTTTGATGCCGTCTGCACTTAATTGGTACTCAAAACGTCCTCCATGTTTAAAGATGCCCTGTGGAGTTTTCTTGTAAACAAACGTGTTGAATGCTTTTCCTTCATAAAACATTGGCAAAGCCAAGTTTTAGTATTTAAGTATTTTAAATCCTGCATTGTTTACTGGCTTGCACTCTTCCTTTCCTCTGGGTTTGTTGGAGAATTACTGCCACCTGTAGAGCAGTGGAATAGCATGAAGCCATTGGCAGGAATGTGTATTGCCGCCTACACATGTGCCCAAGGACGACAAAACCCACTCATAAAAAAACTGCTCCATAGAGCTACTACAGGTCAAACACTTCACAGGGTACCTTTTAACTATTGTCTTAATAAATTCAGCATAATTTACACCTCCACAGCACCAACATAACCATGCCACACGTGTCACTCCACAGCACCTCACCTATCTGTCAGATTCCTAAACCACTTCTGGGCTCTTTCCACTCTTTGTTTCCTGCTTTCTGACTGCCTGTTTTGAAATAAATAATTATCTGGGCTGTTGATGCTTGTGATTGGAATGCTAACGCTAATTCAACAGAGAATCATCGGTAACTCCTGGCGCAGACAACACAATCGATTTTCCCACAAATTCATCAGATGAATAGCATGCCTGTGTCAAACACAATTTAGAAGTTAATCTCAGGATTGGTTTTACCTGCTTTGGGTATTGAATAGCAACCTTTTATACATTTTGGTCTCAACTATGTTATCTTTTTACCAACCTGGGCTTATAACAGTAATTATGCATAAATCTCAATCTCATTAAGCTCAAAGAGATGTAGAGGAAATTAGATAAAACATTTGGATAATAAGGCATTGGAAATCCTCAGCCATTTAATTGGCTGCATGGTTGAAATGCACATTTCCAGAAACTGACCCCTCTGAGTTTCACACAGGTCTCACTTAGCTAATAGATAATACTGCATATTTTTTCTTAGGCTCAACGGTTGCATGATAACAGGGGCGTCACTTTAAAAAAGAAACATGTAACATAATTTACATAACATGTAAATAATTAGAATTAATTTGAACGCAACTCCTTTCCTAAAAGACGTTGTGGCTGTGGTCCCACCGGATCTCCCTCCCCCATTAATTTCTATGAGAAATGGGGCAGGTAGGTAGGGGAGGTATTTGCTACTGATTGAGCCTACCATGTTTGCTTCACACAAGTTCAAGACTGAATGGGACGCTACTTGTCTGCATTGAGTTTGATAATACGTTGTTGCTAGCCATGCTTACTCCCATAGTTTACAGTATGGAAGCAACCCTACACAAGCTTTTTTCCCTGTCCCACTTGCTTTTTCCCTCAACACAAGTAAATTTCGCCAGGCAAAATCTTACTGTGTTCTGTTAATTCACTGAACATTAAGTCTTACAGATACATTTGAACTGTAGTTAGAATAAGAAGTGACAGCCCTAAGTGATACACGCAGTCAGTTTCTCCTCTCTCAAGTTGGTCTATTGTACATCAACTCATACACCTTAATAGTAGAAATGCACAAAGCTAAGCATTAAAAGTGTATTACTACTTTTTCTCTAAAGCCAATAACCTTTTTCTCTTCCTGCTGTTTCCCTTGAGGTCCCGTTTTCCCAGCATCAGTCTGTTACTGTGAAGATGGCAGAGATCCAGAGGAGCAGCAGGAGTCTTCATGGTATCAGTATTTAAGACACAGCTAAATAGCAGCCACACACATGCAAGAGCAAATCTCACACTCTCTCTTTCCTGCAGACAGCTAATCCAAGAGTTGCTAAGCACCATACATTCCCTTTAATGAGTGAAGAGAAACCTGGTGGATGACTATGAAAGAGAAAGTCAGAGAAGCCTTTTGGGCCTGCAGCTCAAAAGTACTCCAAGCGTATCAAGGAACCTGTTATGTAATGAGTCACATTAGCTTACTGGAGAGGCTAAGGCGAATGAACACTTGAGGATGAATCTGAAAAGCCCACCCAACAGTGGAGGGGGCAAAAAAAGCTTGAAATTAGCAGAGGAGCTTATTGTCAGGGCCAAGACAGATGCCAGGGAGAGAAGAGATCAAATAAGGGTCTTTCCAAAAATGTGGGAAGGCTTGTTGCTGGCAACTATTCCTCTCTTTTTTCATCCTCTCCTCCTTTCTTGCATTTTTCTCCTGGGTACATCTTCAGTCTGTTAGTGAAACCACAGCAGAACTCTTCTACTCTCCCTGATTTATAGGTTGGAGCCACAGTAAATTTGCATGTGGACTCAGATTTTATCACAATGTTTGCTCTTGAATACTTTACCACCATTTCCTTTCCTTGTCCCTTTTCTTTCCATTCTTTCTCCTGAATTAAAACAAAGTGTGATTATCAGTACTGAACACACAGGCAGCTCCCATGTCTGCTGCCTACCGCTGTGAGAATAAGTTTAATCCCTCCCTGCTCCTTATTAGGCCTGTTATGTCTCTGTTGAGGTGAAGCCATCAAGAACGATTTTTCTTTTGAGTCAGGGCAAAATTAAAACGCCTGAGGCTCTTTTAAAATGGAATATCGGTCTGCTAGACTCTTAATGCCACCATAACCTTTCTTTACAAGACAGATATAGTGTACCACAACAATGATGAACCATAAAATTTTACTGCTGTTTTAGAAGAGTCAGCATGTGCTATGTTGAAAAATACAGAATTATATGGATCTAAAGAGTATGAACACCAAGTAGAAATTACTTCAGATTTTGGATGACAGCAAGCAAGACTATTTTTTATAAACGATCAACGGTAATATGTCATCATCTCATTAAAAAATCATTTACTACTCAACCAGATCCTCTCTAGTTAGAGTTTAGCAACCTGACCTGAACAGGTTGGGTTCAGGCATTTTCTTGTACAAAGCTTCAGGTCGGATTATTTTCAAATGTAATTTAATAAGAAAATTCTCTTTCTGACTTTGCCAATCGCCTGCAACGACACGTATCATGTGTTGCAAGTAGATAGGCAATGCCCACTGGGAGGCGGGAAGAGAGACAGCGTAGCCAATGCAATGCATTAGCCTGGCAAGCTAGCGGTCAGTAATGGATGAAATAAAAAACTTGCAAAAGGCTTCTTAAAATCCCTATTGATTTGGGGAGAGCCATTGCATTGTGGAAACTTCCTTATTATAACTGCCTGGACTGTTGTCAAGTTCAGCTAGGTTTTGCTATAGTGTTACATGCTAGTAATTGACTACAATGTGTGTATTGCCACTAAACTTATGGCTTATCGCCTAGTGGAAATTTGTGTTGGTCTATTGTCAGATTAGTTATTTTCTATTAGTGAGAAAGCCTTTCCAAAGCAAGTATTTAAATTTGTCTTTAAGGAAGAAATAACAAAGTTGGGTTGGGTATGAAAGGCACGAGTACGGGCCGGTTTTAGGCCTGTGCAGAAATCTACCTCTAATGCAAAAAATAAAAAATCTATCTCTAATACAAACTCCACCAGACTTTGTGCAAAAAGGGCCACTCTCCGCTCCCAGTGTCAAAAAGATTATATGGTCAGGATTTATTTACTCTTACACATTGTAAGAGTAAATAAATCCTGACACAATACATTTATACCTAAAACAAAATTAGCAGGAGCAGTCACTCATCCGCTGCCCTCCACCTGCACATCGAGCCTCCTGAACTGACTTATTGTGGAGCCTCTCAAAGCAAGAGTCTCTGCTCACTCTTCACCCGTGACATTTCCACTCACCTGAGCGAGTGTAGCTCTCGTGGCATGTGTGTGTGATCTCAGCAGCCAGGTCCAGGTAGTGTTGCCTCTTCTCCGGCGCACCATCATCAGCTCCGATGCCGATCATACCCCCAGAGAAGCAGGCCAGGTGGCCCATCTTGTGATCCAGGATCCCTCCCCTCCACTCGGCCATGTAGGTGAGACCACCAGGTGACTTCTGTACCAGGTTAGCTTCAATCGCCTGCAGCAACACACAGAGTCAGGAATATTTAAACCTGATATATGTACTGCCCATTAATTATTGACATGACGTGTGCCACATAATTGGTTGATTAAGAACCTCTATATTTCACCAATGGTTTTGTTACTGTGACTACTGTTAACAGCTTTACATTCTCTACTTGAAGGTTCAAACTGCAGCAGCAAAGTTGTGCATGTATGTTTACAAACCTGCCCAAGGCTTGATGTACCCAAACATATTAAAAGGGAAAGGAGAGAGAAAAGATTTATCACCAGTAAATACCACCACTCAAAGAGATGGTTTTGTATTTCACTTTTGTGTTTGAGGTAATTTCTCTGAGAAGTGTCCATATCTATCATCTGAAAGGATAGTTGTCTCTCTTCTCTGTTAAGGCCACCACTTGCAGATATGTTTTGATGCCCTCGTTCGCTTTATGCTTAAATACAATCTCCAACTCAGATGTCAAACCAGTTGATGAAATGAGCAATGAAGAGGTTGTGTCACAACGACAACATTTGTGGTGTTGGTCTCTTTTCATTATAGCACTTACCGTATATCTTTTTAATCAGTGTAATTGTTTAGCATCATTAATATATCACTATGTATTAACGTTACATATCACAACTGTATCCAAACAGACAATCTACACTTGGTTAACACTACACAAATTAGTTTTGTTCAATTGAAGAATTGGGAGGTTGAACTGCCAAAGATAGAACTTCCCAAATTCCCAATAGGGGTATCTACAGTATACACCTTGTTTTATATAAAGGCCTGTCTATATGGACAATTTTTATACAGTCCAACATGGCTGCTACACTCTAAATGTCTGTGTTCATCTGTTAAATTATGTATGTATTGTAGCAGGAAGGCAAATCTCTGAGGGATTCTATCTGATACCCTGTGAAAAAGACGTCCAGTACAAATCCTTTAATAAATGATCAAAAGACAGTTAGGAGGCAGGGAAAGGGAGATTTATTTATCAAAGAAAGACTTTTTAAAAGAAAGAAATCTCAACTTTCTTTTTCAGAGAAATCTGCAGATTTAGCTTTTGTGCATTTCAGCCTCTTTGCAGTTGTGTTTCCTGTCAGTGCTTTATGTGTTATAAGACAAGAACAGTTGAAGGACATCTTTCACCCATTGTCGGGCTCGCTGCTCATTTTGCATTTGAATACAGGTTTGTGATATTCAGCAGCAACACTCCACAAAGTGCTGATAATTAAAAGTGGAAACTCCCTCTTGAATCTCAGGTCCAATCATTCATTAATTTTTTAACAGCTCTTTCAGGATAAGCTTGAAAAGATGAGGAAATTAAGACATCCTCTTTCACATTTATATGTTAAGAACATTTGATTTGTGAAGTGGGTTATTTTAATTCCAAATTATTTAGTGACAAAGACAACCAGTACTGCAGTAAGTACTTTTTTCCCTTCATGTAATAATTCCCTCCTACCAATGCTGTAACTGAGAACAAAAAGAAATGTGTATAAATATGAATGCTTATAAATACCATGTTCCCAGAAGAAATTTAGCTGCTGTTAGCTGTAATCATGGCATGGTATAATTGGAAAATTTTCTCTCATTCAACCCTGTCTTGATTAGTAATCTACGTATTTTTGAATGCCAAAGATAATGAGCCTTCACCCCTCTGTATAAACATACAGTATATAACTTAACTGGATAGCGTGGGGATCTTTGGCCATTTAAATACCAAGTCACAGGGGAGAAGGAGAGTCTGTAATTAGTAGTTACGCCTCTGGCTTGACCCTCTGATGAGAACTGAGGAATTGCAATGGCAATCTTAAGTTATTGTCTGGGATACTGTAATTGTAGCCAGATGGAATGTGCTTTACTCTGACATTATCTCCATTAAAGAGGAAAACAGACAGCTTCAGATGTATTGTTATGCATGTGTATACAGTGCTTGTATTTTAAAAAGTGAAAAAGTGTTCCCCTTCCTGATTTCTTATATTTCAGATCATCAAACAAATTTAAATATTAGTCAAAGATAACACAAGTAAACACAAAATCCAAACCTACATGGCCCTGTGTGAAATAGTGATTGCCCCCTAAACCTAATAATTGGCTGGGCAACTTAGCAGCAACAACTGCAATTAAGCGTTTGCAATAAATTGCAATGAGTCTTTTACAGCGCTGTGGAGGAATTTTGGCCCACTTATCTTTGCAGAATTGTTGTAATTCAGCCACATTGGAGGGTTTTCGAGCATGAACAGCCTTTTTAAGGTCATGCCACAGCATCTCAATAGGATTCAGGTCAGGACTAGGCCACTCCAAAGGCTTTATTTTGTTCTTCAGCCATTCGGAGGTGGACTTACTGGTGTGTAAGTAAGTTCGCTTCAGCTTGAGGTCACGGACATTCTCCTTCAGGAGTTTTTGGTAGACAGCAGAATTCATGGTTCCATTTATCACAGCAGGTCTTCCGGTCCTGAAGCAGCAAAACAGCCCCACACCATCACACTACCACCACCATATTTTACTGTTGGTATGATGTTCTTTTTCTGAAATGCGGTGTTACTTTTACACCAGATGTAATGGGACACACACCTTCCAAAAAGTTCAGCTTTTGTCTCGTCAAGTACACAGAGTATTTTCACAAAAGTCTTGGGGATCATCAAGAAGTTTTCTGGCAAAAATGAGACAATGTTCTTTTTGCTCAGCAGTGGTTTTTGTCTTGGAACTCTGCCATGCACGCCATTTTTGCCCAGTCTCTCTCTTATGGTGGTCATGAACACTGACCTTAACTGAGGCAAGTGAGGCCTGCAGTTCTTTGGATGTTGTTGTGGGGTCTTTTGTGACCTCTTGGATGAGTCGTTGCTGTGCTCTTGGGGTAATTTTGGTCGGCCAGCCACTCCTGGGAAGGTTCACCACTGTTCCATGTTTTCGCCAGTTGTGGATAATGGCTTTCACTGTGGTTCGCTGGAGTCCCAAAGCTTTGGAAATGGCTTTATAACCTTTTCTAGACTGATAGATCTCAATTACTATCTTTCTTATTTGTTCCTGAATTTCTTTGGATCTCGGCATGATGTCTAGCTTTCGAAGATCTTTTGGTCTACTTCACTTTGTCAGGCAGGTCCTATTTAAGTGATTTCTTGATTGAGAACAGGTGTGGCAGTAATCAGACCTGTGTGTGGCTAGAGAAATTGAACTCAGGTGTGATAAACCACAGTTAAGTAATGTTTTAACAGGGGGGGCAATCACTATTTCACACAGGGCCATGTAGGTTTGGATTTTGTTTTCCCCTAATAATAACAACCTTCATTTAAAAACTGCATTTTGTGTTTACTTGTGTTATCTTTGACTAATATTTAAATTAGTTTGATGATCTGAACATTTAAGTGTGACAAACATGCAAAACAATAAGAAATTAGGAAGGGGGCAAACACTTTTTCACACCACTGTACATACAAAAGTCAGTTGCTATCTAACCACATTACACAGTACCAGGAATCTTTCCTTTTCGATATTATCTTCCTTCCTTTCCCCTATGACCATTCTACTGAGAACATCTGTCACAGAAATACTCCTACTGTATATAATCATGATATGGTGCTGTGAATAAAAGCATTCATTACAGCTCTACACCGGCTTCTGAATATGATCCACTGAATTTAAATAGATAGAAATCTATACATAAAAAGCCCTGGTTTTGAGTGACATGCTTCACATTATCACTCCATTATTTTTAAGTACAGTATAGCCACTTTCAGACAGGCACCATATTACGTACTTCAAAATAAGACGGTGTAGTCCCTCATTCGTACCTTTTCTACCATATTACGTACTGTATATTCAATGGAAATTAACAATTATATCAATCTAATGTCCAAATAAGCGCCTGAGTCACTTTTACTTCGAAGTCATGACAACAATGTTACCAGGTTGGACATTTCTATAAAACATCCAACATGGCAAAAATCAGAATTGAATGCTGCCAGATTAACGTAAAGTCCACAGCGGCGGGAGATTAAAGGCATGCCCCCTCCCCCCGATATGGGGCAAAAGTATGGTGGCCCTGAGGGTCAAAACACAACATTTCAGATTACGGAAAAGGAGGGACAACACTTCTTGTGATTGGACAGAACCCAAGTCCCTGGCGACAGTTCAGTGTCATTTGCTGTTTGTGTAGCCTAGCCTAGCTTACTACTCTCAGCCGTGTCCTTGCACAAATCATAAACTGAGTTTGAAAGGATGGAATAGGAGATTGAAATCATAAGAGAATACTTTAACAAAGGACATATGATGTAGCCTAATTCTTGACATGCTTTCAACATATCATGACATTAAAATGTCCCGTGGGACCAGGAAGCATGCTTGAAACAATTAGGACTGAGGAGACGGGGCGGCTAGCCTACTCTTTAACATCAGGCTATCAGAGTGCGGCACGGATAGATGTTTGGATATAGAACTGGCTGACTTTAAAGCAGAAACATGGCCTCTGTGTTAAAAGGGAGAAAATAATGAGAATGCTTTGTGAACTAAACCCACGCGGAACTTTGTTGCAGACATGTTGTAGGAATGTGGATGGGTTCTCCTGCAGAATCATGCTGGTCAAATGTAGACCAACAACCCTAAGTACAACCATAAATTACTCTATCACTGTTTAAATAAAACAAATCTGTATGAAGACACATAAGACACTGATCAATAAACAATCATTTGTCATGGTAGAGATTATGTGAATATTTCTGTGTGAGGATGATTGTGGTGCAGCTGAAACGACTAAGATTCTAAAACTGGATTAAATGTAGTTTAAAAGGTGAGTTTTATAATATATAATATAGGCTGCATGTAGTCTTAATGTGTTTTGACAGCATTTCAGTGATGTTGAAATATTTACACACATGCTGCTTTATATACAGTGTGAGCAAGCCCCAATTTAACATCATGTTACTCTGCGCTCTCTAATTACATCAAATGATGAAATTGATGAGACATTTTATTAGAGAATTTACTGTGAGAAAAGGGGGCGACCCTCATCGATCACACTCACAATAGTCATTAAGGCTTGAACTGCAAAATACGTTTTAAAAATCCATCTCTTATGCAGCCTGTGTAAGAACAGAGAATGCTCTGCTATTCTTCCCTGTTCTTTTTTTTTTTTAACTCAACGCTCCCTCTCAGTGCCACCATTTCTGAATAAAGCCACAAGGAACATTTACATAACTGACACTTATGTCTGAATGACAGAAAGCAATCACTTTAACAAATGAATAAAGCCAACAATGTATTCCAAAATTCCAAAAAATGTTGTATCCTTCACTCAGCCTTCTGCCACTATCCCCTAAAACTTTAAGCGATGTAATTGCTGTCCTCTCGCTGTTTTATGAAACACTGTTTGTTTGTCTTTTATTTGTCTTGAGTGTAAAGCACTTTGTATACTTTGTCTGATCAAAGGCTTATGCAAATTACTGTAATTATTATTATTTTATCTAAAAAAGCTATGCCTGAGTGGACCCATCGCTCTGTGTGAAATGTAAGATTAAAATTTCCATACCTCCAGTGCGCCGTAGTACATCTTCTTTGCGTCGTCGTCCGTCTTATCTGACATCAGAAATGATTTGATCAGATACTCGTAGAAACTATCCCCGAGGCCACCAATGGAAACATGATCTAAGAAGGGGAATAGGAGGGGAACAGGGTTGTATGAAAATATTCAGCAGGGTCACGCACAAATCTTAATTCAGGGTATCTGCAGGTCTTGAAAAGTCTTAAAAATAATCAAATATATTTTATTGCCTGCCCTAGGCTATAATGTTGGTTATAAAATAGTTTTGTATCTGATTTATCAGAGTTTCAGTCAGCACCATCAGACCTATAGCAAATACTGTCACTACTGCTCGCTACAGTAGCTAGGAAGTTCATTGTCTCATAATGGACAAGGGTTGATTTTAGCAAAAACTTGAATGAACAAAATCTGTCGAGGTGGCATTAATCTAATTAAGTATATTATTGTTATAGACTGCTGTGAAGTACTGAAAAAAATAGTAGTAAATAATTTTAGACCATATTGTCCCTTCTGGTTTTCCATATTACTTTCATACTTTAGCTGGTATGATTGTGAAACAGGTATTAAATTGCTTTCCATGTGGTATTAAAAAAAAAGGTCTTTAAAAAAATTCAACTTGGTCAACACTGCAGAAACCCTGTTATTCCATTCACAAATCAAGTCTTACAGGCCACTGTATCTGACTAACTCATTTCTGGTTTGCTGGAATCACAGTGTTACAAAAGTTTTTGTGTCTTTCTGTGGTAGAACATCCAAAATATTCAACTGCATTGTTACTATATTGTCTAAATTTTTTTCTGGGTAATTCGTGGTGTGCATGATCATGTACTGTGAACCCACACACACTCTCTGCTCACTGATGGTAGAAAATAGTTTATTTAAAATTTCTAACCTAAATTATGTAACACACTTCAAGCTTGTGAGTGAAAACTGAAACAAGTGGCTGTTGATGTTCCGCCTGCCCGCTCTAAGTCCACATTCAGATGCATGAAGATGAATATGATATTGCAGTGGAGGCGTGCATGAGTCTAAATCTATCCACTCATGCTCATTGCATGTACGCACACCTTTGCTGACTCCCCCGCAAGGTTATCACAGTGCTGCCGTGTTTGTCCGTGACACAGACAGATGAGGGAGAGCTGTGAAGCCAAGACTTATTTTTCCTTTGTGGAGATAAATATATACAGTTTTGCTTCTCTACATGCTCACCCACAACAATGAGCCTCTGTAATCATCAAGATTACCACCTTTTTAGTCCCAGCGTCGTTTTATCCCGTGACTTTTTTCACCTCCTTTCAGGTAAATCAGAAAGATCCAATTTCCTGAAGTAATTGAATTCATTATCATTTTAATAACCCAGAGCAATGGGAGTCATATAGCCATTGCTGTGAGCCTGATATTAAAAATGAAAGGAAATAGACGGATGGGTGGATGATGCCGACAAGCAGTTAAATGAGCACTGACACGTGAGGTGACTGAAGGTCTGTCAGTGGTGTGAAAGCAGAAGAAGAGAGTCAGAAATGGGGAAGGTAAAAATGTGAAATGACATTCAATGAACTCTTGTAATCTTGACCCACACTGGGGAAAACACAAATATCACACTACTTAGGGAACAAGAATGACTTTCCCAGGGGAGCTCAGAGATGGATGTGTACCAAGGTCACATGTAAACCTTATGTTTTTTCTCATAATGTAAGAAAGCCATTGACCTTGTCCTTCACTGCAAATAATACTGTTCAACACGTTTCTCTATAATCCAAATTTACCCATAATCATACAATGATTTCATGCTGTCTAACCAGAATAACACAGTACTTACGTTGGACCCAGTTGCCGCTGACTGGACTGAGGAAGTTGGGGTACAGGCCGTGGGGTTTTTCAATCTTGTTCAGTAGTTTTCTGATGTTCATCACCTGCCAAGACCCCAGGGTACAAAAGAATATTATCAGGATACTGCACAGCCATGGTTTCACACAATCAGCTTGTACTGTAAAATCGCTTCAAGGCTGGAAAGCATCTTGCAGAGAAATGGAGCTTAATCAGAAATCCATGGTCATGATAAATCCCACACATTTTCAAAACTTATGTAAAATAGCAGTAAATTGTTCCTGCAACATAGAACTGGAAATGGGATCTATATATCACACCTTCTCTGTGTAGATGGGATTGTTGGAGAGCTCCGTCAGATGGACAAATTCGAGGTGAAGGGTCCCGAACTCAGCCAGGATGCTGCTCCCGGCTGAAGCCCATCCCCAGCTCCAACTGGTGCCACTGCAACAGAGACAACATCCAAACAAGTAGACTAAGTATCATAGCTGTTATACCCAGGCATCTACAGGTACACACTTTTATAAGATTACTGTATATACAGTGTAATTAAAAAAAATTAAAATTACAAAAGGTGGCAGAGTATTGCATTTAGGGACTGGAGACAAATCGGGAAGGTAAAGAACTAGGTTCTAGTGAGTTAAATGTTTTACAGGCAATTCCATCTTCATATGATCCTTCTGTATCAGCAGCAGTATTAATTATAAACTCCAGCCAACCAGTGCAATAGTTCTTTAAGTTCTTCTACTTAGAAGTGATTCTCTGTTAGTATTACGCTGAACTAAATCATAGAAACTAACCAACTGTGTGTTCCTGGTAGACTTCTTGGCCTTCTGGACCCAGACTCACAACGTATAAGACTTGGGTCTTACTTTTTATTCTCTTTTCATATGGAAATCAATAACCATCTACTGTATGTCTCCAGAGATCTGTACGATATCTTCCATCCAAAATATGATAAGTTGATATATTTGAACATTTAGCTATTGTCATTTGTGGTTTTCAGAGTTGGACCATGTATCATCCTAAACTCACTCTTCCTTAACTATGAAGCAACACCAGAGCTGAAACGATTAGTCAATTAATCAAGAATCATTTGACAGAAAATTAATCTGCAACATTTTCGATGATCGATTAGAATCGAAGCAGAAATGCCAAACATTCACTGGTTCCAGCTTCTAAAATGTGAAGATTTGGTTCTTTTCTTTTTGTTATGTGATAGTAAATAGTAAGTTTTGGACTGTTGGTTGGACAATACAAGCAGCTGAATACATCACCTTGGCCTTGGGCTGTGGGAAATTGTGATGGGCATTTTTCACTATTTCACAGAACCAACAATTAATAAATTAATCAGGAAAATAATAAGCAGTTAAATTGATGATGAAAATAATCTTCAGTTGCAGCACTATCAAACGCTGCTCAAACAGCTTTAACTTTCTGCAGCCAAGTTCATGCAACAACCAATCAAATACTGATAACATGTCAAGGTGATAACAAGATATTATAGACAAATCAGCAGATTTTGTAAACTACAACAATAGACAACTAACATCTTGTGACACTGACCTAAGAAAAAGAAACTACCACATATTGTCGGGGTTTTTGAGTTAATTATATATAAATCTTGTTATATTCCTGGGAGTTAAACTTTCCAAAACTACCACATAACAAGGTGCTGGACGCAAAAAAACCCCCAGCAGCTTCACATTTGTGTTTGTAGCCTATTTTTTTTTTACACTTCTAAGTTGTGTCTCTGGGTGAAATACTGGGTGAAAGCATAGATAATAAATTGGATGTTTGCAATGGAGCAAAGTGTACAGATGTTTTGATCTGATTAGTTAAAATATATAAAGTTAACTTGGCAGTTGTCGTTATCTGGCATACCATAAACATTCATTACAATATGTTAGGCTAATAAGATTTCTGTCTGACATAACCTTTACCATCATTTACCATTAAGTACATTTATTGTTGCCTGTTGTGATTGATGTTTGTGTAAAGTTTCATTAACCTCAACTTGAAACTCACCAATGCAGCCAAATTATGTGTTTTTCACTGTGTAATGACCTAGTTAGTTACCTAGAAACTATCAAAAACATTAAGGTCAGAAACACATGACACCGGTATTTCCTCAAGGCAGTGTTGGTAATATCACTCTGCACATTCTCAGTAAATGTGTGGTTTCAGTGACGGTGCTTGAATGCAGGCCTATGAGTACTTGAAGCAGAATTTACTATTAAAAAGACTTTACATATCCTCTAATAGATACTAGAGAAGATCAGACATCCGGTAATGAATTGAACTGAATTCGATTGAAGAAGGGAAGAAGATGGAGAGAAAATTGTGGGAGGGGGCTGGTGTGTGAGGGCAGAGAGGAATCAAAGAGTTTGCCAGTCTGATGAATGCATCCATTAAAAGTTTGAGGGCTACATCGTTAGTAGCTCTGGCTCGAGTCACATCTGATTCCTCCTTTACGAAAAATCAATCTAAAAATCAAGGCGGAGGTGCGGGGTGGTGTGTTTGTGTTTCGAGAGAGGGAGGGGATGGGGTGGGGCCTGCCTGGTAAGCAACAACATTGGCACTCGTCCATTAATCTTTTCACCCCTTTAACAAACACAGCCTCACACTCTTCCACAGCCATCAGAAATATAATCAGGTTGAGAAAGTGATGAAAAAAGCAAAGATCAATATCACGTCATGCATAATGTGTTGGGGAAATTGGCATTTTTGTGCATTTTAACAAAGGAGGTAAAATAATTCTCATCTTTGATGTTGACTAGGAACACACACACACATCAATAAAACTGTGCGACCTCTCAATATATGTTATTAAAAATCATAATTCCCAGATGAATGTTGCTAAAATCTATATCTGTTTCATTTAGGTTTTTAATTAAACCATATTCTGCATTTTGAAGGATAATAGGAAACGTTAACATTACATTGATTTTATTTTTTTTATTTGTAAGGGACTGTGTATGATATTACATATACAACATAAATGTTGCCACAGTATAAACTGTTTATTTACTCCAGCACATTGAAAAGGTATCTCCCACGGTCCTGGTAGAGTGTAAAACAAATGAAGCTGGATGTGAAAAGTGGCATTCGCTCCCAAAACAACATGACTAGTAACAAATATTTTCATTATCGATTAAGCAGCTGATTATTTTCTCGATAAATCTTTTGATTTCATTTTTAAATGGCTTGTTTTGTCTAACCAACAGTCCAAAACCATAAGATATTCAGTTTACAATACGACAAATGAAACCAGGAAATCCTTGAAATTGAGATGCAGGAACTAGAGATTGTTTGGCATTTTTGATAGAAGAATTTGTATGATTACTACTAATGATCTATTAATCACATAATCAAGTAATTGTTTCAGCAATTAAAAAAAAAAGAATAACATGTAGAGATCTGGTGTGACGTTTGGCAGGTCACAATAACACAACACTAAACATACAGGAAAGGAGTCATAACACCAAGAAATGCAATACAGTAATTCACTTATAGCATATTAGAAAATACTTCCCATATACTCAGAGCTGCAGGCTATGCAGCAGAAGTGCAGAGTGCTGGCTGCCGGTTTATATTCTGTTACACGTTGCATATGTTCTCTTCTAAGTGACGTGTGTGTGTGTACATAGTACACCCCACATGACCACACTATGGGCAGCCTGGCTCCTCCTGTCCATCTGTACCACAGACCCATGTTGGTGATGTAGCAGAAATTAACTGTAGAGTAAGGTAATTAAATCTGCCAGCAGCTGTCCAGCTTGGCTGGTGGGTTAATTGGTAGCAGGTGGATGACAGAGGTGCCAAGAAGTATTTTATAAGGTAAGATTAGGAAGAGGAGGATACTTACCAAAATCTTAAAAACAGACATAAAAGGAGTTTGACAGTTAGAATAAATAACTTCCAAAAATAAATAAAGTATAATATTTTAGATCTAGTCTCACAGGACACTTCATGAAACTGAATCATCATCATAATAAGAAAACTTTTTCCCCCTGGCATTCAGGCATTGCACTGTGTGTTGATAAGGCAAAACAGAGGTAAAGTCACGCTGTGTGTATGTAGGCTAGCGATAATAATTTGACTGACTGTTATTGAACTGTTATTTCAGTCTCACTATAAAATTGTTAAATCAAAAAACAAGAGGCACATTTGTTATCCCCACTCCTGCTTAAAAAGGGTTGAACCCAAACACACTCAGAACTTGAAATTCATTGTGAAATTGCTCTGAAAATGAAAATGGCTTGAAGTTGTGTTGCGTGACCGTGGCATTAACAAGATTGTGTCAATAAAGACTTTAGATTAGAAAGGTAATGGTTTGGAACAGATTAAAAATTAACAACTCATTTAAAAACATGCAAATATTATTCATATGATCTTCCAAAGTGTTTATGAACACAGATTAATTCTTATCCAAATGTCATTGTAAATCTCAGCCCGCAGCTGCTCCACTGTCAATAAATGGAGACTGACTGTTTAAAGTGGTCATATTATGCTTTTTGGCTTTTTCCCTTTCCTTATATATCTTTTTTTGTCCATGTAATAGGTTTGCAAAGTGAAAAAGCCTAAGTCCACCCCAAAGGGAGTTACCCTCTCCCACAGAAAACACCCCAGCTCCTGCCCTGCCTGAAAACAGCTCGATTGTAGTCCATCCTTTTCTTCCGTAAAGTATCTATGTCACTATGTAACACACATCATAATGCACAAATTAAGCAATTTCCACAAGCACACCTAAATGTGAAATTAAAATAATGTTAGATACCCTCCAGGCAGTCAAACTTGTTACTGTGATGTAGACAGTGCACAGCTGAAACGTTACGTACGAAAGATAAATGAGTTACAAATTAATAACTTCCCACTCTGAAACGTCTTGCTCCAGTCTATGTTATGAAGCTGGTTCGGGTTGTTCTGCCTGAGTTTCGGTATCAGATTTGGCTGAACTGAAGCCATAGTTACCGGCTGAAGTGGCTTTGTTTTGATCACACTACCTTACTCATCAGGATCCGACCTACTCTGCTTCTAATTGGGTAGTAGTCCTTATCTAGGTATTGTGCATGTGCAACTCCCAACAGAGATTGAAAAGAGGTGCTGCAGCAATGTGCAGTATGAGAAAAAAATATGGTGTTTTATGAAAATGAAACCATGTACACCTATTCTGGTACAACCCCAAAATAAAATTATGAACCTGAGGGTTCAATACAATATTAGCATATTTCCTATTTTCCTACAACTTGCATGTCGGCTCAGTTTTTTGAAGCAAACTCTAGTTGCCAAGTTGAAAAAAACGCACAAGCGCTGATTAATGCCAGCCAGCATGATAACTTGATATGGTCTTTTATCAGGAATGGAGGACAGTTGGAGGTGACGGCTGCTGCTGAGACTCACCTCCCGAGGTTGATGACTCCTCTGGGGATTCCTGTTGGCGTGTTGAAGGCAGGCAGCAGCTTCTCTCCCAGCTCCAGTACTTTACGCTTGAACAACTGGAAAGAAAAGAGGAAGGCAACTTGGTAAATACACAAACAACACACATACAACATGTGTGCACATGTTTTATTGTTCCTTTTTGTTTATATGTTAAACATAAAATAATTAGAAATATATATTTTACAAAAAGAAAAGCTGCCCGTCATCTCATCCAAGCTTAAAACTATCACAGGCTAGGAATCACAGGCCTGCACACATTTCGCCTCCGTTTTCCCTCTAAAGCTAATTATGTGAAACATAAGGCCTGCTACAACAGAACTCCAGCAGGATTAAAAGCAATCTCATCGATGTAATCTACAACAGTCTGCACGTCCTCCCCATCTCCACTGGCCAGACTCTCTGAGGCCAAGGCTGAGGCAAAGTTAATGTATCATTTTATGAGCTGGATTATCAGTCAACAAATCACCACCATTAGCCAGTGGGAACAATGTTTGAAAAAAATGAAGACAGTGAAGTTAGATAATGAAGTCTTGACAAAGAGAGAGATGTCTGAGGAGACAAAAAGGGTTGAGGTAAAGGGGGAGGGGAGATTCATAGACAAGAGACAAAAGGCCTTGGAAAGAGAAAGAGAGTAGAGAAAGAGAGTAGAGAAAGTGATTGAGAAGAGACAGACATAGTATATGGAGTTTAGACAAAGACAAAGCACAGTCAGAGAGAGAGTTTGTGAGCGTGGCAGTGGTGTGGAGCAGTGACTCAGCAGAAATAGGGAGAGAGGAAGAGAAAATGAGGAAAACAAATCAATCAGATACCTGGAAACTACTGGCCTTCACTATTAGCATTGTTATTATTGTATAAGTAGTCTTTGTAGTCCGAAAAATAATAATTTGCTTTACTTAAGCAAAGTGAACAAGTATTACTGTATATTTACTGAATATATTCATAGTGATGTGTCCTTTGCTGCGGTTTGTTTTAAATCTGAAATTTGGATCTAGATTTTACTGTTAAATCCAACAGACAAATGAGACTTCTCAAAATGTACATTATGAAGTCCAAAGTATTTGTTCTGTCTCGGAATTTCTCATTAAAGACCAAAAAGATACTGTATTTCGTGTGTGCAACCTAAATTCATTTTCTCTTCAATCTGTCACTACTATCAAACACCTTTATAAAGGGCTGCTGAACAGAGCCATGTTTTGTGTCACAGCAATATACGTAAAGCATATTCTCACTAATTCTGAAGCGTGCGTGTGTGTGTGTAACAAACAAATTCATCACACCAAAGCTCAAATATGGGCCAACCTATTCACACGTGGCAAGCGCTGTTGGGAATGCTTTCTGTTATGAGAGAAAAGGCCTTTCTAAAGACTGTGAGGTACCCAGTCCCTGGAAAAATGGACATAACCGCTGCATTCTAAAGGGTTCAATAGTCAATTGCTGAGTAAGGGGTTCTCCGGGGGACTGATTCTTTATGTTTGGTCAGGTATAAAAGGAAAGGGTTAAACCAGGTAGGACTGCAGTTCAGGAGCAAGAGTGACAACACATTTGCAGCCAACATGAGCAACACCGGCATGAACATGAGGGGCAAGGTACTTTTAAAAAATATTTTTGTAATAAGTAGAAATGACTGTTTACAAAATGAGATCACCATATTCACCTTGCTACTTTTTTCCTAACCATTACAATTCACTTTTTTCAGATAATCTTCTACGAGGAGAGGAACTTCCAGGGTCGCTCCTATGAGTGCATGAGCGACTGCTCTGACATGACCTCCTACCTGAACAGGTGCCACTCCTGCAGGGTTGAGAGCGGCTGCTTCATGGTCTACGACCGCCCCAACTACATGGGCAACCAGTACTTCATGAGGAGGGGCGAGTACGCTGACTACATGAGCATGATGGGAATGAGAGACTGCATCAGGTCTTGTCGTATGATCCCCATGGTAAGCATAATATTGTGATTTGTTCTGTACAAGGTGCACTGACCGCTAATATTATACAATTCTGACATTTTTCTGACAATGTAAACTCTCTGTTTTTCAATTTACAGCACAGAGGCCAGTTCAGGATGAGGATCTACGAGAGGGAGAACTTTGGTGGTCAGATGTATGAGCTGATGGACGACTGTGATAACATCATGGACCGCTACCGTATGTCCGACTGCATGTCTTGCAGCGTGATGGACGGCCACTGGCTGATGTACGAGCAGCCCCACTACAGAGGCAGGATGATGTACCTGAGGCCCGGAGAGTACAGGAGCTTCAGGGACATGGGCATGAGCGGCATGAGGTTCATGAGCATGAGGCGCATCATGGACTCTTGCTACTAAATGTATCAAATGCCACTAAATAAAGCAACTACTGCACTACTTTGACTTTTCTCAAGCTTATTGCCCAACTGTCTCAATGAAATATTATACAGTATTATACAGTATATTAGAATTTTTTTAGGCAAAATTCTTTGGTGGGGTATGCGATTCTAGAGAAATCCAATACCATGACATAAAGCGAACGACACAGCAAGTAATGTAACTGTTTAACTGTTGCTATAGTTGCTGCTATAGCTAACATCACAACAACAGCATATCTTAGCAAACTAGAAAATACGCTGAATGTCCGCGGGCAAGTCATTTAACATGACACGCAAATCATGGCTGGAATAGTGTTGTGTGGCTCGGTCCAAGCCTCTTTGTTTGTTTGTTTCCCATTTATAGAGCCAGGGCTATGTACAAACACTAGAGTTTTTTTTCAGCGCACACACTGAACGGACAGCTAGCGGACCGTGAGGAGATATATTAATTTGACAAAAAGACGTTTTGGATTAGAATTGCATACCCCACCTTTAACACCCCTTTTTTCCTCATAATTTTGTACCTCGAAACACATCTAGTATATGCACACATCTCACAAACCTTACATACATTATGCACAGACTATTCAGAAGTCTAACACACCCATTATTGTGCTTAATGTGCCAATTTCACAGCAGCTGCAGTGTCCTTTTAAAACCTACCCATGAGCCTTTGCATGAAACACTCATGCATGTTATTGGTATTCAGAGCGACCCCTGTGGGATCTTTACAGTTTTAGAAAAACAATGTATAACAGACTCTCTCACTGTCAAGAACAAGAGTTGCAAAGTAGTTGGAAAGTAAATAAATTAATAAATGATGGTTGAATTAATGAACAACCAGACCAGCTATTGAACTGACAACTGCAATTTCCAAATTGCAAGAGCCTGCCTTTTTTCATTTTTCAAAAGGGTCAGTGTTTCATGCAGGCTGGTAAATAAGATATTCTTCAGATGCTGTCAGAAGAAGTTTTCTGCTGTACATGCCGAATGCTTGACCCACAAATAAAGCAGCACATTGGATAAGATCCTTCATTACAGTCAAACGGTTCACTTAAAGTAGTAAATACTCGACTTTAAATATTTATCAGAAAATCTAATCTGCTTCATCAGGACTTTATGGGTGTGTTTTGGCTACGTCTGAAATCACTCTTCATTTACTATATAGTGCATTATATTTACTGTAGGCTATTTTATTTGAGTGTTATTAGAGTTGGAAATGTATCCACTAAATAGTTCCCTCCCAAATTTCCACAGTGGAACAAATAAAATAGTGACTGTCTATGCACGCAGGAGGTGGAAACAGATCCAGTATATATGGCAGACATATTCTGGAAGCGATGGAGAAGAGAATATCTACCACAGCTGCAAGAGCGCCACAAGTGGTCCCATCCATCTTGCAACTTCGCCAATGGAGACACTGTGTTGATCGTCGACGACTTAGCACCATGCAACTCCTGGGTCATGGGAAAGGTCATCCAGATAGTGTTACTATTATTTAACTTATTCAATGAAATCACTTATTTATCACAATTTCCATAAACTATTAAACAAAATACAGACTGTGCTTATTTATCGAATTAAAACATATATAAATGTAACTTGGCTCCCATAGTGCCCATGACATATACTCTAGTCTCACAACCCCACAATTTGTCACATTTTATAGATGGGAAAATTACCAGTGCGCTACTACACCTGCCAGCCAAATGATGATGATCACTAAGTATCAGAAAAGAGTAAACTACTGAGTGTATATAATATGAGAGTAGTGATTGAATGAATGACACAACCAGAAGCCTGGCAACAGATGCAAAACCCTCCAACTGTCATCATATACATAAAACTATGCTAAAATCCTGGTGCACGAAAATATGTGATGTCACCTCTTTCCAACTGAGTGCCGCCCGTTTTAAACCAATTAGAAGAGCACAGAGAAAAACACAAATACAGAAATCTCTCAACTGAAATAATCAGAACAGTCTCTGCCTAATGTCTGTGTTTGTGCTGCGCTCCCTCTCCAGTCCCCAGGCTCTCCATTTTATCAAAGAGAGTACTAATGACCCTCCGCCTGGTCTCATCTCTCCGCATCAGTCTTTTCTACCACCACTGCAGCTCGAACAAACCAGAAGCCCACAGGCACACAGACACACACATACACTTGCTCTCATTTGTGCGTTGCACTTGCATAATTTTTTTATTTCACTGCAGAAGTATGCTGTAATCATGCACGTGTTCACTGCATTCTTTGTCGAATATGCAACACAAACACACTCACATCAAGTAACATACAGGCAAGAAGCAGGGACAGCTGATTATATTGCATAGTCATTTATTCTTGTTTGCTTGTTTATAAATTACTTTATTAATTATTGGGGAAAAAAACCCTTTGGCTGGCATCTGCTCTGTGATTTACTGTATGCGGCACACAACCGAAATTAAGGGCCGTGCTCATAAATCTGTCTTCACTGACACACTGCTGGTCTCTTGTCACACCGAGAGCCTCCTCCAGCACGTGATCTTCATTACTGAAGTGCTACTGTAATTACACTGTGTGTGTTTGCACCGCCTTCCCATCCATCCAATAATGCAAAGCTATCAACAAACTCCAAGATTGGTTTTGTTTGCAACTTCAATTTTTCCTTGCCTATCTGATAAAATGGCAGAATGGCGGAACTCAGCAAAGACCAACATTGATCTGATGTTACAGCCGACAGGTCGCTTTCTTCCCTTTCAGGTGGAATTCCCTGTAGGATGGCGGAGAAGGACCTGGACGCAAATGGCTTTTCTATCATCCCTTAACTGCTGAAGACACGCATCAGGCATGCATCCATCTCTCCCACAGCAAACATCGTCAGAACCCAGCGGAGAGACATTTTGAGCAACATTTGTAGGTCTGCCACTTCTTCCAGTAAAACCTCTCAGCCCTCGCCTCGGGGAACAAGAGACACATGAAAATGGGCCTATGCACTCTTCCATACCAGCTACTGTATGTTAACATTTCTAGCTCTCCATTTGCCCGGCTGTCTGTGTAAAATATTGTTGTAAAAGACTTATTGCAACAACTGGGAAAATTGTTTGTGTACTTTGAGGGACATGTTGCAGCCATGATAAAACTGGTGATATTCTATTTTTTTTTATTGTTAACAAATCCATGAAAAGACCAAAAATTAGTCCAACTCTCAATACTTCCCCTACGACTTCCCTGCCCTGCCTGTTGCTGTCAGCCACCAAGCCCATTGGCTCCTACTGAACACATAAATCTTTAGAAAGAGTTAACAATTATAAATATATTTTAAAATAAAAAGGCAAAAGCTGTGCACTGTGATTTTTAGCTTCACTAGGGATGTGAAGGTGTCAAATTTTCAAGCTATACATGGCACAGTATCATGATGGTGCCTCAAGCTTTCATGAAATACTACTGGAGCTGAAATGTAATGAAAATCACTTCACACCATGGCTGGCGCTGTTGGTTGTTAAAGGTTTAGGACAGTTGACTGGGGGTTACTTTAAATGCAGCACAGCATCTGCGTCTCTTAATTTTATGCATCGGTGAAATTTACGTTAGTCATGGCGGTAACAGAAATTTGCCAGGCGGTGTTGTTACCATCAGGATGTTTCATGACAGTATATATTAAAACCAGTATACTGGCATACCTCTAAACTGTACTCAAACAGGCATAAACAGTGCATTAGTGAACTAGCTGCAGATTTGGTGCTCAAGTGAGTATTCACGGCAGCAGGATGGTGTATGTGGGATCGACACAAAATATGATAATGATAATGAAGGAAGATGTCACCCAGTGCAACGACATCAATGGAGGTCTATGGCACCGAGCAATAAGATATATCAGACAATAAGAAAAATATACACTTTCACCAGCCGTATCCTTGAAGATGAATCACAGCTAAGTGTCTTAATCATACAAAGGTTTCATTTAACTCCTCTTCATAATTCTTGGCTTGACAACCAACCTACTAATGCACCTGTTATTCCTTTCTTCTTCACATTTAGGACACATTCTCAAGTCTGATTAGACAGTTGATAGACACGGTGAATATATAATGTGGCAATAAAATGACTAACTGTGAGACTGGTTGCTGATGTGTTTTAGCAGCCAGCAGAGAGCTTCATCAGCTGTACACATCCCTCACTCACAGTGTCACTGGTTCTGAGTAAAAATGTGGGCTTTTAATGTGAGAACAAAGCCCTGTCTCTTTTACACCTGCCATCACCTCCGCCTTACTCATGTTACTGAGATGTAGGAGACAAAGCAGGCAGAAAACCTGATCTGCTTAAGATGAGAAATGGATGATAAGCCGCAGTGTCATGAAAAACATATCTGCAATTTTAAAACAAATTTCATCTCAGCTTCAGAGGACTGCTTGTGGTTTCCTTGATTCTGTCCTGACCAAAGCGCATGCAGAGTGCATGCATAATGTTGTCTTGATACAAGTCCGGCACAGACAGTTATTTTCATGCAACCGGTTCCCTCTGTGAGAGTTTTTGAAGTCACTTAAGGTTCTGGTGCTTCAAAAATAACGACCAAATTTAAAAACTCAGTGGGTGACATTTTGATCATCTTGTGATGTCGCCGGGCTGAGAAAAAATGCGTTTTCTTTAGACCAGAGATAAATAATTCCTATTTAGCAGCTTATGAACATGAGAATTAGTTTATGATGTGTTGCACATCTGCAAACTAACCTCTTCTGACTCCATCACTATCTCACACCAACATGCAAGTCCACAGTACTCTTCTCATCATGCTTTTCCCTTTGTCCTGAATGTCGGAGGAAAGCTTTTACTCTTGATTAAAAACAAATCTATGAAGCAGCTAAAAGGCAGCAGTCTGTCAGTCCACAAAGGGAAAAAAAACATCTTATGCCTAACACGAGCTGTCCCTAAAGGCATGTCACTCATAGACCCTTAGAAAGCTTGTGGCAACAGCATTTACCTGTGGATGAGCCAGAGAAAAAGACGAAAAAGATTGATCTGTCTAAGGTGGTTTTGTTGGCGTCATTGATATTTGTGACACCAGTCTGTGGGCAAAGGGTCATATTTGCTACAATTAACGATTGCTGATTAATCTTCAAATGTCATGTCACAGTCCCAAAAGCCAAAGATATTCAGTTTACTATCAGATAAGAAAAAGAAAAACTGACAATCCTCAAAACTGAGCAACTGGAAAAATCACTTAAACAACTCATCGCTAATCAAAAGAGTTGCAGATTAATTTTCTGTCAGTAGACTAATTGCTACAGCTCTACTTAGATGTGGTAAAATTTGGATCTAGTTTACAAATGTAAAATATTCACAAATCTATTTCAATCACAGTAAGAGGTGAGACCAAATACTAATTTACAAGTCAAATCTGAAGTGTTAAATTTTGGGTCTAGAGTTTTAGACTTCTTCAAACAGAAAGCAATTTCATTTCCCTGTCTTTTCTCACTGCCCCTCTTCCTCTAGACATAAATCCTAGAAGCCTAAATAAAGTTACAACTATTCATTTACAAGCTCATCAAACAAGTGCCTTATAGTAAGCACAAAGTTTGAACAGTAGTCTGAATATGATCGTGGTGCAGAAGATCATTCCACAAGTTTTTGACTTTGTCAAGTTGAGTCTGAAGTTATCAAGTTTGTTTCTATTCCACACCTCTACTGATGTCTATATGATGAATAACTGGTACTCAAGTGAGGGGAAAATTCAACATTGTCATAGACTCGATCAATCATAGAAGGGCCTTAAGAAATGTAGATACAGTGTACAAACTCGTACTAAAAAGAGGCTCTTTAGGATCCAATACTCCCAAATGGAAATACTTATAAACATTTATGTTTCATCATAACTTAAACTGGACACCTGTGGGTGTGAGAGTAAGAACTTTTTGTGCATTATTTCTGCAAAATATTATTTAAAATTGTTGGAGTTAAAAATTTGCGCCCACACCCACATTCATATCAAAACATGGTTCAACGGCTGCTGCTGGCTGGAAGATATCTGAGATTTAATTCTGCTGAGGCTGTAATAAGACGCTGATTTGCTTAGTGCGAGGTAACTGGAACAAAAAGTCGATTCTTTATAAGCAGCGGCTGCACCTGGTTTGTTTAGTTTCTCTCCCAGCGGCATTGATCATTACTAGGATCCCTTTCTTTTCTCTGTATCTTAATGGGCATGGCGGAGGAACACTGGGAATATTCAAAAAGAAACAGATACAGGTATCTCAGTCACTGGGTGTAGTCATCACTGATTGAAAGGAATATTACAAGTCTCGGCTTCAGTCATCTTCCTCAAACATTTCTACCGTAGATCTGACAAGACAAGACTGACAGGAGGAGACCTTTTCTTGCACATTGATTTCGTTCTTCATTTCACAAGCTGCTGGTGCTAGCTGACTGTGAAGCAGAAGAGTCCACAGGTCGCAGCACCTTCACTCAACTATGGTTCAACAAGTCTGAATCTCAGTTCGATTAAATATTCAAGGTTAACGGGGGGGGGGGCAGGATAGCATAAAAGCCTGTGATGTCTATTGCAATGTTCTCTGCAAACCATCAGTAATACCAAAGGAACATTACATTACATTTATTTAGCTGACACTTTTATCCAAAGCGACTTACAGTAAGTCCATTCAACCATGTGGATACAGTCCAAATTGCAAGAATCATGCAAGTGCATCAGCTTCATCAAATATGCTGAGCTGCTTCAAGTGCTACATTTAGAAACAATAAGAGATAGAGAAAGAGTTAATTTTTTTAGTTATTTAACTACATCTGAGTCACAGTCCCACATCAGCCGCTCACCCCTGATGTCGGAAAGGAAAAGTACTCTGCATAATTTATGCAGCATAGCATCGCCTGAGAGCGAGTAGGCGAACATGCTAAAGCAGATCCAATAAATTAGACATGAGGACTTCTCAGAAAACAAACGCAGCGGTACAATGGAGGTACCCACCAAAGCCCAAATTGGAAAACAAACAAGTGGCGGCTGCTCACTCAAGCCCCCGCTGGAAAGGAGCAGCTCTAAATTAGTCCACATTACGGCTATATTGTTAAGCAATGTTCATCAGCTTAAATGTTCTTTTCTCAAGTACATGAGCCGCCCACCTACTTTCTACCCTTCCCTTTGACCCACTAAACTGGACTTATACAAATCATTTCAGTTTGCTGACTGCTGCTACTGTATAATACAGCAGTCACAGTTGCTGTTATTTCTCTCAATTCAATGATGCAATTACTGTGCAGATATACTTTGTCTTATGCCTTAGCGCTTGACATTACCCAGAGCCTAATTACTAGAAGTATGAAAGCACACCATTATATCTGCCCTGTGTGTGTGTGTGTGTGTGTGTATTTCCTGCTGCACAGGATTATGGATGCTTGTGAAAATGTGGTTGATGTAAACATAACTGTCATTATTGGGATGTTTGAACTTTGATATAATCTTTCCATATTACATGGTAGCCACCGAGTGGCACTGTATGCTTCAGTTTTTCTTTGGGAAATCAAACAGTGCTGCTTCTCATCTAAAGCTGATTGTTGTGTGCATTGTTATTGTAATATCATGCCTGCATGAAATGAAAGAGGGGGAAATCCAGAGGGAGGAGTTAATCCCACCCATGTTCCCACTGCAAAATACATGGAGACTCCTGGAAATCCTGTTAGATTTGTGGAGCTATCTCTGAGCTACCTGTCACAGCAAATCACTGTGAGCCATTATCTTCACACCTTGAGAGATAATAATGTTGGCACACTGGACCTCATCAGCTACCCCTGTGCCACACACTCTCAATGCTCCACACAGGAAAAATAAAAGAGATTTCCTGTCACATAGCAACACAGCATACCTGTTTACGCATTGATGGATGTCATACAAGATCAGCCCTCCTCGTAGCAACAGACCAGACAGATCCAGTGACCCATCAATAATTCAACCTACAATTTGCCTGGTGCCACAACCTCTCTGCCATCATTACTGGGGAAGAAGAACAGGAAGAAGTCTAAGCTGATGGGATGCAGAGAGGAGCAGTGGTTGAAGAGGATGTCAGGTCCACTTCTCATTAGGGCCATGACAGAGTCTCCCAGGCCTGGTGTAGTAGGACAACATTGCACCTCCTGGCCCACTCAGCCAGACAGAAGAGCTAACGGGTACCTTCCTGTGTGGGCACCGACAGACAATACTCCCTGAGAAAATGCAGGAAATCTTAGAGATCTTGTTAAAGTGTAAGAGAGAAAAACTGTCTGAGACTGTCTTTCAGTTACATGCAAATGGCTGAGACACTGCAAGACTGTGTGGGTGATGGATTAAAGTTTTCACACATACTTTTTTATATCCTGTCAGCAACTTGCAATCAGCAACAAACTCTAAAACCTTAAAGCCCTTCTAGATCCACCCAGAGGCTGCACTGTTATATTATACTCCCCGACACTGAGTACAAGTTTGTCCTTAGGGAGGTGCTAGAGGGCAGGCCATATGGTCATTAAAATCTAAATGGTTAACCGGCTTGAGAACATTACACAGCAAATTTCATAGAAATCCACCTATTAGATTGAGATATTTTCTGTGCAAAATAGACATTTTGGTCTGAAAGTGGCCCAAGAGCAAAGCTCAATGGAGTGTGGAGTGGAAAAGGTTAGTACATGTTATGTTAAATTTGCCTGTTAGATTTAGATTTTTCCTGTACAAGTGAATGTTTTGGCCTGGTGTTGGAGCTACAGGAAAAGTGAAGGTGGTCAGCAAGTACATTAAGAGTCAACTCTTGGATGTCTTGGAATGGGTACAGCGAATTTCATTAAAAAAGGTTAAGGCGCATAGCACATACACGCAACATTCCTGGTTTGATTGAAGATTCTACAGCCATGCTAGCGGCTCCATGAGGCTATACATGGATACTAGGCACAGCGGTGCTTTAAGCTAAATGCTAACATCAGCATGCTAACATGCTCACAATGACAATGCTAACATGGTGATGTTTACCAGGTATAATGTTTACTATGTTCATCCTAATTAGTTTTGCAGGTCATAAAGCAAAGTATTGGACAAATTGAAATTTTGACCCAATGATGGAGCTACATGAATAGTCAGGACATAGTTATTACAATTCATCCTCTGGGAACCATGAAAGTCATCACAAAATTGTGTGCCAATCCATTCACTAGATGATACTGGACCTGCTGGTGGCGCTGGAGGAAAAGTCAGAGGATCACCAAAGTCAGAATTCGTGTTCTGGGGATCATGAATGTCAAAACAAAACACAAAATCTCATGGCAATCCATCCAATACTTGTTGATATATTTCAGTCTGGACCAAAGTGGTGGACTGACCAACAGACCAACATTGCCATCCTTAGAGCCATGCTAAAGATTAAGATGTAAGATATGTTGCTCTGGACCAGGCCAACCAAAACAATCAATCATTCTTAGGATGCTTGTAGCAGAGAAGGAATCATAGTTGAATCACTGCCATTTCTTAGTGCAAATGGCTGCCAAGGTGCAAACAAAAGTGCACAGAAAAGAAACGTCTTTGAATGTATTGCTTGTTTTATACTGTACGGAAAAAGGTCCACGCCTCCCCCTCCAAGATATCTCTGAATGCTGGACAATAAACATACTGCAAATACCTGTTGTTCCTTCTCCAAAAGAGATAAACATAATCTGCAAGAAAAGAGCCAGCGGATTGCACAAGGGTGGTAATGAGATTGGAGGAACACAATGCAATAAGGGGTGAGGACGAAGTGTAGAAGATAAAGCAGTCACAGCCTCAGAGGGAGAGGATGGGGGGTGGTTTGTGTCGGAATCTTTGATTGGGATGAGAGAAGGCAAGGCAAGATGAGGAAGATCAGATTTGGGTTATCTGTGTGGCCTAGCGTGTAACTGCGGTTCACTTGAGCTAGTTGTTTGTGGAGTGAAAGAGAAGTAAGGGACAGAGAGAGAAGTGCTTCTCTCTTTAAAAGCTTCTGATGGCAAAGTCGGGCTTCAAAGCATCGCCTGCCTCATCAAAGACTCGACTCAGTGAAGGATATGGCCACTGTGATGCCATGCGTGTGGGGGATCGACTGTGAGTGTGTGGAAGTGAGAGGGGCAGATGTTTGCTTGAGAATGTGTTTATGTCCTCTTTATGTGTATGTGTTCACTGTAAATTAAGAAGCTATATAACATGCTTTCAGAGATTATGGCATGAATCCTTCATTGGTGCTGCTGCAGGAGGTTAGTGTTTTGTCAGTGGCAATAAGAAGGTGGCGAGTGGTACAGCGGTATAAGGAGAGTGCACTTGGAAAGCTAGGGACGTGTTGTCATGCATGTCAGCCCAAGTAGCAGATGCAGTCCTTGGAGTAAATTTGCTGCCATGAGTGACAAACCTCTATGTAATCTATCCTTCTTAAAAAAAAAAAAAAAAATCTCCATAATCACCAAGCCTCCATAGAATCTGTGAAGCAAAGGCAATTCAGCTTAACACAGTGCACAGGCTGCGTAGCGTAGATAACTGCCATTCAGACCCACAAAATTTTGCTGCTTTTCCTAGAAAATTGAAACGAGTAAGACACTCCAAAAACTCAATTTCACAAGTTCTTCAAAAGGGGTGAGAGCGAAAGCAGCAGCTCACTTGTTATAATGATAGACATTTCATCAGCAAGCTGTAATGTCATATTTTAAAAGAAAGAAAAAACTTTCAAACAAGGTCAAACTAGATCCTTCTCAATTAAAAATGGGGGTAGAAAGAGGTAAAAGCATTACACCTCAGTAAAAACTATTTGAGATGGTAATATATACAATTATACTGTACCTTTGTCAATGCATGTTTTATCTGTCTCACACATTGCTAAATCTGAGAGTGGGAGCCATAACAAAGGTGTTACAGTGTTGCAGAGCTCATCTGGAAATGCTGAGATGCTAGTTTGACTGTTTTTTTTTTTTTTTTTGGCAAGCGTTAATTAAGCACTTCCCGCACTCTTGCAGACAAGGCAGGAGTGTCAGAAAATGTGGCGGACAGGACTGATCTGAGAATTGTAGAAACGGGTCATGTAGGGGTCACATTCAGTTTCAATATCAGGCAATTAGACCATGAATCAAATACGAAAACTGAGGCATTTTCAGTAAACACAAATTCCATAAAAAAAAAATAAAATGCAGTTTTGACATCCACTCTAGTAAATGTGCTGCAACCTTATTTTTTGTCCCCTACCCGTGCATTGAGAACATGTTTTATGACATTTACCTGCCTATCACATTAAACCACGTGCCTTCCCATCTGAAGTCCATGGTGTGATAATGCTGTGAGGGTTTGTCTACTACAAGCGTGCTAGCAGGTACATTTTCTAGATGGAGAATCTTTAGTGACTTAAGATGAATCCCTTACTGTAAAATCACCTTTTTACAACAAGCTGCTTGGTCAACAAGATGATTTACTGAGTGCGGGGAACTCAGATTTTCATTCTGCTACTGGGCCTGAGTTCAAGCGGACTCAAGTGCCCTTGATAGAGATACTGAATCTCTAGCAGCTGTAAGGTTGCTGTTATGCAACTTATTTCTGAGTGAAATGAAATTCCCTGCAGGCAACAGTACAATAAAAGAAGGAAAAATAAGGTAAAGTCAGATTCTAGAGAGGCAGCCCTTTCACACAAAACACTATGTAAACTCTCTAAAAACATATCAATCACAGACATGCCTTGAGGCTTTAGTCAGCTTCTGTTTAACAGCGCTACAGAGGCATTGCTGATAACATGCCATTTTGTCTGTGATCTCAAATGCTAGTTGTTGCAGCCTATATCAAATCATCCCCTTAGGATATGAAGCATATGGTGTTACATTCCTCTCGATCTTCCACAAGTGTTATGATGGATCCTCTTGATTCTTTCAGAACCAACCTCCAGCCGTTTGGCTATCCTCCTCCGAGCCTACCTCTGGGACCTACGTAGATGGCAATGTGTTCTCCTCTCTGATTGGCCTGGCAGGCTTCCTGTTGCCGCGTACACGCTGTTGCCATGGTTTTGGCCGGGGCTGCGCTGCAGTGTTCGCTAGCTCCATCTGTCTTGGGTGTCAGCTGGGTGGAAAATGCTGTGATTCCACTCATTTTCTCACTAGGGGGTGGCATCCATCCTGCTGCCACTCCTCTTTCTCTCCATGCTGGCACACATTAACGCAATTTCCGCCTCAAGTTCAGACACACAGCCGAACGGTAAAGAGGATTGTTGTTTTGGGGTTGGACATGCTTCATCAATTTGAAGGCAAAGTAATGTTAGGAAAGCTGAACAGATTTGCTTGACTCCTGCCAAAAAGACCCAGGTGCATTATTCAGGCACTGGGAGTGAGAAAAACAAACAAATACAGTAGAGCTATTCTGAGCCCAAACAGAAGCAAGGTCACTCATATCAGCAAAATGTTAAACCGGCTTAAATTTCATAATTAAACTACTATGCCAAGCTGCTGCATATTGTACCTTCCAGTTTACTTTTATCCACATGAAAATTCCCAAATACCCAATATTTTTTCATCACTGCATACTTTCTACATTATTTTCATTTCAGTCAGGACCACTTTAGTCAAAGAAAACTTTTATTTGATCTGCAGTAAGTTCAATTTGACAGTTTGGCACTGTTCTGGGACCTTCCTGCCCTTTCATGTGCATACATGGAAAGCCTAAGGCAGGGAGAGCAGCACCAAGACCCCCCCCCGTACAGAACAGAGTAGGCATCAATGACAACAGAAATAACACTGACTAGTCAGACATGGCATGAAAGGAGGAGTTGGGGTGGAGGCGGGTTGCAAAGCGGCTTGCAGAGGAAGCAGCAAGGGTAGGCAGATGTGGGCTGGCTTGAGATCGGCTGCTGTCAGCTGATGTAGCTGGGATTGCGAGCTGATGTAGCTGGGATTGCGAGCTGAGCTTGACATTGTGGCCTGCCTGAACTAACGGTATGCTCAATTTGTAAAATTGGGAAGTCTGGACATGTAGTGTCTGAATAATTTAAGTTTGACTGTATCAGAAAATAGCATGGGCAACAAGGGCAGTCCCGGTAACAGACAGCATTGACTGTGTGCCCACTGAGGCAATACCAGAGCCGAGCCATGCTTAAGGGCATCTGGCTTGTAGCTTTTCCACCTGAGCTTAGCTCAAGTGAAACTGTGGTTACTGGCCCTTAGCCATTTCTCCTGGATCATACCAATAAGGTTCAGTCTAGTTCAGTTTACCTCCGGGTGTTGTTGATTTTGTACAAACTTAACTTGTGTTACATGGGAATTCACATTTTGGACATACCAAGAAAAATGGACACGCCTATGAAGCGTCGTCAAACCACTAACTAGAAAAAGAAATTGCTCGCACCAGCTGAAAAAAAAGACAGCTACCGGCATGACCAACAACATAAATAACAATGAATCATTCTGACACTTTTGTTCACAAGAGGAGTGCTTGGAGTTTTGACCTATCACAAGAACTGGAATATCTTTGGGCTGAATATTCTTACAAGATGGTGAGTAATGGTGTCTGATATTCCCCAGACCCCTTGATGTGCGAGGCTCCTGGGGTCATCTGAGGGATCCCTGTCTTGCCACAAATGTCACAGCTCATAGATATTGCATGGGACTTGGCCTTCTGATGCTAATTAAATGTTACTGCTCACCAAGCGCCATGAGAAAGAGGAAGTGCAGGAGTAGAGTGAAAGGAGTGTGAGGATGGAGGAGGGGGTGAAAAGGAAAATGTAGAGAGAAACGTTTGCATGACAGAGGAAGACAAAGGACCAGATGTATAAATTATGGTATGTGCAAAAACCACGCACACACCATTTCCCACACATACACTGATTTTTATAAAAGAAGAACATGTGGTGAGAATGTGAGAACCCGGTTACTCAATGTAATCCAGGAACTATTTTCTTTCTACCGATAGTTTCTACATGAAACTGCTCACAACAAGGTCTGTGGATTATCTTGAGTAACCAGGTCATGATTTCTGGAAAGAGACATTGCTGTTGAGTTTTTCAAATGTATTTTTTTGGCGCTTTGAGCACCACAAGCCGAGTGCCATATAGTTCCATTATATTCATAAAAGGTAGACATCTCTACTGCTAAATTCTCCAAAACTCAGCAACTCACACCAAAACAATCTAGTGGGATAAATAGGAAGAATATGTATTTTTGATTGTGGGGTAAACTGTCCCTTTAATAATGATGACTGAGGTACCACTGCTAATGTTGGTTTTCAGGTGCATGTGATTAATTAATGATACGGACGTTATAAATAGCCACAGCCATGCATAATGACATGCTCTGATATTGTTGGAGAACCTTACCAAACCTTGTTTGGTGGACAGACTATATAATGGTGACACTGTTTCTAAGCCACCTCAAACCTGGTTTGGCATTTCTGTATTACAATTTCTTGTTACTTATCGACCAACATATACATCAATATGATATACCTGCAATAAGCTGATATCAGCTGATTTATTGGTATAGCTTGAATGAAAACAGGTAATTAATGGATGTGTCTACATCCATTTATGGCTAACTGTAGTAGTGGAAATGAGGCTCAAGCACGAGTGCCCAATTCCACAATGATTGAGACCATGCGTACGAACAGCTTTGTAAATCTGATGTAAAGAATGTGGATGTATATTTCTGTCTTTGTGCTGTCTCTTGACTGCGTAAACACAGTCTTGATTATGAATCTAATTCTGAATATACACAGAGTTTTAGCTGTGATTCTACACAGTTTTATGCATCAGGCCCCAGGTTTTGAAAGAAAGAGTAAGAGGACAAAAGGACATGGGTGGCTCGAAACAATAAATGCAAGGCTGCCAAATTGTTTAGAAAGCCACATTTGAGTGTGATGCACTAAATCAATATCCTCTCTGGAACAGAACATATTTGTCAGCCTGCTCAGATAAAATATACAACTATGCCTTTTCTTTCTGAAGGTGAAATAGCTGACAAGAAAAAATACTTAAAATCCACAAACTGTGTGAACTGAAGTCTTTGGGACTGGCACAGAGAGGCCATGGACTCATAGCTAACTGGCTAACACCACACACCAGCATGCTACAATTCACAGGCAGCCCACCGTCTGTGAGGAACATTACTGTTACTCAGCTCAGTGTAGAAATGTGCACATAAAGAGGGATTGTGATGGGGGCTGATCCTGACGGGCAACACTGAGGCAGAACACCATCAGGCAGCCATCAGCTCGCCGCTCGGCTGAGAGACAGCTGTTGATCCCATCAGGAGGTCCTCAATCGATGAGCCAACAGAACAACAGTGAGCTGCAAAAAGACTTCTCATAAAAGTGCGTGTATGTGCTTTTGTTTGCTTGTGTGTGCTTTGGCTGGATTTGTCACATGTGAGTGCCTGTGCAGTTATGTGAATCAGGGGTTGGCCCATGATTGGGAGTCAGATATTTAAATGTTATTTATTGATGCGTAGAGAATAATCAGCTTAACGCAGCGCTACATTACCAATTATTTGCCTTTCTTTAACAACAGAGTAAATCCTCCACAGAAGAGTGTGAATGTGTGTTGGTGAAGCTGCACTCAGAGTAGGCCATGCTTTAAAGTGTCAGGGTAATAAATGCAAAGTGTCCATTCATGGATAGATATGCATATATATTCTTTGAAAAGACACTAAGTGACTTATCTGGACAAGTCGATGATTTGTGAAAGTCACCTTGGTGTGGTTCACTTATCCAAGCTAAAGTCAGCTTCATGCAGAATGGCATTTGTTAATGTTCCAGCCCAGTCAGGACACACAGGCTTTGTTGGGACAAGTCATAGGTTCTGTCACCCTGAATAAGTCTGCTGTCCCCATTGAGGCTGAGAGAACAGGCTGCTGGTCAGCTTGTATTAATTTCAGAGGGCTGCAGGGACTTGGTGTGTCCATAGTGGTGACAATAGCAGAGCCAAGGTGTCTCCTGGGAAGGCATGCTGTCACTCCTGCCACAGTAATGTCCACACAGAAGGCTTAACATTTCTTTTTTTCTTTTCTTTCTTTTCAATAGCACCTGGCACTGCTACGGCTTATTTCAAACAGCAGTGGCATGCGAGAAGAGCCCACCTGTCTTTGTAGGAGTACGGCATGTGCGAGAGAGAAAAAGCAGGAGCGGTGGTAGTTGGCAGCTCCTGTGTGCACCCAGTTTGAGGTGGCAGATGTGTCACATTGTGAGGGCAGCCTCACCGCCGCTCTGCTTGTCACTTACCTTCTCCTTTCTCTTTGTTTTTCCCTCTCAGTACGACTTCTTAGACCACTGATCTACCAATTTGCCATCGGCTCAAACATCCCAATTAGCAGACAGACACAGAAACAGCTTAACTGCTCGCTCAATCTTAAAACGTCAGAGTATAAAAACACTGGAGAGGCCATTAGACATTTGGATTCAGTCTTGTGTAGAGAGGAGAAGCTGTTTTCACCTGTGGATGGCAATTAAGCAGCCAGAGTGTCTGGCAGCGACCCTACCTGAGTGCACAGCTTCACAATTACAGCTTAATTATATAAAACGAAAGCTTTTTCTCCTTTTTTCATCTTATTAGTTTTCTATTTCATTATCTTTGTCTCTCTCTCTTGAATATTACAGACACAATCAATTGTTTCCCACATATTGTACATGGGTGGTTGTGAACAGTCCAGTACATCTTCTATTCAATGTTTCATTTTATCACAGCAGGATTCGGTTACATTTACTAATCCCCTGAGAACTACTGGGGCACTTTTAAATTCAATCAGAGTTATTGTATAGCCAACACAACCCACCAACCAGAGGTGAAAATACATTTTCTAAAATACCGCAGTTAAGTAAAATTATGAGGTACACCACAATTAGGACTCAATAATCATTTAATGATTATTGAATTTAAGATTTTTTTTGCAGTGTAAAACATTTGATCATCTTGTAAAATATAAAACATTGTTATGGACTGAACTACCCAACAGTATATAAGTTAGTTAAAATGAGTTCAAACATCAAAATGCCTACATGTTGTTGCATAGATAATATTAATCCAATATTATAACATATATAATAACACTCTGCATATGAGTACCTATAGTACCCTGTATGTTTAAGTATATTTTGATTAAGTAAAATCCTGATTGCAGGAGTGCTGTAGTATTTTTATATTGTGGCACTGCTACTTTTACTTGAGTAAATGATCAGACATTTTCCACCACTGCTGCCAGCTCACCACACCTGAGAAAGCTGCAGAGTGAATAAGGAGTGAGGTCAAAAGTTTGGGACTTGGAGAAACATGAGAGAGCTTTTTTTTCTCCCACTTGGTGCGATACCTTGAGCGGATGCCAGACTCCATGTCCGTGCTCCGTGGGCAGAATGTGAGGATATGGACGGTGCCAAAACACTGTTTGGCACAAAAAGAAAGCACTTCCCAGCCCTACTACACTGGCACTCTGCCCAGTCACTGCTAGCCTTTGCCGGTTTCAGCCAGCTTCTCCACTTTGAAGGTGCAAGGACATTTTCTCCCCATGAACGTCTGACAGGCAAATCAAGACCCCCCACTGAGTTACAACGCAGGTTAACTTGATCAATGCAATCACAGAGCTGGCCACAAAATCATACTAAGATGGGGTTCATTAAGGCCCAAATTAGCATGCATCTTCAAAGGGAAGCACCCTGATTGGCTCTGATTGATATCATTATGAGAGCGTTGATTGTGCAGCCATAGCTCTTAGATAGTTGGCTATAAAAAATAAATAAATCTTTTTCTCAGGAAGAAAAAGGAAGCTTTGACCTGATATGGGAGCCAGGAGCTTAGCGGAGGTCGCCATGTGTTCAATTCTTGGCTGTAATGAAATGTCGTGCTAGCAGGAATTGGCCCAATCTCGGCCTCCAAAAACAGTTTGGATGATAGAAGAGGAATTGGTGGCAAATGAGCTCAAGGGGAGCAGAAACAGTGGTGGAATTGGTCACAGAGAATTGACGTGTTCTGGATTCACTTTGAGGCAATGATGTGGAGGAAGCAGGTGGAGTCGGGCAGAACTTTTTTCTATTTTTCTTATTCCTGGGATTTAATTACAGGCTGATGAAAAGCTCATGTCTGAAGTGATGCTCATACATTTCACTCTTAATTTTGAGCATGACTTTTCATCATTAACCAACGCTCATACAAATGAACAGACACTGAGGGGGTCACAAGATTGAAGGGTTAGAGAAAAAAATATCTGTTACACAAAATTATGTTTATTTTTTTTTGCAACAATTTCGACAAAGTTCACCATAAAGTCTTACTAATAGATGCAAATAGTCCAAAACTCTTGACTAGAGATGATCTAATTGATCAACAGGAAGTTAATTGGCAGCAATCTTTTCTTTGTTTTCAATGATAGTAAACCAAATATATTTTGGTCCTGCACTGTTGGTTGGACAAAACAACAATTTGATATAGATTTTATAGATTATATAGTTTTGGTCTTCAGGCCTTTATCAGTTGAAGTTCTTGAATTTATCAAGATCAACAGTGCAAGGTTCAAGTGCTTTTTCCTAGTGAAATAGTGGATACTTGAACCTCCTCAGGCCTCTAAAAAAAAAAAAAAACTAACAGAAAGAAAAAAAAATCCATAACTTGTGATGAGTTACAAGTACACTTTGCTTCATTTTAAGGGGTCACAAGCCATAAAGGTTGGGAACCAGAGATTCTAATGGAGCAAAGTCTACTTTGCAGACAGTATGTCCACCATTTGTGACCAGTTCAACAAAAGAGTGGTACTGTACTTGCTTAATTTGAATAATTTCTTCAGTCCTGTAATTCACAAATAATAGAGGAAAGTAAAAAAAAAAAAAAAAAAAGTTTTTATTATTCCTATTTATCATCTAACAACCCATCAGATTTGTGAGGTTGGGAGCGGTTTCACAAAAGTGTGATTTTCCCTTCCAAGAGCCCTAAATCTGTCCAGTGTTACACAAGAGAAAAGAAAAGATACAATAAAGTCAGAAAAAAAAAAATATATTGGTTCCTACAGCAGGACATGGGTTTTATTTATTTCCCATCGAGGTAACCAACACCTTAGAGGAAATGGGAACTACTGTTTTTGTACATATCACAGTGAGATCCTGCTGACTAGATCCAACTGTAACTGTCTACAGGGAATTAAGGTCACACACATCTTCTTTTAAAGAAGTTGGCAAGTTTCATATTTCAAGGGAATAAAAAAATACAAAAAATACAAAGCATGACATCAAAGAGCTTGAAGAATCTGATCTTGAATTTTTGAAATGTCACGATGCGGGAGAGAGAAGGGAAAGTGAAGTGGCCACTGGCAGAGAGCTGCCCCAGAGCATTATGGGTAGACACATTCAATGGCTGCTTTCTTTTATGCAATGTGAAGACATCAAAACCAATATGCCCCATCTCTCAGCTTCCAGTTCCCTTAATCTTGTATGATGCTCTGCCTTTAGGTTGCCATGGATACAGGTAGACTATAGGCTATACCAAACGAGGAAGAGAGGAGAAAGAAGGCTTGACTGTGGACTCACTTTCACTCCACTTTTTACCACTTTGATTATCAGCTAAGACAAGTACAGTACTTTTGGGAATAGCAGTGACCATTATAATAATTGGTGACAGAAATAATACTTTTGCTGCAGTAATTATGAAAATGTAGACTGTCATAATGGCTACACTCAATTATTTTTACTACAGCTGCACAAGCAAATTGTCCAATTACAGCTTCAAAGCAGAGAAATTACAGAAATGCATCTACCCGTCTTACTGCACTGTGCTATATCTCAAACTAAAAGATGAATCCGGGGTTTGCTGTGGAATGATGCGGGTTGTTTACTGATTGAAAATGAGTTTTGCAGTTGACCCAGCTTCTGCACTGTCAAACACATCTTCCTGTTTAGTGAATTCATCATTTCCATCTTAATGGGAACATATGACTGACACCTGCCATCTTGAGTTGCAGGTTCATGTCAGAAAGCACCACAGTACTCATTTCAGAGTGTGTGTGTGTTTATGTGTGTGTCTGTAAGACGCAGAGAAAGATGATAGAAAGGAGTACAAACTTTGTGTCTGGGTAAACAACTAAGTGTGTATGATCCACAGAAAGTTAATTTACCATTATGTCAATATCTCAGATCACAAGACCTGTATCTGCTGTTTATCCCTAACATACGGACTGAGATAGGAAAGAAAACTGCTTTTTTTGCTTCAGCTACTCGCAATAGTCTGCAAAAGGAATTTAAATAGATGAATCTGACATTTGTGGAGAATTCAAGACAATTATATATTTTATGATAAATGACTCCTTTGTTAATTGTCTGTCCTTAGCTTGCTTTATCATTGCTTTTTCCTTTTCATTTTAGTATTGTTTTCTGTAGTGCTACAACAAATGATTACTTTCATTGTCGGTTAATCTGCTGGTCATTTTCTCGATTAATCGTATGGATCATAAAATCTAAGAAAATAGTAAAAAATAAATAAATAAATAGCCATCATAATGATGATCAGTTTGCTTGTTTTGTCAGACCAACACTTCAACACAAAATATATTAAGTTTATTATTACAAGAGACAAAGAAAAGCAGCAAATTATCCCAATTTAGAAGCCGAAAAAAATATATAAATGTTGAAAATAAGCATTAGCTGTAGCTCTGTATGTGTGTTTCTGTAAAGGAGAGACAGAAAGACTGCAGGATGGTGAAAGCTTCTGCCAGGCCAATCAACTGTATCTCCACAATAAAGTGATTTGGGGTAGAGGGGCGCGTGGGATGCAGAAAATGGGCAAAATGGGAGTATCTTATGACGGCATGTAATGGCTGAGTGGCCACGATCAGCAGCCTCTCTGTCTGCCTCTAATGGAGTGATACATGGGCACATCTCCCTGTGTTAATCAGACCCACACCAGCTGGAAACCAAAGCCATGTACAATCTGCCCACTGGACTGACGCTGCTCCACAACAGAAAAGAGGAGGAAAAGAGTTAGTTATTGTTTAGATTTTATCCATTCCTATCTGCTTTTCGATCTTGATTCATTCCTGGTTCCAATATTTGCAGCCCATTGGACGAAGAAAAGAAGAAAATATATGTTGAAGGCAAAAACTAACTTTATTTTTAGCTGACTTGGGTCACCATAAACAGTCAGAGAGATATTCTGTGATCTAGAGTGTTTCACCTTACATATCTCGACCAAAAGCCCAGTAAAGGCTATCCGTTCAGGCAACATTAAACAGGAAGCAAATTTACTGTTTTCTCATCCTTTTCACTGACAAACCATAGTGTGTACAGACAGAATGTGAAGCAAATTTTCACCTTGCATTATTCTCCTTTTTGTTTGAGAAATATTTTCAACTTGCGGACATGTCTTCTTCCCAAATTTCGTGCAGCCTAGAACAAATTTGCATCCTCTCCTATTCATGTCTTTCCATTGACTTTGCATGAAATCCCGTCACATCTAAAATTTCACTTTGCATTCTGTCTCAAAACACTTTGGCGTTCACAAGTTTGTGAAGCAGCTATAGCTTCCTGTAGTCTTAGTCATTAAGACTGTAAAGTCCTTGGTGAGTAAAAATAGGGCTACATCCAAAGAAATAAACATTTTTTAGCACTAGTCTGGTGTGAAATTTTGCAGGGAGGAATGACAAAAGAAGAGCTGATTGAAAGAAGAAGGTGCACATGACAGGCACACAATCACAGTTTGGGCGAACAAAACGGGTGACCAAGGTAAGCACTTTTTACTATTTCTGTTGCATAGAAAACCAGTCGCATTTGGATGTATTGTGATGTTTTAGCTGCACTTTTAAACAGTAGCTCTGGTCTGCCATATCTGCCATATTGTAAACACTTCACATATGTGAACTGCACACCATGTTTCTTAACAATATCCACAAATTTGGAATTCTAGATAGATAGATACTGTAGAGAGAGAACTAAAAATGCACAGTGCCCTTTTGTGGGCTTGGAAATAAAGGCAGGACACAAATCATAAATTTTTTATGTCCTTTCTTCCCACATGAAGAGTCTTTTATGGGCTTGTGGGTGTGTGTGAATGCTTTGGGTATTTCTGTCAGCGTGTATTTAGTTTATATATATATATATATATAGCGCGAACATCTACGTTTCCTAAGTCTGAGCCCTCACACATTGAGGTTCCATTCATTTGTACCATATTTGTACCCACTCAGTGTGGCGTCTACCACCTGGCTACTGTCACCTGGTGATAAAATACCTTCCTGTAAAGATGGCAGTTGTCCTACTTTCCAGAAAAGACCATTTGTGGGATTTCAGCAGAGTTAATACCTTATCTACACACCTCTCCACTTGGGATCAGGCCCAGAATTGTTGGCTTAAGCCTGCATGCATATTAACCAATATATCAAACTCTTTTTCACCCCCGACTGTCAGAATGCGCTATAATCCTATTTCTAACCTACTCAGAGTGATGGGTTCACTATCCCAGAGCCACCGGAGAGTGTGAATACAACATCCTTTTTGTAAAGTCAGCGTTCATCTTCACCTGTACATTGCCGCAGACAGAAGGAAGCAGAATATAGCCTGATATGAATGTCATGGACATACAGCTGCACTTTTCCTAAAAGTATGAAGAGGAAGGTTTCCAAGCCTGGCTTAAAAAAGTCTGAGCAGGGACAGTAAATGACTAATGCTCTACTTTACCTGAGCAACTAACTATTAAAATGTTCATGTTCAAGGTTCATAACTCTCAGCTGGAGACAACAGGTTATACTGGGAGGCTCCCAGAGGTAAAAGATCAAACGACTGAACTTAAAATATGAAAAATGAGCAGATGAACACAATAACACCAACACTTGTACAATGTAATGCAATGTTACAGCCCTGCAATAAATAATAGCTAAGTAAGGGTTGCATTATTTGATTGTGTCATAGAGGTGTTGATTCAGCTTTTGAGGTTGGTTGTGTATTGAATGACATTATGTTGCAAAGTGCCCCTCCTACTCATACACACCCTTCTCCTGTATGGACTAAAACAGAGACACTGTGCATACCTTAAATTAGGGCTGCAACTAACGATTATTGTTGTTATTGATTAATCTGTCAATTATTTTCTCAATTAATTGATCTAATTGGTCTATAAAATGTCAGAAAATAGTTTTTAAAAAAGCCTTTCAGTTTCCTAAAGCCCAAGGTGATGTCTTCAAATTGTTTTGTCTGACTAAGACTCTAAACCCCCAAATCTGTTCTGTTTACTATCACATAATTCAAAAAAGTAGCAAATCTTCACACTTGAGAAGCTGAAACCAATGATTGCAAGAAATAAATGACTTAAAGGATTCATCTATTTCTATAAATAGTTGCAGATTACATTTCTAGTGAAAATGATCCGTTATTGAATTGTTTTAGCTCTACCTTAAATATACTGCAATACAACAACACAAACTAGGGATTCAAAAAGTTGCATCAACACCTCTCTGACATTTTTAGCAGTGTGGCTTACATGTATATGTTTTCTATACTGACTTCAGCAGACTCGACAGATTGTTTTGATCTTATTCACACCTGTATGTGCAGCATGTGTAACACCACAAGCTGCAACTTGTAACTATAAATGTGAAGCTGCAAATTGCTTTAAAAGAACATGTACTGTACACTACGGTCTTTCCCTGGAATTATAAAGCACAGTGTGACCGCACAGATATTGTATTTCTTGCATGACTAGACAGGCAGACTGTAAGCCCAGACCGTGGGTAGTGACTGATAGGCGAATGGCTTTCAAAACCCCAGCACTGACTGTTGCAAGGCACAGTTGTAAAACACTCAGCATTGATTTTTTAGAGCATTTGTTTTTCCTAGGGAGGGCTTTTTTTGCAACCATCAAAGTGTGATCTGTATTTGCCATAACTAAATGTGTTTTCTGACTTCAATCAGACCACCCACAGTGATGATACCGACTTTAGAGCAGTAATAGAGGCTGATCATGAGCCGTATGACACAAGCTGCATGTCACCAGCAGCAGCAGTGAGCAATCAGTCAATGGATGGCCATACTCGGCCTTGCTGCTCACTAAGACACCAACTGCATTATGGAATTGTGTGTATTTAATGCATTTCATGCATCTCCCGCCCCGGCCTTCATCCTCACGTCCCGCCAACATCTGGTGCCATCGTCGGCAGTACATGCCCACCAATGAGTGAAGGTTACCTTGTGTGCTTATGTTATAATTATAGTAGGTAGTCCACAGTAACTCTACTACATTTTGCAACTCCCTAACGTGATTTTACATCATGTAATCTTTTTCATGTAAGCTAGCTAACGTTACCGCATGTATATTATATTGGCCGTGCCCTCAGTGGACACGCCCCCAGCGGACACACCCCCAGCGTTTGAGAGCAGAGAATACAGCTTATTTATCAAGATTTTGATAACTTATTTTATTTACTTGGCAATTTTTTTAATCATTCAAATTTGGCTGGGTGGTTAATAGCATATTTATCTGTGGTGTGACAAACTCAGAACACATTTATTATTGCTTTACACAGACTTTAATCTTATCCCTTCATCCTGATAGACTGCAGCAGATAACTGAAAAACAAATACCAATGAGATTCATAGTAACAGTTAAAAAAAAGAGTTGGAGAGGAATAATATTTCATTTACATGCTGCAAACAGGATCATAATTTATCGTCAGGGTACAGATGAAAGCTTTCTTTGAAAAAACCCTGTAGAGTTTCTGTGTGGACGTTTCTGCCTCATGCAGCCACGAGGGACCATGAACTCAGATTCAAGACATACTGCAACAAAAATGGTAATTGTAAAGACTGAAGGGGAGCAAAAAATGGAAAGAGGGCAGAAATTTGTCTTGCTCGGTTCACCAGACGGTGTTTTGATCAGTGGTGTACTGTATGTGGTCGTCAATTGCCTACAGAGACAGAGAAAAGAGTGAGAGATCTAGCGAAAGATCTCTGTCACCCAAACACTAAGATGTATGAACTCCCCTAGCCGAAGGTGTGCTGTGAACACAGACTCTCCCACAAGCCCAAGGGGACACTTTTTTGCGTCCCCTCTTTCCTCAGACGAACAGTGAAGCGTAACTACCTCAGGTGGAGTTTGTGAGCTGACTCCTTTATCCTAGGGCGACCTGACTTTGTGTGCAGCTTAGAGTAGCACCATTCAAGGATGGGGAAGGGGAAGAGAAATAAGCCGTGCATTCAGCTGGCAGGGACATGGAATAATGCTACAACCAAGATAAAGAAGATAATACTGAAGAGAGAAAAGGGACAGAAAAGGGAAAAATAATGTGTTGAAAACAGAGTTTGAGCAAAGACGACTTAATGTTGAAAGTCATGACTGAAAGTTTTTTTGGAAGAAACTCTTTACACTAGACAGTATAGACAGTATATCATCATTGCATCTCTAAGGAAAGTGTCCCAACATGTCCTTTTGATTGATGGCTGAAGGATGTGTCAGAGGCGGCGGGTGTGGGCTCCATTACCCACACAGCGAGCAAAAGGACATGCACTGCAAACGTAATGATACATTTAAGTCAGGAAGGGGCTATTTGTTGGTGAGGAAGAGCAAGGAGCTGGCCCTGACGCAGTCCATCCTCCCCAATCATCAGCTCTGAGGGGAGTGCTTCCAAAACTCTGCTCGCATGACTACTAATAGGCCCGGCCCATTAGCTACAATTTGTAGTTGTGTTACACTAAATGTGAAGAAACAGATCAATTACCGCCTCCGCCCAGGATCAAGATAATGTGTGTTGTAATGTGTGCATGAGTGTTTGTCTTTATGTGCCTATGTATGTGTTAATGTCTGCATTGTGGCTGGTGGTTTGCTGTTCCAAACACAAACCTGCAGTCGTCTGTAGTGAAGATGTTAAGCCAATAATTTACCTGAGCTGTTACACAGACGTGGAGATTCCTCCAGGGAAGAAGTGAGGATGATAAATAATTGAATTTCCCCAGGCGGCGAATGGGGAGATTTCATTCATTATTTATCATCTAATTGATTACTGCAAGCAGGCTTTCTAACCTGTCCCACAATTAATGTGCTGTTTTTTATGTGCTTAATTAATGGCCACTGCAGCTTCATGAAAAACACACACTCAATTACATCTGGAATTGAAAAGCCGCGGCAGTTTGCGCTGCGCTGGGGACGGCACGGAGACATTAATCAGCCAAAATGGAATTCAGTAAGACAGACTTAGTCTTCTAAACCAAATTGGACTATTTTTCATACTGTTGTCATGCTGCCTCTGTGGCAATATTGCAGCTCAAGTTTTCCCCTTGACCGAAAATTCACGTTGAATCAACTTAGCTGTCAACAATCTCAGCTGTTCTGCTCCGGCTGGTTTGTTCTGAGGCTGGGACGATCCTGTCTCCTCTTTGTGACACTGTGTTGATGTTTCTGGAGTGTTGGACATCATATTCAATGTGCTGCAAGAGTTATTGTTTTTTATACAAACAAACAATACATGCGTGCGTGCGCATGCACGCGCACACACACACAAATATGTACAAACTCACAGGGGCACACAAATTTATCTCTCTAGCTCATGTTTAGAGAGGCCGCCACCCAAACCAATTCCATGGGGTCTTGTTTTGAATAAAAAGCGGTTATGGCCAACACTGTCTGAATTCAAAATACCCTCTTAGCAGTATGAGCCATGTGTGTGTTTAGGCTTGAAAAACAAATGCTATCAATTTAAATTTCCATGTTTCTCTATTTCTTTTCAGCTTCAACAAAACAACAGGCAAGACTCCTGGCAAAACTTTAATTCACTGTCAGTTTGGCTGTGGGCTCTTTTCATATCCTATAATTTCATGCTTGATATTATACTGGTCATCAACTCACTCTGAATTAAACAATATGAACAGACAGTTCATATTCATACAGGTCAGAGACAAGCAGTGTAGGGTTCAGTGCATTTAGATGCTGCAGCCTTCACCTTTACTATTGCTGTGTAAACTTTGGTTGCTAACAAGAGAGTTTCTTTTATTTTTCCTTCTTTAATGACTTCAAAGCTACATGATCTGTATCCATCACTAAGTTTTTTAACTTCTCCAGCGACAAATCAGCCACCAGTCCCACCACACACACATTTCCAGGCAGGCATCAATTGCCGCCAAAGCCATCAGGATTGATACTTTCACTGTTAAAATCCAATCATCATTGACCCCTTAAATAATGCTGTATAGTGTACTGAGGCAATAATGGGGCCTCTTTTACTTAATCAAATTCTGCACCATCTTCTTTCAGGGCTGAAACACATCCAAAAGCACTTGTAACCTTGCCTTGATGAAAAAGTACATATTTCTAAGCTAAAAACTCTCTTTACATATTTTTGCATCGGCTGTCAATTAAAAGTATGTATTGAATACTTGGATTTTGTTTAAATGTCTTCAGTTTATCCTCAGAGGCACGGAACGGATCTGTCTCTCCTTTAATTGCTGATGAAAAGAGAGGAGCACTGAAGCTTATAAATAAGGCTGTGAGCTATCCAAAGTCTGAATGAAAAGGCCTGGATGCCACAAGGCTGACATCATTAAGAACAGCCTAATGATCTCCTGGATTTGATTTGTTTGGTCTGTGTCGCGTCCTTACTGACTGGCACACCCAAATTTCATCAGTCTCTCAACAGGGCTCCTATTGAGGTTTGGGCTCATTTGGGCCTGTGCCAAAGCTCTTCCAGTCCAATTACTTCAGCAAGAATGTTATGTACTGCAAAAAAAATAAATAAATAAAGACTAATTGAAGGGTTTTTACCAGAAGAAAACTAACAGACTGATCGAGAGAAGGTGGGGACACAGCAAGGGCAACGATACAAAGAAAAGAAAAGCTCCTGATGTTTTTCTTGCAGCATAAAAACACTATTCGCGTTCTTAATCATGTAATAATTCAATCAGTCATAGAAACGTATTCTTAGAAGCTCGGCTTGGCTGGAGCTCTGACAAACAAGCTCCTAGCTTATTATTGAGTGACAGATTTATTCAGTGTGTGAGTTATTATTAACAGACTGTAAAAGACCCAAACAAATATTAAATAAGCCGCACGCTCTGATGCATATAACATTTGAACAAGCTATAATGCAAGATGTGTGAGCTGCTGGTTATGAGATGTTGTTCTTACCCAGTGCCTCTTAATTCCATAATAAAACGGAAAGGTGTAAGAGTGGAGCGGAGCAGAGTTATTTTAACTCTGCACAAATGGGATTAGGTGTTTGTACACAGAGCAGAATGAGGGTTTGGGATAGGGAGATTTCCTTTCACGGCTAAGCCTACAGCGGGGACTACAGAGCGCGGCAGGTTACTGTGCGATTATGATGATACAGTTTGATCTGAGGAAATGAAATTTCTTCCAAGAGCACTTTTCGGCTCTTCAGCAAAAGGAGACAAAATGCACAGGCAGCAGAACACACATGTACAGTGATATAAGCATGCAGGTGTGAGTTCAGGCTCATTTACACTTCCTGATTTATCTTCCCCGATTCCAGTGCTAAAGCTATTGTGATGCCAGAATTAAAGTATGAACTACCAGCCTTTGTGTAAATGGATTCCAGTATTCATTTTGCAAAGCAGAAAATTCCTTAATTAGCTAACACTTGTAGAAGGGAAGTCTCATGGTATTTAAAGAAACATGAGTAAATATGGCATGGGGTCGTGTTGCAATTAAAAGGAAATACCTGTTCCTGCTAGTTCATAAAGCCTGTGAGGTGCTGAGATATATGAACAGTTGAGATATGTGAGATATCAATAAATCAACAGCTGGACCACATATTGTATCTTGTTGCAAAATAGGACTAAGAGTGCACAGTACAGCCGAGTTAGTGGCTCTATGAGGCTGTACCATAGAATGTATATACAAATATCTCCATCTACAATTTTCCCCACCTGCACTGGCTAACCATATACTGTATCTCCCACTTCAAATTCCCATTTTTCTTTGCCTCTCAGCACGGCTTATGTAAGAGGCAGCCAGTGTGATGGGGGATGGGGTCTCTCCCTAAAGGATTGCTGAAAAGCGATCCTCTCCTTGCACACACTGATGAATATCGGCACCCGCTGAACCACTGAGGCTCAGATTTATTCAATTGGCTCCCTGTATACAGTAACTGACTACTGTGGAAAAAAACATCACCTGGCATAAATTTATCTCAACTACAGCCTAACTCTTTCCACTGGGACACACAGTCACACCGGGGGGGATGATATTATTTCTCCATTGCTGGCTGCTGCAGTGGGTGATGGGAGGGAGATGAGTAGCAGCTGACAGACACAAAGGGCCGTCATTGGACGCTTAAGCTCAAACAGGGGGAAAGTTAGCCACAATAAGACTTTTGCAGCCTGATTTCTGGGCCACAGATTAAGAATAAAATACTGTTTTAATGATTTTGAACAATGTTTTTATAGAAAAAGTCAAAGAGATACCTGAGCATGCCAGAACTAAAACGCTATCAAGGACCTGCTGCAGGAATCAGAGACAAAACTGAGCTGAGGAATACTGTGAGAAAGCAATCGATGCAAGCTACAAATCTGCAAGGAAGAACAGAAAAATATCCTAAAATACAGTTCCACCAAGCTGACAAAAACAGATGAAAAAGATGTAATTGTACCCAGTGGCTTCTGCAAAGAATTTATTCACATCACATCATGACTGTGAATCAGTGGCACACAGTACAAAGCACACAGTCAATGCTGCATGGTGCAGGTGCATATGGCCTGGCAGCTGACATTTGAGTAATATTGTGCCCAGGGGCGGATGGTGCAACTGCAGCGCAGTTGGAAATTAGGTCAAATTAGGAGGCAACATTACCAGAAGGTGTGTCAGGGCCTGGCATCAGTCATGACTAAGCAAATTACCAGTTTTCCACTGATTTAAAAGCAGAGTGCTTTGTGTCACAGCACTCTGATGTCCCTGAGTGGGAGGTGCAGAATCACCATTGAGTACCATAAATTAAATTAGCTGTCTCATTAAATGAGATGTCCGATGTTGTTCTGGTACTAAGTGAAATGTTTAATGTTAGAAACAGTTCAGTGACTTCGAGCAAAGACTCACACAACCAACCACAGGACATCTTAAACATTCATAGAAGAGGTAGCACCTCCACAATTCTTTGAGTAAATCATGGTGCATACTGAGACTTGTATGCTTGCTGACTATAATTCACAACGCCACAACATGTGCATGTAATGAGGAAGTCAAATTGGCCAACATATCCTCAACAAACAATTTGTGAGCTCTTGACATGAGCTGTTCATGCACACGCTGTTTAATCTTTGAAAATTAGTAATCTAGTAATCCTCGACATCAAAACAGCACTGAAGCCTCTCATTGTAGTCAAGTTTACAGTTTCTAGCAAGTCACAAAATTTCAAACAGGCATGGGCACGAAAAAAGCTTGGGTGTGCCCAACAGAAATGCAACTTCAGTGGTACACAAGCCCTACCACGCATTATAATGACAATGCAGACCAGAGGGTTGAATATTTATTTGAAATTTCAACATATCAATTTCACAAAATTTATAGACAATTTTAAAACATGTTGCGTTTATCACAATATAGACATATAGATTATAAAAAGAATCTCAGTATAACCCATTTTGAATTCAGCTGCATCACTGCAGAAAATGCCTGGGGAGTTGGACATTTTTGTGGAGGCACTGTAGGAATGAGACGCAGAGAGAAAAAGAGAGAAACACAGACGTGCAGGCACATGTACAGAGGCAGATCATTTTATATTCTTCCTGCGTATCAGGTTGTGATTGAGTCTTAAGACATGCTGGTCGACATTAGCTGTGATATGAATATCAATTTGCTCTGCATGATCTTAAGCAGGCGAGTAAAGGTCAAATCTTTCAGTCGAAGAACAAAGTTTGATCCTCCGTTAATGCATGCAGCACACACTGCAAACTAACATGACAACTGAGTTTCCCTCGGCACTTAACATTGTGACTTAATGATGCTCTCTGACAGAGAGAAAAACATCCAAATAGAGACAAATAAAGACACTGTCACCTCTGAGAGAAATGTACTGCATTTTTCTCAATGTGATGTGTGATATTTATATTGTCTGTGTGTGAGCGCGCTCCTGTGTTATGACCCAAAATAAAACCATATTTGGAAATAGAAGTGGGTCACCCAAATTAGAAGGAAAACAACATGGACTGGTGCAAACACTATACCCCTCCCCCACCACACTCCCTCACAAAGAAACATCTAAAAATATGGTATTTATATGGTGCCACCAGGTTTTAAAGAGACCCACAGGCCATAAACAAAAATTAAAGTTTATGAACTTTAGTAGAGAAATAAACAAACCTGGAATGTCACAGTTCTTTAGTGTTCAGCTCTAGTGCTACAAAGTAGAAAAGGTTAGATTCATGGCTCTTGCCTTTTCTCTTCACCGTTCATCCCAGAGACGTGTAAAAGAGGTAAACTGAAGACCACCAACCGGTTATAGGCATGGATGTGATTGTGTGATTCACCCAGAATAGAAATAAGCATCACAGCAGCATTTCAATTCTCAGAAAACATATGCCTTGATATGAGTAGCTCTGTATAGTCTGTCTAGTAGAAAGCGTATTTTTGACCTTTATTGTTGGCTTGACAAGATTTTGCAGAGTAAAATGAGGTTCATAATGTGGCTGCTACCAATGACTGTAATGATGACTCCTAATCCTTACCTGCCTACAGCAGGAAAACATACCCCCCTCTCTCCACAGTATCTCTCTCTCCAGCTGCTCTCTCTCCTCCCGCTCCTTCATGCTAATACTATCATTTTTCCCCCCCCGCCTCCCTCTCTGGCTTTGCATTTTTCTTTCTTCTCCTTACTTTGTCTTGCTCGCTTTCCCTTTCTGCCTACTTGCCCCTCTGCTTTCTTCTCCTGACTCTCCTCCCCATCTGTCTTTCTTCTTCTCTGCCTCTGTGCATCTTTCATGGGCAGAAATAGTCCGTCACACATGGGAGAGGACCAATTACATGGGGAGTCTTGGGGCCCTTCCCCAGAAACATTTGAGTTTTTAAAAACATATTTCTCCAATTCCACTTATTTTGCCATGGCCATATTGATCTTTTGACCTAAAAGAAATTAACTAATTAATTAATTAATTAGTTCCCCAAGCTCACCGGACAATCTAAACATAATGCATGTATACTACTGGAATATGTTTGTTTTTTTTTAACTTTAGATATCAGTAACCAAGTGATTTTACACGTTTAGAGTCATTTCCTAAGCTATTTTGTTCCAGGCTGTTTGCTTTAACAGCTTAATGAAACCTGTTTATGTACAATATAACTGTTATCCTAAATAACCCAACAACAGACTAACTTTTGCTACATATTCTGTATACCTCTTGAGTTGGAGTCAGTCTCAGGATGTTTATATGTATAAATAAAACATGTGCATGTACACCCACCTGTCTGTTATATTCGGGGGGACTGACAGCTGTCTATCATCACCTGCTGCAGGATCCTACTCCTCTAAACAACAGGAGAACTGCAGTTGAAAACTCCAGGAGATGTAGAGAAAAATCTATTCTAAAGTGTACTTGGCTGATGGATTGTCACTGGCCAAACAACCAGCAGTCAGTACCTGGGAACTCTGCCACTATAAAAAGACCAATCACCAACTTTTGACAAATTTTGCTATAAACCCAGAGTTTTTTTCCAGTATTTTCAGTCTTACCTTCCACTCTTATTAAATGAACAGCATTTATTCTTCCAAAGTGCTTTACAATTTTGGCTCTCATTCACACACCGACGACAGCTACCATGCAAGGCACTGGCCTAACCATTGGGAGTAATTTGAGGTTTAGAGTCTTGCCCAAGGACACTTTGACATGTGGACACGAAGATGGAACCATTGATCCTGCGATTAATGGACGACCCGCTCACCCTGCTGCCCATATTATTCAAGTTGTTGGCTAAATAACTATTTCACTGCCATGTTACATGCTGGTAGATGACATGTCTGTACTATAAGAGTGTTTGACAAAAAGTAATTTCTTTATAGAGAACAAGCAGGAGGTGGTGCAGCTAGTGCAGGCAGACTAGCATGTAAATGTGCAGTCCCATTGCCCAAGTACAGTTGCATAGTTCAATGGAAAAATCCCACAAGAGATTAATCATATTAAACATTGCCAACCATGGTTGAAAGGCCAAGTAATGAAACATGATTTTTGTGGGGGAAATAGAGAGGCAGCAAGAGGCCTTAACCCCAAATATTTAACGACATTCTGCAAGTTGAGTGGCATCTTTACAGCTACGTTGTACAAATACAGAGGCTAAAGGATTTCTCTGCAACTAATGCAATCAGGAGGATTCTCTCCTTTAGGATTACTACGAAGCCAATCTGTTAAGAGCAGCCAGCAGAATGTTAATCTTTAAACTTTTGGCAGAACAAAAAGTGTCTATGAATACATTTATTACTGAGCAGTAAGTAATAAGTAATATAGGTTGTTTCACTTTCCAGTGCATTTACTGAAAAAAAGGTTAATTGACTTAATTTTGTCAATTAAGTCAATTAACCTTTTTTTCAGTTAAAATCAAATTTAAATCTAAAGGAAAATACTGTTTTATTAAAAATAGTTATATACGTTTTTATCTGTCTAACAGTCCTAAACAGTTTGTGTCTGTGCTATAAAACATTAAACCACTGTATCTCCAACGATACCTTCTAACAAAGTAGCCCTGGATTACACTAATTATATGAACAATACAGTATTCCAATATCTTCCTTTTCTTTTCTTTATTCTCTCACTCTCTCTCTAACTCTGCCTGCAGTCTCCCCCCCTTACCTCCACTCCTTCTGCCTCCCTGTATCATCTTCTCATGCACTCTCACATTTGCTGATCGGCATATGGACACACATCTTCTCTCTTCCTCACCTCTCCTGATCCCCTCCTCTCCCTGTCTTCATCTCCTCTTTCACTCTTGCTGATGAGCATATGAACACACGACTTTCTTCTCCTCTGCCGGCTGCTGCCTCCCTCTCTCCCTGCTGCTTCAGCTCAGCCCACCGGGCAATTTTCACACAAGGCTGATTGAATTCATTCCCTCCCCCCACCCTTTTCCCCCTTCACTGTTCTCTGTTCTTGCTAAGGGAACGGGATAAAACAACAAGGTCTCACCACCAAACACATTTATATGCATATATAAATCGAGACTGACGAATGAAACACTATCCATGCACACACAGGACTGCACGTAGGCATGCGATGGAGAAATTGAGGTCGAGGTGACATACAAACACGCATGTTCTAGTGAAGAACGGGGCACATAGAATATGCACAAGCAAGATACACTTGCCAATGCACAAGACACAGAACTGCACACAAACTGATTCAAATATAACGGATGTTCCTATGATAAACACACAGGAGCTTGTGGAGAAGAAGTGTATGGAGATGAGATGTTTGAGGAAAAATGCATTAATGCTTAGTATTTAATATTTGATAATGTAATTAGTCAATTAACAGAAATATTTGACAATTTTTTTAATCCATTAATCGTTTGAGTCATTTATGAAGCAGAAACATTTTGAGATTTGCTTCTTGTCTGTGTTTTATATTATTTGCATTGGATATTTAGGGTTTCTCAACTGTTGGTCAGACAAAACAAGCAATTTGAAGACGTCACCCCTCTGCCCTTACTATGCATGTAGGTGAGCTAAACACAGCTAAACACACTTCCAATAAAGATTGAAGACAGCAGTGGAAGTTTATACTGGAAGCAAATGTGAAAATATGAAAACAATATTGAACAACAAATGGGGGTGGGGAGAGTAAATCTATGCTATGATTTATTTGCGTCAAGTTCAACTTGGCAAGCAAGTTTTATTTAACCTCCTCTGTCAGAGCATAAACTGCTCCACACAAGAGAAATGGTTAGCAGACAGTTATGAGATAGGGGTCGAATTGTACAAATATATCATTTAAATAAACTACGTGAACTACAAGCTAAAGAGCTTGCTAACTGTCAGTTAGCACCGGAGAGCTATTGTGACTGGCTAGCCTGTTAGCGGGTAGCTTGGCAGCTAGAGTAGTAATAAAATTACATTGTCTCTTATGCCAGTAAAGAAACAAACAGTCATACATCTGGTAAACATAAACAGAAGAGTGAAATACAGATCTGACAAAATGGTAGATGTAACAATATGCGTTGAGTTGCTTTCAGACAGCGAGCAGTTTCCAAGGAGAGGGGGGGCAGCTGCCATGCTCGTGAACACACGCAACTATTTGCATTCAGAGTTTGATTGGTTTTTAACCTACAGCTGCAGCTCGCTGTATGACCTTGCCAACCACAGAAACTACAGCACAGGAAACAATACAGGAGGTAATTTACTGTCTCTGATTTCCTTGAACTACACACCTCTTCACCAGCAGACAACAGACAGATCAATGAAGAGAAACTGTATTGGAGCAACATCAGCTTCAAAGTCTGATTATCTGGTTTGGGATAATAAACAACAATAACAAAACTTATATATTAATTGTATTATATTGCCATCTGTTTCCTCTATTTTAAGCTACAATACACTCTCTTTAGTTGCATGAGGAGATTGTAGTTGTCGGACAGCAGCCTGTGGTGTACAGGCTGCTAGTATTGGAGGAAGCCAGGAGCTGCGGTGGCGACGTTGCGCCCTGCTGCCGTGGCAACTGCTCACTCTCTGAATGCACCTTTCAACTGCAAGTGCTGTAGAACTGTGCCAATGGTGGTTGCTACTAGCAACTGAAACTAACTGCTGGTGGCAGAGTCACCCCAGGGTCTGGGAAACTTTGATTAGCATTTTTAACTGTTTTCTGAATAACATTTAACCAATTAATCAAAAAATAATTGAGAAATTGGCAATGCAGCCCAAATGCAGGTACAGGCAAATGGCCATACAGGTAGGCTCATCACAGAAGGACACACACATCTAACACCTGCAGTACTGTAATTACCACGTCTGTGGGAGCCATTCGGCCTGGCCAGGAGTGTGTGACGTGAATGATGAAAGAGCAGCAAAAGGAGCAGGGGCGGCAACGGCCAGACCCGTTTGAACAAGATGTATAACCCAGGGACGGCTTCCATAAAGACTAACATGATCCTTCTGGGAGCCCAAGAAAACACACATATAAACAGTACACACACACGGTCAAAACAACAGGAGGTTATTAATGGTCAGGTGTTGCTCCTGTTCTGCTCCAAGCACTTCACCAGCAAACTGCATCCCCCAAGGAGCCATAATCATCACCAGCTCCCCAGCAATCATTTATAGCGGCACCAGCTGCCCAATGTCCTCTGGTCAAACTGGATCCAGAATACTGTAATAGTCTCCCACACTTGGTGATTTAAGTCTCTGCAGCAGTGACAGACCTTCAATCTGTCAGTTTTATCATTCGGATGGAACAGCAGACTCCTAGGAAAAGACCCTAATAAAGGAATTGAGGGGAGGGGGGGATCAGGTAGCTATAAATCTCACTCTCAGGGACCCTTCACAGAAAGCACACAAGTGAGCCATGTGATGGATAACTGCACCGGGATAAAGGGTATTGATATGTCCGTCAGGAAACTTAAATGGTGTGCTCCATCTCATAAGAAAGATTGTGTACTGTAAACGGGAAGAAAGTCCAAATCAAAGAAAAGAATGTGGGGAAAGGACTGAACATAACTTAGCGAGCAAAAGAGATGGATGGAGACACTAATCACAAAGACAATGTCTTCAGTGTGGTGAGCGGAAGGAATTAGGGCAAAAAAAGAAGATGATTAAGGGTGCTTTCGGTACACAAACTGGTGCATTTGCCTGTTTTGTTTGTTTAGGCTGGTGTGAAAGCTGTCAATCAAACTCTGGTAGGAATTCAAACTACTATAAACCCATCTTGTAATTGTGAACTGTTAAGGCAGCTATGTCCTAATCTGTAATAAGCGATGTATAGCCTATATTTATGCAAGATAATTTGGTAATCATTTTAACATGTATGGACGTCAGCATGTAAGTGTTGAGCTTGTGTCCTACTCTGTGTATTCAGCTTTTCCCCAATAAAAAGTGAGTAAAATGTAACAACCACACAACTATCCCTGTAATATTACAATACAAAGAGCCTCTTTTCATCTTCTTTCTACCTGTTACTCACTATTTATGACATATAAAGTTAATCTCCAGTCACGACTAACAATGCTCATAATCATTTATTTCTTGATGAGCTCTTTGTGAACACCAAAGAAGATAAATATGCACATATGGTGTCGTAGAGACCTTAATAACTTACTGTCGGACTGGCATTAGATTTCCCTGCCCATGATTATGCATTATGACAGTCACCAAAGCCATCCAATGAATGAGTTTCCTGTCAGTTCATATGACTTCATGTTTACTCCTCTTGGTTCGTTTGCAATAAGTCAGCATGAACATGAGCCGGCATGCTAAATGATGTAAAGGTGTTAAAAGGTAGCTGTTGTATGGTGTCTCTTTCTTTTTACAGGTTTTTCTTCACCCAGACTAGTTGGCACTTATGTCCTTGTTCGACACGGCGAGATAAGAGCAAACTTCATGGATAATAGACTCTCTTTGCACACTCTCAAACATTGCACACACACACCTATTAGAAAATGTCATTATCGATGCCATATATGGAAATTTCCATGGACCAGTGAATAAAATCGAAGAACATTTTCTGCATGGCATTAATGGCACGCAAATACGGAATAATGGATTCAACCATATATTCTGCTCCAGCAATGTATTCATATTTCCCTCATACAGCAGTGGTGGACAATTTTATGCTGCTCTCCCCTCAACTCGCTCGGCCTGCAAATCAATGTCCATTAAACTGACTTGAGTGTTCATATGTCACTGGATCCTCTCTCCATTAATGCTGCTTCTGCACAGATTATAGCCTCTTCAATAGAGTGGCATTCAAAACAGCACAACTGCAGTGTATGGTGAGTGTACGCTCCATGAGGCTGCTACAGGCAGATGCTCATTACGGTGACATTCTGACTTCCAGTGACTTCACAATGCAACGATAATGAACTGGACCATTTGTGCTGTGTGGTTCTCACAGGCAATTTTTAAACCTTTATTTATCCAGCCAAGGTTTACAGAGCACTCATACTTCTTTTCTGGCAAGGCTGTGGTTCACACTCATAAAGTTTCACAGCTTCACACCTGGTAGCTGTCCATCGTAACCACAGGCCTTTACACCGAGCAGCTTCACTGGAGCGACTGCGGCTTCTTCAAGGACAGAACTGTGGTAGTTCTTCAAGCAGAGAAAAGCAATTCTCATTCACTTTGCCTCTCAAATTTAACCAAATGACCTTCTTCTCCTGCCTCCTTTTTAGCTACATATAGAGTTGCAAAGTAGAAGGAGCTGCTGGTCCAGAAGTGTTTTTCCCAATTCTGTATACCCATTTCAGATTTCTTCTTTAAACAATATCCTAAATGTTACTTAAGATAGAAACACAGGACTCTCCCAGATAACTTAACTATCCTATAGGTTCATGTTATGATAACCAGTTTTTATTATTATAATTTCTAAGGAATCTGTCATTGTCATGGGCGGATGGCTCAAAATACTACAATAACAATGAGCCACGGCTATAGGTACTATGGAGAGGAAGCCTGTCAGAGACCGGAATCAGAGCGGTGGAGCATTTCAACACGCTTTATTGTTCCAGTTGGGAACAAATCACAACTAAAATAAAACCATAAAACCAGAATCAAAAAGTGAATTAATTTAAGCAGCAGATTGTATTCTCAGTTTTCTCAACAGTGAAATATTTAGCTTCCATCTGCCTTTAGCAGAGCACGTAACAGAATTTAGCTCACCATGTTGTGTTACTTAATACGTTTTTTAATTTTATATATTATATATATGTCTCTCTCTCTCTCTCTCTCTCTCTCGCTCTCTATGGCTGGAAAAATGAAGGGAGCCTCTGGATGTGTGGAAACATAAATATATAATACCAAAATGCTTCTTTAAAAAAAAAAAAAGACAAAAAAAGTTATTTTCCAGTGAAAATAATTAAAGTCCAAAACATTGAGCCTTATGTATACTGTATAAGCAAACAATATTGTTTGGGTTTGAAAACCTCCGACATGAAACACTGACATACACAAACACAGTCACCCTCAGAGGCAGCCTGTTCATCATTCAAACTGCAGGGATGGTTGGGGATAAAGGAAGCGGCAGATCTCACTAGAGTAGAGAGATAACAGACATCTATTAATCTTACCTCCTCTCCTGTCAGATAGTACGCCGACAGCAACCCGCCAACGTAACGGATGTTCACCTCAAAGAGTGAAGCCTCACCGTTCTGTTGAACCAAGAGAGAGAGATCAAATTGTTAAATGTCACATTCAGCCAAGGTTGGTGTTTATGGAAAATAATAATACACTGTAGTCACCATAAACATTTGTTTTTACTTAGGTTGTGTTTTTTTTGTGTAAACTTATTTAATAACTTGGTTAGCTGGTACATTAATTGCCCTTTGAAACCCTTTGGGCATAATACAGTCCAGATGTGTAGATTAATACTGTATTTCACATCACACACTGTTAGCTGTCAGGTCTCTGTGGGACATGGGCATGATTACAAAATGTAACATGTCCAGTATGACGATTTCAATGTTTGTTTTAAAGATTTTATAAATGTAACAGGTGATTTAACACATTTGAGACACCATGAGAAGTAGTAGTAATAATAATAAAATAATAATAATAATCATCATCATCTTTATTTATAGAACACGTTTCAAAATCCATGTTACAAAGTGCTTCACAAAGGCAGCAAAATAAAACACACAAGTCATAAAACCATCTGGTTTTAAAAGAAAACAGATAAAAAACAGGAAAAGCCTGACATTGGCTTCCAGTTAGCTGTTTTCTGTTGAATACTGTGGCCTAACCTATCAGTGCGACTGATGTATTTTTTCACCCTGAATGATTTTCAGTCGACACAGAAGTTGTGTTTTTGGTGGCTAGGGGCAGTTAGATTTAAAGTTTTATAAAAAAAACGACTTTTGAATTATGTTCATTGCAGACCACAGAGAAAAATATGGTGCACATAGAGTTTTGTGATATACAGGGGGAGTATAAGCATCAAATCTTATCTCCGACTTATTTCTACAAGAACCAGAGTTGTCAACTGATAAATTACACCTTTAATTACACCTGTGGAGAGGACAGAAAAAAACATCTTTCTAATAAGAAATTTCTGTGCATGGTGTTGTTCTGATTAAAAAGGTGTCAGTGGATTTACACAAGGCTCAATAGCTACTCTGGAAAAGTCTGGAAAGGTTACTAACCTTAATCTCACCTACAAAGGTGCTGATTAAAAACAGCCATTCAAAGAGCAACACCTGTATCTTGTTTGCTTTGACAAAATTTGTGATGTGGGTGGTAACTCAGAGGTGTGTAACCAGGTAGGCTGTGAACAGCTGATGGCGTTTCTGGACATATGGCCGTCTTGTCTGAATTCAACAACCACTGTGCTTTTATATTGGTAGCCAATCCTGTCACAACCGATACATCACATGTCATCACATGATGGCAGCTTTTGTATTACTGTAGCATACCATGTGTGTTGTAAAAACTGATTATAGTAATGGTTAGTAATGCCACACAAAACCAAACACATAATGTGTACTTGAACTGAGAGACATCAACCTAAATTTAAGGGGGAAACAACCTCATCAGACAAGACAGACTTTTACTTTACAAATTACTGGAAATGACAACCTTTTTCAGACATTTCTTATTCTACGGTCATTGTATGCTTGCATTATTTAAAGGATAAGGTTGGCAATATTGTATAATTTTGTTACTGTTAAATCTCACAGCAGGACTAGAACAATGTGTTAGTCCGTCTCTCAGTAATTTCCGACTTCCAAAGCCCATTTGGGAAGTGGTTTACAATGTGTACTGTGTTTTTTTTTAAAAAACGCTGAATTATTTCCTTTACTAGCTGGACATTGTGGTTTTCGGCAAACAGGAGTGTATTAGCATCATCCTTACGGCCAGATCACCAAAATACTCATTTTACACTTTTCTTTGGTTTTATTTTACATTAGCTGACTGTTATTTTGATTTAAATTCAGTGATATGTCGTCTGGCTGTTGATGGACACAATGGCCAATGTCGGAACAAGACTGGTGAACTTCTGCTTATGAGGTAGTCTCTCTAACCCCCCCCCCATTCCCTCTCAAAAGAAATCAACAACAAGAGCCAGGCCAGTCTTAAAAAGTCATACCAGAAAGTCAAAGCCATGTAATAATGTTCCCCAGTGTTTTGTTTCCTCTTTTGTCTGAGGGTCTCCTACAACTGAAGGGCAATATTGATTAGTGGAGAGTAAGTTTACTAGTTCAAGTAGAATTTCATTCACACTCCTTTATTGTATGTTTTTGAAATGTCATCTGTTGTCCCTCTTCTTTTTGTCATTCAGAGTTTTAAATTGAATACCGTTCTGTATCAGACAAGTCTGAGATTTGTTTGGACTGATTACAGTAATTATTATTAATACAGAATAATCATTTGACAGAAAAAACTATACCGTAAATTCTCAAATTATGACTGGTGGCTGGGACCTTTATTTATCTTAACTGTTGAGAGAACTGGACCAGCAAGTGTTTTGGTAGCTTAGCAATGATGGAAAGAAATGGCAATTAGAAGCAAATGGAAATAATTGGTGAATAAAATCAGTAATTCTCTTATTTTATGCGCATTTTCAATTTGCGCATTAAAATAGTATATAATGACTTCTGAAAATAAACAAAAAGAACAAAAAACTACTAAAGGTTTTCCACTAAACAATTCTCTCTTACAACTACTATATCATTTTATATAATTACAGAGCAGGCTTTTTCCAGTAGAAATGGTCTCACCTTTTTCCATAAATAGTAATAGTCCTAAGGCAAAAACAAGCACAAGATACCTGTATTTACTGAGAGCCATTCACTTACCTCAAAAATAATAAAAAAAAATGTTTATTTACTGTTTATTTATTTGGTGAGATATCTAATATTTTCATGCTGCAACTATGAAACCTTATGAGGAGAGGAATAGGTTACTAGTTTGCTAACATTAAATGTATTGTTGGTCTACTTCTTTTCTAAATTAAATATTAATTTGTCTCAATATGTCACCATAATTATTGCCTCTTACGCTAGCTGAAGGTTGAAGCAGACTGCTATGACTGCTCAATGACTTGGAGACCCACTGAGAAGGAAATTGCTATCTCAAGTGTGGATGATAAGGAAACTGTAATTGGGTGCCAGAGAGGGTATTTAACTCCACTCTGAGGAATAGCATAGAGATGGGGAGTCACTGGCATCTGTTCAGTGGTATCATTTATCTCCATATATATATATTCTCTTTAAAATATTTATATACTTAATCCCATATTGTATTATTATATTTAATGTAAACCAATACTTGGCATCAATAATCATCAAATGTGTTTGTGTTTTAATCTACATATTCGTTGCTGTCAGCAAAATATTACTACGAAGATTTCTCCATATGTCACCAACTTAGCAACAAACAATTAAAGATAAATTATGTTCTTTTAAAGGAACTGTTTGGCATTTTGGAAAATATGCTTATTCGTGGTCTTGCTGAGAGTTAGATGAGAAGATCAATACCTCTCTCATGTCTGTTCGGTAGATATTAAGCTGCAGCCAGCAGCTGGTTAGTTTAGCTTAACAAAGACCGTCGCTTTTACACTTCATTTGTTCAGATTAAACCAACAATATAACATATTAATTAGCAAGCTTTAGAGGTGCTGGTAGGTGGAATTTGTTTTTTGGATAGAGCCAGGCTTTCAGTTCTTTATGCTAACCTAACCAACTGCTGGCTCCAGCTTCATATTTATCGTACAGACGTGAAAGTGGCATCAATCTCCTTATTTAACACTTGGCAAGAAAGCAAATAAGCATATTTCCCAAAATGAACTAACTAAACGAACTATTCCTTTAACATGCATTGTCCTTGTCATCTCTTAGGTAACTGTATAAATCAGGTAATAACAGCAGGGCTGTTGTACAACCAAGGTGCTGGCTTCATCCCTGAAGTCAGCACACTGGTGACATTTCTTGAGACAAAGCACCGATGCCTCTGGCAGGGAGGCCGAGCTGAGCTGTCTTGCCAACCCTGAAATGAGTGGCCCATTCAGTAATGGCACTACGATGGCAGCGATTAGGAATCGGGTGTCTATTTATCACCAGTGATAGTGGCACTCAGCAAGACAGGCAGGAGGTACAGTGAGGGAGGACAAGTGATGCTGACAAAGGTTTTTTTAATCAGACTTTTAGTTCCCAATACAAGCCCAATAAATCACTTGGGAAGCTTTGTTTAAAACTTACATTCATACCACTGCACTATTTGAAGATCCAACAAAGTGCACTTAGATATATAGTAAAACAAGGCAGCAGGCACAATTTCTATTAAAAAGGGTTTTTTACTTGAATTTAATGTAATTTTCAGGAACAACTAACAAATTGTTTCAGTGCAAATGGGGCAACCATTCAGATTTGCATCTCCATTAAATAAACAGAAAAAGTAATCCCCAGGGCTCTGGAAAAGCACTAAACAATAGAACTTAAACTCACACTGACATAAATCGATTCAATCATCACATCATAAGGAAGATATCAAGACAGAAGATTAAAAACAATGTCAAAGTCCTCTGAGAGGCTGTTCTCATATGAATAAATACAAATTCTGCATTAATTTTAACTGCACAGAAGGTGAAGAGGAATAACTGCACAGGAGATTGGATTTGACTCTCACTAAGGCTCACTGTAGAACTGGTTAGATCCTAATAGCTTTTTCCAGCTTAACATATTAATTTGTCCAGAACAGAAGTAATTTTTGTTTAGTTTAGTTTTTCATTAAAACACACACAAACAAGCCTAAAAAGACCCAAAAGTTATTAAGGCTGTGCAGCTGTTAATTGGACAAACACATCCAGCTCATTTGGGTAAATGGAATATCGTAATATCCCATTTTCTTTCCATAATTCTAATAAAGTTATGACAAAAAGGGGAAAAAGTAAAATGCATCATTTCATTTCAGTTTCAGTGATTAAGTTTTTCAATATTTACGGTAAAACAGATATTTTCATCTGGCTGAAAGCACAAAGTGATATTCATGATGAAAAACAAAAATCAATGTAGAGCAGATCAAAGACAATTATGGGAAATGTCGACATAAATCATTCAGTTTGCTATTGCTTGGCCATTTCTCCTTCTGAATGTAATTGGTGATGTTATCTCAGTTTAATACAATTTGAGCATTATTTGTAGGTTTTATGCTTTAATGATGCTTTTAATGATGTATGAATCATAAGGGATTCCTAAAGCCACACCTATTCCAAAAAGCAATTGTGAAAGTAATCCATTCCCACTAAAACACTAAATGCTGTTGTACAGAGTTCAATTTAACTGTGCTGTTTCTCCTCGAGGCATGTTAAAGCATGGTGCAGCAAGCATAACTGCTTGCCTGCAAGCATGACAAGGAAATCAGGTAAAGTGAATAACACCTGCTTTTACTCTTTTTTTCCCCTCGTCTCTCTTGCTCAAGCTGAGGACCTAATTACGAGACATGAGGTTGTCAGAGTAAATGCAGAAGCTCTCACCACCACTGCCACCAAGATGAAACTCTGCCTCCAGTTTCTCTGTCTACCTAATTTCTCAGCCTGCTGCAGTAGAAGGTGAAAGAAGAGACTTTCTGGTTACTCAACAGCAAGAACAAATCTGCATTACAGTGTTGCAGCTTTAAAATGCAAACAACCTCTTACTTGCACAAACATATTAGACATGAAGCCTCTCCAATGCCAAGGAAGGGATTTGACTGTATATCTCCCTCACGCATTGTATAGTTTATGGGTGCTTTCACACCTAACCTTTTTGGTTCGGTTAAACAAACCCTGGTGCATTCGCCTGGTTAGCAGGCTTTGTTTTGGGTGGTGTGAAAGCTGTCGATCGAACCCTGGTGCAGACCAAACAACCGGGCCGAGGGTTAACTTGTGGTGTGAAAGCAAACGGACCAACCACACAATTTTTTAATAGTAGTTGTTTTTTTAGCACAATTACAAAAACTAAACTACTAATAATTTCATCTGCTGTTCGTGGACTGTTCAGGAAGTGATAATCGATCCGTATGAGTGTAAATCATTTGGTAACCATGATGAGTGCAGGGATATCCCCTGATCAATCAGACAGTCAAAAAGCAGTTAAAACCGTGGTCTGCTGTGCTTGGATCCTACTCTGAGTACTTTAGCAGTTCAGTAAGTATATTAAAGAGTGTGTGACAATGATCCCACAGTAATAGCCCGTCATTGCTGCACAAGATGCCTCTTTTTTTGTCCTGTCTCTACCGGTTTGTCATTATCCATAACATGCGGCTGATTTGCAGTCTAATAATACTAATAATGCTTATAATCAGTTATTTCTTCGTGAGCTCTTTGTGACACAGGAGGACATACATATACACATTAGAAGAATGAAAGTGCTGCATGACCTGCTATCTGATGATGCAGGATGACATCACCAAAATTGTCCAATCAGTCACTGTTAGTCTGTTTAACTTCCATGTTTATGCCTCTTGGTTCATTTGTAAAAAGTCAGTGTGAACACGAACCAAACCAGAATTAAATTGCGACAATGTATAATTTTTCCCTTAGTCCGAACTACAGGTGTGACAGCGCCCTGTGTTATCATTTCCAAAAAATGATAAGTACTATAATGAAAAGAGTCTTAAACTACACAGGCAACTGGATACTGCATTTAATGCAATGCTTCAAGTGTTTAAAATATGCATGATACTAGAAGACAAATGTGCATTTTAATTGTTCTACATAATGTAATTGTTGTGCAGGAGGAGCCACGGCAGAGAAGAAAATTAATGAGTGTAATGACTCATTGGGTACATTGCCGTCATACCTTGTAAGTGTTCTGCTTCACCAGCACCATGCAATGTTGCTGACAGTGTTTGAAGCTGGTTTCTCTGTTTCAACAGCCATGGCAAAGACTGCCGTCGGACTCAGCCCAGATTTGCCTGGGACATGAGCCTGATTGGCATGGCTGTGCTGCTGTGTGCCAAGGAGCTGACTAGACTGTTGCCCAGTGGTGTGTCCTGCTCAGACACTAATGTAATGATTTACTGCTAATAAAGAGGCATCATTGTCACTGGGCAGATGACTCTCAGCATCGTCGTGATCCAGGTTTCGACTGGCTTCCACATTTCAAAGCCAAATTAAACTGATGTGACAGAAAAATATGACTCGATGAGCCAAGGATAAAAATTAAGCAGATGATTGAGTCTACCAGAGCTGGTGATTCACAGTTACTGGCTGTGATTTAACTTAACATCGCTAATTAACATGGAGAAATCATGAAAGGGACCAATTAGATCCCGCTACTCTAATCTCCGTCAGTCTAGCAAGCCGCACACTCAAAGCTGCTTCCTCTGCTGAACGGAGTTTCCCAAGGCTGCCCGTCTCCACCCAGCTACTTTCAGGGCAGAAAGCCGTGGCTGCTTTTCCTTTTTTTCTTTTCTTTGTACAGTAATTATGGTCTTGATCAGCATCCAAGCTGTGAGAGCAGTCTCCGAGCGTTAATGACTGCTAACCTCTGGAGCACGCTAAACAGCCTTCTCTGATGGAAAGGGAGCTCTTAACTTCATGCCAATAAAACAAAATTAAAAAAAGGGACCTCACAAATGATAAGCCCACACAGCACAATATTTAGGTGGGTGACATCAACCCAGGTGTAAAGAGCAAGTGATAAGAACATTATATTATTAAATTGTTTGATCAGAGATTAAATAGACTGACCTACAAAACTTCAGAGAGGTGACGCATTACATCATTTTGTTTATGGATAGTTGCATTTTCAAGATTGCTTTGAAACTCATAACTGTTATTATTTAATAAAATTAATGACTTTTTTTTCCAATAGACATCTATCATCACAGTATATTAGCATGTTCCAAGAGACTGACGTTCACATTTCATTGTTTGCAATGTTGTTCTTTGAACCCACCCTAATGACACACAAAATAAATCATTAAACTAAAGGAGCTTGTGTTGCCTTCAGTGAGAAGCTCCTTTTAATTTTTCAGCAACAATCAAAACATCAGGGAGTCGTGTCTCTTTTTCTGAATCCTTTATTCATGGCAGTAATTTGAAATGTTAAGTGACTGTTTCTGATTTTCCAAATAGCATTTTAACTGACAGACATTAGATGGTAATGGTTATCAGCCGCGATACATCAAGTTCATCATACTTCTTCTTTTACTTGACTGCTTCACTCTTGTTACATTCCCATGATATATCTTTACAAGCTGGGGATGTCAAGAATGTCTGCACGCAGAAAACAAGGAAAGGATCCAAACGCAGACAGCACAGGCAGACAGGTGCAGTCAATGATTTTATATGGGACACAGGTTGGCCGACAGGCAGCAACAGGTAAGACAGACAGCAAGATAGTCACCGGTAACAGGCAGGTAGATAATAGTCCAAACAACAGGAAACAAAATGGCAGAAGCCAACATAGCACTTGAGATGAACAGACAAAGAACAAAGGAATCACTGAGACTACATACACAGGTGCGGGACACAGGTGAACTTAATTAGGGACGGGCAAACAATCCAAACTGGCATGAAACACAAACAAAGCAAACAAGGCAAGGGAAATATTACAAAAATAAAACAGGAAATAACCAAACACAGACCCTCAAACCATTACAGGGGGTAGACTCTTCAGTGAATACCTAAAGTATTCCCATCTCAGACCAATAAACCCTGATTAAATGGCCCAAGAGAGCCATTAAGATAAACTATTGGCTAATGGTTAAAATCAGGTAGCCTATGATTTACATTTTATTTCTTTGATAACACTTATCTTTCAACATCCAGTAATTGATCAGCGGCTAACGTCTCCCTACATAAACATATAGACACGGACACACCACAGGGAGAATTTACTCCATATTATAAACATCTCCACTGCATTCATTCAATTATAAATTAACAGCCTGGTGAATAATTCATCAAATATGCCAGGGTGATAAATTATAGCTGAATTACAACCGAGCCCATCATCCCTTCATCTTCTCCACTCACATCCTCTGCATCCCAGAATATTTGTCTATCTGCAAGTGTCTATTTTCAGAGCTCGTCTTCGTCTTTTGATGCTCTCTCTATACATCCATACACACAAATACACACACAAAATCAGGAGAGCGGCATTTTGTGAACAGGCCTCTGCTTTCTCCTTGGGGATGCAGCAGCTCCCCACCGAGTCCTCTATAATAATGCTCGGGTCTCTCTTGGGACTTTGCTACGCTCTCACTCAGCCATTATTATTCAACCCTCTGCAGTCCATCTTCCCTCTTCCTGACTCTGCGTGTAACTGCCTACCTCTGTCTCTCATCATATACCTCCCACTGTATTTGGCCTTGCTGACTGAGCCACATCCTTCACTTTGTCTCAACGGCACTGGAGGCTGCTTGCTCCCAATCTGCCAACAAGAAAAAAGAGGCACTTGAGCTGCCTAATGTTCTGCTGTATTCATGTTAATATATTAAATGCCCAGTTATGTAGATGAGGTCATTAACTGAGCTAATTAATGCATCAATTATAAACATTTCTGTTTCAATATACTTGTCTTCATATAACTTGAGTGGTATTATGAAACTTGCGCTTCATTGACTTATAGTTGCTTCAAGGAAGTCAGCTTTTCCAAATGAATGTAGATTTGTGCAGGAAGGTGCTCCAAAATGTAATCTGATCATTTTCTCAACAGGGGGTTCCTGTGGTTAATCTAGGAAGTTCCTATTGTGTCCTGTTTTTAAGTAACTATTTTAGGGCTGCAACAATTATTTTCATTAGAAATGTTTTCTTATTAGTCGATAGTAGTGAAAAATGCCTGTCACTTATTTCCCAGAGCCCAAGGTGAGGTATTTAAAGTGACTGTTTTGTTGTACATACAGTGCAAAACTCAAACATATTCCCTTTACAATGTTATAAAACATAGACGAGCAGCAAATCCTCATATTCGAGAAGCAGGAAGCAGCAAATACTTGCCGTATTTGCCAGTGCAAGGCAGTGCCACAAGCTAAACACAACATTAACATGTCATCGCATTATAAAGTTGATATGGCGAACATGTTAGAAAAACAGTTGCCTTTTTACACATCCCTCCATGTCTATGTCTGCATGGAGCAACTTGCTTCAAACTTCGGGTTTGCTCTCTGACTCTTGAGAGAAATATCTGGCTCTTTAGATGCTAAATGCTCCAATATGTTCACTAGCTAACTTCTGCTATCTGCTGTTTGGTGCTGTGCGGGTAGTGTACAGTGGGTTTATCAGAACTTCTTTGCTTAAAACAGCTGCCTGCTGCAGCTAGAAAAGGTGAGAGTGAACCAAAATAGTACATTTGTGGACCATAAAACCAATGCAATGAGCTGAAAGTCACACAGTCATTTGATCCATTGTTAATATAAAATATTCCTTATAGCAGTTTTAAACGTACACTTTACCATAGCACTACCAAGCTGCTACTGTCCATGTTCCATATTTTATCAGTATTTATGGTGTAACTCAATAGCTTTTCATAAAAAGCTCAGTCTCAAGAACAAACAAACAATATTCTCAGCATTTTCACATCAACACTTGAAGTCATTCATTAATATTTCTAAATGGTAATTACTTGTACAATGCTCTCAACCTGTCCTCATTGTAGTAGCAAGACTCTCATGTCAGAGTCCACAGGGACTAAGTTCATGAGTGATATAAAATGTGCTAGTAAATATCCGTAATGATGAATCAAGGCAAGGCAAGTTTATTTGTATAGCAAAGTGCTTTCACCCACACAAAATGTCCTTTGCCCTCCACATCCTAAGACAGAAAGTCAGCTCAGCTTGACCTCAGCTCAGGACTACAGTGTCTTCATTGAAGCATCTCCTGGCACTGTAAACGACACTGTTTTTCCTCAGACGCCATTATGACTGGGAGCAAGTTGGGTCTCGTTTAGCACAGACGGAGGGTCATTGGGGTTCAAAAAACATCTCTGCAGAGGTAAACAACAACCTTGCTCCAGGTCTTCTTGTTATGAACTGATGTCCCTTCATCTTGTCCTCAAATGTAATCATACATTTAGAAAATAACTCATTAACAACTGATTAAAAACAGGCTCATTTAAAAACTAGATACAAAATACAGATGAAAATGGCCAAACACTGAATATGACTCAACAATGTTAAAAAAGATCCAAGTTTAAAAGAAACTGCCATCATGAAAATAAGTTAAAAAAATCTGAATGTTTGGTTGCTCAAAATATTTTAGGATTAACAACCTACACATGCACTTTATATTTGCCTGAGGCATTTGCAAAGTTGAACTCAGTCAACAATTTTTTCTTTGGCAATTATGCTAGAAATAGTTACCAATACATTTCTCTCCATTGATGAAGCTCCTCTCCGCAGTCTACACTCTCACCAAACTTTCACTCCTTTGTGAAAGGAGTGTGTCTTGTGTGGAAGTTCCCAAGCAAACTGTATCTGAACTTTTGAACGGGCCTCTGGGCCCAGCATCCTTTTGAGGTTGAACAGATTAACAGCAACAACAATGAATCTGCGCTCATCCACAATTACATCTGGATTATAACAGCACTGATATAAATGAATTTGAGCTATTTTCAATCTAAATGCTTTTTCACTGCAAAGTTTATTTGAATGTAATGAAATTGAGTCCTCAAACTAATGCAGGCATTTTGTACTGTATGCAGACATCTCAAGCAAGGTTGTACAGGGAGATTTGAGGGATTGTTTTTTTTAATTCTGGGATGTTGCAGGGAGATACGTGCTTCTGACAATGTACAACTCTCACTGTAGTTTCAAGAAAATACTACAATATTCTGCTTCATTCTGCTACTGAAACAGCCCCGACTGCGACTTCTTCATAATTCAGCACTGTCAGGCTCACAGCAAGTGACCACAACACCAAATGACCAAAAAAATAACCCAAAACAAACAAGACTAAGAGTCTACAGCCATGCTAGTGGCTCTGTGAGCCTGTACTTAGGCACAGTAGTGCTTTGAGCTAAATGCTAACATTTGCATGCTAACATGCTCACAATGACAATGCTAACATGATGCCAATGTTTAGCTGGTATAATGTTGACCATGTTCACCATTTTAGTTTAGCATGTTAGCATGCTTACATTTGCTAATAAGCTCTAAATACAAGATTCAGCTAAGGATAATGGGATGTAATTAGCTTTGCAGGCATTTGGTCATGAATAAAAGTAGTAGAACAAGTTAAAATTTTGGCCTGATGATGGAAAGTACATGCATGTCTGTGCCAAATTCCATTACACTCTATCCACCAATTGTTGAGACATTTCACTCAAAACCACAAATGTGAACCTCATGCTGGAAGAAAAGTCTGGGGATCACCAAAGTCATTAGGATACATCCTCTGGGGATCACGAATATCTGTACAAAATTTCCCGGCAATCCATCCAGTAGTTGCTGAGATATTTCAGTCCGGACCAAAGTGGTGGACCAACCAACCGCCATGCTGCTAGTGTGGCTAAAAACTTTTTCATGTAATCTGCACTATTTAGTGACACTTTTCTAACATATGTCAACATCCGTACTCACGACTTGGGTAGAAAAATGCAGCACACGCAATGAAAGAAAAACAGTCTCTCCCAATGACACCCACGAGACTTCACACTCACTTAAGTCTCACCTGAGATGCAGAATTATAGGCCTGATTGTGCTAATTATCCAGTCACTTAGCCGTCCTGGTTTGGCTCAGGAGATTTTCACTGTGGTGTATCAGGAGTTATTGCCAGTGCATGTTGCTAGTTACGCTGAAGAAGCTTCATGGGAACCATCAACAAACACACAGAGGGACCCTTTAATCTATAAACAGCAACAAATTTAAAATCACAGTAGATGAGATTTCACTGACAAAGATGTGCACACTTCAGCTTCTGTACAAGATGGTTCAGTGTGACAGCACTATAACTAGCAGACAGTTACCTGCAATACTATTAATATTCCTTAATGTTCTGTTGACAGCACAGACAGCAAAAAGTCAGCCTGCGGGGTAATATCACATGGCAAACTAACAAATAAATAAAATACATGGTTATATTTTGTCTACCGAAAATGTAACAAGAACAAAGCTTTTGAGTCCCATGGTGCACCTGTACTGTAGCCTACAGCCTACAGAACAGAAAATACTTCACCCATAAATTATAACATTTTTATTAAATTACCTTCTTCAGAAAGAGAGTACAGCTCCAAAAACCCATGTTACATCAGCAAAACAACATCCATAAAAAAGGTAAATGCAGCAACTAACAATTATTTTCATTAAAGATTAATCTGCTGATAATATTCTTCTTGATTGAACAATTGAACATTTGGTCCATAAAATGCAAAAAATGTAAAAATTCATCATATTCAGATAGAAACCAGTGGATTTCTGGAATTGCTTAGAAGATGACAATTAAGTGATCATTAAAGTAGCTACCAATTAATTTTCTGTCAATCAACTAATCGATTATTTGACTCATCGTTTCAGCACAAAAACCTGTACAAATTACTTAAGCGACATAATCTCGTCCCAGGTGTTGTTAATCTGTATGCCTAGCACTTCTAACAAGACAGACTTTCTTACAACGATGCTCAAAAGAATAAAATGCATCTTATCTGTTTGTCTGTGTATTCTACACAGTTAAACAGTGATTAACCAATAAGCCTAGTTGAGTGACTGCCAGTCACGGTAGCTAAAATAAATTACAGTTGCATCTTGCATCTATGAGTGAATGACCTCAGGCTTGAGAGTGGCAGCCCATAATAGGAGTCTGTGGTTTTGTGGAATAAAAATAATGGTCTGGATGGTATTATTTGTACCCTTGTGTTGTTATTTCCTGTTTTTCTCCTTCATACAGTACGTGGCTTAATTAAGTCCTCCATGGACCCCTGAGTGAGTCATCTCAAAGGTCCATAACCTGTAACAATGCAGGTAATGTGAGCTTTGTGGCCTCCCTCAGTGGATGTTTTCTACCGTCTGTTATTACTTTAAACCCATTTTTCCTCTTCAGAACCAATAAAACCTCCATAACACAAACAGAGAACAAATACTGAAGTTGGACCTTTGCGAAATAACCCTATAACCTATTAGACACCTCCTCTTCGCAGAACCCATATCCATCAATAAACCAATCACAACTCTATGTGTTCTTATTTTTTATTTTACACCCTGATGTGTGTGCATTTAAACTACAAGAAAATGAAAGAAAGTAGATGACAGCCCTAAAAGACAGAAGATGTGAGAAAAATGTGTCTGTTCCCATTGTGTCATTTTATCACACCCTAATCTAGTAGATTTCCTGATGATGAGAGAGAAGTGCTGAATCAGACAATAACTGATATGGAGAGAGTCAAAATAACAGTGACTGAAAGAGGAGGAGGAGGGAGGTCTAGGGGAGTAATACAATTTGGGAGGCGACAGGAGGGAATCCAATCCAATCTTAAAGTCCTCATTAATCACTCTTCATTACTCTCTCTTAAATGAGAAAAGGTCTAATTACCTGCCAGAGGACAAGTAACTTGACCACAACTTAAAAGCCATACAGTACTGACCAAACTGTTGATAGAACATCCTTATAATAGAGCAATTTAGCACATTATGCCACCTACACAGAAATACTAGAGACAAATTTTAGTCCTAAAGTCCTAGTCAGACTCAAGAACCCCCATAATGCAAACTGGCTGCGATAATGCCAACATTCTGCAACTTCTTTTGCCTTATTAACTGTCGCAGAACCAGAATGGGCCAGCCTGTCTGTTTAGGCAGCTCATCAGGATCTGCATCAGGAGCTTGTTGTTTGTCTTATGGTCAAGATGCATTTGTACATTATGTAATAATGTAATTTTCGCATTTGGCACAGGGTTTTAAAATCTGTTGCTTCTGCCTTAGTAAACCCATTAGTTGAAGTCTAAATAAAAGTGGAGAGTTCAGCAATTGTGTTTGGTTTCATTCCCACAGAAAGAACAAATTCTGTTAAACTGATCGCAATGAGCAGCGGCTGATGTCTGAGCCTCCTGGTAAGAGGAGACAGACTGACACCTGCTGCAAATACAGTCATATCTGTACTAGTGTAATGCTGTAATCACCTGTCTATCCTTGTTTCACTGCTAACAAGTTATAGACAGACTGTCACTATCTGTAGATGACAGACAGGCCTGAACAGGCTGCTTTGCAGTGTGACTGCATCTGGTGACACTGTTAATGTATTTAAGAATAATGTGTGCATTAAAATCCCACTGTGTGCATGCCTCTCTCCCACTGTCTTTTTCCTTATGCTACTGTGGGTGCCTTTCTACATGTCTGTTCTATACAATAGACATACAGTGGCAGCCACTCAGAATTGCCGCTCCCAACCGAATGCCTCTCTGCTGCCAGCCGACTGGGAACCAGTTCTCAGCTAACTTCCAGCCATTGGGAGTATCCCCCCTTCCTCCTGTTTCCTGACAGGGCGTGTCTACATCACTCAAGTGGACAAAAGTGAGAATCATGCTGTGAATTAAAAGATTAGCGCAAGATAAAATCAACACTCGGGTTTGTGGTTGACCAGGTGTTGTTTATATCTCTTGTGTGCACCAAGAAAGTTGTGAAAATGAATTACAAATTTAAAAGATATCACCGACTTTTTTGTAGTTTGACCTGTTGGGACACCTTCTCCAATATCTGGTGAGAATATTCATAATAATAGACCAAAATCTCCAGAAGAAAAACAAGGTTAATCAGTTAGTACGAGTATGCTAAATTGGACAATAAGGGAATGTCACAGATGGGATTCTTCTTTCTATGCACTGACCCAAAGACAAGAGGTTGAAACACCCTACCTAAAGACATTATTAATTGTGTTATATGAATACAATTAATAAAAAAAATATATTTTAATTATTATTAAATTGGCTTGTGGAGTAGATCTAAAAACTGTAAAATTAACAATATTAATATAAAATGTACAATTAAAATGTAAAACTGATCCCCCTCCTAGACCCCCCCCCCATCTTTTTTTTTTATTAAAAACAAGCAAAAATTGCTCTAATTTGGGTTTAAATAATAAGAATACTATTGACTTCTAGTGCTACATTTCCCCAATAGTTGCTCTTTACTGCATGCATTTCCTTAAGTGGTATTTTGATAAAATTAGGACATCAGAACATTTCCTTAGGCTCTTGGCAAGCTTGGTGAACCATTCCATTGCATCTGACAATCTGTATATTGAGCCAGTGAGTTATTTTTTCTGAGGCAGGCATGTAGATGTGCAAACTACATGAGGTAGTTCAGTATCAAAATGATGATATACTGTGACACACAAATGTTTGTCAAAATGTAAGGCAGACTCTCTGAGCTGTTGCAGTTATTTGATATTTAAAAACACCACTTCTCTGTGTATAGGAGATGATGTGTTTATGTGTTAACGAAGCCTCACATCTCTGTCTCAACCTATTTTACACAGATCAATCATAATTCCCATTTACCATGCTGGCAAAAAACTGTCAAATTCATAATTGTGCATGGATAAGTATGCTTGAATTACTGTAAAACTGGCTGATTAATTTTCAGACCTAAATTGTCACTAATAACGCATGTCTTGACCCAGAGGAGATGGAGTAGCAGCCTGGTCAATGTGACCCCCCAGAGACCACCGGTGAAGGTATGAGGAAGTGAGGCTGACGCATTGTGGCAGATCACACGCGTGACAAAGTGAAGTGTAAATCTGTGTTTGTTGTCTTTATGATTGGTGAGAGTGTGGCTGTTTGTCAGTGGCTGCCATTACTGGCAGTCTCCACTCACTCTGTGAGGGCTGCCACAGCCAGTAGCTACAGCTCCTCTCAAAGTTAACAGTTGTCTGCATTCACCGGAATAGACCGGCCACAGGGAGACAGAAAAGCTGTGTGCGTATAAGTGTGAGTGTCGTCCCTCTCTCCATGTCTGCCTTTCACTATGCATATGTATCTGTGGAAGTGAGTGTGTGTTTGTGCCATGAGTGAGAAACATGTTAACTGAAAACTGAAGGTTTCCTTTGATGTGTGGTGAAATTAACGCTCACTGTGGATTCTTTATGGCCTCCAAACTGGCAGTGATCAAGATGTTAAGAAAACACACACACTGTTAGTGTATTTTAGCCCCAATTATAAATATTTGAGCTTCTCTCCAGTGGAAAAAATACGTGTGAATTATTGGCTTGATAACATAGCATCAAGCGCACTATGCCACATTGTCAAATACAGTCAGCCTTTGTTTTCTTAGCAGGAAACCTGAAATAAACAAGTGTTTTTAAATGCTAATTGAGGCAAATTTTGTCAGCAAACAAATCGTTTCAAAGTTGAGACATCTGACACCCTGTCATGACAGGTAGTGAATTGGTGTAATTATTGCCTAGTGTCTACAGTACGACACTGACAGTCATAATGACATAGTCGAGTTTGTAAGCTTTGTGTAATTACACTCCATTACGTACAGTAAACCACATTTTATTACAACTGGTGGAAAACTTGACTGTGAGGTGGCCCAGAAATAACCTCTCTCAACAAAACCACTGACAAAGTGGCCCATATTTGACTGTTTGCAGCAAACCACACAAAAACCTGTCCTGGTTGGCATTCTCTTCAGCTTCCACTCAATCCCTACATGATATCAGAACTGGTAATCCTCAGTTGTTCCCGACCCCAACATTACAGACTCGCTCAATGAAAGGGCCATGGCCTCTTTTTTGCTTCCTCTCTCCCTGAATTTTATCTATCTAAAAACATACCTTTGACCCCTCCCCTTCTCTCTTTCTTTTATTTATCACATTTTCTGCCGCACAGAGACCTTTCAGAGAGGCAGAGAATCCCATCAGTCGGTAACACAGTGTGGCCAGTGGCCACACAGGAAGCTTTTGATTCCTGCTGGAATGTCCCAAGCTTTGGAAAACTGTCAAACTCGGTGGACACAATGTTGGTGTTGAAGCACAATAGCACTGCTTAAAAATCAATCCAGCATGCAAGGCCACAGCTGAAAACATCATTATGTTAATGTAGTGGTTGGCCATGAGTTGAACTGAGACTTTAAAGTACAGCATAAAAAGTAAATGATAAAAATAAAAATTGTCCAACTAGACGAGAAGAATGAGTTTCTTACTGAGTTTAAGTCCAGGCTGGTCTGCACCCACTCCTTGGCATCGTTATATTCTTCCATCAGTCCCATAATATATAGTGTGTCCAGTGAGTCGATGATGGAGGCTCCTCTCAGGCCACCTGCAAAATACACAGAGAATTGAGTTAGTGTCTGTTCAAACAGAGACAAGTCGTTTAGGAGAAATGTTTTAAACTTCATGGGTAACACTTTATTTTAACCCCCCATATTAAGCATTATAAGCTGTTTATGAACACCTAACAGATGGTTTATAACACACTATAATATAATTGTAAGCAAATATAAAGACATTTTAAGTGTTAATCAATCTATCGACATTTATTACTCATATGAAACATGCCTGAAAAATGATTACAGATATGTTATACTGCATATAAAGCATTTAGGGAGAAAAAAAAAAATCACAGGTGAAATTCATGTTTTTATGCATGAAATGTCCTGAAATGTGCCTATATATGATTTCATCACATGTGAATGTGTGTTCACATGTAATATCAAATGTGAAATTGATGTTCTCACACATGATGACTTTAGAGTCACATGTGAAATGTCTGAAAAATCACGTCTGAATACATTATGTTAATTTATTTAACATGTCTGAGGACCACGTGTGCCTAAATCTGGACGTGTTCTAGTTGTTGACTGATTCATTAAGTAACACTTTAAATGGCATAATTATAGTGTGTTATAAATCATTTATTAAGAGTTTATAAACTACTTATAAATCGCACTGCAGCAAACTGCAACAGGCAACAAATGATTGAAAAGGGATCTGGGAAACTTTTTTCCACTGGCATGAGAGCTTTTCTCTCTCCACGTTCTAATGTCTGCTTGGTCTTAACATGACTTAAAGCTGTTTGTGAAAGTTGCAAACTGATAAAGTGCTAACTTTACCCACCCAGATGGTGTTGCCTCTGAAAATGTACATAATGCTAAAACCACATTTGCATCAAATATGTCAAATTGAGAAGATTTTTTACTTAGATTTATCAAAGGAAAGGAAGTAATGAGTACAGTTAATAACTGACAATTCACTGTTATATAAATCGAGTACTTGGAAAGTAGATTAGTACTCAGATTGAACCCCAAACCTTTAATAATCTGATTAGCAACAGTAACTTGACAGCACCTGTGATAAAACATCCCTCACATGCTGAGCTTCTGTAATTGCTGCAGTAATGGTGAATGTTAATACTAAAACAGCTTTGTGTGTTCCAGATGAAAAGCATCTTCGCTACGAGATTAAAAGCATCAGCTACACAGCATCAGTCACTGTACTGTAGCATGAAAGCAAAGTCATTTAGGAATCAACCACCAGAGGGGAAAAAAGAACTGATACATTCGATTATAGCAAACATTTAGTAGCTGCTCCTGGATTACACTCGGTGTATGTATTCCCTTCATTAACTCCATGTGTAAAATCTGTGTGTGTACAATTACTCTGTGTATGAGTGTCTTTATGAATCTCATTTGAAGCTATTCATTTCTTTTCGCAAACTAAATGAGAAATGCTGAGGGGTGTTTATTCCATCTTGGTGGCCTTATGAGAAATTGCATGGCCTATTTTCATTCTCATATGACCAACTATTATGCAAATGCAGCTGAACCTCACAGAGACAGCTCTGCACATAAGAAAAAACATTTTCCTTGATGAACTACTGTAAAAGAGTTGATGGGCAAATTGTCGTTTGGATGTTTAATAACAAGAACACTGTGACTAAATAGACTGTGAATCAAACTGCTTGGGGGCTCACATTGTAGATTACTAGGAAAAAAATGCAATAGCGTGAAAAGTGACCTGGTTAAAATGAGAGAAATGATGAAAAATCTTTATGTTCATCCCTGAGAACTACGTAGCTTAGAGTAGAAAGCTGGATTGATCTGATGTAACCACACAGCAACCTGGCACATCAAAGTCTTCAGTTTTTATCAGGAGTTATTGTTAAAGCTCACCAAATATGCAAATAGTAACCATACCTTTGAGCGACAAAACATAAATCTGGAAAATGAAACTCTCTTGCAGGAGCCTGCTTTTTTGTTGCACAAAATGATGTACAATGAATGGGGCTGCAACTAACAATTATTATTTGTTTGTTTTATCACTTAATTCTAATCAGTTTAGTGTATAAAATGTCATATAATAGTGAAAAATGCCTCAAGTTCCCAAAGTCCAATGGGACATCTTCACCTTACTTGTTTTGTCAACCTTCAGTCTAAATCCCAAAGATATTTACTTAAAACTGTATAAAACTAAAAACAAAAACAGCAAATCCTTACTTTTAAAGGATCTGGCATTTTTGCTTGATGAATGCCTTAAACAATCAATCAATTATTCAGTCTTTAATTAGATTGGCAGCTAAATTTGATGTAACTTGTGTCTTGCTGCTGTTTTCATGCCATGAAACCAATTAACAGATTGGAAAATAATGAACTGTTGATGTATACTTTTCTGTCTGTTAACTAATCAATTCATTTACTAATTGTTTAGTGCTAAAATGTTGCCTTTGTGATCACACTGCACTGTAGTGCACAGCTGAAGTGCAGCTTGTCTACTATGATCTAAACAACTCTGAACAAACATCAAACTCCTTAACTGTCAATGGATTTGTTTGTCATTTTCCATTAAATCCACTCTTTTCATCCTTAATCAGTATCCACTTAACAAACCATATTGTATACTGTGTAGTACTTGTAGCTGCCCTTACATTACTACCATGAGAGCCTCCTCCATCACCACATTTTGCCTCATCTCCATAGCTTTATGGATCAGCTGTGATACCAAAGAGCACATGGAACAGGGATCAATGATGGGAGCCATATGCTTTGGCCATAAATCCAGTACTATTAATAGTATCAGAGGCAGAGAAACACTGTTTGAAGCTTTCTACGCCTTGGAAATCACTTGTAAAGCCACATTACTAGAAAGTAATTTCTTCTAATTAGCTTTTTCTCATTTTGTTACAGTACCCCCATAACAAGCTTGCAGTCCTGACAAGGCTGCCGTACCATAGCTTCCGATTCATTTCAAATTTACCACACATCCCCACCCATTGAAAGCTCATCTGCCGTAGTTTGCCTGCTGGCAGTTCATCTCATACTGTCAGCGAGAGGGCAGTGCTAGCCTGAAGCAAGACACATGTAGTCTACATAACTCTAGAAGACCATCTGCCAAGGTTGTTTGCCATGTCCTAGTACGTACTGTACGCATTGTCAGAAGTATGTTGGTGTATCATATCAGAAAGACTTCCTGCTTCTGCTAATGTTACAGAAGAAGGAAATCCAGCTTATTTTCAGATGTAACTCAAACTTTGACTCTATTAATGTGGGAAAAGAGTCTTTTTTAGTTTGCTTACTGAGCAGCCTTATCGCTATTTGATGACAAACAGTGATGGTGACAACTGAGAGGAGAGGTGTAGTCAGATATCTAATGCACTCTGGTTATCCAACCCCAGAGGTAGCTCTCTGTGGCTGCAGGCAAAGCAACCAAGTGTGGAAAATTCCTATTGAAAACAGCACCAAAGCTAAGATGACTGATTGACTCTGAGGATAGACGGAGCAGATCAATCCATCATGGTGTACCCGATTCATTTCTATAGCCCTTTGCAACAAATGGAAGGAGCCATGAGAGATCCTCTGAAGACAGGGGCAATAGGTGTGTTCTATTGTGTACATATAAAGATAAACATGCACACACTGACAAGCTTTAGGGTCTTTCTCAATTTGCATTCTAATGTCCTCCATAATGCATTTAGCGTAATATTTAATGCCTAGTAAGGCTCAAAAATAAACAAACACAATGCTTATTTACAGACTGAGGATGCATCAGATAATGACTTAACCAATAAGAATGAATGGGTAGACCCACGTTTTATTGCACCTATGATAAGATACAGGAAATAAAAAGTAAAAGTATCAGCCTCATATATTGTACAGTTCATGGGGCATCAGGACATAAATAATGACAAACCATCCCATGTTCACTGCACATCAAGTGGTTCTGATAATTTGATTAATTGCACATTTGTTAGGGAATTCGCACCACTGAAGTACAATAACAACAAAGGTGGGTCCTGCATTATTAGCTAATTTTGTGGCCATGTCTTGTAGAGGGACACTGTGTATAAATCTAAGAGCTTTAAGAGCTTTATTATTTTAGTTTATATTGTGCTTACATGATGCATATTCCTAATAAAGTTGTATTTACTTTATGAGAAATTGGAGGCTACAGAGTACATACAGTACACATTGCACTAAGGGTAGTATTTGGGGTGGCCCAACAGCTAATTTTTGCCCCATGACCCCAAAACAGGTTCATACAGCAATGCCACAGACAACATCTGTGGTACAAAACAGAGAACATGAGGTAATTTGACAATATTATGCAGTAGTATTATTATATAGTAGTAGTCATTACGGATTTTTTTTTTCTGATTAATCAATTAATTGTTTAGTCTATAAAATGTTACAACAAAACAAAAAGTGCCCATCACGCCCAGCACCAAGTGCCCAGAGACCAAGCTGATGTACTTACATTGCTTCTTTTGACTGACCAACAGTCCAAAAATATTCAGTTTTCAATTTATATAAATCAGATAAACAGATAATAGCGGGAAATGTTCACATTTAACAGGCTAGAACACATGCGACTTAAATGATTATCAATTGTAAAATTGTTGTAAAATTTTCTGTAGATTGACTAATTGATTAATCAACTAATAGTTTTGGCACTAGGTTGAATGTTTTATATTTAAAAATAATAAACATTCTTAGACATGGTCTAATAAACTAAAGAACTGTGATTCTGATATTATAGAGGACTGGAGTTCAGAGAAAGGCAGAAAGGACAAACAGTAATTACCAAATATTACGTAACCCCTGTTTAACCTAAGCTTGTTACATTAATTTGATGTCAATAAGAGTGCATGAATACACATGTCCTTTGAGCATCAGTATTAGAAGTACAAATGTGCAAGTTAGAAGTGTGCACAAGAATGAGTGATGTGTGTGTGTGTGTGTGTGTGTGTGTGTGTGTAGGCATGCAGAGTACAAGGAAAGCTATTAGTGAGACATTGGCTGGTGGATGTTCATTTATCATGGCTGTCACAGGCCAGCCAGTGTCGGTCAGGGGGGTTATATCAGACGGCCAGAGTCCACATGATCAATCACTCGCTGCAACCCGTTTGTGTGTTGTGATATTACTGGCCTCGCTCTCTCTAACTCTCTCTAACTCTTTTTCTTTAAATGTACACACATACAGTGGTGTGCAAAAGTGTTTGCCCCCTTCCTGATTTCTTTTTTTTTTGCATGTTTGTCACACTTAAATGTTTCAGATCAAACAAATTTAAATATTAGTCAAAGATAACACGAGATAAAACAAGATAACACAAGTAAACACAAAATGCAGTTTTTAAATGAAGGTTGTTATTATTAAGGTAAAACAAAATCCAAACCTACATGGCCCCATGTGAAAAAATTATTGCCACCTTTAGCAGCAACAACTGCAATCAAGCATTTGCGATAACTTGCAATGAGTCTTTTACAGCGCTGTGGAGGAATTTTGATAGAATTGTTATAACTCAGCCACATTGTAGGGTTTTCGAACATGAACTGCCTTTTTAAGGTCATGCCACAGCATCTCAATAGGATTCAGGTCAGGACTCAGGATTCAGGACTGTACTGTACACACACACACACACACTATTGATATATATGTATCAGGATAAACCACTCCTTTATTTAAACCCTCAGGGGATAGTTCACAGGCAACAATCCTGCTCCAATTTCATTTAACTGGCATATAATGTACGATGTGCATGCAAAATATATGCTGATATTCCTGAAATACCACCCGACGTTCATTGTAAATTCCATTTACTAAATATATTAAAAGTGCAATATACTTAACCAGATAAAATTAAATAAATTTCAGAGATGGAGTGTTTTAATACACCCATGGGAAAACAGGAGTTAAATCAGAGTTATAGTACATTTCTCATTTTAGCTTGTGACTCATGGCACAAACAGCCAAAGGAATAAAATATTAAAGATGTGGTCAATATGTCATCCTGTTAATGTCATTAAAGTGAATCTGATTGATGCAGATGCTGGTATTCACAATAATTACACTGTCCTGTTACCAGTGGTTGCCAGTATCCAATTATCAATCGCCAGGGCAATGAGCATCTTGTTAGCGCTAATGCTACCTGGCACCAGAGAGACAGGGTTAGGGAGCCAGCGTGTCTGTGTGATGGTAACGATATCTAGCTGTTTGCTATTCGAGGCACATGGTTAGCACCGCGGATAAAGTGCACTAAGCAGATGACTCTGTAGGTGAGTGGACTTTTGATGGAGAGTGCCAACGGAGCAACAGGGTGAAGGGTGGGGAGTGAGTTTAGAGGGAGTGGGATTAAGTAGAGTTAGCAAGCAGAACATGAAAAAGGTAGGGAGAAACTAAGAGTGAGAAATGTCATGTCAATCAATCAAGATAGACTTTTCTGAAATGGCTTAAATGTCAATGCTGTGCTTTAGTCTCTTTGAGGAGCAGATGTCAGATAAATCAACCAATATCAATAATAGGAGAGGCGGGAGGATCAACTGGATGTGTTTTAACTAATGCATATTAAAACGATGGTTTCTTGTAACCATGACAACGGTCGTTCCCTAATGTTAACCAAGTGGTTATTATTGTAACCATGTTGTCATCAAAACTTAAAAAAGTAGTACTTTTAACCCAAACCACGATCTTTTCCTAACCAAGTCGTGTTTGTGCCTAAACACAACCTTAACATCATAAAACAGATTTCTTTTCAAAAGTGATTTCACCAGATCAGAAAACGCTTCTACGTGTCGTCCGGGAGGGCAGTTATAAAGGTTGTTTAATTTGGAGGACTTGTAGGAAAATCAGCCCCTCTGACAGATGAAGGTAGCCTATGTGAATGTGGAAGTTATTCAGTCTCAAAACAGTAATGTGAATTTGGTTTTGATGACATAGACTTTGGGGAAAAAATAACAATAATGTTTTTGTCTAATCTCCACAGTACAACGCAGTCTGTGAAAGTGCTGTTTACCCCTAGACAGCATTACTTGCTAGTTTATGATGATATAGCAACAAACCACCAAACCATGATTTCTTGCACTGTAATCAAATGAACATGATTTAATGAAAATCTGAAACACATGAAATTGTAGAAGTGGAAGTTTGGTTATACAGTGTACTCAGCCCAGCTAGCAAGACATTAGCGACACACTGCAGGCAAGACTTTCCAGTCTTTCGTGGTCCGTTGTTGTCATGCTGCTAAGAATGCGAAGGATTTAATGGAGATATATTAGTGATTAGTGATTTTGATTTTATGGAGCAGGGCTTGTAGATTTTGGTTGGCAAAGTTGAAGTTTATTGTTGCTGCACGTGATAACAATGCAGCCCAGATAGTTTGGTGATTTGCAGGTGAAAAGACGTCTGGCTGTCTTTGAAAATTGGGATGAATTTGGTTGAAAAGTTGAAGTTTTTGAAATTATAACCTTTATTTTAATGACACTTCGATGACTACAAGTAAAATCATTTATATACATTACATACAATCTTATTGCGCAGGTTTACAAGTGAGATGCCACAGAAGTAGTGGTGGCTTGTTTACTTCGGCTTCAACCCAAATTTGTCTAAATGCATTTTCAGCTACTTGTGTTTGTAGGCATTCCAACAAACCCAAAAGTATTCCTGACTGCAGGGCCCAAACTGCTTGTCAACTGTCAAGATAAGCCAGAAGAAACTGACAGTGCCACTATCAGAGAGAACTTGCACTTGACCTTCTTCTGCAGCTGCAAATATAAGTTTCTTACTTTCAGATCCTATCCTATCCTAGCTACAAGATGTAAGTGGGGGAAACTAATCCCACTGATTATCAAGACTGTTCTACCAGTTACTTCACAAAACAAGGGTGCATACATGGGGCTCATTAGACGTGTTCAATTGAACCCTCGCTTTCACTCAAGACTGCACAATTTGTTCTCTTTACACAGGACAAATTATGCCTGCAATGTATTTCACATTTTCCAATCAACCTTTGAGAAGATCTAGTCTCAGTAATACTGCAGAATTAGAGGCATATCTAAAGAGAGCCTGGAAGAGCAGGTGACAGCCACAGAGACAGAGCTGTTTGGAGAGGTATGTTTACTGAGATGCATTGTTTACATCACAAGGCTAAGGAAAGCTGACCCTGCTTCAAGGAATATGCATAGCTGTGTTGTGTGTGAGACATTGATGTAGCACCCCTGTCCAGACAGCAGCAGTGGAAGATGAAGAAGGGAGGTGGGACAGCTCAGGAAACAAAAAACATACCAGATACCGGCTGCTGGACCACTGACTTGTAACCTGCTAAAAACTCATACTGTATGTAGTTGTGTAAGTGAGGAATTATATATGAAAAATACATAAATTATTATGAACTTAACTCGAATGCAAATCCAGAATTACAGAAAAATAGTTATTCATAGCCTCCAAGAATCCATTTACCATTCTTGTCTTCCCTGACTGTAAATTTTAATCTATTCTGCTCTAGTTAAAACAATCTCAACAATCTCTTAAAAAGCTGAGCTTTCATTCATAGCACATGATCTTCATCTGCAGATGGAGTTTGCCCTGTTGTCACTGAATTATATTACTGAATTAATAAATTAGCCAATATGAAGGCAACAGCAACCGTGACTGCGGCATTGTGATTTAGACTGTTTTACGTGTGAATTAAGAGGCAAAGCCCAGTTAACATTGCTGAGTTTAAGTAAATGTCCTTATTTTCATTTTTTTCTGAGCACTTCAGGGTTTCTCATCCATGTTTTCTTAAAAGCTGAGGTCCAAAGTTCATTCTTGACTTTGAAAACAAAAGTTGAGACAACAATCTCACCACAACATACATTTAGTACCTTTTCTGGAGCTTTCAATCATGTAATATGAAGTATACCTTTCTGTTTTATTTTGGATTTTAATCAATTTTTCTGCAGTGCCTGATGCCTAAGTTAAGACCAGCATTGAATATTAGCTATTTTCCTGCTGACTTCCGTTTGAAAAAGAACATTTTGTCCATGTTCTATGGATACATCTGTATGGCTGCCGTGCTGCCATGGCTACCAGTACTGTGCATATAAATCCCACAACTACACTCCCTACCCGCTCAGTAAAGGACTGCATGGACAAAATTAGAGGCAACCAGTCCTGATTGCACCCCATCTCACCCCACAGACCCCCTCTCTATCCCCCCTGTCATTTTTCACCATTATGGTAATCACACAGTCAAACTGCCCCGCAAAAAGACTTGCATCTAATGGTGCTTTGTGCCTTCCAGTGCGATAGCACTTGCTTGGCAAGACAGAGGAAGGGACAGAGAATTGATAGATCAACGCACATTAGAGCTGGAGTCAAAATAAATTTGTTCCATTATGAGGCCTGCAGAGGAGGAGGCGACTGAGCCAGAGGCTTTAGCTAGAATCATAGACAGCAGGAATCCTTATTTTAGTGTTTAGTCTCTGCATGTTGCACCAGGAAGCTAATGAATACTTGTCAAAGGGAGATGGTATCAATCTCTCACTGACTTCTGAGATACTGTAATTTATTTTGATGTAGTGAGCTTTAAAACTAGAGTGCACGACTTTTACATCTAAATGAACGTCCGTTACATTGTAGCCCTTGCCAGGCAACAGCAACTAGGAGTACGGCAGAGCATATGGCGGAAAAACCTAAGAAGCGTCCAAGAAAAGTTTCTGATACTCCAGATAAAAAGAAAATCAGAGGAAGGATTACTGTCAAAAAAAGAAAGCGATCGACGGTGAGGACAAACACGGATAACCATTGATGTAGCTTTAGCTTTTCCTTGTTGGAGAGCGCTGAGAAAAGGGACTGAGTGCAGACACAGATGTCACGTTTCTGCTCTTGGACAGGTTGGTAAAATATTGGAACAGGCTATGTAGCTATTACATTTACTCTACCTAAATAATGGATTATTGTCTTGGAACTGTGGAAATTTCTCTGTATTTTTAAAAACTATTTCTGAACAGGAGCCTGGGGCAAGCTCACTGTAGGTATACATCTTAAACACGCGTCGACAATGTTTGTGTAATTACTCTCACTGCCAGAAGGGGGAGATAAAAGTTCCGCACTCCAGATTTATGATCTAATTTTAATTTCTTTTTTTCCCCTCTATATTTTCAGGCAAGCCTCCAAATTTATATAAAAAAATTAAATAAGCAAATAAAGCATTCTGTATTCCAGTATTGGTCATTTGGTGTTAATTTTTGTATTAGTTGCAAAATACATTTTCAAAATACGTGTGAGTTAAGAGACAAAACCCACTTAACATTGCTGAGTTTAAAAGAAGTTTAAAGGAACAGGCCACCACACACACATATACACAGAATGTTAATTTTACAGTATGGAAATAGGTTTAAATGTGAGATGACTGGCTTTTACAAGGGTTATCAATAAACTATTAAAGTGTCAAAGACTAAAGAGCCAATCAACACACCTTTGCACATATTAATCTAATCACAAACAGATACAAAGTGCACACTGTCCATACATGATTAGTGAGGCTCCAGACTTTGAGCCGTACAAACGTCAATCTAATTGCAGCAATCTAATTTGCCACTCTGGGAGAGCATGGCATGTCAGTGCAGCAGCCCTGTCTGATATGACAGCCTCTCAGATGAGATTACACACCGCACACAGTGTTATCGAACCCCTCGCCTCCTCCTTCTCCCAAATGCCTCTCTTGGATTGATCAACAGACACGCAGCACAGTAGGAGAGAGGGGGATCATACATCTAATGCTCTGTCAACCCACAAAACCTGATTGGAGATGACAGCTAAAGCTAGAGGCTCTGATTAGGCAGTTGATAAAGACACTCAGCCATGGTGCTGCAGAAACAATTCAGCCTGTCATAAGGTCATCCAACTCAAATCCAGAAAGTAAACATAGAAGAACAGTCTAGAATATTCCCAGTAATTAATAAAACCTTTTGCAGGAGAGGTCAGCTGGGTGAAGAATGCATACATTTTTCAGTCTGACATTTCAGGTGTAACCTCGATAGAAATCCATTTTGCAAGCTTAATCTCTGATTTCTTCTACAGATAGAAGCAGGCAGTGCTTCCCATCCTGTCCACCAGACTTGATCCCATCTGAATGGAGTTTTCTAGCTCACTAGTTAGGCACAGGAAAATGTGCAGCCCAACCAAATTAGGAGAGCTGTAATAACCTGTTGACAAAGATCACGCGTCAGCTGGAGAAATTAAACCAGGCATCTTAAAAGAGCAGCTGCTTTGCATCATTTGTGCAGCCCTGCAGGCTTTCAAAGGTAGAGTTAGGAGTTAGGAAGCTATGTACACTACATTCTTTTGTACATCAAGTTCATGTCTTTTAATGACTGGTCTGGAGGACATTACAACTATTAGGTTTCTAACAGGCAGTAAAGAAATAATTGTAGCTTCTGGCATTTTTAGTTAAATGAAACTGTGGGATTATTAAGAAAGAAGATTTTAATTAAGGAAAAGACCTTTCCACTTTTCTAATCAACCTGTAGAAAGCCCATTTAGAGACCACTTGTCTGTACACTGAAAGGTACTGCTGCTTGCTCACCTGCCAATTTCACACTCAATTACAGTGGGAATGCAAACTTTCTAACAATATTTCCTAGAGGAATGTGAGTTAGGCAAGTTGAAACACTTGTCCACATTACTCAAAATCCATTTCTATTTCACTGCTTCACCCGTTCCTCTGTTTATTTCAGTGTCTCCCTCTTCTGTTTCCAGGATGCCAGAGGCTGTTAGCACCATTCACAACCCCCCCACCACCACCTCTGAAGTGTGGCCCAGACTGTCAAGCTCAGTGTGAAAGTTCTTCCAACCCTCGCAGCAGGATACACCAACAGAAGGAATTCATTTCATGCAATTTTACTTATTCATTCTGCCACCACCTTCCTCCTTCCCTTCACTCACCACTCTCAGTCAAGAGTCACCACAGAGAACCTGAGCCCCACCTTGCACTGATTTGTTGTGGATACCTAGCGATGAGACAGGAGAAAAGTATTTTCTGCAGACAGATTGAGAGCAGGATGATACAGAGAAAGAAAGTTTGTGTGCATATGTGCATGAGCTTGAGAGACACTACAGGCTGCTGCAGAGGTCAACCTGCACTACTGTTAAGTCTTTGCTACACTCCTAGAGCCAGTTCTAACGCTTCAAGGTACGATGTTCACAGCAGGAACAAAAAGATTTCTGCCCTGTGGGTTGTTAATGTGTGAAGGAGCGAGACAACAGCAACTCAGAGCTGTAGAAATCCAGAAAGAGACTATTCTAAAATGCAAACACATCTGTCTGTTGTCATGGTACACAAAAGGCAATATCAGAAAAGCTACCGGTGAATGATAAATGAGCATGGAGACCAAAACTAAATGTTCCTTTACACCTGGCAGACTAAGGGGAATTTCAAGTGGGGATTGTCACTTCCAGACGACCAGATATCTGATGAGTCATGCTGGACAATTTCAAAGATAATGGATGAAAAGATGGGTGGATGTGTTAGCACCTAGAGGAGGAGTTATTGTGAGACTCTTCAGCTTAGTGAAATATTCAGGCTGAGAGGAGAGACAGCAATGAGGCAAAGCTAAAAAAAGCACTGTATATTAATAGTACCTAAAATAAATGAATGAAGCAAAATCTGCTCCCTTATACTGCCACGAGCTTAAGAGCTTGGCAGGAAATACTGACTGATTAAAACTGACACACTGATTACTAAACACCAAACAGCATGTCTCAGGTTGCAGAGACGTCATCATCAGAGTGACTCCAGCAATACGTCACTGCAGACTGATCAGATTACATAAACACAGAGTTTAAGGATCCAAACGGTACCAAACACAAAGAGGGAACAACATGAAGGGGTTTGGAGCTTTATCTGGAGACAGCAAATTTGACCTTCACCCTTGTATCCATCAGCCAGTGATTGAATCGTTACAGTAGAATTGAGTACAATCCCTTATAATCCTCCAGCTTCGTCATACATTTTGCAACCAGTTTTTCATCATCTTGGCTATAATCCCGGCACAGAGGCTTGATGATGCGCTCATGCCCACTGAGGGGAACTTGTTCTAATCCGAGTAGGGAAGAGCAGAAATTTGGTGGTGACGATAACGAAAGATGGCTTCACTTTCATGCCCTTTCATCCTGTGTTCTGCTGTGAAATGGCTTTCTTCACCAAGTCATGATAGTTTGGACTGAGAGAATGAAGAAGCAAATCATGTGAATACCTCCAATACATAAGAACTTTCTATACATCAAATGACACGATCAGCAAGGAAAAGCGCCAAAGCAGATCCCAGATACAACAAAACATTAAATGATACATGAATTGGTTGCACTCTGCAACCGCCTGACTTTGCATTCCACAGTAGCAAGTTATCCTTATGAAACCCATCATGATCTCAACACAACCATGCTTTTATAACCCTGTCACTAGCTCAGCTTGCTAGCTCTTGGTACAAGTTAAGCACTGAGCCCAGTTTGGGTGTGCTGTGATCTACAGGCAGTTGTCGCTGCTTCAGTGCCAGCAGATGCAGAGCTGTGCAGCCAGGACCGTCATCACATGCAGTGGGACGAAACCTGCTCTGACAGCAGGTTCGCCCCCAGAGTGCATTATCAGAGGCTCGCTGTCAAATTCCTCATCTGCCTGCAGCTTAAATGCTCCAACATGCACCCACAGTTAGGGTGAAATATTTCCTCCCTTCTTCTTTTCTTTTCACTGGGTTCATTGAGTTAACTTAACTAACTAATCATTAGCAAAAGTGGATCAGAGGAGGAGTAAGTGGTCGTTGTGTTCTTGTTGTTGTTATGTGCCTCCAAATCATTATTTATAATGTTTCTAGTGCTCCAGTATATATGTTTGCAGCAGTGCATTTTACTTCTTGGCATATAAACTCAAGAGAGCAGCAGCACAGTATACAGTATTCAAGTTCTCCTTGAATACAAGCTGATTTTTTATTTTTTTTTGTATGTATAATGTATTGAGACTATATACTGTCTATAGTTTTGACAGTCTGGTCAATTGCCTTCAACACAACTGGACAACTGGTGAAATAAAGACAGCTCCCCCACCTTTTTATAATGCAGCACAAATACAACACTGAGTGTGCAGCCAATGATTCAGCATGTGTAGAATTAACACAAACAAAAAGTAGCATCTAGTGGGAATCAGTGCTAACATTTGTAAGCTAGGCTAACAAGCTTCCACATTCCAAGTGAAATAGAAAAAGCATGATTTGTCCTCCCAAATGTTGAATGTCATAGAGGGACATGCTACTTAAATCTTGTGGAAAGAGAAAAAAATGCCTTGCATCAATGTTAGTCTATACATTATGAAGTTCTCCAGTCAGTAGTGTACCGCGGATGTTGACAGCACGTCTCCTAGCAATGCAGTCAGTCAACTGATGCCATGGGAGACACCTCCCAAGCTGAAGCTTAGAAGCTGTTTCTAGTAATATGTCCAAAAACAGTTTTATCCTCTTAAATACTTGAAAATTGTGCACAATATCTGTAGCATCATTATAGTTTACATTTCCTTAACAGTAAGTGAGGAGAAATCTATGGGGTATGAAAAATAAATAGGATAATGTACACATTGTTTCTCTACTGTATGTACTAGAGGCTGACCAACACATTGGCAGGCCAATATTATTGGCTGATATCAGGTTATCACAGATATCGTTTCAGAGAAATTTCAGAGCAATGCAGCAATAAATGTTTTATTGTTTTATAACATCTTTACTCATGTTTTAATCACAAAATGTTTGTTGATATGCGTTTATGTAAAAAAAAAACATGGATATATTGTTATCAGATTTATATTATTCTTAAGTTATGATATCGGTATCTATCTCAAAAACCCAGCATCAGTCGAGCTCCACTATGCACATTCTCACATATCATCTTGACACTATAGTATGTATAAATAATTTCCCATCCCCCACTGCTGCTGTATATTACCACGATAATAAATTAAAAAATTCTGGTCTTACAATCATGATGATATGTGACATGCCCGGCCAGAAGTTTCAGTTTGAGACCTTACCAGAACAAATAGGCAATATTGAATGGAGGGCTGGGATGTGCTCTCCAGAGGGGGACCAGATCCTGATTTGTCACCTGGCACTGGTCGCTATGGAGACAGATGATTTCTACCACACCGTGATGGAGCCCATGGGATATAGAAATGGATGGGGTAGAAATGGAAAGTGGGTGGATGGTGACAATCCTTCACTCTGTGTGTGACTCTAATGTGACAGGCGGTAATAGGCACCATTTGCGTAGCCCTTCATTTAACCCTAATGACAAGGGAGGTTGCCACTTCCTCCCCTGTTCTCTCTAACCTTCAAAGTGCCACCTTCAAGACCAAGCACAAGGCCCATTGGGAGGTAATTGCGAAGGAGGCAGAAACCTGTCTGCTTTGCTTAATACGTGGGCAGAGAAGAGAGCAGGCCATTGTTAGTGCAAGTGGTTGCCAGTTGAATGCTTTTAAATGAAAATGTTCCTTTAATAACACAAAGAGGAGGAGTCTGCAAATGAGAAAAGGTGCTCATGCTCATGCTGTATACATGCATGTGTGTGCATGTCTGACTCCCTTATGAGCCCCTTTTCATAAGGGACAATGCAAGGAGCACTGTCTTTGCATATGTGCTGTCTCTCAGCAGATATCTTCAGAAGCTCTGTCACTACTTTGTTTACTGTACAAGATTATAATAATAATGATGTATGACTGTGAAATTGGTGAAAATCTCACCACTTTTAGGGGCTCCGAGGACCCTGAGGACCCCCAGTTGCTCTATAAAACATTTATTTCACCTTTCAATTGGACCTCCAGCCAGAGACGACTGAATAATAAATACCCGAGGCGTCATCATATGGGCCATTGATCCAAGCTAAATCAAGTTTTCAAACTATCTCTTCCCTCCACCTCTGCTTTCCATCACGTAAGAGCACCTAGCAGCACTTCACATCATCTGAAGAGCCCTTGGGATTTTCTAATAAACGCTACTGGTTTTAAATGGTCCCCAGGCATGCCATGGTGAAGGGTTCAGCCTGTGTCACTAGAAGTAGCTCATTTTGCATTCCAGGAAAACTCTCTGGTCACAAAATCGGTGACCTTATGCTCTTTAATTGCACCTCTTGGGATGTGGAGGGAAAAAGAAAAAATAAGGGCAAAGCATGGTGGATGAAACAAAATGAAAAGGGAAAGAATTCATCCTAAGAATATAATCCTAAAATAAATACAGAAAAAATAGAAAAACATTTTTCCATGTGTAGAGAGGGGCAGAGAGCTGGACAGCAATTGTGAATAGCAGCATGTGGCCAATCCCCTTAACAGCTATAGGACATCTTTTGTTGATGAAAAATCTCTGAAGTGAGGGAGGGGCAGCTGTGACACCTAATGTAATGCTCTCTATTCTTTTCAGCACAATCACAAGCCTTGTATCCAGCATCTGTTGGACTATGGTTTTGGCTTGACATTTAATGTGCCGTGTGCTTCAGTTAGTGACCCACATATGCAGGCACTGGGGTAATGACGTCGTTCACAGAGGCACGAACAATCTCTTTAATCCCCCATTTAGGCTCTGGGACTGGTTGGCTTCTTATTTCATAGCAAGTGGAGAAAGTGATATAGTTTGAGAACTCTAATAAGAATGGAAAATGAGTTAGTCATGTCAAAAGAAGGTAGAAAATCTAAGAGGGCATAATGACTGTGAGATGCCTGAGAGCTCTTACTATATACGAAAAAGTAGAGATGACAGATAATTTTGCATCTAAAAGCATGTGATTGACCAAAGCTACCAATGTAGCACCAACTGTCTACTCAGATTTGTAGTCTCGTTAAAAGGAATAGTTCAGCATTTTAGGAAATACTCATTAATTTTCTTGCCGGGAGTTTCAGAGTGAAGATTTATATCAGTCTCATGTCTGTCTGCTAAATATGAAGCTACAGCTAGGCAGCTAGCTTAGCTTAGCACAAAGACTGGAAACAAAGGGAAACAGCTGGCCTGGCTCTGTCCAAAGGTAACACAATCCACCAATCAGCACCTCTAAAGCTCACTAATTAACATATTATATCTCATTTGTACAAAAACCAAAGTGTCAAAATGACATATGGTTTTGGTTTTTATGTGCTGGACTATTTCTTGGCCAGGTGCAGTTACTTTCTGAAGTCTTGCTGCCACTATGAGGTTGCCGAGCAACCAACAGAGACTGCAGAAGTCACTGCGCCCGGCCCAGAAATAATCCAGCATATACTGTAACCCCCAGAAAACCAAAACTTGTCGTTTCGACACTTGGGTTTTTGTACGAATTAAACAGATGAGATACAACATGTTAATTTCAGAATCAGAAATACTTTATTGATCCCCGAGGGGAAACTCTTTTGTTACAGCAGCTCACTATCACGTCAGTGCCAACAGGAATAGAAGTACTAGCAAAAAATATAATACACTATAATACAAGTCAGAAAATAAATTAAGTACCAAGTGGGTATAAGTATAAAATAAAATAAGTGTGAAGTACAAGTGGGTTTACCGGTTGATGATAATAATACGGTATAAGGTGATAGTGCATGAACTGTCAAGTAAAGTGTAGCTTATTAAGGTTATAATGGGACAGAGGATATTGCACAGCACTAATAGAGGTATGAATAAATATCAATATCAATAAATAGGGAATTTTAAACTGAAAAGGGTATATTGCACGGGAGTATTACACTGAATATTGCATAATTATGTCAAGTATTGCAGAGATGTAATGATCAATGTCCAGTTTAATGGCTTAGGGTCATATAGACTAACACTTAGAGGGAGGAGTTAAAGAGTTTGATGGCCACAGGCAGGAATGACACTCCTGTGAGTCTTCTGCTGAAGGTACTCCTTTGTTTGACCAGCACGTCATGGTGTGGGAGGGAGACACTGTCCAAGATGGCATGTAGTTTGGCCACCATCCTCCTCTCTGACACCACCGCCAGAGAGTCCAGCTCCAGCCCCACAATGTCATTGGCCTTACGGAACAGTTTGTTGAGTATGTTAGCGTCCGCTACCCTCAACCTGCTGCCCCAGCATGCAACAACATACAGGATAGCACTGGCCACCACAGACTCATAAAACATCTTCAGCATTGTCCGGCAGATGTTGAAGGACCTCAGCCTCCTCAGAAAATAGAGGCGGCTCTGGCTCTTCCTATACAGAGCTTGAGTGTAGCCCAGTCCAGTTTGTTGTCCATGTGTACTCCAGGTACTTGTAATCCTCTACAATGTCCACACTAACCCCCTGGATGGAAACCGGGGTCACTGGTGCCTTGGCCCTTCGTAGGTCTACAACCAGCTCCTTAGACTTTGTCACATTGAGCTGCAGATGGTTCTGCTCACACCATGATTTCCCCACCACAGCCCTGTACTCCGTCTCATCACCACCGCTGATACATCCCACCACAGCAGAGTCATCAGAAAACTTCTGAATGTGGCAGGACTGTGTGGTGGCTGAAGTCCGTGTTGTTGACCACGCTGTCCGACACACAGTGCTGCAGGCACACATGCTGTGGTCTGCCAGTCAGGTAGTCCACAATCCAGGACACGAGGTGGGCATCCACCATGCCAGCTTCTCACCCAGCAGGGCTGGCCGGATGGTGTTGAAAGCACTGGAGAAGTCAAAAAACATGATCCTCACCGTGCTTGCTGGCTTGTCCAGGTGGGTGTGGATGCAGTTCAGCAGGAAGATGATGGCATCCTCAACTCCCAGCCGGGGCTGGTAGGCAAACTGAAGGGGGTCCAGGAGGGGTCAGACCATTGGCCGCAGCTGTTCCAGCAAAAGTCTCTCCAGGGTCTTCATTCTGTGGGAGGTCAGTGCCACCGATCTATAGTCCTTTGTGCCATTGGGACGCGGCGTCTTCGGCACAGGACCGAGGCAAGATGTCTTCCACAGAACAGGGACCCTTTGAAGACTCAGGCTCAGGTTGGTCTCCATGAGGCTCACAGAATATATCCCAGTTTGTCACTTCAAAACATTCCTGCAGTGTTTCATAGGCCTCCTCTGACCATCTCCTCACTGTTCTTGTGGTCGCAGGCTGCCTTTTAACCAGAGGCACATAGCAGGGTTTGAGGTGAACCAGGTTGTGGTCTGACCTACCCGGGGGGGAGGGGGGGAACAGCTGTATTCGTCCTTAACGTTAGCATACAGCAGGTCCAGTGTCCTCTCATCTCTAGTAGGACAATTCACATACTGGGTAAAATTAGTCAGTGTTGTTGAAACACTGACATGGTTGAAGTCACCCGAGATTAATATGAGTGCACTCGGATGTTGAGTCTGGAGTTGTGCTATGGCGGTGTGAATGGCGTTGCACGCCGATGCAGGGTTAGCAGAGGGGGGGTTGTAAACAGCCACAACAATGGCATGTGAGAATTCACGTGGCAGATAATATGGCCGGAGTCCCACAGCTAACAGTTCAATGTCCGGGCTACAGATACTCTGCTTGATAGTAACGTGACCAGGGTTACACCATCTGTTGTTAACCAGAATAGCAAGCCCGCCGCCTTTCTGCTTACCGCTCCCGGTGTGATCCCTGTCGGCCCGAACAGTCTGAAAGCCGTCAATGGAAACGTTATGATCCGGGATATCCTGGTGTAGCCATGTCTCTGAGAAGCACATCAAACTACACTCAGCGATCAGCTGTTCCCTGGTGTAAACAATGCGGCCAAACAGCTGATCTGCAGCGGTGCCCTGACCGAGTAGTAACTTCCAAGGCGAAAAAAAGTACTAAAACACTTTCTACTCTCATCTTCGTAAAGAGCGTAGTTTAAATTATACTTACACACAAGTTACTCAAGTTTGGAAGAAAAGGGAAAGCTAAAAGTTGGAAAAAGTAAGACGATGAGACAGAGCTACGGCAACAAGCAGCATGCACGTTGGCGCATGCGCACTACACTGTGAGCTTTAAAGGTGCTGGCGGGCGGATTTTGTTACCTTCGGACAGGGTCAGGCTACTGTAGCTGTTTCCCCTGTTTCCAGTCGTTGTGCTAAACTAAGGTAACTGTCTTCTAGCTGTAGCTTCATATTTACTGTACAGAAATGAGAGTGGTATCAATCTTATCTAACTCTTGGAAAGAAGGTTAATAAGCCAATAACTTCCCAAAGTGTCAAACTATTCCTTTAAGGTAATAAGTAAGCAATGTTTCTACAATCTAGCAGAGAAACACTAATTTCAACAATTGCTAATTCTGAAATCACCCTCTAAAATTATTGTCTGTCACAGAATTTCAGTGATTCCAAAACCTCAAAGCCAAGGTGGTGGCCATGGTGATTTCTATCATAAACAGAACCCAAAAGGGACCTTGGTCGGCATTTCACCTTATTTTTCTTGAGTGCAATAGAACAACAAAGAACGGATTTGATCTTAGGGTCTGTGAGGAGTTGTGAGAGTGTTTGTGCCACTCATTCTGAAAGCCTCATGTCTAACCCTCTATTTTACAAGAGGTTAGCACAGGAGGCCAATTAATCTCCCTCTCACATCTTTGTTGTAGCCAAAAGGGTATACAAAATACATCTACAGTTTCAGGGACACGTGGGGAGAGTTGACCTAAGGGACCCATTCTCAAGCTTTTCCCCAGACCGGTAACAAAAGGAAAAGAAGAATAATGCATCCCAGAGACTGTCCAAGAGCCACAGACCCTCCCTCCTTCACAATAGACTTCTCCTGAATCGCCTTTCTTTTCAGATCAGAGAAAACAGCCTTTGGTGATAAAAGATTAATAACATAAACAATCTGTCCAGCCAAATTTGCTTCAAGTTGAATGGTAAGATTTACAAAGCGTGCAGAAAGATGCTGTAGAATAAACACATTAACAAGTATTACAAACTTCTTAAGGTGATCCTCCAGGTACAACCTGGTCTAGTTGAATTCAATTCAATTAAATAAAAGCAAGATAGCTCATCCACACATTTAATTATCTCACTAGTACAATAATGATGTCAAACAAAGACATCAAAACACCCCAAAAAGAAAGATTTTTGATTGGCTTCGCTCATTTTCATATGGTGAGCCTGGAGTAGTGGTTTTAAGGATCTGGAGTAGCATCTTCATTCTGGCGAATCATGAGTATGTTGTACTTCTACATATCATATATTACCTCTTAAGGATAATGCCCTGTTTGTGTTTAACATCATCATTTAAATTCAAGGCTGAGGGCTTCATTCGGTCTTGTTCTGAGATAAGCTGGAAATATAGAACCATCACTACTGATAGTTTTAGTTAATGCTCTCCATCATAAAAGTAGGGCACGAGAGCTCTGGGAGCCAAACATTGAAAATAATGCACTGCACTGAAGGCTTTGGCTTGCACATCTTGGAAGCCAAAGCACTTAACAAGTGTCCCAAAATGACTTTGCATCACTTTCCCACACTCTTTTAAATCTTCTAATATCTTCACCTCTTCCTTTACTCCAAGATATCTGACTTTTCCTCCAAAGAGTGCCTTTCCTCACCCTGTTATACCTCCCTGCCCATCATGTGTCTCCATATGAAATGATCCATGATAACAAAAGCCCACCTCTCTTGATCTTGCTGACAGAAAACCTTTCAGGAGATGAACAAAAAAGAGAAAACAAAGAAGAGAAGATGAATCAAACAAAGCAGGGATATGACAGGTTGAAACAGAAACAAAGACAGTAAAAACACAAGGTACAGTAGTGCTATCAAGCTGGTTACTCGTAGAGTAAGTGCTATAGCTATCAGATGTGATGAGAGAAGCTGGTCAAGAACAACAAAAAACATCTTCCCAGATTTACACTCATCATCTCTTCCCTAACACCTCAACTTTCATTCTTAAAGCTGCAATAATTGATATTTAATAGTGATGTAGAAGTGATGAACCTACAGAGAATTATCACCTGAATCTGCAGCTCCCCTCGGCTTTACAGCGAGTTTCAACTCATTGTTGTTTAGCCCACAACTTTAGTGTTTTGGTTCACCCTCAAAGTTATCATAGCAGGCGTCTAATAACCCACTGTACACTACCTGCTCAGCACTAAACAGCAGACAGACAAAGTTAGCAACTAGCTGGTGAAGATAGTGGAGCATTTAGCAGCTAAAGAGACATATTTCACCCAGGAGACCAAAAACAGAGCTGAAAGAGAGTGAATATTGGACTTACATTTGCCAAGCGACCAGAGACACAGCTCTAAATGAATGATAATGTTACTCTGTAACTGCTGGATGTGTAAATAAGCAACTGTTTGCTAACTAGTTCGCCAAATATCAACTTATAAAGGTGATGATGTGTCAATGTTGTGTTCACAACTTTGTTCCGCTGCCCCCAAGTGGCCCAAAAAAATAATAATATCTGCTATTGCAGGTTTAAGGAATGTAATTTAAAACCTACCACTTAGATTTCTCAAACCATTTCAGTTTTAATAAGAGTAAGCGCCTCCTGCTCAGAGATTTATTACTGCTGAAAGTCAATAGTAGCACGCAAGACATCCTGCAGATCATCCAATTGACCTTTTTCAGTGATTTATGTCAGTCATGGTGGAAACTGCTGATAATGTCAGCACCAAATATTGAAGCTAATCCTTAAGGTTATTTACACATGTAAATATTAAATAAGAAATACTAAACTATGTAAAGACAAAATCTATCTGGGTCACAGTTGATTTCACCTCTAAGCTTAAGTATGAATATACTGATAGAATTTATAAATGGAAAACAAAACCCTCCATGAACCCAGCAACTTAATACTCCATTACATCAGCATTCTGTAAACAGTAAAACAGTGAAAACCAAATATTTTTGTGTATCAAAAGATTAACTTTTCCCAACATAAAGGTCAGCATTTCATTAATAAATAAAATTGAGCTTCAATTAGCCCTACAATTTTACTCTCCAAAATAACAGCATTCAGCTCTTTCACATCATGCAGTGCTTATGCTCAGGTACTGAGAATACATATTACTTTGTGGGTAGCCACAGCTGTTCATCTATGGCATTGAGTTCATGTATTTCTGCCATACTTTACCAAAACTAAATGATATTTCTGAAGCTGGAGATAAAGTAAATGGAACAAATGTCATCAGTCACTCTAAACTAAAATCGGACCTTGATCTTATCATGTTGCTCTCCTTAATTTCATAATGCTCCAGGAGACGTTATATTTGACATGATTACCCTGACATGAAGTAATCTAATGAAGTCAAAGGGGCACAGGAAACATGGTGGAGCAACCAGATATTTGATATTTAACCAATCACTAACCCAATCATTTCAGTGAAATATATTTAAGGTTTTCTATTGCAATATTTGAACACAAGATTTTAAAATGTTAATATAATGCTTACTAATCAAAAAGCCCAATCCATAGTCTACAAAATTCTTGAGGGAAAAAAGAACATGAATGCGCATATTTTAATATTTCCATCAATTTCTCTTCCTCACTGAGTGAGAACTCTGATACAATCTTACAAGGAGGCAGAACTGCTGAAAGTACTGTAAATAGCCCAGTTTTCTCTTTCTAATTGCCCTAAGCAAAAGAAACGTTTAATGAGCTCTAAAGACATACTGTATTTTAAATGACAAAAGGGAAATGAGAACCAACTTTAGTTAAGAGGAAAGAATAAAGAGAGCTGCTTTCAGCCTTGAGGGTCATGACAGAGGAATGAAGAGAGGGATTACAGTAAAAATAGAAAGGAATGGGGGGTTGAGAGAAAGACTCAAAGGAAGATTATAGTAAAGTGAATGTGTGCCAGACAAGGGGAGTAAGGCGTGAGGTACAACAGCGGAGGAAAATGTCTCTCTGTGGTTTGTGTTGTGCCTCTGAGTGTAGAGCAGAAGGGATGTTCTGGTGACTCTCAGCATATTGACAAGCTTCTGATGCGAACGCTAACTGTAGATCCAATCTTGCCGCATCTCTGTTTACTCTGGGGATTAAATTAAAGAACACAGCATCCAATTTCATACCTGGCTTCCCGCACCACCATTCACAATGTGACATTTACTTGCTAGCATGATGCCCTTTCTCTCTTCCTCTCCCTTTGACTCCCACTCTCTCTCTACTCATAGATAATAAACTGTGTAGCAAACAAGGATGGCTAAGAGCAGAAATGATGCCAATTTTACACAGAATGGAAATATGTTTGCTTATGTGATTATCCATGAAGTTGTTCCCCTTCCCCCACACTTGGAGACTGAACTATTTCTCTACTGCCAGAGACAAATAGCTTATTCTGTCCCAGCTTTTATTGTTTGCATTATCAGCTGGATCTGCATTAAGGTACCCTGCTTAGTGGATAGCTGCGCTGCACAGATAAAGATGGCAATTAGCTGCCAGTAGTTGAGGATTGCACTATCCATTATGAGAAACCTTTGGCCCCAAGAGCAGAATTATTTGAAAAGTGTGGCTTCAATGTGAGATATCTGCTGTGGGGGGGGGGGACACTTTCTATTACAAACTGATTCATAACACGTGCATGTACACACAAAACAGCTAGAGAACTTCTATCTGGGGCCAAGCAGCATCCAGAAATAAGCGAGTCAACCTTTTTTTCTGGGATATTGTGTTGGAGAGCCTGGAGAGATGCTCCATCAAGCAACATGTTTAATATTTACATTGAGTCAAATCATTTCCTCTAATGTGAAAGGTTTGCTAATACTGCTGATCCCAATGAGAATTAATGGACCAGTTTGTATCTTACTGAACATTTCAGCTGCTTTCACCCAATTTATTATTTTTTTTTAACTCGTTGGGCCTTATGGTTGAGTCAATTTTGCTCTCACGTACACTGTGCCATATAAAATAGTGAATATGTGTGTGCCACTGCCTCTAACTTACAACACAAGCGAACTATACCTGATAACCCCAAAGTGGGAGACAGCTCATGTAAATGAGTGGCTGGTACAGAAAGCTAAATATTTTGCAAGACAAAGCAAAGATATTATTTTTCAGGAGCCTGTACATGTAAAATGTAGGTTTCTATGGAGAGTGGAGTCTACTTTCTGCCCTCCAGCAGTCAGACATTTCTTAATGCAGCTTTAACACAAACACATCACAGCAACCAACTATCATCATCTCTATCATTCCTCAAGTTTTAGAATTGATAACAGTACAGGCCATTAGCTTTCAGTGTACTTAGCTGTTATTCCTTCCTAATGATGCTTTACATCACAAGTGGTGTAAGCAGAAGATGCCTTGATGACTCATCTTGAGACATTACCTGAAGGAAAACTAAAAGATTACTATTCCTTACAGCTTATTAAAAGGAAATTCAACAAAGTAGGTTTTCTGCAACAAAATATCAGCCCAGTTAAACTGAAAAAAGTCAATTCAATCAACAACAAATTACCACAATAAATACCAGCGAGTGGGAAAATCAATTTGGCTTTATTTGACTGATGCAGGCAATGTGTGTTGTTTGTTAGTGGTAAAATGTGTGTTCGATATTTGTTTTTTCTTTCTGTGGGCACTCCTGGGCTTCATCGGCACTGAATGCTTCAAAGCCACTTTGACATCACACCATCAGTCCTCCTATTCCTTTAACTCAAACTCATCAAGGTCTTGGTTCAAAACCTCACATACTTTTACTGGCTTATGTACACAGTTTTTTATCGCCTTATTCTTTGTACATATACCTGACTATCAGGGATGAGAGAACACAAATCCTTTTATGAACCTTATACCACAAAAAATGCACTTTGCGTTCTTGCTGAACACAGCTTACTTGTTGAATGGAGCAGTGTCTTGGACGGATGCTCTGACTTAAAAAAAAAAAAATGCTCCAAACTTTCGGCAAAATCAGGCTTTGTATGATTTTCTTTTGGTAGATTTCATCAGAAAATAATTCTGGATTGGTTGCTTTGAAATATAACACCTATCACATGATTTCAGGACAGTGCTTCAAAAGGACTCCTCTTAACTATGAACTTGGCAACCCTAGGGGGAATGAGAGCAGCAAAGAGATCACAAACTGTATTTTCAAGAGAGCTTGCATCATAGCCTTAATAATCTCAGAATCCTTACAGATGTGATGGAGAAAGACAGTACCCGTCCAATTCTTATTAAGAACTGATCCACCTTTTATTAAGAGCTTCTTTATGGGATTTCCCTCTGGCTCAGCAGTGTGAACTGACTGATATGCTCCACTGCAGAGGACCTGAGGACCTCTACCGATTTGGCTTCAATTAGAGGCTGTTGGAGACCGACACCCCTGGCAGGTTGTGAGGTTTTCCGTGCTGAGTTAAAGGTAAGGAAGATATGGTGACAAAAATTCACTGAGGTGCAAACATGTGCGGCATGTTACCTTTCAAATGACAGCTGGCAGGGCAACTTTTTAAAGTTCAGTTATTATTATTTGTTTTGAGTAGGGGTGTAAGGATTCCACAAAAAAAGCACTGTTTGCTTCAGCTTTTTGTTTTTGCCTCTTTTTAACTGCAAGTTCAACGATTGTTATCAGTCTTGATTGATGAAGGTTTGTCAAAAAACAAAAAGACAATTACAACAAAAACAAGGATAATAATCTAATAATCTACATGACCTTCAATAAAATTATTTTTTTCTAAAATACTTACAGTTAAGGCTGCAACTAACGATTATTATGAGTACTGATTAACCTGAAACATCAGAAAATAACGAAAAATGCCCATCACAATCTACTGGAGCCCAAACTGCCATATTTTTTTTTGTCTTACCCACTCACTGAAACCCCAAGAAAAAGAAAGAAAGAAAGAAAAAATCCTCACTTTTGAGAAGATAGAAATCCCACGTTTTAAGGCTGGTAGAGTATATGGTTATATTTAGTTTGTTACAATTCTTCCACTCAACATGATGAAAATATTTCCCTGTTTAGTTTTAGTCTGTTAGGTTTTGTGCATAAAACCTTTCCAGAAAAAAGGTCAACAGGTCTTGAAAAAAAAAAATGCTAGATGACCTTTCTGCTCTTTTGAGCCTCGAGCAAAACGCTGACACTCACCAAACATGTTGCCAATATGCCCGTTTCTCGTCAAAGGCCGCAGCTCATTCTTGCCCCAGGCGAAGCGCTTGTAGTTGTCCCAGGCAAACTTCATCATCTGCAACATAAACAGAGGGCAGACATGCCGGTCACTGGACTGCAAAGCAACACACCTCCAAAGCAAGACATAATTAAATTGATGTAGCTCAAGGCAAAGGGAATGATAGCTTATTGATCAGACTGGATTAAGGACAATCATGGTATTAACACACATAAACCACACCGTGGTTAAACGATAAGATTGACATTTCCCCTGCAGCTATTCTTCCTAAATTCAAGATTGAATGATGTCAGTAGATGAAAAGCAAGTTTATTAGATAAGAACGCATCTTGGAGAAGAAAGTATTTTTGAAATTGATGCTCTGTACTCCTCCCCAACTGCAATTGAAAAAAATGATCTGGATGTGATTTGCAAAGAGGAAGGAAACTGTCTTTGATGCAGTAAAACAGAGAGCACATATGAACAATGCATATATATCTTGAAATAAATTGAAAACTAATTCCAGCTGCAAGTAGACGAGTATACTTGACTCAAGTGCTTTCAACAAGAACATGTTCATGAAATTCAATTATCTTCAGCACACTAAAACAAACTGAGGGTACCCTCCATGCAGTCTGTCGAAAGATGGACAGATAGTCCAGGATTAGATTTTTCCCCACTCTGGATTTACACAGTAACACAGTGTCATCTCTGTTATCAATACTACATGAGACTCCTCGCTCTCCAGAGGTGGGCTAATATAAGCCTGTGAGAAATAGACCACATGAATCCGATTACCTCTGACAAGGCCTCTAGCAGAAAATCCTCTCACCTTAAAAAGCTCATTATAGACACCTCAAAGAATACAGAGCTCCAGCCATTTCTCACACAACACAGTTTCCATAAAAGACACATTGTTCAAATAAATGTTAAATGTCCTTCAGGTTCAGGAATACAGCGACTACAGGTCAGGGAGCTGAGATTTGATTAGAGGTGAATTTTATGCCATTAAACTATTTTGAAGCTACTGTGCCAGTTTAATTTGTGATTTGGCATTTGTGGCGCACCACACATTAAAGCACTATGTACTAAAAAACATTCATAGATCAGAAGAAACAACACAATCAGCAATAGGGTCATCTTTGTTGTTTTCTTTTGTTGTTTTTCTTTAAACTAGAGTATGGCATAAAATCTGAAAAAGCAGCATTTTAAACAGTGCTTTTTCCAGTTAGAAAAACAAATACCAATAATGCATGCAGTAGCAATCTCACAGAATGTGGAAAACAAGCACACAATATGATTAAAGGGAATAGCACCAATGAATCTTATGATGGAAATATGTTCACAAAGGTAATCATTTTCTTCAGAATGCGTGGAAGGAACAAAAACAACGAGTGCCAGTCTGATTGTGTCCCGACAGAATGTTCTGCCCCGCAGAATGAAAACCAGCAAAGTTTTATTCGAAGCTTACTCCATCTTTTCTAATGCTAGCCTGTCTCGCTCCCTTGGCAGCTTTAAAAGCAAAAGAACAAAAGTAACAGGAAAAAGTGTTTGCACAAAATATGGGATTTGGTAAATGTTAGAACTCTGTGTCCCTCCGTGTCTTCTGAAAGACTGCATGCCATACTGTCTTTGCAGAAATGATCAAATGGATGATGGAACCTGCAAGGGAAGCAGGACTTTACGACCATCATCAAATAAATGTTGGGAAAGTAGAAAACAGGCAGATGGTATGCTCAAACTGCATGACTGTAGGCATAGAAAATGTAAAATGGCAGCATTAATCAGCAATGACATGACTCGAAAGAATGCTAAAGAAAGGATTTAATGCAGGTGGTGCTGCCACTGATATTAACTTTCACTAGACATTTTTTTATTGTTTAATATTAGTTTTTATATAAAATGTCACAAAAAACTGAATAAATTGCCAATCCCTTTATCAAGGGAAAAATGCTAAACTGTCGCTGGTTCTAGCTTCTTGAATGTGATGAATATGAAGTTTTACGAATTCTGGTCAGACAAAACAAGCATTTGGAAGACATCACCTTGGGTTCTAAGAAATTATGATAGGCATTTCTCACTATTTTATGATGTTTTATAGATGACTTATCAAAACAATAAGCAACTGATTAATTAATAATGAAAATAATTCCTTCTAAGATTCTTTTTTTTCTTCAGGAAACTAAATTCACTGCAAGACTTTTCAGGAACTGCAGATACCCTGTACAAGGAAAAGCTTTGTTTGCACAATCAAACTTACACTTCATAAGAATATCTGGCTCAGCTTCCTGTTGCCACACAGTGAGGTTGTTTCATTCAACTGGAGGGAAACCGATATCTGGCACTGTGTCTCCCTGCTGTTGTGCAGTGCAGAGGGTCAAAGTGTGGGAGGACCATGGTCACACAGCCGTAGGATTGCTGGTGTAACAACCCATCATCACAGCACACACACAGTGCTAATCAATAGCTGCAGCCACAGCTGAGCATGCCACCCCCAACGATGCTTCTCCAAGACAGCAAATGGATGAATGATTCATTTACAGGGGCACAAAAAGCAGATACAGACATGATTTGACAGGACACTGACCGTTCTTTGGTTAAACTTATTGGCTGGTTGTTGGGCAGAGGAGGATCAATAACTGAACACAGAGCCAGTGATTAAAATTAATCAGGGATTGACCAGGGATACAACGTGCCAATACCAAGACTTAGGTCAGAAGTCATGCACTGCTGATCATGCACTCAAGGATGGTCACACATCATCACAAAAGCGACACAAGCAGTTGCATAAGTGAATACATTTATGCCGCATCAACTCAAAAGACTTTATTAAAATCGCAGAGGAAGATATTTTCATCATATCCAACAAAAATATAGGAAGAGCCTAAAAAATCCAGAAATCCTAAAATGAATTCAAGGGTGCAGGTTTTTAAAATATTAAAATCAGCTCTTTTTAAATCCACCAAAACTTTAAATAAAGTCTGTTACATCTGTCTACTCTCAGAAATGGTTGAAAGAGCCATGCTTTGCTATACTTCGGTCATCTGAAAATCAACTATATTTCCAGTGTAGGTTGTAACACTCCCAGAGAAAATGACGCCACAGGAGGGTACAATTATATCAGTATTGGTTTTCTCCATCCTAGAAAAGCCCAGCATGGACCCCAAACTGGTCTGCATCGTTTCCCATGCATCGTTCAGAGCAATAGTAAGGCTCTCTGGACAGAAAAGTAGAACAGCACAGGTGTATAACAGAAAGAAGATAAAGTACAGCATGAAAAATAACCTTGATAATCTGCTGTGCCAACATTAAAAGTAGAATAGTTTAGGGCTAAATCCTAAAAAATTAAGAGTGTTAATGTGACAGTTTTTAAGATCACCAAGTATAAAACCACGAAAAAACGTTATCTCTACATGTGCATCAGACTCTGTCAATAGTACAATATGTGCAATCACCGCAGGGTTATGAATTGGGCTTGCACGAATGATGAAACCTTGGTTATATAACTTGAATTTGTTTTGTTTGACTGAATGTGTGGATCTGCCTTTTGCACACTAAGAACAAGATGTTTCTTTTTGATAGATGTGTGTTTTCAAAACTCAAGGTTATAATCAACCTCTCTTTATGTTTCTGAGTCTGTTGGATCCACATTTGCTACCACCATGACCACTTATGTGCACAGAAACTCTCAAAAGGTGCATAATCACAGATTGCCAGTGACGGAGAGGGGGCTGATATGTAAATTTGTGAGTCATGTGTGAAAAATCATGGAAGAAAAAGGGATTTCAAATGACGTTAGCAAGAGGTTGAGGATCTTAAAGTGGCATCTATTTGGTCATGTGTTTTTATTGGTTTGGTCATAGCCACTAGTGAGGCTTTTAAAGCTCGTTTCATCCATCACTGCAAAGATGAAACTTATCCAACAAGGTCCATGTTTAACAACTTCAAAGGATGAGGCAGAGGCAAAGAACCATCTGGCACACCGCAGAGACAATCTGAACTAAGGCAGTGATGTAAATAAAAAGACATAACAAGCAACTTCTAAACCAAAAGTACTGTTACAGAGGAAGAGATGGTATAACGATTTGTTGCTGGAGGGAGAGGTCTGAATCTGGAGTTTAGATGAAGGGATAAGTCTTCTGAATGGTAAGGCTGTGCTAATATTTTAATAATCTGACAAACGGCGATCCACAGTAACCACAAACAAAATTAAATTACTGCCATGACCATCGGGTTATTCTCGAAGAATTTAACTTATATGGTTTTCCCTAATGACTTGCTGTAGTTTAGAGTTGACGCTGTGCATCAGCTGTTTCCACTTTTTGGTCTTTGATGAAAAACTATTCCCTGGGACGACATGCTGTATTTCCGATATTGGGCTCTCAGGATTGGCTTCCTAGGTTGGCAATCTTTGGTTCCAAGTCAAAGCTACTCTGCACAGGAAATGCAATGGTCTTTTGGAAGCTGCAGCTTAATGACACTGGTGAGAAGTGCAGATAAATTGATTACCAGCTACTTTCCACACAAGCAAAATATATCTTATCTAAACTAGAACACTTTCCTGACTGAAGTTCAGATTTGTGTAGCTCTGGTAGGCTGCCTTGAGAATTCACATTCACTGTGGTTATAGCTAATGAGCTAACAGTGTGGGCTGCACCACCAGTGAAGATCACTACACTGGTCCATTGTAAACATGGTACTGGTAGCTGGGCTTGGACTCAGTGGCCCTCGCGTGGCCCAGGAGAGATTGATATACAGACATTAAATGGTGGGCTAACTAATTAGAACAGATCTTCTGCTTAAGGCACAGCAACAGACACACACACACACCCCCCCCACCATTACTACTGCTGCGGCAGACAAGAACTGAGCTGCATCCTGCTAACTAAGCTGTATTTCAGCATGGTCTTAAATTTGTACATGTTTATTATATAATTCTAGGAAACAACAGCAAAACAAGACATGGTTCATTTTTTAATAGTAAAACTAGAAACTTTTGTGGGAAAAAAGAAAGATGCTGAAAGAGATAAAAAATAAATAAGCCTTCAGGAAATATTTCTGACTCCTTTGTTTTTGGTGTGTTACAGCCTTAAAGAAGAGCCTCAGTGTAGTGCAGTGTCGTGGTCATACAACACGGAAATACACTTCCAGGGTTATAAGTATGCATCCCACTGGGACCGTCCATGTTGAAAATGTACGCACTTGTGTTACCATCTGGCACTTCGGATAAGAGCATCCATCAAACAACATGCAGTATGAGACCAGAAGCAAGCCTTTCCTAAGTTAGTCATGCTTCTACTCTCATGACCAACTTGTCACTGACTTCACCAAAGTCCACCCTGGAAAGAACTGATATGAAGCTCCTGCATGTAAGCATGCTGTGTCTTAGTAGTGAAGATAAGAAAAATAAAATTTCAGCTTTGACCAGCACGGTTTATTATCTATTGTAGAGCAACAGAAAGCCATCCTAATTTAGAGAAGAGAAAACACAGGTTAAAATCTATTTAACAAGAAAACAAAGAATGAAGGATCACAATGTAAGTGTGGGGGTGGGTATAGGTATGGGTAGCTGTCAGCTGCAGAGGGAGAGGTGGTGGAGTGGCTCAGGTGAGCAGCATCAAGGAGAGGTAATTTGCACAGCTGAAACTGGTTAATTAATTATGCTCTCCCTAAATACAGTAGCATGCTGGACCTGAGGGCCGAGCCATGACAGCCAGCCAGGGAGGCTGGTTTTTCTGTGCACAGGATTCAAAGAGGAAGAAGCAGAAGCAGAAGCAGAGGCGCAGTCGCAGGAACGGCTGATGCTGGAGGAAAAGACTGTGTTTGGAGAAAAGAAACCAATAAAGAACATTGCATGCAAGTGTGGTCTCAGTGTGTGTCTCAGAGCCAGTGAGATGTTGAGGTTTGTTAAGTTTGTCTGAACAAACTCAACTACCACATGGCAAGGCAGCTGTTTAGAAACCACTTGCCTTAATCACACTACAGTCCAAAAACAGCAGTTGCATCAAAATCTGATGACAGCTGATGCCATCTTTTTTTAATATTTAACTGTACTTTAAGTCAGCCAATCTGGTCCTAAGATGCTCTCAAACTGAGACATGTAGGGTGATTAGATTCTATTTAGATTTTCTTTATTAATTTACTGGACAGGGACAATGCTCAGACTCCCTAAAAGTAGAATAAAATGGCACATCTTACCAAATGAATACAAAAACCATAACAAATATACACAAGATAGAACAGTACACATTCACCACTACATAATGCCACATGGCAGTTAGCTTTAATCCATACAAAAAGAACAAAAACATGCAAGGAAAGGAAAGGAAAGAATAAGCAGAAGATGTCCACAGTTTGATAATTAAGGAGCCACAGCTTCAACCAGTCAGTGAAAGAAAGCTTATGGGGACTCCATTCTTCATTGTTTTTGCTATGCACAAGCTAACTGTGTGCTTCTACATTTAAATATGTGAAATGCCAGCTCAGTGCACAATGCGCCCCCTCTTCTCAAAACATTGACAGAGATCTGTGTAAACCATGCTGACCACAGTACCTCTTTCTTAGCTAAAACAATACAGATCATTTCATAACACAAGAGTTTTATAAATATACATAAAGCATGCCTCAAAGCACACTTGACATGTTCCCACCCTGCATATTTAGTAATGAAGTAATGTTTGGTTCCACGAGTGAGGCATTCCTTTAATCTGAGGAGGCTTTGGGTGGATCATGGATAATAAATCACCCCCAGCACCCTGGCATGGCAGCCCCAAGACACTGCCGCGTTAACGAGGTGCTGTGTCATCACCTAAAACCAAGGAGACCTTTGGCAGAGAAGACACAGAATCAGCTTTCTCCCACAGTTTCTCCCTGAACTTCCCACCTTAACTTGCACATCTTCCCCCCTCACACTTCCTCCAGCTTCCAGTATTAGACCTGCTCTGGAGCACAGCCATTTCCTGCCTATTAAAACTACATTTATGGTGAGCGGTGACGGAGCCTTGTAGGTCTGTGAAGGCCAATGAGGTCTCATGCTGAGTCAGCACAACACTGTGGTCGATTACAAGCAAGTCCCGCAACAAGATTGTTGGACAACCTGGCAGCACTGAGCTGCAGATCATTCATGCATGGAATTAATGAATGTCTGGAATAAAATCAGCTGACCACATCTATTGAACACAAGGGCATAGGTCTGGTTCAGAAGTGTTTCACACAGTTCTGTGCTATCTTTGACGTTTAATTCTCACATCTTTTAAAAAGAATATTCTATAACTGTAAATAAAAATATAGATTCAATTATTTATTTATTTTTACCCAAAAAACAGTCGCCAGTATTTTTTTTTCAGCCCTGAGTAGTGTCTGCAGGTATCCCTTTCAGGAAGCATACAGCCTCAACGACCATTGAGCATATATTAATAATTAAAGGTGACTCAGATCAGTATATTAATATTTTTATCAACTCAAATCTTCTATTATCTGGATTATGGCAGCTGGACAGTAAGAGAAAAATGTTCAGAGACTTCAGAAAGTATACAAATAATAATAAAATTATTTTAAAAAGTATAAAATATAAAAGTGAGGGGGACAAAAATAGGATTTGAAAAGTGAGGGGGGCATGTCCCCCCATCCCCAGTGGAAATTACACTCTTGATTGAATATATTTGTTGTATTATGTATTATGAGGAGAGCATGAAGGCTATTCACAACTCCTACTCTTGTGTAAAGCTACAAAATATGCAAAGTAACGGTACACCCAAATCACAACAGATTTCAGATTAGAATATGTCTGCACAGTCCTTGTAATTAACAAAAATAGAGTCAGCAAGCCTTGGTACGCTCAGAAATTCTAAGACCCAGCTGCAATACACATAATTTGAACAAATAACTCATAACTGATGCGCACACCTGGACTTGAACTGGAAGCTTCAGATTTGTTTTTGCAGATAACAACCAGAGAATTAGCTTCCATGGTGTTTATCTGATTGATTTTCTGATGTATTATTTTCAAGCCAACTATCGGTAGCTATCTTTAAAAAACATCTTTTATTACATATAGAAAATTGTAACTAATGGAATTGAAATCAATGTTAGTCTTCACAATGAAAATTCACTCTGGAGTTTGTACAATATGTGCACATATGTATTTGCCTGTATCCCTCTCTCTCTCTCTCTCTCTCTCTCTGGCAGGTGTCCTCACCACTCTCTCCAAAAGGGATCATTAGGAGACATATGTGGCCTGTGCCAAGTCGTCTCCTGAGCGTCTCCCACTGATGGGTTGAGAGTTCCAAAGCGCCATGAAAGATTCATGCCAAGAGAGAGAATCGCCACAAGGAGCCTATTAAAATGTCTGGACTTGGGTCTTGAATTGTTGGGGAGGTAGACCTGGAGTATTAACGTGCCTAAATGGCCCCAGTAGAGCCAGCTGATGATGAGTAATGAAGAGAAAGAGAGATATGACAGAGTTGTGAATAGATCTAACTATGGCTTTAAAACTGTATTCAAGGAAGTTAGTATCAGAATCATATTGTACATTTTAGTCTTTAAGCTGGGCAAACACTGCATTTTTTAATGATCTTGTACGTTGTATTAACTCACACTACGCATTTTAATCTGCGTTTCTGCACAGCCAGAACCTGCGACTTTCACACTCACATTGTACAGATTAATGGTTGGTGCTCACCCTGAACGTAAACAATGATTCCCCCAGTTGGTTTTATCCATTGACAATTCCAATGAAGTTTATTCAAACAAGATGGCTACCTCTTCAACAACGTTGGCAAAAAGAGAGAAAGGCGGCATTACTTTGTGACAATATGGTCTGTCTGTTCTGCAGCATTCAGTTCAAGTTAAATTTTATATCACAGCAGTTTCAAGACTACAATTTAGCCTTTGGACAGTAGCTACATGGGAAATCTGACAGTTGAACTGCTTAAACTGGAAGACAGCCGACAAAAATTTCTGAGCCCAATCGTTGATCAATCAGGCAATTAAATCAGGTGACCCCCTCAAACTACATGTCAAACGACAGCCAATCTGGCAGAAATTGAGACCAATTCTGACCAATTTTTCAGTGTCTGCCTAGATTTGGTGAAAATAGGGCAGAGAATTATCAGCAAATATGTTCATAAACATATCTCTCTTTAAAGCGCTTGTATATTTTTAATAAAACACTATTTTTCAAGATAGTGAAATTAACTACTGGGTGTAAAAATGTATTGACTTTGTATTCTAAGAGAGAGTTTGGGAGTTGTCTCGAGAATTGCAGTAGTTAAAACCTTTTCCTTGAGGCAGCGTCTAATTGCTATTAAAAGGAACTGCAGCTTAAGAGATTTCCACACTGACATAAAGCTGCTCTAATTAATATATTTCTATTAACAATATTTGAAATGATTATATATATATAAAAAAATGTAAATGTAAAACAAGTCAATCGTAGTGATGAAACCACAGAAAATTATTCCCCAACTCTACAGTTCCCCTGCAGTTCTTTGAGCTCATTGTTTTGGTTTTATGGCCATAACTTTACTGTTCTGATTCACTCACTGCTCTCATCAGCGTCATTTCAAGATGCAGCAGGTAGCTGTTTTCAGCATATAAGCTCTAAAAGCCAACTGTACGCTACCTACCCAGCACTAAACAGCAAACTGAAAAAGTTAGCAACTACCTGGTGAATATAGTAGAGCATTTAGCAGCTAAAGAACCAGATATTTCCCACAGGAGTTAGTGGAGACCAAAAACAGAACTAAGAGGAGAAGAAATATTGGACTTAAATTCGCCAGGTGTACAACTTCGGATGAATTCCAGTGATGCCCTGTATCTGCTGGATACGTAAATAGGTATTTGTTTGCTAATTATAACAACTTATGGTGATAATACTGTATGTCAATCTGTGTTGAATTAATCAATGAATCAGGCTTAAGCATAGAGGTGTGGTGGTTGCCGCCCACACTTTATGAACATAGGTGTAAGCCCAAACAGAATCAAAAAGAGCAATTGTTTATAAATATACAAAATATACAAAAATGTTTTCAGTAAGTAAATGAAGGTGAAAGTTATTAAAATGTATAAAAAATAATAATTAGCTACAAATGCCACATACATTATGAAGAAAATGTCTGCATACTAAGAAACAGCAGTCACTGTTTAGAGTGACAACTTGACTGAAACACTGGATTAACACTTGTTTTTTTTTCGAGCTGCTCTTTCTTTCAAGCATTCATTGCATTACAGTCCAAAGTGATGTTTGTCTGCACAAGAGCTCTCAAGTCTCCAGTCAAACAGTTTTCCTTCCTTTCAGTTACCTTGGATCACCGAGCAGGCCCAATCAATAGGCCTTGCCAGTAAAGTTGAAGGAATCTGAAGGAGCGGAGAGCTGAGTGGTCTCTAAACTTAGTGGAGTAACAGGAACTTTCAAAAGAAACATCGCACACCTATTAATTCTCCAGAAAACCCCTAACCTGCTGCCCCCACCTCTCACTCATCTTGCTGACAGCAGCTCTCTCTTCAAAAACAAGCTAGTAATGAAACTGCAAATACAAACCATTACAGAGCTTTTAGAGTATTATTAGAAAGAGTAAGGCAGAAGATAGAGCAGCAGGTGGAAAGGGTAGCGAAAGAAGGACAAACAGAGGAGAGGGAAGTAATTTGTCTGCGAGAAATTGCCAATTTGAGTGGGCTGCCTGGGGATAGGGTTCCACTCTGGGAACCACAGTGTCTTGTGAGGATCATAATAGTGAGCCCACCATGCTTATTAAAAATTAATCCAGAATGTCGCCCCTGTAGAAAACTTCAAACAATGCCACAGGCCTCACCACCCATCTGTAGGTGTTTCCACTAAGTAGCAACCAAAGGAAGACTTTTACTGTAAGTTAATTTGAGAGGAAGATGTACAAGTAGATCAGATCTAACTCAAATGCACCAGGGAGAGAAAAAGGGAGCCCCATTAATAGATTTATCAAGGTAAGATGAAGAAGTTCTTTTCTGATGAAGTGAGACTGATGACCTGTTTTTATAATCTCACCTGCTTGGTGTCATTTTCAGATTAATTTCACCTTGAGTCTGCACCCTGATAGGAAAAACCAACCACCCACATCACAGTGTGCAAATGATAACTGTGTGCACGTAGTGTGTTAGACTGAGGTTAAGTCTACTTCTGTGAGCAACCAAAAATCACACAAGAGTACCAGAATTTACTGTACGTTTTCCTGTGGTGAGTTGACCATCCTGACATTGTGCACGTCTGCAGCACTGGTAAATTAGGCCAGAGAAAACCCTTCAGACAGCTGACTGGTTCGCCCACTACTGTTGCTGAGAGAGCAACTGAATCAGTTCTGACTCTCTCAATGATTTGTTAGTATGGGAATTTATATGTGTGAAACAGGAATCAACTGAGAAACACTGTCAAGTTGGCCAGTAAAATTGTTGAGCAGCAGCCTCCCTTTGTCAGACCATTTTTATCCATCAAATCACACAGAGAGCAAAATTCCTCTCAGCAAATGCGGATCATGCTCTGTTTAAGGAATTGGTTGCAATCACTGCAGTAGGGCTGCAACGATTAGTTGATTAATCGACTGAAAGAAAATTAATCAGCAACTGTTTTTAACATTGATTAATCGCTTCAGTAATTTTTCAACAGCACAAACATTTGCTGGTTCAAGCTTCTCAAATGTGAGGATTTGCAGCTTTTCTTTCTCATGTATGATAGTAAATTAAATATCTTTGGACTATTGGTCGGACAAATTAAGCAATTTCAAGGCATCACTTTGGGCTCTGCGAGGTTGTGATGGCCTACTTTTTGACATGTATTAGACTAAACGAATTAACGATTAATCAAGAACATAATCAGAAGATTAATTGATAATGAAAATCGTTAGCTGTTTCCCACAGAGCCTAGTACTTAATTTTATTCTGCATTTTATCTTATCCTTATTGTTACTTGTTCAAGTTTTTATCAGGGACATTTTACTGTATTTTGTTTATTGTATTTGCATATTTAATGTCTTCTATTGTCTTACTGGTTCATTGCAGTATCATTATTTTTAAGTTGTCTTGCTGCAACAAGAAATTCCTCGAGAGACAAAAAATTACCGAACTGAACATCAGAATCACTTTTGCTGCTTACAATAAACATACAGGAATTTTTCTTATTGACACAGAAAAAACAAAAAAACTGAATCTTCTTCCAGACTTTCACAGTAAAGTTTGAGCAGCATTCATTATACTTTTAATTGCTATAGTTCACACTAGCTGACAGGAGTGGCACCAAGGGGAAACAGAAAAGCTTTAATAAGTCATAAGTGTAAAGAGTCTGTGTGCTTTGCTAACAAACTGAAAGAAACACTCACAAAACACATTCACTAACGGTTTGTCACATTGGCTGAGCAAATTTCAAATTCTACTGATCCCTTCCTTTACAGGCTGGTAAGCTTTGAAACACCTTTCTTTCCCCATATGATTCTTCAAACACAGTGGCCAGCCTTTGAACTCATCTGATCAGCCTTACCAATGCAATGGTGAATTAGTTGTGCATGTTTTCCCCCAAAATTGCATTGGATTGCATTTCCACAAAAAATAGCAATGAAACCAATTCATTCATTACATTTCTGTTGATAAGACTCAATTTGCATTCCAAACATTTGTGTTGTTTAATTTGATTAGCATGATGCAGGCCTATCAGATAAAATGAATGAGAAATGAGATCATTTATTGCTGCAATTCATTATTTTCCAAATAAAAATGTCTGCTGCCTGTTTTCTGAACAGAAACAACTAACCACCACCAATACCTTATCCTAAATCATAAATCATGAAACAAGCACTTAATGAAATGGATGAAACAGCAAGGCGCTGCCTTCCATTAGCAAGCATGAAAACCAACAGACCTCCTAAAGTCTAATTTAATAACTGGGCCTGCAGATGCCACGTGTACAGATAAGCAGAAAAACCTCTTGGAGGAACAGTTCTTTAATTTATCAACACTTTCAGACACCAGCAATTTTAAATGCAAGATGCATTTTTGCTGAGCTATGAATGCAGATTGAGGAAAGTTATATATTCCTATTCTTTGCCTTAGAGGTACTGAGGAGACATCAGTCACCTTGCCAGAACTGTTTGACAGCCCTATTCTTTGACTTTAATGAAATCCCAACTCAGAAAAGAGCCAATTTCAATGCTCAGACAATAAACCCTCCACTTCCTTATCCTCTGCCACATTCACACACAGCAGAAGCTACATCTCCCTGCCTACACCCACATCCAGTAAATCCCCAAAATATCATCTTCAATTAAAAACAATGGGAGCCTAAGCTTTTGAGCGGATCATGACTGTATTAACACATCAATACTTCTGTTAGAAATTTTAAAGAAGCATGCAGTGACATCTGGCCTGCTGACATCCGAGTACAGAAACAGATATTCAGTGAATATGTTATTAGAGATTAAGGTCAAAATGGGAGAGCTACAACAGTTAATACAGGTCTTAACTTTTACAGGAATTTTAAAATCATTTAGGAGTTTTTCCATTTCCATAGCTGTCCTTTAAACATGCTAATGACAATAACCATTTGAAAGACAATCATTCCATCCAAAATGATCTAGCCTGGTTCCAGACCTCTGAATCACCGCGTACATCTCAAAATTGTTCTGCAATTTAAAACTGGTCTGATGTTGTGCTCAATGATGGTCATTTCCGGCCTACAAAGCTGATGTGTTATATGAAATCAAATTGAAATCACTGTAGAGAAGGCAATGAAAAAATATTTCATAAGTCACTTTCAAATATAGAATAGATCTAATCACACTGCCTAAGCTTATAGAAAAGTTTTAAATCCTGCAGGGGAAATTGATTGGTATTTTCAGTGACAACATCTAAAACATCTATGCCTGTTTTTGATCTAAAGCAGCACACATTACCATGACTGAATATATTTTTAGCACACCACAACAAATTGTATCATTGGTGTGATGTAAAAGCATTACAGCCCTTTGTAAAGCCTATAGAGGATTATTGATCACTTACGTCTGCAGTATCATTTTTTGAAACACAAACCTGGAGGGGAAAAGAGATTTACAACATCAGACATCACTGTATTTGAAAAATATTATCTGCTTTACAGCAAGGGCCAAGAGCTCACTCAGAAATCTATCTGAGGCACTCAAAGGCTGCAAGCTAAAGGCCATGTTATTGGTGTGACAAACACTTAAATGCCATGCCATCGATCCACTCCAAATGGATTAGAAATCATATATGAGCTCTGCAGTTCTATCATGCTACATAACATCGTGTCCAGAGGTCTTCAGGTGGGGAGAGCTTGTAACCAGAGGCAAAAGCAGCTCAGCGGGAGAACATTTCAATCACAAGTCCAGAATATAAACAGCGAACACAACAGCTAAAGGTGACCCTGTGGTCTATCATAAACTTTCGAGCCCCAGGATTAGTCCGTCTTCCTTACGGTGAAGCCCGCACCCTCAGAAACACCAATCGTATCACCTTGCGGCCCCTCAGATAAAAGCTATTACACAGCTGCAGTAGTTGCAGAGGACTATGGGATGGTATTGAGAGATGGAATGTCAAAGGTTATGGGGAACAAGTTTCTAATAAGTGCTGCCTGATTCTTGAGTGCAGTGACATGCTCTGGTCATCGCTCTATATAGTTCTGTTTGTACATGGAAGGTGAGTGATCAGGTGTAGTAAAATACACAGACGGCTTTATTTCAGAGGCATGACGGGCAAAAGCTCACACCTCAACACAGACAAAGAGGAGTGGAACAAAATGAAGACGGAAATAAAAATCCATAAAGGCCAGTCATGAGATGTGTTAACTGTGATTACTGGTGGTTTATAGGGGCATGCTGCCATAGAGATCACAATCCTTGGAAAGTTGAGCCACGATGGAAACTGGAGAACATGGGTTTGTCTTTAGTTGTTATCTGAGAGAAACGACTGACATTTCAACACAAGGTGTGTCTACAGAGTCAAAATTAAAGGCACAAACAGAGAGCATAAGCATGTCAGGGTTGATTACCTAATGGTCTAAAAACAATCAACAAAACGTTTAAGGAGCCTCCCTTTCCAATGAGGTGGGGCTAAACTAGACTCTAGAGGGCAAGAGAGTTATTTTCTCCAACAGATACCATGACAGCACCTCATTCAGACACACTAATTGACATGAAAACAAACATAGCAATCAAAAACCATACACAAATTTAACATATGTACAGCTTTGGAGATAAGAAAAGTGTGGAAACAGTTGAGGATACTGCCTACAGAAAGATTCTTCAGAGTTAAAGATTCTCCAGATGACTAAAAGGTTCAAAGAGAAAAGTTAAAAACTGACAACAAATTCAATCTTTACACCACTGCAATGGAAAAAGGCATTATTATTGTCAGAGAGAAAGAAGAAATTATTAATTTTCCTTTCCTCTGACATGGTGGGATGTGTTGGCAACCACTTTTCAATCATATGCAACTCCTCTTTCTGGTGTTTCATTACTCAACTGGAAAGGGAGCAAATTCTGAATAAAATAGGAACATAGGCCTAATTTTACAGCCTCAAAGGGGTTCAAATACTTAAGTCTTTCATTTTGAAACCTACTGTATGCTCCCCAACAAATCATTTAATCAAATATTTTAGTTTCTGTTTTGATCCACCAATAGCTTATGAAGCATCAAAAATCATAAGTGCTTAATCATAAGCTTGGAAACCTCCTGCTGTGTTACATACACCTACTCATTCCCGGGGGGGGTTGCAGTCATGGAGTTGTCTCACTGTGACACCATTGTTGTTTATGCAGCTCAACGTCAAAGAAACTTCAACTGCTAATTAATAGAAACGCTTGAACTGAATGCAGGTAAATAACCTATGCTGCCATAATGTGGCAAAAAAAGGTGCATACATATTGAATATAAAAAGTCTGCCTGGGTGTAAAGCAGCTCCATTGCCACTAAAGCAATTCAGGCAAATAATGTATGCAGCCATGGCAGACTAAGGACCGTGGATTAAAGCTTGTCGAACAAGGCAAAAGTTCCTGCATAAAAAGGAAATGGCTTTTGTACACTTAATGTGATTTAAATTATTACACATATTTCCATACAAGAATCACAACTAAAATCAGCCTTGTCTTTATGTTAAGCTAGTGCAGAAAGGGTTTGGTGGTTGTTGGTCCCCTGAGTTCTTCAACCGTCACAGACCAGGAACATGGTGTTAAAGCAGTTCTGTCTCAGAAAAGCTTTCTGTGCTCGAGTTTCAATCCATTTTACCCCCTAAAATGTGTCCTGGGAGCAGGAGAAAATGAGTTAGAGACTGTGCCATGCCTTGCTTTTCTGAGCATGGCCATTACAGAAGATCCGCAGAGACGGAGCAAGAAACTTAAACAAACTGAGAGGTCCGTCTTGGCTGTTTTGTGCGAGATTATTGTTTCACCTCTTGATCTTTTCTATTTGTATTGCTTTCTGTTATTTTGCTTGTTTTCCCTTGCCTTGTCCGTGCTTACCTTTGCTTACCTCTCTTATCTATTATTCTCTTTTCCATTTCTCTCTCCGTGCCTATTTTTCCATCACCTCTCCCATTTTCTGCCATCCTCTCCTTATTCTCCTCTCAACTCATCTCCACCCTCCTGCTTCTAATTTGGGTTTATCTGATGAGCTAGTGAAGTGGTACAGTGTACAGAAAATGGGAAGTAATATTTGTCTATAAAAACAGCAGCAGAGGCAAGTAACTTACCATCTGTCGCCTGCATGAATGAGTTACCCCATATGGGGAACGTTCTGACTTAGGAAGACAAAAGCTCAATGTGGACCTATAAACACGTATGGCCATTCAGTGGTTTAAGCCTTGAGAGTAGAGCATGCTCAGTGACACACTTTCCAGCTACAACTAGTTTCTTTAGTCAACAGATTCTGATATTTGCTAAGTGCATGCAGCCCTATCTGTTGCCCTGGGATTCAAATGCTTTTTTCCCTCCTGTGTGTACGTTTCTGCAAAATGATGATAAGTCCAAGAAAGACTCATATTACACCCCCCTTTCTCTCTCCCTCTTTCGTGATCATACCCTGGGGCTTTTAGTTATTGCTCTAGTGTTTGTGCCTGTGTTTTTGTGTGAGAATGCCTGTGTGTGTCTGAAGAGAGGCAGACAGAGAGAGAAAACAAAGAGATGGATAGAAAGTAGAAGTCTGATTGGAAATGTGAGAAAAAGCACTAAAGCAAATGGAAGAGACGACGAGGGGGAGCGTTTGTTATTAATCTGCTCGGCGGTGGTTCGAGGCAGGTGTCTGCGTCTCTGCTCGCATTATTTACTCGGCAGGCTGAGTGAGGCAGTGAAACCTGCAGGTAGCTGACTCAAAAGGAACACAGTTTATCAGAGATTGTAAATAAGAGCCTGATAAACATGTACTCTGTCATGTCCTTGTCTCATGCTGTGAATGTATGTGACGGAAATGATAAACTGCAATCTGCATTAACTGCTGCCTATGAGCAGCAGTGGGGGAGATATGAGCAATCATAAACGTCGGGTTCTAAAATGGTTTGAAACTGATGATAGCAGGATGGTGCAAGCACATACAAAGATTTTAAATATTTTAATTTAACTTCCCGCAGCAATCCGTGTTGATCAATGGCCATCGGGGCAGAATCCAAACCAACCAAAAACACAGTGTTCCAGATAGATTGTTTTCACTGACCAGACATTGATTAGAGAAGAAAATCCAGTCCTGATCCAGACCTGGTCAATATGTGGTTTTAGCCTGAAGGCCACAATAGCACAGTGTTCTTTTCAATATAGCTGAAAACCTTTAACGCTCTATCCCCTTCTTTGCAGCTGCATATAAAACTGTACCTTCTCCCTTGACCACAGGTTTGCCTGCGTTAGTTTGTAATTTCATTAAACACAGTTTTTTTTGGGGGGGGGGTATAAACAATGTTAGCATAATAACAACAACAGCATCTACAAAACAGGGCCTTAAAGGAATAGTTCAACATTTTGGGAAATACGCTTATTCGCTTTCTAGAGGAAAGTCAGATGAGAAGATCAATACCACCCTCGTATCTATTCATTTAATATAAGGCTACAGTCAGCAGCTGGCTAGCTTAGCTTAGCGTAAAGACTAGAAGCAGGGGGAAACAGCTAGCCTGGCTCTGTCCAAATGAAACAAAATCTGCTCACCAGCACCTTGAAAAGTCACAAATTAACACGTTATATCTCGTTTGTTTACTCAGTACTTGAACAGAAGTGACAATTTGCTGTTTTAAACAATGGTATGTGCTGGACTCTTTCTTTTCTGGGAGCAGCAGGGAACCAGCGCACATTTCAGGATTTTCACATTTCACATTTCTTCTCCCAGCCAAGAAATAGTCTGGCACTTAAACCAGCGGATTTAACCCGTGGATAGCACCACCGCAGCACTAGATGTGTTATATGTAATCAGGCCGTATCAGGCTTTAATTATAATACTTAACACTAACAGTGCTTGCAGTATTTCATTCATGTTCTTATATAGACATCACACATCAGCTACAGTGTAGCCTACAGTGGCTACGTGTATATAGTAGTGTCTAAATAGGTTAAATGTCTTGATGAAGAGTACTTTCGCCATCGTAACTGAAAAAGGGGAGGCAGTATCTGTAATCCCCCCCAAAATATTTCCGGCCTGTCAAGGGATGTGTACAGGCAATTTCTGAAGCCCATTTTAACCTGCAGCTGCTCCTTTTCTGTGGGAACGTCAAGATTCCCATCAGGCTCTCTTTGGCAGAGAGGGCAGATGAAGTTAGCATTGATCTCATCCTGTGAAAAACATACTGACAAAGGCCTGGGACAAGCCCATTCTAGTCCCCTTGTCCTGGTACAAAGTCACCCCTCGCCCATTTTTCCAAAAGAGTCCATGAGGAGGAAAACTGAGCAGCACAATTACTCAAGTTACTGACTAATCATAGATTTTTTTTCCATAAGCAAAGGGATTGCCTCCACTCTGGAACAAAAGACAGGGAAAGAAAGAAGGGAGATAGCAGGGGAGGGATAGCAAGGGATAAACTCAAAAGAAGGCATGGATATCAAGGGAAACCGGAGGAGAGTGCAGAGGATAGAGAGTAATCGAAAGAAGACAAAAGAAGAAACAAGAGAGGCAGGGGAGAGATAAAGAAACAAAAAAACCTCTGGGGCCCCGGTTGCTTTGAATGTGATGGTGTGTTTATCCCAGTTTGCTTCTAGCATTAAGACCTAAAAATGTGCTGGAAGAGAATACTATGAGGAAGTTCTACATGTTTTTTTTCTCTTTGCATATCCAAGTTTTTATGAGTCTACACTTTCTTATTCTATATCACATTTCCTTATTCTCAAGTTTATATAAGCAGAGAGAGAGAGAGAGAGAGAGAGAGAGAGAACAGGCAAAGGCAACAGGGTGATACTTTGGAAACTTGCACAAATGCTACTGAAAAACATGCAAATGCAAGAAACAGTTTTTTTAGGCCAGAGGGGTCCTTGAAAACAGAATGAACTTGGCTTCATCATCAACCCTTTATATTTCCTTAGTGGGGAAAACTGCGTTGAAAATGAGCATCTGGAAAGTGGATAAAAAGTACTGGAATTGGTGGGCTGTTCTTAGAAGGGAAAAAGAGGATAGAAAAGTGGCATTACTGTGTGAAGCAGTAGTTAAAATAGTCTCTGGAACCATCAACAGTACTACAAAAAGCTGACTATTAAGGAAAAACACTACGCAACAGAAAGCCCACAGGGAAAAAAGCAAAAAACTGTGAGGTTAAAGCAGATACAGAAATGCGTGATGGAGTATGGAAATATGAAAAAAAGCATGCTGAGAAAACACATTTTCAACACAGCTTCAAACTGAATCATTTTAGCTCAATTAGCATGCAGTAAGGCTCAGTTATAGAGCTGTTCACACATAATATACAGTATGCACACACACACAAACTCATCCTAGATCACACTATCACATGAGTGCCCAATTCCATTTATGTCTACAGTGCTAATTTCCCTAATGCGTGAGCAAGCATTAGAGTAAGCTTGCAGAAATCAAATCGAATTACAAACACCTGGATGGAGAGAGAAGTTGAAAATGTTTAAAAAATTAAAAAAGAAGAAAAAAACTTCTAAAGTGCCATCACTGGTGAAGCTGTAAATGGTGTTAGGTGCAAAATCAATAAACCACATATAAAAACAAACTGCTTTAACAAACGGATAAAGTCAGTGCTGTAAATTCTCTGGAAAATAAAAGATGGCCCTTTAAGATGACAGCGCTTGATTTAGTAGCAGTTTAATGGGACAAAGTTAAAGAAGTCGGAACGAGTTATATGGCCAAACAGTATGTAGGGGGACACTTCGCACCAATAGGGAAGGTGTCTCACCTGTCGGCTTCCTGGGCACACTAGGTAATTTACGGGAGGGAGGAGCGAAATTGGGGGGGGAGGTAAAAATTAAACTGTTCCTCGGGGACCTCAGTCTGTTAAAGAGTAGAGAAAGTCATTGAAAGGCATTTTTAATAGACTAAAGGCATATTTAATAGGCTGCAGTGTATAGACACAGAGCTGGCATTGCAAGAAAAATATTATCCAAGAAGAGAGAACTGGACTTCCCAAGTATTTCTGTATTTGTTATAATTAATCACTGGATTAATTATTATTATTAGAAATAATAGAAACTTACACACATATATATCTAATTTTTTCATCCTCAATTCTTGCCGAGAAGGGTGAACAGAAATTAGAAAAAATAAGTGGTGTGAATTAAATTTTGCATATTCAATATATGCACTGTATAAACACAGTAGTTTAGATATCAGAAGGAGCAGTATTTAAACACACCTGCATGATGAGACAGACCTTGGCTAAACAGAGTCTACTCATTGTGGGACTTGGGGGTAAGTGTGTTTGTATGGCCAATGTAATGGCATTTTCAAGACCCATAAATACACATACACCTCCACTTTCATCCTGAGGCTGATAAACAAACACCCCAGGCAGAGACCAGAAGTCCCTACAGCCCCATAAAAGCAGCAAAATAAATACCTGCATCCAAAGCACAATTCATCTTTACTGCTTAAGGTGGTCACAGCTCTGGCCTCCTGCACATGTCCACCCAATCCTGACCTCATCGCCATGACTTACAGCTCTATGACTGATGAGTGTGTACGTGCACACGTGTTTTTTGAGTGTATGTGTGCTTTTTATGCCTGGTGGGAGACTATAGGCAGAGGGTTTCTTAAATAAAAAGACCTCTGTCACGGTGGGGTCACCTAAGCCACTCTACATGGCCTGGAGGGGGAACATAAACTGACAAGCAGTGGAAAAGCCTGAGTGGCTTCACTGGCTGTAAAAGGAAGGAGAAAAAAACCCTCCTTTGTTTACTGCATGAATACAAGAGGTCCCACCATATTAAGTTGGAAATATTAATGTCACTGACTTATCAAACACTGGCTTCAAGCCTGCTACTCGTGTACAGCATTAATTCAGACTGTATGCAGGCACTGGTTATCACTAATAGTAGGCTTATGGGAGGATCATTTCTTGTATTATTGACATTTCAACAAAGTTTTGTAGTCAATCTCTTAACTAGTCTAAAAAGAGCAGAATAAAGATAGGATAATAGAGATAGAAAGTGAGAGAAATGACACTATACTGTTGCCTATGCGGTTATATACTGAAGCAGAAAAACAACCAGAAAACACTCAGCATATCATTATTACTTTGGAGGCAGAAGTCTAGCTTTTCTGATGTTTCTTAATCTACCTTTTCACGTCTGCATGTCTCCTTCCCAAAATCCATTTCAACTACACAGTTTGGCAACAGGAAATGTACAAAGAACAACACAATACATTTGTGTTGGTGTCTCACTGCTTGTAAATTGTGTCTCAAACAAATATGTTGGTTTTTAATCCTGTTATCTGTCTAATTTGCTTGATGTTCATGGTTCTTCAGACAAAGACGAAGCAGGAAAGCACAAAAGGAATTTTTTGTTGCTGAATTTAGTTTCTCGGGCTCCTTCGTTCCTGTGGCAATATTGTCAAAAAGAGTCATAACCTGCCATTCTCCTTCCTAACAAGTTTTAATTTCTGGTGTCTCATTTAATGCGTATGAATTCTATAGGAGTTGTGCTTTTACCCCAATCCCTGGAAACACGCCCTTTGTCTTTTCAGCCCCAGTTGACCCAGCCTGGTGAAGTCAATGGAAGGAACATCAGAGAACATCACGTCTGTCTGAGCAATAAGCCCACACGCCTGCTGCTACCCTTTACTCATCTAGCAGGACATGGAGGCAATGACTGACATGGATGATACTTGTCAAATATGCACAAAGTATGATCAGTCAGGGTAACATACGATCAATGCATGTCAGTGTGTGACAATATCTGTCATTTATTCAATCAAGGGCAAACAGAAAATTATATTTCTTCTCCATTGCTGCTTGACTTTGATCTCTTTGCTAACACTGTAGTTTTTGCATTCAGCTACTTTCTTTGTACAAAGTGAAAGGGCTGCAGATCCTATTGATTCTGCTCTTCCAGCCATCTCTTAAGTAAAATGCATTAGCTCGATCTATCATTCCTCTCAGGCCCCATCGTGACAGTGCTCTATGCATAAATATGCTGTAATGTAATGTAAATGTAAATGTGATGGCTGTAGGTTTAGTACCAGCCTTGCAACACAATCAGACTGTCCTCTGATTATGAGAGTGACTCCAACCTAATTCAAAGTCAAGAGGAACAAGAGGGTTTCACTCTCCTGACAAGGACTGGCCATTTTTAAGAAAACAGCCTGCTGAAATCAAGGGACTCATCAAGAGAGGATGAGGTGAGAGGTTAAAATGGTGTCACTTACACTAACGTAGAACAAGAAGGATTTCAAAACTAGATTTGAACAGTCTCATACTGAAATGAGAGACTGTATGTACACACTATTGAAGACACAGGTTTTAATTAATTTATTCATGATCTGATCTATCCTGTTTTTGCTGTTGTTGCTCCTCGACCTTGTGCCACCCTACTGCAAAGTCTATGAGGAAAAATCCATGCACATCCTTAAAAACATCTTAATACTCGTAATACTTTCCTTTGATTTTCCTTAACTTGATTATAACATTATAGTTTGGTATAAGTATAGCTCTTTGTTTTTATAGATTGTCTTATATATCTCCTTACGCCCGATTTTCTTTCTTCTAAAAAACATTAACTTATTTTTTAGATAAAGTTTGCTTCTTTGCTACTATTGAAGGTCATTATTCAACTGCAAGCAGTCACTTTTTTCCCCAAACAATTTTGTTTCTTAAAGAAATAAAAACATTTGGTGGATCTACTGCACAACTATAAAATCATATAATGCAATATACTTATCATATATGGATAATTACTGAGGCATGTTGTCCCTCCTCAAATGGTAAAATAACTGCTCAAATTGTTCAACATTAAGGCACACAATGCCAGCAGCCTTTGTTTATTTCTGACCACAACCCAATGGCAAGATAAAATTATTAAAGTCATACAAACAAATCCATATTAACAAATAAAGGTGCCATAAAATATTTAACATTTGGTACTTTTTAAATATAAACAGATATTTGTGCTCTGGTGTCTCTTTTCCAATACTGTGATACTGAGGTAGACGGGATCTGATTGACAGTGTGGTGTAGTGATGTGTAGGTTAGCTCAGTCTGAATTTTTAATATGACTTAGTGTGTAGAAGCAGGCCATTGATGTCTCCTGTTGTCTACTTTTACACTCGAGCAGAGGAATCAATGGAAAATAAGACAGGAAGCAGAACAGAACAGAGTTATGGTAATGCTAAAACACACACATGCATAATACTGAATCTAGTGTGCAGAACTGCAATGAACGCACACATGAATGTGGTGCATGTACCTGCAAAAACTCTCTCACACACATTTATATGTAAATTACATGTGCAGGAAGGTTGTGACAATGTCAGAATGTCCACATATATTAAGTCAGGGGAAATGAGCGACTCATGTTGTCTTTTTAACCACACTGAGCTCTGAGGCCACCTTTGACAATCTTTACCTCCAGCTACTGAATAATGATCATACACAAAAGAAGAGAGAGAGAAAGAGGGAGAGAGAGAGAAGTACTGTACTCAGGACAAGGAGGGAGAGTGAGTGAGCTAAAGGATACAGTATGCAGGCAGGGATCGCCTCTGCTTGGCTGCCCACTCACACATATGCAGCCAGTCACACAAACACAAACTGATTTAAATGAACCAAAGACCAAATCAAAAACAAATAGTAGGGACAGGAATTGACAAGGACCTTCTGACACAATACTACTGCGAAAGAGAAGCCTTTAAAAAAATCCCACCTCCAACATGAAGTGTTGTGAAAGAATCACTGAATTAAATGCAAATCCAAATTCCTCTGTGGTTAGCGACTCCTCCACACAACAGCTAGCTCATGCTTGTGTAACTTTTACTATATTATTTATATTCCTTGTATGAGAGCACAAGGTACTGTATCTCCTTTAGTCAGGTCTCTGGGGGCTCCATGTTGCTGATACCGCTCACCCGTAGTTCTTTCAAGCTCTGCATATTGTAAAATGCAAACAAACTACAGAGAGTCTGTAGTTCTAGTGAGAAAGAAAGTCATGGCTGCCCTGAACCAGCCATGAAAACTTTGCCAGTCACAACAAGGGAAAAAACAAAGTTAACCTGTCCTTCTTGAGGTGTAAATGCAACTGTATGAATGTGAAAGTAGTGTGACTGTTTCATGTTCAACAGCTTAAATAATGATCTGTATTTGGCTTCGGTGACATTTTTTTCGTTTTACATTTATTTGCACTGGCACTCTATGAAATGATAATATGGATTATACATGATCACAAAACTAAGCTTCTAAACACCTTAGAGCATTAAGGTGTGAACTGAGATTAGAGTTCATATGAGATAAGATCAGCGTATATTTCAAATGAATAAAAATTCATTATACAGTCTTATGTGCATTTAGCTGACTCATCCATTTCATCCAGAGCGGCAGAACAGCAAGTGATCACATACACAAGTCACAGTCAATGAGGACACTGCATGTGTGAGAGTGCATTAACAATAATAATAATAATAAGAAGAAGAATAATAATCTGTATTTGTATAGCACCTTACGTACAGGAAATGCAGCTCAAAGTGCTTTACAATTACATGCAAGTGCTTCACATAAAAAAAAGACAGAATAAACATAAAAACAGGGATAGAATGCTACAATTAATGGAAAATTAGAGAGAAAATAATACCCACTTGATAATAATAGAACAAATAAGTATAAATATTTCTTATTTCACCATTTAAAAAACTCTTCTTAATTGTCCACCTTATTTTTGTGTTTACTCACAAAGTACTTTAATCTGCTGACCATGCTTTTCCCTTCAGTTCTCTTTTCTTAACACACGCACACACCTACACCTCTGTCTCAGTAATGCACACACACGTGCAGACACACGCACACACCTACACTTCTGGTCTGAACACACACTGGCTTGCCCCGCCTTCCTCCTTCTCTCTCGCTGTATCATACAGGGACAGACAGGCTGTATGTGTCTGCTCTGTTGACTTTTTTGGTCAGCAGTTTGCTTTATAAAGTGGCCCAACAAAAAGACAACCCCTGTTTTCACAACAGCAGATGAACCGCATGTGGAAGAGGTTTGCTGTTAATGGCGTAGATTATCGAAACGATCGAAACCAACGTGGTACCAAATGACACACGGCCTTTATAGAGATATCCGATCAAACTATTTATAACGAATATCGGCTGATAATAATCGTTGGCCGATCAATCGGAGCACCCTTAGCAAAAAGCGTTTCTGGCCTGTATCAGGAAAGTCTAGCTAGTTAAAGGCTAAAGAGATACGTTTTTAGCTTTCTTTTAAATATACTTAGCGAGCTGGCTTCCCTGATATCTAAAAAGGTACAGTAGTGTCCATAGCTTTGGAGTGTAACTGACAATGGCTGCACCCCCGATTTTCTTTCGGCTGTTTCTGGGAACCTCCAATAAATCCTTGCATAATAAAGCCACACTAATAACTGACCATACTGGGTTAATCAACAAACATGAGTCATAAACATCAACCTGAAATAAACCACGATATAATTTAAATTTGAAGTTGGGTCTGAACTGCAGCTCCACCACAGCAGATATGCTCCACTGGTCTTGGTCACCATCGCTGTTACTGGGCAGTGAGATTGGGATTTATGACCCGTAGAAACATGGCTATTCCACCTCAGTAATTACACCTCAGGAAGGACAGGGAGAAATGACAGCCAGTCATTCAATCACTGCATTGATTCCTCCACAGCAAACCTCAGTGTGCACGCCACAACCTTCCCTGCCATCATCTTTCATCATGACACTCACGCACCGGCACCACATCACTCTTTTTTTCTCCAATCACCTTTTGTGGCATTTGTGATGTACTGTATGTGCACGGGTGCACACATCCATGCACCCAAACACAGCTCACTGACCGGGCCAATGCCATTACTGATTGGAGCTCATTGGTTTTTAATCCCTGCTACCCCAATGTAGACTTCACTCTGCAGCATCATTTCCTGCTCCATCACTCAGTGCGACACAGCAGCACCACAAACCAAGGACGACAACAGCGTCAAGTCTTGCTCTCCATTACAGAAACATGAAAACACCTCTTTGCCCCATTTCACTGTTCACAGAGTACAACAACAGGGCCATGGTTTATTGCGGCTTAGAAGAAGCTTTTTTTTTTTTGCTTTTAGGTTTTGTGTTATTACTACCTGTGAACACTGGACTGAAAATTTCCTGCTAGAGGCCACACTCAATGTGTAAATCAATTTGTTCAATTAGAATCTTTAACTTTATACAAATAGTCTCAGGGAGGATGAAACTATAATTGAGGCCAAAATGACGAACTCTTTCTACAACTTTTGTGTAAATTTCAAAAGAAAAAAAGTAATTATATGCACATGTGGATGCAAGGCTATTGCTAACGCCTGCACACTGACTACAAACCGCACATTTATTGAAATAGTTAACATGAGATTCGTAATTGGATCTTCGACAGATCAAAATGATAAGTTCCAAAAATCCAATATCTGTTTTGGCATGATCACTGCAAATAATCAAAATTACCAGCACAAGTCATGATAACGGCTCCTTTTAACATTTGCTGTGTCAGCACGTGTGCATTATCAGCAATGGCAGTCAACAATTACTTTTTTATGTTGTCACATGTCAATGCGTACAGTATCTCGTGAGTAAAAGTATAACTTACACAGGAAATATCTGAAATAAATACTTAGAAGAAAGCTTAAATGATAAATCCATCTTAGCTTACTGACAAGATTTGCTGCTGTTCTGTTTTAAATCATTGTCTATCTTTGGCTTTTGGACTGTTCATTGTTTTAAGTCACTTAAATACGTCACCTTGGATTCAGAGAAACTGTGATGGACATTATGTGCTATTTTCCGACATTTTTACAGACTAAATGAGTAATCAAAAAAGAATTGGCAGATTAATCAATAATAAACATAATCGGCAGTTGCAGCCTTAACCTAGAATAGGTGTGAATTCTGCTCAGGTACAGTTACTGAGTGAATTCTGCTCAGGTACAGTTACTGAGTGAATTCTGCTCAGGTACAGTTATCTACAGCAGTTGTGACTCCTTATTGTTCACCTCTGCTGAGACAGCAAAGAAACACTCCAAAGGGGATTCCATCCACATCTCCCTGATAACACACACACACACACATACACACACTCAGATAACACTTTCACTTCATTAAATATGACACACAATCTCCCTCCTCCAAATCAACCATGGTCCAGGACAGCGGCACTGAACAAAGTTCCATCCCCCCTCAAGGTAAATTCCCAAAAGATGAAAATAATTTTTTGAGGAAAGAATCTGAGGCGAAGGAGAAGAGCTGTGAAGTGAAGGGCTGCACTGTTCTTTGAGAGAGGGCAGCCGTCGAGATAAGACTTATCAGATTGACAAAGGAGATGAGGAGGCAGGGCGAAGGCGGAGGGATATGATCCCCTAAATACCTCCATTGCTGCTGCCAACAATATTGAGACTCATCAGAGAAGAGGAATTCTTTGAAAGTCCTCACATCGGAGGAAAGATACGTAAAGTAATTAAAAGAGGAGAACCGTTTGAAGGGATTAGTGGAGAGCTTGTCACGTGTTTCTTTGGAAAAGAGCATTTGGAGAATAGTTGCTAATAAAATCAGAGTCAAAAGTAAAAGTATCTTGTTAACTCAGGTTCAACAGCACTGGAATTATTTTAGCTTTATTCTAATAAGTCTTTGCTTACTGGTGCAGCGATAAATCACAGGAACTAAGGCATAAAAAAAATAATATCAAATAATTTCAAACTATTTGTGCAGGTAAGGTCAAAAACATAAAAGCAAGAACCTTACAAACATATTGTAGAGTAAAATAATTGCAGATGGGCCGAGGAAGAGAGAGAGGTAGCATTCCTCCTTGCTGACAGAACAGATCGCTCTGTTTGGAAAGAGAGACACACCTGGGAAATTTAGCCCGCACCTTCCTCCCCAACCAGCTGTTAGGTGTCCACAGCTTCCTGGAAAAATGCTGAGCTGACTGTGTGCCACCATTTCTTCTTAACTCTCTCTCTAACACACACATATACACTTTTATATCATACAAGCTGGGACCACCGTATAAGTGACAAAAAGGTGTGACATGTTGGAGACATACAGTAATTGGGTGACACAGCTGGATCGCTCCTCGCCTGAGACCCCCAAGGAGACATGAGGAGGATTTGTTGCTTTATCAAGCGAGAATGTGAACAGACACATGCCTCATTGTGCCTTGGGGGTATTCATCACTATCTATAGATGCAATAGAGTATAGTAAATATAATAAATCTTTCAACGGTGAATTTTGACATACACTGTGGATTTCAAGGACTCCTGGTATGAAGCGATGGATTGCTTTGAATTCTTTCACCCAAGGATGTGCATGCATGGGCCAGCTGCAGAGAGCTGCGCATCCCACGACACACACTTGAGCTTTTTATTTTTTTGCACACACACACTGCTGCATGAACATAAAGAATAAAAAAAAAAAAACAACACACACATCCACACATGCACAGATACACACAGACACAAATTAAACCACCCACAGGCATCTAAAAAACACATGCAGGCATTTTAACACAAACCACCCACCCATTGTTCATATCTTCTATCTCCAAGACACACACACCACAGCAGGCAGCGCTGTGAGGAAACCATCTGAACCATCAGACATCCATTTAGTTTCATAGTGTTACGTCTGCAGAGGATGAGGTCAGCAATCTGCTTTTGCTTATTAACACTCACCAATCTGACTGAGTCCATGCATCAAGGAGCCTTCCTGTTGTGTAATCAACCTTTCAAGCCTGGAGCTCAAAGTCAAGACAGCACACAGGACAACCCCTGTGTTCTTTGATTGATGATAGTGAGTGATTTATGGGTTTGAGTTTAGGTTTGGGACCTTGAGTTCAGTCTGGTTAAACACAGATGACATGAGTCACTCAAATTTTTCACACTTGCTCAAGTTCTCTAAGAACACCATCAAACACTAGTGTTAGGGGTGCCCTGGTAGCTCATCTGGTAGAGCGTGTAACATTATTAAGGCTGAATCCTTACCGCAGCAGCTCGGGTTCGAATCTGGCCCAAGCTCTGTGCTGCATGTCAACCCCTCTCTTTCTCCCCTGCCTTCCCTGTCTCTCTCTACTGTGACTATCCAATACAGCAGAAACGCCAAAAAAGAAACTTGCGTTAGTTACTACAAAGTAGCTATGAGACACAGAAAGTTGGCTTTTTTTGTGCAAAAAAAATGTCTTGTTTATAAGTTTTAAACAGAATTTTAAGGATAGCCAACCAAATTTGGTAGCTAATAAAATAAATGGAGTACAAAACAGGGTCAGGTAAACTAATATCAGTTTAAATTCTGATTCTAGTCTTCTAAGGTCTCTTACAATTAAAATACCAGTCTCACAAATGTTTTTATTTACTTTATACTGTGAACACAACCTATCGAACAAAAGGTGGTTTAACACTAAATCCAAAGTGCAGCCACACTGGCACAGTCGCTTCTCTTTTGGCAAATACCTTCTTTGCTGAAATCACATCTTCCACTTCCCACAAGTTTGACGAAGTTTAATCTGATCCCTCCCTCTTACAGTTGATGTTTTTTTCTTTGTATCATTGTTATTTTATTATTTATTATCAAAAATGGTGTGTCTGTGATGAGTTTTTCATAAAATAGTTATGATAATAGGGACAGTGTTTGCCTCTGATGACACTGCACATTGTAACAAACAACACCATATGACACATTTACTTCTGATAAGAAATGACCTGGTGATCTGTGTAACAACTGACAGCTATTACTAGCTACTACCTTTCCTAATGGATATAAAAATGTCCCACAGATAAACACTGTCAGATGGGAAATAGCACAAAATTATAATTAAGGGTCATGTAAAGAAACTTTTTCCTGTTCTTTTCTTATAGATACAAAATAATGTGTTGAAACAAATGTTTGAAAAAGTTGAAACTTCTGAAAAGAATTCCTCTAACGTCACTCTATAGCAATGAATACCTTTAATCAGTTCATTAATGAAAAAACTATGTTACAGGCTTATAAAAGCAGTCCTACCCATAAATGTTTAACTGTTGGACTGTGTTGTTTGTAAATCGCACAACAACTGGTTATATCTGACTTTTGTTTTCTTGTATTCGTCTTGTCTCCTGCCGGAGTTGTAGCAGCTGAAACTGAGGACACTGCCATCTAGTGGTCTGGTGTGCTGGCCCCTCCCTCTCCGCTGCAGGGTTCCTCCAGCGCGACGTCACACGTCAATGTGACGGAAATCTGCGCGGATGGAAAGCGGATTGCCACCCATAGGCAGCTTTATTCCCTCCATTAAATCTGGATAATCCCAGATGCTTAGCTCACTGCCATCGCCTCTCCTTTGGCCCCCCGAAATCTTCCCCTGCAAATTAATCAGTTCATAATCTCCGCTCTCCATCTAAACACTTGATCGAGGCAGAGAAGAGCTACCAGCGTCACATGTGGTGTGAGGACAGGACCCTGATTCCAGATGATGTTTGTTCAGAAAACGCAGAAACAAGCATTAACATGAGCACAACATCCCAAAGCAAATATATACTGTATAATGCATTAGACACAAGCACTAGATACTCATTTTGGGTAACAGGGTCTGTCACGTTATGACATTTGGAGTGCATTAACAGTCTCCTGAGGGCATTCATGATGCAATAACAACAAAAACATGAGCTAGGACAAAAACATGGGTTGAGAGCAGACTTGGGGGAAACATTAGAGATACATGCAGAGAGATAGAAACAAATACTCTGTGGACAAAAATGTAGATCAGCTGCACAAAATGTAACCTCTAAATAACCTGTAAACAACTACAGTGGGAGAGTCACTGTCACTGCACAGCTGACAAAGGAGCCAAAAATCTGAGACCAACACACACACACATACAAACACACACACCAAACAGACAGACAGAAAGTCTGAAAGGCAGCTGCTTGGCAGTAGCGCATCATCTGCCACTACCCTTGATGTTATGTGCCATCATGTCACGCCCTTTAACACAACTAGATCCCACAACCCTCGAACACCACCTGACAGACAGATAAAAAAAATTGAACAATCTTTTCAATTATTTATCATTGAACGAGGGATGTTGACGTGAGGACAGGTGGAGCAACAGCAGCAGTGCAAGGGTAAAAAAAAAAAAAAAAAAAAGGAAGGAGGAAGGAAGGAGAACGTGAAGATGGCAAAGGACAGTAAAGAGGGAAACAGGGTCAAGAGAAACAAGGAGGAGGGCGGCTTAGAATCGCGCTGGCTTAAGACAATGAAATGGGCGGATAATAAAATGTCAGAGGAGGAGGAGAGAGGCAGAGAGGGAGGGAGGAAAACCTCAAACAACAACACTGGGGTTGGGCAGCAGGGGCAAGCTGGCACGAAGGGCCAGCAGAGGATTTGAAATATGGACTGTTGTGAATGAGGGCAGTGTGGCACCCTTGTACATGTACGTACATACACACACTCACACACACACACACACACACGCACACACACCAGATGGGCCTCCAGGGATTAAAGCGAGATTTTTCGTCCTCACTGAGTGCCACACAGATCAGGCAGATCTAACCCGAGAGCTCCTCTTCAACTCAAAGCAACTGCTGGATTGTGCTGGAGTCAGATGTTGTTTTTTTTGGCCTTTTTTTTTTTGCTTTCAGACAGGCAACTCTAAAAATATAATACCTCAATAATGCTCTGGAAATTCCTTCAGACAATCTTATACCACTCAAGTGTCAGAACCTTGCAGAATAACACGAATAAGAACGATAGAAAGAGAGAGAGGAAAAAAAAAAACACATTACCTGTTGAAAAGGCAGCGCAGAGGCAGCAATCACCGCAGCAGCAAATGGGGAAAAACAGAGAGGGGGGGGGAAGCATTTTTTATTCACACTCAAAAGCAAGTAGCACTTGAATCCAAAATTGCACATTTTCATTTCTGCAGAGATACATTGTTGTGCTACTGAATGGCTCAATTCTTCTCTAACCAGTAGATATGTCATGGGTCAAATTTAAACAGGGGCATACATTAAAAACATCACATGGGCCACGGCAGATATAGCATTAATTAGCATATCACTGATAATTCAGCCTTAGGTGTTGTGGTTTCTCATTTGCTGCCATGAGAGTTACGGTGGTGTGAAATCATATAGTCATGGAATAATATGGAAACACTATCTTGATTAATCCAGTCGATGAGATATAAAACACACGCTTCCTTTCTCCTTCTATGCTCATCTTTATTCCTTCAGGGGATTTTTCAAATCCAGAGTCTGCTTTATTAATTAAATCAATTTTCTTCCAGGTCAAGGTTAATTGACCATACACTTGATGTACACCCTTCTTCTCTGCTATAAAGGATTACGAAACACAATTACAAAACATATCTATGACACCGATTTACTCTACTCTCCTATTTCTGTGCCTGTGTTTGATTTTCCTTTTCCCTCTCTATCTCTATCAAAGACACACAGGCACACTCTCTCCTTTGCTTTCGACACTGTCTTTTGACCCATATTGGAGCTGTACAGTTCAGAAAGGCATCAAGTAAATACATGGGCCGACCAGTGCTGTTTGTAAAGTCAACACAGACTCGGATCACAAGTAAATAACCAAAGAACCATGGCAGGATGCATTTCAATGTATTTCTCTGTTCTGTTCCTCTGCTCTAAAAGCCCCCACTGATTCGCACACAGTACATTAATGTGTCACTTACGTAAAGAAACTCAAGTGGGCGTAATTGAACATGAGCAGACTCCAAACATTAAGACAAGATATATAAAAAGACACAGACACCAAACAAAAATACGCACAGCATGCATGTGTATAAATGAAACATAAACACGGGAACTAAATTGAGCTTGGCTGCCTCTCTGTGGCCTGTTGTTGGCTCTTGGTGGATGTTTGTTTGTGCTGGATTTCAGGGCCTGAAGACGGGCCTGATGAGGGATGAGCATGCATGAGCACCCTCATCCCTTCTACTCTGCTGCTCTCCCTTGTTAGTCGAAATGTCAGAGCGTTGGTGCCTTTGCAGAGGGGTGGATTTCGACTTCTGCATCACAAAACTCCTGCCTGAGCCATGAGAGTCCCCTCAAACTAACAAACAATAAACGGCCTAAAACTGTTTGAGGGGGACAATCAAAGACAAACTCTCTCTCTCTCTCTCTTTTATTCTCTTTGTCTCCATCTGAGACTGATTTGGCTGGAGGTAAGCAGAGTGGGATGCAAGCTTTCTGAATCATAGAAGCAGACATGGACAAATCGCCAACATTGGGAGAGTAAAAGAGAGAGTAGAAGGCGGAATGTGACTGAGCATTGAGGAATAGGAAATAACCACAAATGCAGAAAACTAATCTAATGCTCTGACATCACCGTCTAATCCTGCTGCAGTTTGCTTGCAGAGAGAAACACATCTTCCTTTTAATTACTTCCGCTAACATAAAGAAGTGATAAAGATCCAAAATATGCCTGAGATTCTGTAACCTCTTTGTGAAATCCACAACTAACACTTCCGGGTGCCACTTTTAAAGAAAAAGCATAGAAAATGGAAAGATTCCAGTAAATGTGCATTTTATGCATTAACTCAAAAAGTGTGTTAATTCTCGACCCACTTTTTTTTCCCTCGAAATGAATATGAAAAGCCTGCACTGCGATGTGGTGCGGGGGTGGCGGGTGGGAGTTTACACACAATAAATGAGCTCTTTTTGAATTGGCTTAATCTCATTTGGCCTACTAATACGCTGCGTGCGCACCAACACACCAGCCTTTAAAACCTACTCAAAAGATACAGAAACTCTGAGCTTCTACAGTGGATACAAGAATGGATTATTTACCTGATTCAACTGAAATAAGCATCTCCTTGCTTCCCGTTGTTGCACTGACTCACGTCTCTGCCCTCTGGCCTCAGTTTACCTTGACTGAACTGCAGACTTATTGACAAAGGGACACAAACATGCTAATTTCATTGACAGAGGCTTTGTGTCTGGTAAAAGGTCTTGTGTAAAAGGCTTCATGCCTGTCACAAATGTTTTATCATCTCATGGACTGTAACGGCCATAGCAGCACTTATCATTTTGGTGAATCTTTGACATCGGCTGCACTATAAAAGATTCACATGAAAGCCAGTCAGCGAGTGCAGATGTGATTGACACAAGGGGCTGGGCAGCTTGTGTGGTTTCTTACTGATGCATAAACTAGACTCAGGAAGGCTGTCCAAATACGCCTCCGACAATATCTAGGTTTTCTTCACAGCAGGAGCAGGAGGGTTGAGGCTGATAATAGGCCTGTCATCTAAGATCTGGCAAATTCCAGCTAACTCTTTTAGTGTAGAAAGATGAGATAAACACGATGTGTTCAAGATGTGACAGTTACTGCTACCAAGTACTCTACTTCTGTTGTTGAAGGAAAAGCCTTAACAAGGTGTCTAAGTTGGTTAATGTGTTTCATTCAACAAAGGCACTGTGCCTGTTAAAATTCCACTATTTTATATAAAAAGCAAGCAGAGTGCTGTACATCATTTCTAACTGTGCGCTCACATCAAATGATTCACAAGCAACAAAAGCACCCAGCAGCTATTTGGTACATTCTCGATGAGAGCTGGCAATGAGGGAAACCTTTGCCGCAGCAGTGGCGAGCAGCATGATGTGAGCACCTGATGGGTTGAAGTTGAAATTCAGGTTTTCATTAAGTTAATGCTAAGGTTACAGGAAGTCAAATTTACGCAAATAGTAGAGACACACTGACTAGTTTCAGATAGGGATTTGATTTTCTCCTCACTAACATTTTATGTACTAAAGTTATAAGGAAATATCTGTTCCTTATTGACAATGGAAAAGAAACGGATGTCTGCGATTTCCTTGACTATTGAGATTCACCAGTTGTTTAGCAGGACATTATTTATTTAATCACTTTTGTCGCCATGTAAACAGGAAGCTCAAAGGCATTTCTTTTTTAACAATTGGCTGTTGTTTTTAAATGTTGACAAGGTAAGTCTCCCTGACTAAAACAATTAAGATGGGAAATGTAAAAATGTGTTTCTGATCATGTATGTCACATTTCATTAGCCTACTAAACTGCCTCAGTACAAAGCAACCAGCCAGGAACAAGCCAGCACACAGCAGTGTTTGGTGTGAGCACACAGAAAGGTCTTAAACTACAGTAAATCTTTGCAGCAAACCTCTGTGTCAACAGAAATACTGTAAATACAGTTTGATCTGAAATTAATTTGCATGTGGTCACTTTTAAGTAATAACACTGTATCTCCAAAATGTTAAAATTTTAGAAACAAAAAAAGACCTCCTTGGTTAAACTGATGATTACTCTAGTTGAGCTTAACCAGTTGGTTTTGAAAAGGTTTGTTAATCTTACATTTTTTAAATGAAAATGAATATAAGGTTAGCACATAACAGTGGTGGTTTAAAGGAATGGTTTGACATTTTGGGAAATATGCTAATTCACTTTTTTGCTGAGAGTTACAGAGAAGATTGAAACCACTCTCATATCTCTAAAGTACATATGATGCTTTAGCCAGCAGCCGGTTAGTTTAGCTTAGCATAAAGACTGTAAACAGGGGGCAACAGCTAGCCTGGCTCTGTCCAAAGAGAACAAAATCCTCATACCAGCACCTTTAAAGCTCACAAATGAACACGTTTTATCATGTTTGTTCGTCCGAACAAAAAACAAAGTGTAAAAATGACATGTTGAGTCAACAAATCAACACTGGCTGGTCCTACACACATTAATGTATCCCTATCTGTCCCTCCTGGATATCTACACAAACCAAACAACATTCAACAGAGAAAAGTGAAGAAGGCTAGAAAGGAGCAGGGCATCATGTGGAAAAAGGTTCCAAACAGTAAACCATTCTGCATGCAAGGGTACAGAGGAGATTTCTTCACGCTCTGTTTCTTTTCCAAGTGTGTGAGCATGTGCAGTGTGCTGTCCGTATGTGTATCCTAGCTACTTTCATGTATGCTTGTGGTTAGATGTGTGCTGTATACATATGAGCCTTCAAGAGCAGTTGGCATAATGCTCTTCACAGTAGGTGGGTGACTCTCCTAAGACACAAACTACAGCCACATTCACAGAATAATACATTCATAGAGTACCTTTATGTTTACCTACTGAACAGATACACACTGGTAACTCTACAATATCTACTTTGTGTGTGTTGGAATATGAAGATATCATTTCATATAATTTTACACTCTGTTGACAACAGAAACAGCAAAGTGGCCAAAATTGCAGATATCATTACAAACTAACAAAACAGATTTTCATATTTCCATCAGAGTACTTAGAAGGGAATATTTCCCACTTATCCCAACTTTAAGTGTGAGTCAATTGCAGAAACCCAAAATGCCAATAAGATAAGTAGCAGAAAAGATAAGAAACGTCACACTTAATCTCAACAAGCGCTCACAGACTAAGCCTATTAACAACCCCAATAAGCTAATGAAGGCTGACTAAATCATGAGTTACTGAGCACCTTTATAGAAAGGGCTCTAATTGATCCAATAAGGCCATTAAAAGTTTGTGTGGGATGAGAAAACAAAAGCTAAGGCTATTCCACTGGCAGACTGAAGCTACTTACCCTGCCTCCATCAATAACCTGCGCTAAGGAGACAACGAAATTCAGACAAATGCAGCCGCATATTACAGCAGAGGTCTTAGCCAGCACCTGAGTATTTTCACAAAATGCCAACGAGGGACGTTTTTTAGCAAAGCCAGGCTGAAAACAACCACAGAAGCAAAAAATATATATATCTCAGTGAAAAATAGTTTGTCTTCTGAGCCAAATAGTACAAAAGTAGGACAAGTTTTGAAAAGGGATCAGTTTAAAAACAATATAGCTTTTCTTTTGCAAGACCTCCTGAAGCCAACAGACAACATAATGTCTGCTGCTCCTTCTTTTTCCCCCTATTATATTTCATAACAGACAGCAGGGTGTGGTGGGGCTGGCAAGCTTACACAAGCTAAACCCTGAAACAAGCAAATCCTCAGACATTAAAGTTTTAAATTGTTACCATAAAAGCACCATTTTAAATTGATGACAGAAAAACACAAGGCACTGGCTGAATGTATACAGACTAGCATGCATAAATTAGTGTTACTCAAATTGCCGAAGGGGACCATTAAAGTTTTATCTTGTCTAATCTCATTTCCATGTGAATATTCAGAGATTCTGTAAAAAGTCAGACATGTAAAAAACAAGCAAATGAGACGAGTGATTTGTTTCCAGTTTATTTTCCAAATTCTGCTCATCATCCTCCACTGAGAGATCGAACTTCACAGACTGATATAGCCCAGATTTTCATGCCAGGTTCTTTCCTCTCTAACCTCAGCATCCCATCCTCCTGCGGCCATAAAACATCCACCCACAGACAAGTAGAGAAAATTATTGATACGCGAGTCAATCCATCCACCGCAGCTAACTCCCTCCAAACGCAGGAAACCAACCATGTCAGCCCCTTGCAGATGGAGTAAGAGGCCATAAAGTCAGTACCATATCCATCAGCTAAATAGACTGCCTCATGATTGTTTATGGTGGGATGGTGGGGGGTGGAGACAATGTGTGATTGTGTGTGTGTTTAGTACGTTTTAGCTGAGGAAGACTCAAGTTGTGCAAAAGTGCTCTTCCCATACCAGAGAGTCAATACGCTGTGCGAGGACAATGACAATAATGCTTCGGAGAGGTACTGTCTTACAACTTCATGGTTCATCACTTGGGCTCAGAGTCGGCAAAGGTTAAATAGGTAAAGACTTCCATAGTATGCTCGGCTGACTACAAAGGCTAACTCACTGCCATTAACAAAAACAGTTCATTCAGAGCTGCCAAAAGATAATGAGGTACCCTCAGAGAAGTTATAAAAGAAAAAACCTTTGTGTGTGTGCCACAGCGGGGTAATCATCCTCATTTTAGCTGATAACCTCAGAGTAGCCCTCTCTCCCACCTCTCTACTCCTCTATCTCCTCCATATCCCAGTCAAATCTGACACCTCTAACCCTCCACCTCCACATCATCTCCGGCTGACAGGCCAGCTCTCAAGAGAGGAGACCCTGAGGAGGAAATGGCAGCCGTGTGACAGAGTGAGTGGCAGAGTGGAAAGCTATATCTATCCTCTGCCAGAAGGGTGCTTTAAAAGCAGAGACACTTCCCACAGTTGCAAAAGTTATGTGATAGTATTTCCATTCAGATCGGCAGAAAGAAATAGACTGAAATCAAAAGTTTAGACAAAAATATTTTCATGTACTTTATTTTCTCATGTGTCTTTGAGCGATGCACTTATGGACCACTACACATACAGGTTTCAGAGTGGAAGGTGAAGTGAAAAGCCCTTGAAGCATCTTAAGATTCAATACCTCACTCAAAGGAAGTTTAGCTGGGATTTTAAGTACCACTGATGTATTAACAGCCAGTTATTGACATGGCTCTTTACCTCCTAGCCAACACAGGCATGGACTGAGGATGTCTGCACGGGAGATCTTTCCTATTTCATATTAGACATCTTTCTGTTGTGTTTTATCTGTTTATTAACTGTATTTAGTGAGGGACACTGAGATCTGATTTTATAGCTCTATGCGTTAATCTGACACAACAGCAACACCCTGGACAGAAGGTTGAAATATGTAACTACAGTCTATTGCACTTACTGTATGATGACATTAGGCAATAAACAAGCATGTGCTGCCTTGTGATGGCAGGTCAGGGTAGATTGGAAAACATATGAAGAATGGTAACAACATTGTTTTTATCCCATGCGTTCATTATAAAACAAAAACCACATCACTTCCTGTGTGGCACTACAATGTCACACAAGTGTACCATCCAGTAGAGTTGGCCGTTGGTTGAAATCACTATGACAATATTTAATTAAACTAAACGCTGTGACATGTGTTATTGTGAATCATTATTACATCAGACAAAACCCTAAACATATGTAAAACTAAACTAATTGTAATTAAGAAACAACATTTTTTTTAGATTTTTTAACTCATTAATTTTGCTAACAATTTTGTAGAACAATAATATGATATAGTCATATCATCACAATACAATACCACTAAAAGTCAATAACTGAGTATCTGGCTCACCATAAGTCAAAAAAGGCAATTTTGAAGAGTCTTAAGTTAAGCTAAATGCATCGTTACAACCACAAGAGTAGAATACAACACTAGTAAAAATTTTATATAGTAAAATATTAACTTTGAATTGTTCAAATCTGCTGCAATTACTTCTACAACCATTACTACTAGAGCGAGCTAAAATTAGCAGGACCACTATATCGGCAGATATATCTACATCAGTGTATATGTCTGCTGGTAAATAAATTGCAGTAGCTAAATGCAAAAGATATGCTTCATGAGGCAATTTCGAAAACAGTATAACCATTACATAGTCTGACCACCAGAGGGCACTGACAAGTTTATTTTTCAACATAAAATATTGGTCACAATTCTTTAAAAACTAATTTATGGTATCCTTTGTTTTGTGTTGTGTATGTAAAACAAATTAATATCTGTGGATATATCGATAACACACATAAACACACACACACACACACACAAGACTTTTCCTACCCAGCACATATGCTCCTTCTGTACACAAACAATCTGCCACCACGCACACAAAATTACCCCCAACCATGACCTCCATTATGCTATTAATGCTGCTGGACGAGAGGGAGCTCCGCTGGCCCACTCGAGCTAATGGGTGAACAGCAACAGAGAGCAGCAGAGACTTGGCACAGTGGGGCAGAGCGCTGCCCCAGGGTCGGACTGAGGCTGGGCAGACAGGCAGCAGGACTCCCACTGACATCTCTGACTCATCGCTGGGAGTCATATGACCAGCCTCAGCATGCTGGTCTCAGATACCGTGGTGATGATGACTAGATGTCCTAACCCACACACACGCACAGATTACTGAATGTCTCATTTTATGTTTCCCAGAAGGGTAAGCATCATATGTTGATATCACAAGGCTTTTCATTAGGTTCACGTTAATAACACTGGCTTTTTGCCAATTCACATTTTCTACAATTCAAACTGGTAGTGAAAATAGAAGGTTATCATAACACGAGACTTTCTGAGCAGCTGGTTAGTTTAGCTTAGCACAAAGACTGGAAACGGCGATTAAACAGCTAGCCTGGCTCTGTCCAATGATAACAAAATCCCCCGACCTCTTAAAATCCTTACAAAACACCGAAATGTAAAAACAGCAATTTGCCTTTTCACAGGGAGTTATGTACCAGACTACTTCTTGGCCATGAACAGTTACTTCCTGGAGTCTCCGTTGCCAACTGTCAGGCTAGCTGATACCCCTTGTTTAGAGTCTTTATGCTAAGCTAAGCTAACGGGCTGCTCTCTTCACCAGAAAGCGAATAAGTGCAATTCCCAAAATGTGGAACTATTCCTGTAAGATATTAATGATGGGTCTGATTTTAATATTTCATATTTGTGAAGACAACAGTTCTCTCATGTTATTCTACAACTAAACTAAAGACAGGCACTCTCTCTGTTGAAGATAGACTTACACACACATCTCCAGCCCCTCGGGGGTACAGAGGAAAGGGAGAGAAGTGGAATGGACAGTCACAGGGAAGAACACACACAGAGTTACAGATGGATTGAAATACTGATGAAGAGTCAGGAGGGGGAAGAAAAATATGTACACACACACACACATTCAAATGTATACCAATCTAAATTCAAATCTATAAGATATCCAGACTCTCTGTCTCTACATCTCTGACAGAAAGATACATGCATAGACCTCTAGTCTGGTGTGTTTTGGATCATTAAAGGCACCATGCATGGCCACTGAGGTCAAGGGGTGGAAAAGTCAGAGGTCGGCCTCATGTCCTTTGAGAGAAGAGATTAACCATTCTACCTCCTCTTCCACACAGCCTGTTACTTTACTGCTAGTATTACAGAAAGTTTAAAAGTTTGAATGTTTAGTAGTACCCCAGGCTACAAGTGCCCCTCACAGTAGAGGCCTTGATATAAGATATTTACTGCAAGGCTGTTGTACTGGATTGCATTACAGTACACTATACAGGTGCTTGTGTTATTTTGTATGTAAGCAGAGCCTTCCAGCAAAAAAGACCTGAATCAAACTGAGTATGGAATGAGTTTGTGTTTTGGTTTGTTTGGAAGAGTGTGCCAAAGCTGTAAAGACTTCTCTGCTGACCTTATCTCTCCACTCAAATATCTGATCCAGACAAGATCCCAGTCAAAACAAGGTTCTGGCGTGCAGCAGAGAGAGAATTAAGTTGAGTTTTGGAAACTATGTTGTCTGGTAAATTAATTATTTGTTTGCAAAGCTTTAAAAAAAGGATGCCTTAAGGCCAAATTTAAGGAATGGCTAATGTGATGTTTCCCTTCCATCTGGTGTCATGTCAGAAGCTGTGTTTAGCCCTAAACGACCTTTGACCAGTTTGCTTGTCCCAGGCCTACCGCTTTGCTGGCAGTATTAAATGATCAGTCTCTAAAGGGTAACAGGCAGCTTGGTGGATGCCTGAAGGACACAGACAGCTCAAGCTATGAGGTCGGCCTAACAAGCGCCTGACAGAAATGATAATGATTACCTCAGGAGAGGTTGCTCTGTGTGGCCCCAGATTTTCCCACAGGAAGCAAATTTGTAGCTATATGGCAGTAATCTGAACCTCAGTGGAGGACACAGCCCATTTATTCCAATAAGAAACCTGCAAATTAGAGTTAGCATTTGTTTATCTTTCATCCATGGAGGCTTGACTCTTCACTGAATTGCCATCGAACTAAATGGTAGGTTTTGCCGTCTCTGACATAAACCAATGAGCCATATGTTATTGGTCAGTCTATCAAGGTTTGTGACACGGGGATGTGAAGTAAAGATATTGGGTGGGTAGTGTGTGTCAGCTGCAGCCACTATTAATTGATGGCCAACACTTCTGGGTTATTACAGACATATGGCTGATGTATAAAGATGATTAAAACAACGCTGCTGTGGTCACTGGAGTATGTCTCCAGTTTAAGTTTATTACAGAGCGGTCGGTACGTACTTCATCTTCTAGACTGGCCTTTATCATTCAGGATGTTGTTTGCTCCTTTGTTCTTTTCTGCTCTATGAATCACTCTCTTTGTCTGTCCGTTTCTTACCATCTCGGTTTTGGCAGCCATCTCTCAGACCAGCTTTATACTTCTGTATGCTACTGATAGCCCTTTCAAGTATGGCACGATTCTGTTAACAGTGACATTGAGAAACACTTCCTCTGTGCAAGTGCTGCTGACCAGTCATGTAGAGAGTATACAAATCAACTTACTACAACCCTTCATCAAAAAGAGCAGACAGCATGCGAGTTATACCAGCAGAGGATGATACCTTGGAAATATAACACAAGTAGGTCAAATTAAAGGCAAAAGTTTCAAGGGAATTGCATATCAATGCAAATATGCAAATCACCTTCCGTCCTAAGCATTTTTCTATTAAATATTCACAAAGGAAAGAGATATATTCTAGCAATAAACTAAAAGAAATCCTGTCCAGGTTCTTGTTCAATTATACAGAGCAGAGACAAAGACTGTAGCAAGATTAAAGTTCAAACATATGAACAGTGACCTGAATCAGCTGAATTGCACAACTCCTTTGTCAAGTAATGACATAAATTAGATATGGTAGATAATGTACAATTAGAATTGATTATGCATCATTTCAATGAGCACTAGTACATAAACTGACAATATAAAATGAATAGAATAGGTGACTCAGTCTCCACAACCAAACTGCGTTTAATCGGTTGTTGACATTCACGCTCCCCTGCATTTTGCTCACGTCATGTCATTTAGCCTCACAAGAGAGAGAGAGAAGAAGGAAAAGCAACTTTTAAAGCAATGAAGGGGGGGACAAAAAGAGAGTCAGAAGATAACTAAAATGTCAAAGTCTGGGACTGTTCTCCCTTTGCTGAAAGATAAAAAAATCCTGCACATCTTGAGCCACAGCTTGAATTCATGGTCATATTTTAGGCTCTCTTTTCTATTTTTCCCACTCTGTGTAGCTCAATTTTTTGACAAGAACCATGCATCATCACCATAGGAAAGGGATGGAAGAAACTAGAAAATAACAAAACAAGCCCAGACAGGCTTTTGCAAAACTCAAAACAGGGTATGACCTCAAGTAAATGAAATTGCCAAACTGTATGCAGGCTGTTCCGAGCACCTCTCCAGACAAGGCACCAAGGTTTAGACAGATCTTCTCAAACCATCCAACTCGCTAACCATGGAGACTCTGAGATTCATTTTTTATGGGAAACCCATGAGCCGAAGTCAAAGGAAAAACAATAGCTGTGGGTTTTCAGGGGAGTAACAGCTTCCAGCTCAGCGTTTGGCTGCAAAGTCTCCACCAACATCTGGGCCAAATTACACAATGTGGCCTGCCGACCACATCTGTCTGCATGACTAATCACTGTAACTGGGCAAGCCTCCAACTAACACAGCTCAATACCTATGCTTGTGAGCAAACAAAGACACACTCATATGGACACAAAAGTACATGTTCGCCTCTGATCACCAACACATAGCCTTGAACATTGTGCAGCAATTTATTATTACATGACAGTACAAAAACCAAGGAAACTTCCAAGTCATAAGTGGTCAGTTTTTTTATGATGTTGTTGACACTTCCTTCCAGTGAAAGAGCTTCAAAAGGGCAAATCATTGTACCACTAATTGCACTATTTTGCAACAATACTTCAGATTCTATGGCTATTTAAGTGTCACTACAGAAAGCTCAGTTATAACTGCCTCCATTCAGACTTATGCCAAGTCTCTTCTTCCTAACCGAGGTTCTCTTTGTGCCTAATCATGCAAGGCTTCGTTCAACCAACTGAGGCTGCTCAAACAGACCTGCGGGGGGAGCACAGGGGACAAGCCAACAACAGAAGAGAGTCAAGCCCAGAACAGTTTCCTCCTTGGTGCTCTTATCTCACTCTAGCCTGGGGCTCCCCTTGGGAATTGGGCTGGGAGGGGAGGAAAGACCTCTCGCAATGAATTGGCGCCATCAACTCTAAAGTCACTTTCACCATGCTGGCCATGCTGCCTGCCAGCTACTGTAAGACAAACTTGACTGATGAATACAGAATGAGATGGTACATGGAGCATTTGTGTATATTTGCATGCAATGCGTTAGCACACAATTTGCATGTTTTGCTGCATGTCATCCCCTCTCGCTCACCTGTCTTTCCTGTCTCTATCTACACCTGTCACTGTCCAATAAAAGGCAAAATGTCCCAAAAAATAAAATAAAATAAAGAAAATCATCAACAGGTCAAAAGTGCAGTGATCAATTGGATTTGTTGCACTTCACCACACCTGTACAGATCGCACAGATAGTTGCTCTGGACTGCTAAAGTTGTCAATAACTGAGCACGCATTGTGACAGTTATCTTATCAGCCGACACAGTGATTACAGCTCAGGTAATGAGGGACCGGCCTCTCTCATTTGTCATGCTTTGTGTGTGGAGCTGCGGCCAAGCAAGACTGATAGAGCCGTCTCGCGGACACAATACCACTGAAGCTGCAGGCCACAGTTAATTGGGGTAATGGCATGATAAAGACAGGCCAGCATGTTTGTGGGTATGTGTGGGTGGAAATGAATACTACATGCAGGCATGTATGAGTACTAGCCGGGTCCAAGGACAGGTTTTTATAGCTAGTATAGCTTGAGGAAATGAATGCACAATTTTAACATTCAAGAAAATAAATGCTACAGTATGAGGTGTTCGCTTCCTTCTAACTGATGCAATCTAATAGTAAATTCATCTATATCCAATTCATAACCTTTACATATGGTGTTGGGTACACATTTCATGGGAAAATCATTTGTACACTGAAAGCCCTGCAGTCGTTTGGAAGATGAACTCAATAGGGCTGCAACTCACAGTTTTCATTATTGATTCATCTGCAGATTATTTTCTCTATTAATTGGTTAATTTTGGACAATAAAATGTCAGAAAATAGTGAAATATATATATATATATATATATATATATATATATATATATATATATATATATATAATATTAATAATAATAATAATAATAATAATAATAATAGTGATCATAATTTTCCAAAGCCTGAAATATTCAAATAGCTTGTTTTGTACGACCAACAGTCTCAATATATTCAGTTTGCTGTCACAGAAGACAAAGAAAACTTGCAACACGTCATATTTGAGAAGCTTTTACTAGTGAATTTTTGGCATTGTTCCTTAAAATATTATTTTGATGAGTTATTGATTATCAAAATCATTGCTGCTTAGTTTCTGTCAATCGTTTTAGATACTATTAGCAGCAAAAGTTACAAAGGCTGAAGACACAATATAAAAATCACCTACACAATCCAAACTTGATCAAGAGAAAAATTGGCTGTGTACACTTGTGTGGCAGGTCCTATTTAAACCACACAGTTTCCCTATCTGGTTCAGTAGCACAGAGAATACAGTCTAACAAGCTCTTCCACTGCTTTCTCAGTAGCACTAATACATACACTCACTCACTCACCCGCACACGCACACACACAACCAAACGTACACATTCACACCCTGGAGGAAAACATTCATTTCTTAATTAGGGCCTAGATTTGGGGTGTATGAGATGTGCCAGGAAAGTAAAAAGAAGCTGAATTACACAGCTGTAAGAGAGGGAGCTGTGGGACAGCAGTTAAACCAGAAAACACAACTGTTATCACATACTGCAGAATAAGCTGTGTGACCAGGGAGAACCACCAATGGACTATGGGTGTATCCTCTCTCCTCAAAAAGTGACTTTTAGCTTAGCAGACTGTCAAAGTGAATGATTTAATATTACATAACAAGTCTGATTAAGGGGGAACTCCACCGACACGTCAAAGTCTGGTTACCGGTCTTAGGGGGTACTACTGCATATGTGAAAAGGTTGTATAAATTCTTTTGCGGCTCCAGAGTGAGCTGCGCGAAGTCTGATAAATTGCTTCAAAGTGAAAAAAATCTGGGGTGTGGGGTTAGAAAGAAGTGAGCTTACCAGACCTCTGTAGCCCGCTCCTCATCTCTACTTGAGGCTAGCAGCTCGAGGCTACATTAGCCACTACTAGCATAATACACCTGACTCTCTCTAACTGAAATGCCAGTGGTCAAGTTGCATTATGGTGCCAGGTTTTGACAAGTAAGAATGCGTGGAACAAAAACTATTGCTATCTCTGCATATACCTGCTGCATCGATTTTGATCCTTTTTTTAAACTGTCGACAAGACCCTGCAGTATGTTACTCAGCAGCACATCGGCATGTGGGTGCATACATACTACTACAGAAAATGAAGAGTGAAGTGAAAATGATGTAGGCAGGATGTAGACCGGAGTAGAGAGTACCTCCTTTTAGGCACCTTCGATCATGTATTTTTATAAAAAAATAAATAAATAAAAGATATATATATATATATATATATATATATATATATATATATATATATATATATATATATATATATATATATATATATATAGATATAGATATAGATATATATATATATATATATATAGCCTACAAATGAGTGTGTAATGTGTGGGTTTTTCTTGCAACTTAATTTTATTGATATTTTCAAGCAAAAGTCAATATGGGCAACAATACAGGTACAGCAATCAGGTATTTCAATGACTATACTGTACTAAACAAAATACTGTATTGTAATGGGTTACACCTTAAAGGCACACATATATGTCAATCTTTTCCAGTATTTAACATATTGTTCATATTGTAGTCTTAAGTTATAGGTCCATTTCTCGTTCTGAATCAGCTCTAGCTGTCTTGTTTTATCTTTTATCAATGCACTTACTCAGTGCTTGTATGGGACCATAGTCACCTGGTGATATCACTATATAAATCTGTGTGTCAACTGCATAATTATGTTAAGATATTTTGTTGAGTCAGGCACTGCCAAAATGGCGACAGCCGGGAGCTGCCCACTTTGAGCTTCACAACGGCGCTTCAGAAACCTATGGGTGATGTCGCGGACACTACGTCCATCTTTTTATACAGTCTATGGTAATTACCCATCGACACAAAGAAGTCCCTGTTTAAAAAGATATTCATCCTGTACCATAAGTTTATCCAGGATTTCCCAGATATGTTACAAATGTGCATTCCACTTCTATTCCAAAAAAAACTTAATTGATTCTTTAGCAATCTGAGTGTGGAATTACAAAGTTGGAGTCATAAGGTTTTCAGATCAGCTGCAATACTGTCAACTCCCAGAGCATACTGATACACATGGTACAAAGTCTCATTTAAGTCTCTATTATACAGTACACTTGTAATCTATAGCTTTATTATACTACATACAGTAGGCTACTGTATGTAACTGCAGAGGAAAATTTGACCAATAGAGGGATGGCATGGAAGGAACTAGATTTATTATATTTACTCATACACTCAGCAAGGCAGTATAAACAACTTTTTTGTTCCTGCTGTTATTTCTGTTATTTCTAAAATAGGTGGGTTTTATTTGGGTATAAAATTCATGACACAAAGGCAAAATTCAAGACACACTTTTATTGTCTTTTATGTTCAGATGCAGTACAGCTAGAAAATGGTACAAGGGGGAAGCAGCTTGATAAAGCACTATGGGGGGGGGGGCTTTGGTATGAGGATATAAAAACAAACTAACTATTACTTTAAACTTTTATAAGCACCACCAAAGAAAGGAATTTAGCCTGGAGCAAAGATCTAGGAGGTAGCCTGGATATTGTGGATACTAACCGCTATGCAAGTCTTGAATAAAAGCTGACATGTACAGTAGGCCAAGGATATCAAATCAAGACGCGCAGAATTTATAGTCAGTCATGTGATAGCATGGTTGTTTTTAGATTATCTGATTAAAGTAAAAGAATGTGCATCTCATTTCACATGTCATTTAAAAGCTACAGACTCTGAGCAAAAATAATTTTAAGATTAGTGGAAAATCCCATGGATTCCTTTTGACCTTTGTTCCAGCCACAGGGTAGACATGATATGACAACTCTGATTATCAAACTCTGAGCAAGGTGAACAGGTCAACTTTAAACGCTGTCAATGATTCACAGTTGCCAAGGGTGGAAGCACCACAAGGCCACTGAACCTCAATTTCAGTGCAGTTATCACGGCCACAGAGAGACAGAATGTAGCCAATTACAACACTGTGGAATGAGACAGTGAAAGCTAAATGGCCTTCTCTTTGTCCACAGTAGGAGGCACATTCTAGGGTAATGGAACCAAGGTGAAAGGAGATAAAGAAGCAAAACACAATGTTGTTCTTGAGACTAAAGGAAAACACGTGTCAGGGTCCACCGACTACAAAAGGCCAGAGAGGACAACCTGTATCACCAACAAATACCACGTATGGCGGCTCCTTGGAGCCACAATATGGCGTGACGGACAGTGATTCAAGGAGTCGAAAGGCTCAAGGAAGTGAGCTGGATCAACATCTCCAGCCGATCCCATTCAGCTGTGTGCTCTCACATCCTTCATAATCCTGCCAAGAGCCGCCATTGTAAGTGTGCTTTGAATGAGTCGCCGTCAATCCCCAGATTAGCCAAAGTCAGATGTGACTGGAAGCCACGATGAGGGATGAGACATGTGTTTTCATCTACCAGTGAAAACACATGCTGTGCTGTACCTGAACTTCAAAGTGTCAAATTCCAAAAGGTGCGCTTGGAAATACAGTTTTAGACATCTAATCTTAGTTCGGTAAACCTGTACATTTGAGTCTGTACCAGTAAACTGGACACTGAACATTTACTTCCTGCCTGGTTTGTACAATCAGTTTCAGGTTTGCAAGCTTTCACCATTAATCCACCTTTAATTCCATCCCTTCTTTGGTTTATACAGATTTATACATTACATGTTGAAGCGTTATTAGGTAAAAACATTGGGTAATTTCACCTGGTTCTGCAAAGCCATTAATCAGCTAAAATCTCCTAGCTTGCAGCTGGATATCTGTCTACCTGTAGCAGCTCCAAAGAAACTGTCAAAAGTGTTAAAAAAGTCAAAGTAAGTCAAAAGTTAAATGTCCTGCCCTGTCTCTCTTGCAAATCCTCAGTTTTCATTACAAAGTTCTGTGTACAAAACCTTACCTTATGTAATCCTGTCTAGTCTTTGAGCGTGTGCACACATACCTCACAGCTTGGTAAGGTTTCAAGCATGAAACTGAACACACTAACTCGTAAAACAGAATACAGGCAGAATCCTAAATGTCCAGACAAAATTAAACCTGCCAGCTTTTTTACAAGTACAAACTTAAATGTACAAGTTTTTTAGTATAATGTTCCTCCTTAAAACATCTAATCATATCTCATACTTATCCCCTTTAAATCTGTGTAATTGTCTCCTAAACAAACAGATACTGTAATATAAATACGATCAGGCTCAGTATGGGTGCAGCATGGTACATAAGCAGTAAAAAAAAAAAAAAAAAATACTGTATGTGAGATGTAACTTGATGGAATGCCAACTGAACAGTTGAGCGTAAAGTATGTGACAGTTGAGTGTTATCACTTACTACCGCAGCATCCTGTTTCCTGACTGACTGAGATGTAGAGTAAACCATAAGCCAATGAGCAAAACAGTGCTGCTGCTCGGCTTTGGAGCACAAAAGCCTGCTCTCCAGTAGCAGGCAGCGACAGGCTAATTGGTGCTCAGCAGGGGTAGAAACAAAAGCAGCAATGATGTCACTCCGGGGCCATGTCGGACTCCATGGGGGGATGCATTTCCCAACCCCGCACCAGCATGTATGTCCACCTTTTCTGCCCCCCTCCACCCATTCACTACCAACAACTCCACTGCTAACACAATGTCTAAGAGGCAACTGAAATACTGAATGTGTATGACTTCAGCTGTGACAAAGAATGACACGGTTCCCCATTCAAGAGGCGCTCTGGTCATGAATAGCTTTCCTTCCCCATTTCCCACAAATTTTCCCAGAATCCCTTGCTATAATAACTGGGTTGTCATTCACCCTATTAGGTGTCAGGGTTGTGCAGAGGCCTCCCTCTGATTCTTGTTTTTGAGGTATATGCCATGTTAGGCACCCACCCCCAAGCAGACGGTAAAACAATGGCCGTCTTTGTCTCTCTTCCCACTTTACACCAACAGGGGGTTGGGTGATTCTGTCTCAGTGTCGGACAGAAACAAGTGCAGCCTCTCCTCATTCACGTCTGTGCCAGCTAGAGATGTCTTTGGAGTGGAACAAAGAAAGCAATGCTGTGAAAGACAGACAGGCTGGGTATCACTGCCTGTTTTTCCCTCCCCTGACCGCTGAAGTCTTGTGTTGACTCACAAATGTTGTTTCATCCACTCAAGTCCCTTTCATCACTCCATCTCTTGATACTTGTCGATTTATCTTCCTCTCCCAGAAAGATGACTTCTTGTATTGTAACAATTTGCCCTCTCTGTCTTACTCTGTCACTGTAGCTGTCACTTTTAGCAGGGAATACAAAACAGTTTTATAGACATAGACAAACACCTCATGCACAAAACAAAAAAACATTGGTGGTAATAAAGTTACATGCAGAAATTCACAGGGTTCAAGCAGTCTGGAAACATACAGTAGATTGGGCACAGTTGCCACAAATGCTGAGGGTAGATGCTGTATAATGGGTTGAACTGAATTCTGGCACAGCATTGTATAAAACTTGGTGCAAATTATATTTTGTCCTTGGAGCAGTGAGACTAAGGCCTGGATCTACTACTACTGCCATATACTTCCAGAAATTATAGAAAATGTGATTCAACATTTATTTGAGAATCATAAGCCTAAATGGAAGATAGAAAATTTAAACAGTACTTTGATAATTCTGGCATATAGGCGCCAAAGAGCACTGGGCATATGTGAGAGCATTAAGTGGCTGATGAAATTTGATTGGCTGATGATGTGGTTCTCTATCACTCAACCTAAATTTAAGGTATATTTTAGAATGATGTGTCTAAGACAGCATATAAAATTAGATGATCATCTGTCAAACTGTGAAAGTGTTATTAGGTTTTTCCTACTTGGTGCCATTGATGAAATTTTGCATACCAGTTCAGAGGCAATGTGTGCAGAGTATCAGTAATATTTAGCTTTGTGTTCATGACTTATGGCTCATTTTGAAATGTCTGTGTTCTGAGATAATGCACTTTGTACAGTTAAGAATATATAGGTTGGTCTGGAGGGGTGATTGTGTGTAAGGGTGTAGGATGTTGTGGTTACTGTAAATCTTTGGTTGCTGTACTGGAGACTTTGTGTGTCCTGTATTGTAGTGCATATATGTTTAGATATATACTGGTATGGGTGTGTATATAGTATATACGGTATATTTGTGCATGTGTTAAGTTGTTAAAATAAATAAAGACATTGCTGGAAAAAGAAGCAGAAAAGTGCAAGAGAAAACTCCTATCGGTAACTACAGTAGAGGACTCTAGTATCTTGTGCTAGGACCCATAATTATTATTGGACAGTGTTTTCATCCTACACGTACACAACAAATGCACACATAAAAGCAAACACTAAGAAGTCCTGTAACTCCCTTTGACAGACACATGCAATTAAATCCACCAAGAGATGTGCTACTCTTGTTTGAGTATAACACAGTCTAGGTAAAAATACACCAAAAAAAGGCAGCCAGCATTATTAAGAATGAAACAATAAATCACTATTCATCAGACATCCTAATTACACTTGGAAATGTGACATTACTCATTGTGGTTTTCAGTGCCAAGGCCTCAAATGAAAAGAAAAACTTGAAGGGGAATTAAGCAGTTGGTCTTGTACATGCAGAACAAAGGCGGGATGAAAAAAACAAAAACAAAACAAATGAAAATAATGTATAAATAAGACATACTACACACTCAGTGCATGACGTATGCCTCGGTTTGTAAATTTCCATCCTCACCACTATTTTAAGACTTGCAGTGAGCCAGATTTGTATTCAGTATTTTTGTCAACACTGCAATGCAAAGAATTAATACATTTGTGATGCTAACTGACAGAAACAGAGATTGACAGCATCTATTAGTGAATTTAAGTGTTCTCTCCATGTCACCAGATGGAGCATCTGCATTGATGCAAACCCCTCCCTCCTTATTCCCGTCCTCACTGCCATCCCAGCTAGCTGAGCATGCCCTGTGCGCCTCAACAAGCAAATAGGCCACTTCACCGGCACTGCTGCTGTAATTGGAAAGAAGATGGGCTTCCGCTCTGAGAATATTTCACCTGGGCATGGCAGTCAAATCGGATGGCTCAATGATATAGCCGATGTTCTGCAGTCAATTTACCTAAAGCCCCCCTTTTTGACACCTGGTACTGTTGGCCCTGCCTCCATCCCTGGGATGACATTATATACCTGAACCCTCAGTGAGGTGCTCTGATGTCACCTGTACTCCCAAACACTGGCTCTGGGGGAAAATAGACTCCGACACTTGGCAGGTTGAACAGTTACTGTGATTACTGTGGCATGGTACCGTTATGGGACATTAAATCGAAGCATATTCAAAATTGCATTTGGCAAGGTCAAAGTACAGTGTGCATTAAGATAAGTTTAAAGTCATTGTAATGCACCACAAACACATTTATAGATCATAATCATTTAAATGATCATCTAAATGTTTGAATGGCCTACTTATCGTTCAGTGAAACATTACATGCATTTCTCTCTGTGCACGTGTATATGTGTGCATTGTTTCATGAAACTACATTTGAGAAGCATAAATGGTCAGTGAGGTTCACTTTCCTCACATTGGGAAAATGTCCACTGACGCCAATATAAGAAGTAATTGATCATTAGTCTGAGCATCTCAGGTTTCCATTTCACCTTGAATACATCGTCACAATCTAATGTAGCATGAATCATATTTTGAGCCTGAAAGCATAAAAGGGGCACTAATGTGTCTCATTTGCATGATAGACCTATTTAAATTCAGATCTTTAAGTTTCATCACAGACTTTTATGATAGAGATAACCTGCCGTCTTTTACAGTTATTAAGACTCAGTGAATCCAATCTTGGGTTCTGTAAATATAGGATCTGTGCATAAATCTTCTGAACCCGCATCTCCCTTGGGATTTATTCCACAGGTAACAAGACAGGGGGATGTGTAAGCATAAGCCACAACACTACACATGCTCATTAGGAAAATCGCAGGAAGTGAAAAAGGCATGGTTTTCCTCACAGAGGCTGAAGGCACTTGTGCAATGTCAGACCCCCACATAGATCAGTTAGGTCGCCCAATTCCCTGAAATCTTTATCTAATCCTGGGAGAACCAAAAACATCCGGCATAGGAATTTTCTGTTTCAGCCACAGTATGTTTGCGTTATTAAGATTCCCCTCAGCGACCCAGCTGTCTTTTACTGCTCACAGCATTTTTCAGTATGTACATGTGCTTCTGTGCCCTCTTTGTTAATATACAAGAGAATTGGTAACCAGAAAAATAGAAATCCCTAATCAAATTTACATCAATACAAAGTGAAACACACTACCTTTGTGAAGTTGAGACTGTCACAAATGTGTTGATTGGAGATTAACTAATGAACAAAATAATCCAAATGAACACAAATATAAGATAAGCAGAAAATGCAATGCAAAAATAAAAAGACTGAACTGCACTTAACATACAAAGGAACATAAAAGTGCATTGAAGATTGGGTACTCTTAAACTGCACAGTGGGACACTATTAGGGTTTCATGGGGTCAATAAATTGTTTAGTTGACCGACAGAAAATTTATCTGCAACTATATTGATAATCGAATAATTGTTTCAGTCATTTTATTAAGCAAAAATGCCAAACATTTGCTTGTTCACACTTCTCAAATAAAGAGGCTCATTGTCTAAATGAATATCTTTTTTGACATTTGAAGACATCTCTTAGGGCTGTGGGAAATTATAAAATTTTTTACTACTTTCTTACATTTTATAGACAAAATGATTTGAGAAAATCAGCAGGTGAATTGATAATGGGAATAATAGTTAAATTCATTATCATTTAATCTGCAGATAAATTTCCAGGTTTTCATGCACAAAAAAAAAGACATAATTGTTGCCAATTTACTTTCCTCAATTAATCTTTCATCTCTAGAGACAATAATATTGACAAAGACTATGCAGTACAGTTAGTAAAGCCATTTTGGTGCATTTAACATCCCTCACAAAAAGCTGAAGGTTAAAATCGGTTAGCTTTTTACCCTCAGGCAGGAGTAGCTCTGAGGCAGTGCTACAATAACAGTAGCCGCATCTGGCTCTTGATGTCAAAGGTAATCTTAGTCCATGCAGAAATTAGAAGTATCAACTCTTAAATATGCTAATGCAGTGTCATAGGGAGTTGTAAAATCTTCTTGGAGTTGCTCCCAAAGTCTGGATCACCAAAGTGAGACAATCCATCTGCCAGTGTGTAGAAATGTCCCTTTATGAGCTTTATACATTTCTGCTTAGACAATTCAGCGACTAAATAACCTCAAATACATTTTAGGGACCCACCAAAATCTCATAGATATCCTTCATCTATAAATATACAAAACTATGCCACAGGCAATTGGAATTGGAATTTATTTTAGCTGCCCAGTACGAGGGAATAGATGGGACACTGAGTGAAAGCATAGTGGGGGTGTATCTCCTGACTGTTCTGGGACATTGCAAAAGCTGGTTGTCACAATTAAAGTGTTTAGAGAGAGATTGGGTAAACAAGGCAATATATCTACCAACATGCGCACTCCGCCACTACCTATTCTGACCCCCGCTCCCCTCAGAGTAAATATCCTAAGTGTCAGCCGCTGACCCGACAGAAAATTGCCCTATTGATCCCTACTGCGATTTTTTCCAGCGTGGCCTTTTCTCCCCAGGACCCACAGCAGTAGTTTTGTCAGAGGTACTGTAGGGGGAACGGTACTGGAATAAGCCTTTGTATGTGTTCGTTTGTGTTTGGCCAAAAAGGCATATTGGGAATTGGGAGATTAGATGGTCCTGCTGAGTCATTTTCCGTCGGACTCTGGTGAGGCACATGGGAAATTGCTTTTGCACATATTCAGTTCCCATGGAAGTGAAAATGTGGAAACAGCATGCGTGGCTTACTGAGCTGTCTAAGGGAAATTCATACCTCTACCAAATCAAATACATACAAAACAAAAGCAGACACGAACTTTCTTCCTTTTCCATTCTGTATACTTAGCTGTAATCTACAGGAGACCCCTGGGGTAAAACAGAAGCAGAGAGGCAAAACGAGGGCCTGTTAGTCCTGTCTTAGTGTATTCAGCCCCAGGGCACTGTTCAACACACCGCAGAGGAAAGTGTCATAAAATGCACACACACAAACACCAATCTGTGCTTGGACTTCTTGGCTTTGCTCTCTACCACAACTGTGTTTCTCATTTGAAAATCTTTTGTCTTTTTATCTTCTTTGCATTTGGGCTGCATAAGGTCTTGTTTATGAACCATCATAGTCACGGTGAGAAGTGGGTTGGGAAGGCTGGCTGCTACCGTTGTGCCTGCCCAAAAATAAACTGTCAGTAAAAACCCAGAACTCTTTCCTAACTCTAAATGTTTGAAGAAAAGGTAGAGCAGTGCACAATTTCATGCCTTTTTAATGCCGGTGTACTCAAGGTGCTCATCAGCAGGTCTGGGATAACGTAGCTAAAGTGAGTTTTAGCTTAGGAGGAAAAAAAGGGCGTCTATTCGAACACAAGCTGGGGGTAAAAACTACGGTTTGAATTAAAAAGGGCAGCTTGGGGGTTATCTCCCCTTATATGATAAAGAAATTTGAATGTGAAGATTCCCGTGCTATGTCTCTTAACAAAATTTGACTTCCTTATCAAAGTTAATGGATATGACTTTGCCCTTTTGTCATACATTTTAAATTACTGGAATTTTTTTCTCCAGAAAAGTTGTAAAAATGTTGTAGTTTTATCATGCTGTCTACAGTACGCAACAGTACACTACTGACTGTAGGCTACATGAAATGGAGCTATGACAAGGTTGCATTTCTTTACTAAGGTCTTCAATTTCTATCAGATTTGTGATGTTACATTTGATTTTCTACATCTGTAACACTGGGAGCTCATATTTCTTCAGCTAATTGAGAAGCTATCAGAAATACAAGATTACACACAATTATTAAAGAGCAAATTTCCATGTTTTATAAGAAATGGTTGTATTCATTTCTATCCACTATAATTAGGTAGAAAATAACTTAGTTCTGTATGTTTCCTTCCTTTCCTTGATTGATTTCTTTGTCATGTTCATAGAGTCTTTACAATTTTGAAAATTTAAAATTAATAAAAAAGATATATAGAGGTTTAAGGAACAGTTAATTTAACAAACTTTTTTTTTTTTTTTTTTTTTAAACACACACACACACACACACACACACACCTCCTTTGAGTGACAAAAACTAAATTAAAAGCAGATGTCTCGTGGGGTTATTAGGCCACAAATGACCAGGGGACTCATAAGACCTCCAACACAATTCAAACACTAGACGGAAAGAGAAGTGGAAGCAAATGAGAGTGTCGAGGGAGAAGGCTGCAGGATTATGAGGCGAGAGTGAATGATTGAGAAGGAAGGAGTGAAGGAACGGTGACTTACAGCTCGCCTTCAGCTAAGAAAGCAGAATTTTAGTGCACACAGCCACATGACTCATAAATCTCAATTGTTTTCCTTGTGTTGTCCAATAAAATAAGGCAATACTCCTAGCAGACTGGGGGCGGGTGACTACGAAGTGCTGAAAGAGCACTTTCCAAGTGCTGCTCTCCTGGACCTTTAAAGTGTCAATAACAGGCTGCAGGAAATTCCTATCCCTGATTCCTGCACTGTTTTTGTTCGTATGGCTGACTGTGAGGTGACCTCTGAACCTGATATGTCTGAATGGGCTGAGGATAACAGAGAGAAGGCAGCTAGGCAGCCAGGTGACACTGATATCGTTGATCTCTGAAGGAAAACGCCACCACTGCTGAGTCCACTTCCTGTTTCCTGCATCAGACCTGGGAAAAAAAAAACCTCAACCATTGTTTCCAGCTGCTCAGCCGGTTTCAAGGAAAAGCATTATATGTCACTCAGGGGTAGTTTGAGGCTGCAATGACTCATTGATGTCTCTATAGCTTATGGAGATGATTATAACACCTTTTGAAATAACATGATGAAATGAGATCTAAGATTAGACACAGTGGGGTGCAAATCTGTTTTGGACACACTAATTATCCACATATAGTCTGCAAGGAGGAGGAGGAGGAGTTGGGGGGCAAACTAGGACAAAACTGCTTCCCTCTATGGAAATGTATTTTAAGTAAGAGCAGGAAAAGAGGATGTAATGTACATTAACGCATGTCAGACAAAAACAGAAACACAAGAGCATGCATTTATTAATGCAAGAGGATGTTAATGAACTTCATCAGCCCATGCGTGCGTGACAGCGAAAGAGCTTATTCAGAATAGCTGGGTGCTACAGTATGCATACCAAAATGATACACCCGAGTCACACGAGAGATGAACTCATAAAAGAACTGCAAAAAGCATGGCTGTCTGGGGTGTTAAGAGCATTTAGAAGCCGCACTGTTTATGCTAATGCATGTCAGGAGACTGCAGGTACCCCAAGGTGTTGGCACATTAACATCCATGTTCAAATGTTAAGGGCTGATTCAGCACTAATATTACTGGAGGGGTGAGGCAAAAGAGAGGTCTATGGCAAGAGGCAAAGACAGGACAGAGCAGCACTGAAAGTAAGAAATATTAGAATGGAAAGGGCACAAACGTTTTCAGCAAAAGTTGTGCTAATTTGACAAAGAAGATAGGAAATAACCTTAACTAATTCCTCACAAGTTATATTACAAAAAAGGCAGAGCTTCATTACAAAAAAATATTAAAAACAAATGTTTGTCATTGCGACAGCTGCTCCGTCCTCCTCTCTTCCACCTCTAGTTCATCTGATTAATCTGTGTTGTGCATACACTGCTAACCGCGGGCATCGTTCCAGACACCCCGATTCGCAACCTGCCCATCAGCCACCACTATTAAATTTCCCACATCAACTCATCACCTGACCTAGTCATCTGCCCACTCAGCTGCTCCTCATTCTTAATACAGTATATAGTATATAGAGAGGATAGCTATCAGTTAGATTATGTCAGATTGTCAAGGTTGCCTTAGTGTCCCATTGTTTAGTCTGTTTTGCCTGCCTGTACCTATTTTGATGACAATCTGCCCATCTACAGCTACGGCTGTCTGCCTTCACCCCCCAGACTATTTTGCTGGTCTTCTCCTTGTCAACTGTAAGCCTGCCTTTTGAGATAAGACAAGTCAATTTTTACCACACTTACTCAACCTCCTGAGTTAATTCATCTTTGTTAAATACATAAGTTACAAGTTTTTAGGGGCTGCTACTTGACGGGTGAGAATTATGCATTTTGCCAGCCACACTTTAAATGCACAAGGTGCAACTTCATGGTGTAATACTGTACTTCCAACAGTCCCTCCCTACTCACCATCATACCACAACATCCTATTTTAATATGAAATACGTAAAATTACAGAAGCAAGACACCATCAAATTTCCCTTTTCTAAGAACGAAAAATAGCCTTTTGACTATATATTAAGGCTTATTACTTTGCATTTAAATTTGCAGTTAAATGAACCAATAAACAAACAAAAATAAATACAGACAGTCTTTTCCACTTCCAGCATTGTCATGATCTTGACAACAGAATGTCTCATGCATCCTTACAAATTAACTAAGTCTTAAGGAACATGTCTAAATCTCTGTCACCCCTGAAGGATGTGGAAATGCTGCAGGCACATTTGACCTTTTACCATCACTTTAATCACATGGGGGGGGCTTACATTAGATTAAGAGTGGGACAACCCAAGGAGACTCTGTAAAGAAAGGATAGCTTGTGATATATCATCCGTGTTCAGGACACACTACATTAGATATGGCCATTCTGATTAAGAAAATAACAACTGGGTGCAAAGCCCATGGCAAGTCCTCAATGTGCGTCTTTGTTTGGTTTGGGTTTAATCCAATAATGTTCACTCTGTATGTTTTAGTGTCCAATGGTGTGGGCGTAGAAGCGCTTATTAATCAGCAGTCAGCTACCCTCTCCGAGTTGTTGTGCAGCTTCCTACGCACTGGAACTGGATTAGAGATGGATGTTAAATTTATGAATTTTGGGGTGAGGATGTTACTGTCTGCCACTACCATACAGTAAGTGTAATTTCAATACAGGATACTTTGCTCACAGTGCTGCTGGGCAGAAATAGGTGACAAAAATGTTGCCAGAAGCAACAGGCACAAATTAATGATGCTGAAGAAGGTGCGGTCAAAAATATGTTGGTGTTTTTCTTTTATTGCTTCTGTCCTCATAGTGCACATGTACCGTTTCTTAATTTTCTTCATTCAATTTCTAACTGTTTCTTATATACTGCAGTGTTTCCCGTTAATTACCTAGATAGTAGTGGCCTGCCACAGTTTCATAATGAACCAAAAATATTTGACACTTGTGTGGCAAATCTTGTAAACTTACTGCTTTTTCTAATAATTAAAAAAAAAACATTTTTGATAAAGAACCGGGCTGATAAGAGTATGGATAAGATAAAGATAAAATCCTAATGATACGACACCCCTACAGCTGGTTAGTGGCTTCACCCGACTTTGGGAGGATGAGCAAATTGCAGTTCAAATCTCTTCACTATAAGCCTTGTTTAACCAATGTTATTTTGTGATTATTATTTTTTTATGGCACACAGTGAGATCGCTCACAAAAATTAGAAAAAAGGATTACTTCAGATCATTGCGCTTCATCAGTTTCACATTTTTTCTTGCAAGTGTAATGTGAAAAACTACAACCTGTGTATTTTTTTGATTACCATTGTAATGATAATTGTCTAAAATTATGTAAAATGCATAGTTTTTAGTCAAATAACATCAAATTTTATTGGGGGAGGACCCCCAAACCCAACGATGACACAACCCCCCCACCGCAACCACGGCACCTATGCCCTCCAGAAAACTAGGGTAAACCCTGAATGTGTTTAATTGTTTACTAGAGCACACAATTGTTCACAAAAGCATGGAGTTCTTCATAAATCTAGCCTCTTAATTTTACTCATAAAGTGCACGAGATTGATGCATTTAACTTGAAAATATACAAAATTTTCTTCCTGGGGAGCATGCCCATGTCCACCCACCACAGCCTCACAAAATCCTGTGGGAAACACTGTACTGTATATAATATTGTCTATTTAGGTACTTTATTCAGCAGCACTTGGATAGTTCAGACTCAGGGGGATTTTTTTATTTATTTATATTTTTTTATCCCAAAGGCCAGTTGAGTTTGGCCTGTTTATACTGCTTTGCCATCTCCAGGTAGAGTTTACCATCCCAAATATGATAAATATAATTTACAGCTGCTGTATGAATAAAGTGAATGGACCCACAACATCTGATGGTCTAAAATGCCTCTGAACCAAGGCTCCACAAATGATGATAATTGTGTTCAACAGTTAATTAAGCTTGATGCCTTCATGTGTAATACTGACACTATGCATTTAGAGTGACTGGCTATTTTGAGCATCTACTGTGAACATAAACTAATGTTTTCAGTGTTAAGATGAAACGCATTCCCTTTAATCCATGTTCATTAGATATATAGCACCAACAAACTCTACCGAAACTGTCATCATATCACCTGATTCAGTGACTACATTGCTGCAAGCGAAAACTGAGTTTTGCATATTTAGCTGATCGTGCCTGAGCATGCTGCAACACACAGCCTAGCAGCCTGCCTAACCTTTTATAGCAACATGTCGATCTGTTCTACGATTTACCCCGCTGTGTTAAATTTTTTGACAGCTGACGTATAATCACAGTTTGTGTCACTGTCACCATTGGAAATTGAGCAGGCAGACATCACCATGTGAGAAAGTAATGATTACAGTCCAGATTATAATGTTAGTGAATGAATCACCATGGCCTCTAACCTGCCACAACAGTGTATCCTAACATAAGGAGTAAGGAAGTGGAGATGGATATGGAGAGAGAGCGGTGTGAAATGCATATAAAATAGTGTGTGAGGAGAAATGCAACAGAACTGGAAGGCTAGAGGAGGAGATTGAAGACAACCAGAAAGCTGAGACTCCCCTTCGTTCACACTCACTATAAATTATTAATGCAAGCACTAAACAAATGAGTTCAGTGCATAGGGAGGGGTAGATGAGTCCCCCAAGGTAACCTCCAAAACTGGACTAGTCCAGAGTGGCCCAAAGTAACAGAGTGCACACATGCATGAACACTAGATACTAGCCGTAGGTCATGGTTTATCAAAATCAGTGACTTATTCTGGGCATGTTTTGCCAAACACTCTTTTCACAAACACTTGCTAAATCTACAAATGTAATCAATCTGACCAATTCTTTCAAACTAGTGAAACATGTCAAATTGAAGGGCACAGTGTGTACTATAAAATGACAACAGAATGTAGGTGAGAGGGTGAAAACCAGAGTTTCTAAAGAGGTAAGTGCAAACACAGCAATGTTAATGCTATACAATATAATGAATATTTCTATAAAAGCCCACATTGTTTTGAGTCTACAAAGTTGTATGTATTTTCATTTAACTTTTTTAATTGCAGCAATCATCTAAACAAAATAATGACTGAAGTTATATAAATTGCACCAAAGTAATGACAATTGTCCTCCAGATGCATTTCATCATTTAAGGAGAATAATAAAGAAAAAATGCCTTGGTCCAGCTTCTAAATTATAAGGATACACTGCTTGTCTTTGTCTTATGTGAATAGTAGCAAATTAAGTTCTTTTGCTTTTGTCCAACCAACAGTCCAAAATCCAAATTGAAGATGTCACCGTGCACTTCATGCACACCATGTTTCTAAGCAACCCATCTTTTCAGATGGCCTGATGGGATAGGGCTTTTGCATTAATATGAATGGTGCTTTTTGTCACTGTGCCAACTCCTCCACTGTCAGCTTGGCCTGCCTGTGGCAGCCTGTGCCTAACAAGAGCCCTTTGTTTGTTTTGATTTGGGCTTTTCTGCTCTGTTAGCTCCTTTAGCTCTGTTAGCATTATAAGTTCACTCATGTGTCGACTTCCCTGCTAAAATAAGTCAGTTCCCCCTGGCCAACAGACCCCTGCGTGTGTGATAGCACTGCTGTTGCAGGCATTGTTTCAGAACCAAGCAGAGTGAAAACACACGCATCTAAATCTTGGCCAGCTGCCTTGAGAAATACAAAACACAGATGAGTCAACTTGGTGCAATGAAAAGCTCCTCTCTTGGTATATAAATTCATTATCACTTGAATATAACATTTCAAGCTCAAAGATTTTTCTCTCAGTGCTACTCATTAGGCAACAGATAGAGAACACTGAGGTCAAAATGCCACATTAAACCCTACATTTTTGAACACATATTTTAATTTATTAGTTTTCTTTTTGGCAAACAGCCGCTGCCCTTTGACTAAAAAAACAATTCCAGAAACCTGATTCCTTCTACTTCTTGCTTTATGTTGTTGATCATAGAGTTACTTTGGAAATGCACTAGCACAAAAAAAATAATAATGCATTATTACAACTTGACAAGTTTTGGTCAAGAATGTAACACGATGGTAATGTAATTATTTAAACATATGCATACAATCCGCTAACAAGCCAGACCATAAATACAACTAATCCAAATTAGTTAATAGCTCACTGCCTTCTCACTAGTTTAAATTATACATTGACATTGTTGCCAATCTATACAAAAAGGTCAGAAGATGTGACATTAGGTTACAGGTCACAATCAGATAGGGAAGCTTTCATTTGCAACAGCATAGCAAATGAAATAGCTACACTCTAGATTACAGAAAATAATTGGTCCTTCTTGCCAATATGAGCTTTGTACCCTTCCAGTCCAGTATCTTTTCTAATTAAAATACTACACAAATGGCATTTTTGCAGCATCTGCAATTTCCATCTTTCTGTAGCACGTCTTGAACACACCTTTGAGTAATGCCTTGAATATCCATTTGTAACTCTGGTTCCTTTAACATGTTATATGGTCATCCCTGCGTCCTTTGTTCCTACAGCAAATATCTCCCTATCTGATTCAGTTACAGCAAGATGGTCAGACTGCGACAACCTGAAGGTCAAACAGAAAACCATTTGCAAAAATTGCAGCTTATCAGGGTTTTAAGATCTGCATACATTACAATGCCATTCAGTTAGATGTACAAAATAGAAGCCAGGTTGTGTCGTATGGTGGTGTGTGGAGTGGGTTAGGGAGGTACTGGCTAATGCTTTTTATTCTCGTCAAGCAACAACAAAGCTAAAGAAGCAATCAAAGCAGCTGCCTCAAGGTAGACTGATCTAGAGTTTCTAAAGCAGGCTGCAGTTCACAGAAAAAGTTTAAAATTAAATTCTACTAACAGCATTCAAGAAATTGAAGTAGCCACAATGAAGAGATAACACTAGAACTATACACATTTTCAGTCATTCTCCTCCTCCTTTAGAAGCTGACAAAAGGGCAGTGTTGTCAAATAACAAGACTAAACATGAGTCTAGTTTAGCTTTTGGATTTAACATATTTGCATGTGAGCGTGTTTCCCTAGGGAAATGGCCACAGGACATTTTGTTGCTTTAAAGTTTGGCATCCTGTTTGCTTCTGTTGCCACATAACAATATTTCCAAGCCTCAAATGTCAACAAATAAAATCTCAAAACACACAAAAAAGGTGGGTTCTCCACTACATTAATAGGCAGAATCTGGAACAGATGTCGGATAGACCTGTCGGGTTTCATTCACTCTAGTCAGCATATAGTTGCCTCCTGTAAAGACTCAGTGGGCCTCAAAGGTCCCCAAGCAAACTGTGTTTAAAACATCACACACACACCTGCATAAACACACAAGCATGCATACAAACATACACACCGCATTGCTCTCATCTGTTCCAGCGTCCTGCTGCTTGATTCTGCTGGGCTCGGCTCTTCAGCTAATGGTCAATGCTGAATTAATTGCAACCATCCATCTCATTTTACTTGGAAAATACAATGGCAGCGTTACTGTCACCCCACAGCCCCCCACACACTCAAACAAACACACGTTTAGTTCTCTATACCCCCTAGAGATGGGTCTGTTTTTCATTTACCTTCACTAAACTTTTTCCATAAGCCTAAGTCATCTTTTGAGAGCAAGAATGCCTGCATTTGTGGAAGAAAGTGTCCACAGAGGCTTTACATCTCACCATTGAATAAAAACTTTCATATCTAAGAAAACGGCCTGTAACATCTGCCACTCCTTAATGTAAAACTCAGGTCTGCCACCTTTGACCACACTCAACAGTGACGTCAGAGTGTACAGAACACACCCTCAGTGCACTTCACCACAGCAAGGTAAGAATTTCAACCAGTGGAAGTAAGCAAAAACAAGATTTTCGGTTGATGTTAAATTACTCTGAAAGATCTATTTGAGAGACCTGAAGCGAGCACAGAGCATTTCTGAACAAAGGTAGCGTCTGTAGCTACTTTCCATATAAAAAACAAAGCTGAATTCTGTATTTTGACAAGCTTTGGGCTACTTTCAAGCACAGTTGGAACACATGCTTCAGAATAGCTTTTAACATGACTTCAGGCCCTCTTAAGGCTAAGAGAAATGCCGACATCTTTAGGATGATGTCTTTAGTTTATTTGCATGCAACAGAGCAGCACCTTTACCTCACTGTTTGTTAGTGTATTTTACTGTCAGCTCAATGAATACAAATTTCAAACTGGTTTTAAGGCTCACACCAATTAAACTCCTTAATATGTTGTATGCTGCACTCACCTGTTGCTAAGCCACAAGCCTGTGTTTAGCTTGAGACATCTTGAGATCCTGACACACGTCCGATCTCCAAGCCAAACAGATTAGGACTGAGCATTTTTGGGACTGAACATTTTTGAATCTGCCAATAAAGTTCAGTAGAAATTCAAGTTGGGGTTAATTCATTTCATGTCAATCCAGGGAGTGAATTTTTTATCAAAACCTCACAGCTTAGACATACTGTCCTTTGTCATAATTAAAGTTATTATATCAAATCTGTAATTACCATTATATCATCTGTTTTGTCATTACCATATGAACTGCCATGATGCCAGTCAATGTGCATTCTGAATTCTGAGTAAATTTTAAATGACATGATCTCATTCTCTGACACAATAATTATTCCCTTGCAGGTGGAACCCACAATCTTTGGCCTGGGTCATTCAGAGATGTCATAACAGTCACATTGTCATTTTCATTGCTCTCATTGTGTCCAGAAGACCGCAGAAGACATCATTATGAGAGGCCTGATGACCGGGCTCACATCTTCTGGGGGAGGTTTGGTTAGCAGCAGTTTTCCACTCTAATGGCGGGCCAAATTAACTCAGAGATGGATCGAGCTTTCAGTATCGATAGCACAAAAAAAGTCTAATTAGATCATTTGCATGACTCAGAAGCACCCTAGTTTGAACACGGGAATCAAAGTCGAAACTGACTTGCCTCAGAAATGGTACCGAGTCCTCTTCTTTGTACTGATTGATTGGTCGATTGATTGCTTGACCAATAGACTGCTTGATTATATGACACTTCATATTCGTATCTAGTGTCCGTACTGTAAATTCCACTTTTCCCTGTCAATACCAAAGGCTGCAATGCTATCAGCCAGTTATGAGTAATAGAGCCAAAACAATTACTCGATTACTTGCTTAGTTGAACAGAAAATGAACCAGTAACTATTTGATAATCGATTAAATTAGTTAAGTAATTTTTCAAGCATAAATGCCAAATTGCAGGCATTTCCAAGGTCTCCAAAGTGAGAATTTGTTGCTTTTCTCTGTTTTATATTATTGTAAATTGGATGTATTTGAAGTGCTGGTCAGACTTCAGAAGTTGCCACCATTGGCTCTGGGAATTGTGATTGCCATTCTATATTTTATATAATGCAAATAGTTGTTAATCACGGTATCCCTTTTACTGAAAAAAGTAGCCTTAAACCATTAGCCACTGGGGTCAGTCAAAAATGAAAAAGCTTTACTCCCCTAAATGTACCTAACAGCCTTCATTCAGGTAATAAGGCAGTAAAAACCTTTCTAACTCTAATTCTAGACATATTACATACTACTACTCATATTAGGCTTGAAAGAGAGGAAATTCCCAGGTACCACTACCCTATTTTAGTCTCATAACAGCCTGATATGACATCAGTATCTGTTCAATATTAGCTGGAATTGCACTTACTTATAGTGTATGACAGAGTTTTTTCTCTGGAAATTCAAACTAACCACCAACACGTTCACCACTAGTGCAGCATGACGCCCTGCATCCACAAGCTGCAACAGTTGTTAACTGAAACACCATTAACCAGTCACTTCTGACACTGGATAGTGAGATCCACCCATTTCCTGTTATTGAAACCCACTGTACCACTCTCTGAAAGAGAAAACGAAAAGGGAAAAAAATCCCACCATTGAAAAAAAAACCTGATGTCTCACAAATGGGTTCTGACATGAAAGTAAAGTAGACAACAGATTGAGTTAAGACATTAGTTTACAAAAAAACTGTTTTTGAGGATATTAAAAAGGTTTAGAAAGATTATATCCTCTCAAACAGACCCTCCATTCAAAAAGTATAATTATTCAAGATTTAAATAATTTGTTTTTTGATGTGAAGGGTTTAGAAGTACTTTTTAAGCAAATGGTTCCTGTCAATAGCATTTAAAAGAAGCTCTTAAATGTTCACACTACGACAGCTGCCTTCCTGAATAAGGGGATTTTGAGTGTTATTTCACAGAGGACTGACATTACATTTTGGACTGCCTTGGTTCTCTCTGGTCAAAATAATAATTATTTATTAATAATATAGAGATTTTGAAGGGTTTATTTATTCTAAAAATCTTTGCATGTACCCATCTCTTCCATATCTAGCTGTCTCTGTCCAGTATAATATTAGTGATCAAGGAATATTCTCAAAAGCCTGTCACCTACACTTCTCATTCAATTAATGATCAGCGAACTGGTTGTTCTCTCACACACAAACAGTCATTAGTACACTATCACTTCAGTTTATTTGCTATTTCTCTGCCTTTCCACCCACTGTGGATGGAAGAAATTTTGCAATTATCTAGCTAGCCCATCATCCAACCTTGATGGAAACAAGAGAAATCTATAAAGCTCCCTAATGAGCACTGATCACCGTTGCTACCATTTGATTAGGGACTTAATTGTGATAATAATGAATAAATACACCCAGCTCTGACTAAAACGGTCTTGTAAGCATTCAGCTAATTAATGGCTATTTGCCCAGTGATGCCGATGAAGGAGAAAATCATTAGGGAGACACATTTTCCTCTCAACCCATGGAAAGCTAAACAGCACTGAGTTGACCATGAAAACGGTCTGATAAGCTTTCCATATGAAGCTATTGTCCTCATTCTGGGGGGAAAACCTGATCCTGGCCAACAAAGGCACTACATAAAAGATGATGTTGTCTTCCGGGGATCCGCCTAAATTGTAGGTCAAAGGCTTGACAGCATTATTCAGCCATCGTGAAAGTAGGCTGAAACCATGTCACAACACGATAACAACAATGCAGACAGGCCAATCGGCAACGACAGCAGCCGGGCAGCTCACACTGGCTCTCTAGTGATGCAGAGGAGAGGATACTTGGCAGAGCAGTGGCAGTAAACATGCCTGGGGCCGCACATCCCCAAGAAGCAGGATGGAAGAAAGAAGACAAAGAGAAAGAAATAAAAAAGGAGTAACAGAGTCTGTGACTGTTCTTTCTAAAAAAATAAAAAAAATCACTAGGACTAAACGAAAGACGAGCAAGGAGTGAGAAGAGGAGGAAGACATATGGGGACAAGCCAGGTCCCCCGGCCCACTCTAATTTCTTGCCATTACCCTGTGAACACAGCCATGCATGTTGTTTCTGACCAATTAGGCAGGCATAAAGGCAGGGGGCTGGAACTCAGCTAGGGGCTCAGATAGTCTGCTGGTTACATCTAGGCCACTCTCTCTCTCTCTCCCCATTTCTTTCCTATTAGTTGAATCTGCCCGAGCAGCGGGGCCAATGAGAGAAGGTGGGGGGTAGAAGAGGTGAGGGCGATTTCATTCGGCACCTAGTAAAGGATGTCAAGCAGAGCCTGCAGCAAACAAGGCCATCCCTGGACCTTTCATCCTCCCTGCTTTCTTCATCTGTAGCAAACACACACGCACACACACGCACGACTGGACTGAAAGAATGTGTGCTCTGTGGCAAGACTGTGAATGTATGTGGACTTCCAGCATCCTACAACAGAGATACAGTCAGTTGCAAAGGCTGCTTCTCACCCCTCTTGTTATTATAACGCTGCTAATGTCACAGAGAGCAGTGAAAGAGTGTAGATCTTGCTGTGAGCATGGTCATTAACCCTTGTGTATTTATGCCTGTGAGTGAAGAGCATGCCAGAGGAAAAAGTGGAGAAAGTTATGGTAAAGGCACAAACTATGTATGATTTTGTCCTTATCAAAAAGTCATTGCCCAAGGCAACACTGTGGAACTTGAGAGCATCCAGTCAGGAAAGAATGTGTCTTTTTTCCAGTAATCACAGGCCTTCAGAAGCTAGGATTAAGAGGTATACACACAATGACCCCATTATGTCAGCAGTGCCTTTAAATCAAGATAAATGTGCTTCCAAAGAACTTATTGCAAGATCCCAGCATTGGACAGGGGGACTGACAGTGCAAAAAAAAAATAAAAAATTGTGGGGCTGATGAAATCTGAGAAAAGCAGAAATTTACTTTACTTAAGAAAACCACTGCCACGAATGTTGCCCACTCACAGCTCTTTGTCCCCTCTGTTTGAGAAGGTGGTCAAAATGTGAACAAATTCTGGTCCAGCACATGACCCTCCATTTTTACTGGCAACTGATGCAACACTCGCAGGCAATAGTAAACATAGACGGGGGCCTCAGACAAGTACAACAAACAAATAGATTGGTGAGACCTGATTTAAAGACTCTGCAAATATCGAAGTGCAGGACCAACTAAGAGGGAGATTCAGGGAAAAACTTGTTTTTTATTGTGTAACAAGGGAAAACATCTGCAAACTTTTGACTAGGCCACATCGTCAGGAAAAGAAGAACCTTCAAGCTGTGCGTGTGTGTCAAACCCCACTGTTAAATTCTGGACAAATAGTAGGACCATAGTGGCCTACTATATCTAAGGTACTTAAGGCATTTTATTTGTTCAAGATGTGATATCATCCTCCACTCCGCCCCTGACCCACACCAACACCCACATACAGTACACACAAATAGTACACAAAAAAAGCACACGCCAAAATAAACAAATATGCCTGTATAAAGCAACCTACTGTATGTGCATCCTGTAACTCTAGCTACAAAGAGTTGTGTATGAATGCACTTGCACAAGAGGTATGTGCGCACACACACATCTTGCGAAGCATGCCTCAACAGAAAGACTTACCCCCAAGCTAGTGCCCGTACCACAAAGGGAATGCAGCAAAAAAACTGCAGGGAATGCAAAAAGGATGTTAGCTAACATCTCCCCCTTTTTACTCACATCCTTCCTTTTCCCTCTCTCCATCTCACTCGATCACTTACTTCCTGCAGTGATTGCCTGGGGGAAAAGACCTGGTATGGTATAGCTTAATCAGCTTTTATCATCCACCGAAAAATAAGCTTCTCTGCTGGGCTCTCAAGTGTTTACCTGCTCTGAAGTGTTTACCTGATATTTCTCTCTTTTACTGTTATTCTGTGAAACACTAGATTTCCTGGATGCAGCTACCTTGGCCTTTGGGGTCATCTGTCCTACTTTCTTGTGCAAGCAAGGGGTTATGTATTGGCTTCAGGAAACAGAAAATGGGGGGTGACTATGAAGGAACCAATCAATATCTTAGGTACCACTAAGCAAGATTTTCCTTGGTCAACACCAGGTCAGCATGTAGTCACTCAAGTGTTGTAGCAGGATGTCCAAACGTAGCGGTGCAGCAACCCTCACACTGACATTTTCTGCTTTAAACAGCAAGCATCAAATTAAGCTTCTTAGGCATATATATATATATATATATATGTGTGTGTATTTTTTTTTTTAAGTAGGGTAAAAATAAGAAAATAATCAATAAAATACACTAGAGGGTACATGACAGGTGTTAATCATGCTCATATGGACTATTCTGTTAGCCCAGTGCACTTAAATAGACAATGTTACCTGCACTAATAGAGTCATCATCAGCTGTGACCATTTTTCAGAATTTGACTTGTATTTTATCTCACCATAAACAGCATAAATGATTCAAATGTGTGTGGTTTTATAAGCCAGTGTCTCTTATATAAACTTGCAGTTACTGTGGTTTAGAAGCACATCTGAACAGGTTTAGTGTGTTTGGCAACATTTTGGAGTATTTTGTTTTGATATCATAACTGCAGTAACTAATGAGTTATTGGAAACTGAAGAACAAACTTTTGCTCTTTTAACATAACATAGTGGCTGAATGGCAAGTATATATTAACACTCTGTAAATTATTAATGTTCAAGACCTGTACTATATCATAGTAACTTCTGAGCTTAATTTAAGCTAACGTCACACTTTTTATTCTCAAAACAGATGTGAAGGCAGCTGCAGAAGTTATCATCGGTAAAGGAAACTAGTAACTGATATGTGGTTTTAAGAACTAGCTCAAGGAACTTTTACCTCCCCATGTACTTACAGTACTATGTACAACAATGTAATGCTGTACTTTTTCAAGTCACACTAAGTTGTCTTTTTAAATGCATGTGATTGTTAGATGCAGTGAGTCTTAACTCATTTTACTATGTCAGTAGCCCTGGGTAAAACCCACTGAATGCCTACAATGTAAATTTAAAATTAGCACAAACGTCTCAGAGATCAACGGGTCAATTTCTTCTTGTGTGGCAGTAAAGGCCAGCATCAATGCCTGACAGCATTGACAGGTTGATAATATCTGCCTCAGCTGCCATTGACTTCCACAATATATCAATATCCAGCGGGCCCAGCGGCTCACTCCCCCGCATAAACAGACCAAAGACAACGATGGGCTCATATTCCAAACAACAGCCGCTGACATTTGCACAGTATCCACAGAGGAGAGGAAAAGCACAAATGTTCCAGCTCTGTGGGAGCACTTGCAGAGTGTAAGCCTTTTCTTAAGACTTTGTTCATCTTCCGTTTCTTTCTTCTCACTCAGCAGGCGGCCATTTTCCTGGCTCACACTGAAGGTTGTTTGGCACACCTGGTTCGTAGCAGGAGACAGCAGGGAAATGAGGGCCGGAGGGAGGTCACGGTGCTCAGAGCCGGCCAGGAGGCACCGGCTTAACAGCGGCATTTTATTCAGACAGACACCCAGCTCACTGGTCATTACTGCTATAAGGGGATTTGAGGTCCAGCTACAAGCTCACCTATTTCTGCAGCTTTGTGTTAGGTTTGTGTGTCCGTGTGTGTGCGCGTTTGTGTAATGTATCAGTTCAGCTGTTATAGTAAGCCACATTTGTTGATATTTTCCACAGTTAGAGATACTCCTTGCACTGTAAAAAGGAATACTTTATATTGCACTCTAAAACAGACAACTCGCCCATAGGTTGTTTTACAAAAATTGATTTTAACCTAAAATTCCTATAGTTGTGTGTGTCTCAAGAGAGGAAAACTTCACTAAAATGTCTTTCAGCAACACACAACTGCTCTATGGTTGGTGTTATTTAGCTGAACCTGACCTCTGACCTCCTTGAGAAATTGGCCTACATAGGTCAGAAATGTATCTCACATAAAATCGGATTTCCTCAAGATCATAAGCAATAAATTATTTAAGATCATAATATTTGGTTTCCCTTTTTTTGGAAGCTAGCAACTCAACACTAAAACTGAAAAAAATTGCATAACCTGGGAATCTTTCGTATGTTTTCTGTTTAAATATTAAAGTCAATTTTGACAAAATTTCACTTCAGTTGTTTACTGAGCTAGACGAAGTAAGCAGATGAGGTGTGTGTTGTTGTTGTTGTTACTGTCAGTAAAGTGAAGTAACAAACTGATGATGGCTTAAACAAACAGTCATATCAGCTTTGTGCACTTTTGGTTACAGTTTTATAGATTAAACTGTTTTGTGTGTATAGCATAGGGGGTTTCAATTTCTCTAAGATACTGCTTATTATTCTGGATTACACACACACACACACACACACACATCAAGCTGACCATTAAATAGACTTGTTTTAAAACAGATGTACTTCATTTGATTGTTGTTAGTCTACACAGTGATGCAGGTGGGCTTCAGTACTGGATGGATAAACACAGTGACAACCCTTCCAACTGAAACTGTCAAACTCCAAATTCATCCCCAAGCACCTAGATAATCATCTAGATAAGCCATCAAGTGCACACACACACACACACACACACAGTTAGCAAACACACAACAAAGAAGCCCTGAGGACTTTTATTGCTCCACTGGAGGAGGCTCTGCCATGAGAGGCTGCAGTGTGTCTGTCCTCTCACTGCAGTGCTCTTAGCTATCAGCTCTATCTCCTCCCTGTGCTACCTTCTCCTCATGTCAATGCATCATATGTTAGAGGCCATGTTATACACTGTATTCCCATTTCCTCAAGCAAAAGGTCCTCATCTGACTGCGCAGGCATATCTGTTAAAAATTCAGCGGATGAGGGAAAGAGCAAGTCTCTGGCTTTATAGAGGCTGTCCTTTAATGCACACTTCTCTTTTGATGCATGTGATGTTGCGGAGACCACCAAAAGAGAGAGATACGGAGGTTTCCGTCTCGAATTGGTACAGATCTCCCTTCATTCTCTGCTGTCCTCTTTGCTCTGCAGTTGTTTGTTCGGATGTGCTACTGTACTTCTGCGCTCTGCATCTAGTATTTTGTTACTGCACTCCAAGTTCTAACCTTAGTGAATGTAAAGGACATCAGCAACAAAATGTGCATGCGGAAAAGCCCCCTGTTGCTAGAGGCACACATATTTGTGGTGCGATCCCTGCTATTCAGCCTCTTATGCCGGAGCCAATGAGGCAGCGACATAGCCATGCAGGCAACTCAGTGAGCCATGGCATCACAGAATTACAAATAGGAGGCAGTTTGAAAATTACTCTCATCTTCATCCTGCTGAGGACTTTTGGAGGAGAATGAACTATCTACTAGCAGGGCGATGCTGGAATAGGTAAACAGCACATTGGTGACTTTGGCAGTATTTGCTGGTATCCCGGGGGGCCTAGCTAGTGGTGGGCTGCCTTCAAAAATGTGCCTTGTGTGATCAGACTGTCATTGTCCCTTGTTTCACCCTCACTTGGCAGTGGGTGCGCACACAGAGAAAGAAGGTGGGGAGTCTGCTTTCTAGTTGCTGGCAGTTGAGAAAAACGATGCCCATTCACAGTTTGGGCATTGAGGCACTCAGGGGGCTGGACTAGACCCTTTTTGTTGGCTTTGGAGGGAGGATACCCTCTCTCTGCATTCCCTTACAGTGAACAAAAAGAGTGCTTTTACAGAGCTGCTCTATCTGTACACCACAACACGAGCTGAGAGACTGACAACTAAAAATATAGTTCTGTATGATATTTCATGCATCACAGAAATATACATCAAAACAGCTTAAAAAAAAACATCAAAACATGTTAGTATTGTCAGTTTTATTGTTACAGTTACTCCTGGGTTTTACATCTGTAAACCTGGACAAAGCACAGGCTCGCAATGTGTCAGCCTGTGCTGGCAGCATGAATGTGAGCCTCCAGGAAAAAGAGAAGCCGTCTGGAATGCCGCCAGCAGGCTTGAGACAGTGGAAACTGCAGCAACAACAATAGCAAACCACAAAAACGCACACTAGGCTATGGACATGGACACAGAAGCATGCAATGTAAGTAAGCAGGGCCTGTCTGCTCTTCAACACTCTAATAAAAAAGGTCTTCGCTCGAGGAAACAAATTAAAATTCTGCAACACCAATTGGGCAAGAAGGGCGTGGTGGAAAATAACTTTTCCTCAGATGACTATGACCTGAAGGCAAGAACTTTGCCGAGCTCAGCTAAACAGACCAGGCAAGCAAAGTCACATTGACATTCACTTGAAAGAGCATCAAAATAGAAGCTATGAGTCAGTGAGAGCTCCGTGCATGAGGGCAAATAGCCCACTCCGTCCTCTGACGCCTCAGTTGTCATGTAGCACATCACCTCTAGGTATGAAAGGCATGTGAGCAGCATGAGAGGGTGACAGCAGGCTGGAAGTGAGAGTGACAACAGGATTTATCCATGTCACATGCCAAGGCTGAAACCCATCTGCACAGGCTGGCCAATGGCTTCCCCGCTATACTCCTCCCTCTCTTCCCCCCTCTCTCCTCCTCCTCACTTGCCTTGAGTGGGTACAGATGTGTGATCCACAGACGCTCCCACTCTGGAGCCCTTATTGGACCTACAGGGCTTAACAAAGGCTGGCACACAGCTTGAAGAGCTCCTGGCCAAAGTGTCACTGCACACAGTCAGATCATTTGCAGGCGATTGTGTGAAGGTGATAGAGGTGCTGCAGCTAAATGCAGGACATTTTATCACTCAGAATGACCTGAAGGAATATCATTTAACAGCTCACATAACACAAATATGTCAACCTGATCATTGATATGATTACATGCACAAAAGCAAGTAATCAGAATACATTTTAACAAGATTATTTTACACACACAATGATGTTATAAGAAGAAAAACATGGAAAATCTTGCATTCCCGCTCAAGAAAGTCCAGTTTACACATTCATCTTGCAGTGCTAAAATTCTCCCACGGACAGATTATTAGAAGTTAAACCACATTGTTTCTTCTGAACACACTTCTCTGTTCTTATTCTGATTGTTTATAGAAAATTATACTTCATGTAATCCCAGCTACAGACAGCGGAAACATTCAAGTTATCTTTAGTCCTGACACTGTTCTCCAAAGGCACTGGGTAAATTTAGACAACCGATATGATTGAGAGGGATTTATTTTGTCTGTTTGACAGGAGCTTGGCAAACAACTGTCCCACCGCTTCTATAGACAGATCCTCTGTATTGTCAGACAAATCCAAAAAAAAAAAAATCTGATTCAACAATGGAAATATAATTACTTCTTTCAAGTGTGCATGCCTGTTTTTATATCTGAATAAGGCAGATTGCTATTTATCTGTTGTGTTTGTCTGGTATATTTTGACAGCATGAACACGCTGGGAGCGTTCAAAAGACCAGCTGAAACTTATTTGCTGTATGAAGCCAGGGAAACCTGAAAAAGAAAACTAACCTATTGACTGTTTTGTGGAGGAAGTGGAGTGATGTCAGATCACTGACCAGATTATTTGATCAACAGATTAAACATGACTCATGGGTTCACCCCCAACTTCCTGTTTTCTCAAATTAACCTCAATCTTTACTTCCGTAATACAACCAGATGATTATTGTATTTCCACATAACCCCTGAGTCTACTGTACTATCAACTGTCCAACCCCTGCAGAAACATCTAACTGCCATGATCCCCCTGCAGGGTCACTGTCACATCCTTACCTCTTTGACTTTCTCCCGGCGCTCGTTGGTCTTGGGGTCGCTCGGCTTGCCGTTGTCTCTCCCCAGCGGGGGTTTGAGCAGACACCTTTTGAACTTGCTGTACCTGAAAGTATCCGAGTTGCCACCATGGTCAGAAGAGGTTGCTTTCTGCGAGGCGGACTCCGTTTTCGACCTGGGCAGAGTCAAATCCTCCTGCGCTTTGCCCCCGGCGAGCCGCTCCTCGGTCGCCTCATGAGAGACGGACGGTTTGCGGCTCAGAGTTTTCAGCTTGGTGCTGGTCTCTCCTTTGGCCGAGGTCATGCCCCGCGGGTGCTCCTGCTCCTTGGGTCTTTTTAAGTGCTCCCTGGCATCGTTCTCGGACCCGGAGCCAACAGTGACTGGCTGGGTCTCTGTCTTGGACAGAAAAATACGTTTTAGTCGGACAGAGTCGGGCAAAAAGAAAAGGGCCCCAAAACACAGTGTTACCAAACCGGAGAGAAAGAGCAGAAACACGAATTTCTGGGACAGGCGCAGACCCATGCCCGATGCCGACACACCGGGCAACTTTCGGAAAACCATTGAAACTTTTCTTCAGACGTTGCCTTACAGTATTTTCTCCGACACTACAGTGTTTTGACAGTCTCCACTCTCTACTGAGCAGCTTCTCTGCTGCCTTGAGTCATGGGTAAAAACTAGATATGCAGCTATGCAGGATTTTAAACACACCCCCGTGACACTTAGAGAGTAGCATAAACAGCCTGTCAGAACTGTCTTTATCTCGATTGGATATGCATACACGAAGGTTAGGCCTGCCTACATCAACAATTTACCAATCATTTGGCAATACAACTCGAGAGCTTTAGGGATTCATCTACATAACGCAATCAATAGACTGCAGGATTTGGGTTTAAAAATGTAAATTATAAAAGCGGCACAGGGCTGGCAGATAAATGACACTGGCGTTTACTGAAGCACTAAGCTATATTCAAGAATAACAGGATTACTATAGCATACGCCAGACTAACTAAATGCACTTTTAGAAGAGATAATTAAACGTCTCGCAGTTTGTCAGGCCTGTGAACAAAGTTGTGTCTCGATGCATTATTCCACGCCGTGCAGATCGTCAATAACACATTGCCCTAAGGTGCAAAACCTCAAGCGTGCAGCAGAGCATCTTTTCCTTGTCTCCGTTTATACCGACCCACGTTGCTGCATTACGAGCTCCTGAAATCACATTTAAAATCATAAGCCGTTTTGATTGCATCTATCCTGTACAGCTGGTGGACGGAAACGCGTGTATATTCATGTCGCCTGTCTGTCAATTGCGCTCCTCCAGAAAAGCATCCGTTTCCCCCGTTTCCACTGGCGTCAACACGCCGGGCGGAACAAATCGCCGGATGACATGAAAGAAGGCGGGTTTTGTCCCGTGCGAAGTTATCCTCTAGAGCCCTTGATCCAAATCCATAGAATACACAAATCCACCATCCAGTCCGCCAGTTTCCAACAAAGACAGACACACCGCCGCGTCGTCGCTCCGGTACCCGCCGTCCGCCTGCCTGCCGTGTGCCTGCCTGGCTCTCTCGCCTGTAGCGCGCACTTGTGTCGCTGTGCCGTGGACGTCCGCTTGCGTAAAAAAAAAAAAAAAAAAAAAAAAAAAAAAAAAAAAAAAAAGCGAGAGGCGAGGGCTGGAAATGTAACATATAGTGCAGGCAGGGCGAGGAAGGGGAGAGACGAAACGGTCCGCTGCTCGACAATCCAGTGGGGCTGGTCGAGTTTCTTAATGGATATTCACCGCGGCTTATCAAACACTGTTAAGCCGTTTGGACAAAAGCAGAGAGGTCTGAATGGCTCTGTAGGCTACATTAGAAAACCCTCCACACCCCCGAGGAAAATGAGGCTGTTTAATCCTAGGAAAGCTTTTAGAAGAGGATAGATATAGCTGCTACAGATGTCTCAACAGACCACAGGAATTAAATAAGCAATAAGCCTAAAATAAAAGCACTCTTTTTTCCGTTTGGGAAGAGATTGCAGCCCACCATACGAGACTGCGTTCGTTTTTTTGGGTATTATTAAGACCTCACTGTCTATTGATGAAACCGGGGGGCAAACCTGATATAAAGTGACATTTGTTCAGTCAATTTATTCATTCAATACATTCTTCTTATTTATTGCGCGTTAAGTTATCAAGTTTCTCTTTTGTTAACCACTTTGTGCCTAATCATTGTTTTTCCATGTGGGAATCTGGCATTGATAACGTTACAGTTAAGATAACAATAGCCAACAATTGCTTCCCTAAGTTTGAAGAACCCAGCAGGTAGATTGACAACACTTACCCCAGTTTTGAAGACATTTTCCGATTCCTTAAAGATTCTTCTATTAAGCTGACAAAAAAAAATTTCAAGGGATGTACATTAAAGATTTTTTTTTAACACGTTTGCCGCTTTGCAACTCTTGATTAGCCAAACTAATTTGGTAGCCGGAAGTGACGCATTTCCCTGCTTGTCTCAATTATTGTCAGGTTCTTCTACTTATTCTTGAGTTTTTAAATTTACAGGATAATTTCTCTATGTACATGTTTTCTTTTGAATGACCTTTCATATTTTTTCTGCGTCGTACACTAAAAGCATGGAGAAATGTCACTGAGTGGCTACCATCTTTGTTTGGTTGAACAAAATAGGCACCACACTGGAAATGGGTTACAAATCCTTTTTTGATGTGCAGCAGAAGGGCCATTTTGCATTCCAGTTGGGTAGAATAGTCTCTAAGCAATCTGAAAATGTCTTCAAAACAGAGGTAAGTGTTGTCAAAACACCTGCAGGGGTTTTCGAAGTTTGGCTTCTTTGGTCTCTTTCAGACAAATAGAACCTAGCTTTGTAATGCAAAAGTCTGAACTGTAAAAAAAGAAAAGATTGATGAGTGGCATAAACTGGGTCTAGATGCTCATGAAGAACCACAGAGGGTCCAGAGTACACTCAATAGGCCTTCATAGGCTACTGTATTTCCTTATGCTAACTGTGACTGACTCACTTTTTACAATAAAAAGTTAGTAAGTGGACCATGAGTTTGGTATTGCTGTCAAACTATTTCCAAGGTCAAGAGTGAAATTTCATACTTGGTTTATTGCTCAAATCCAACATTCTGAAATGTGGCTATGTATCATTGTTCGAATTTGTCTTTATGCATCCCATGACTGAGGTGCGTTGGTGCACAGGAAGTTTAGAAAAGTGTGTTTACATAATGTTTACATAAGCAAGATAGAAGCTAAACTGTAGCGTTTTCTCTGTAATAAATAAGATAGATGGGCCCATGAGTTTGCCATTACTGAAGAGCCTGCACAGCACTATTCAACTAATGCACTTGAAAGCAGGAATGAGGAAATAAAGGTCTGATTGGTTTCAATATTGGTCTTTAATTACAGGGCACAACCCCAACAAAGGCCTCTGCTGGTCCTTGGAGACCAGGTGGGTTATTGTCATTCTGCGGTCCAAAAGTTGCCTCAGGATGTCCTGATACAATCAATGTATTCAATGCAGACCATCAGTGTTATTGGCATTCCTGACAATGTCTGTGATGTCTGATGAACTCTTAATGAACCTTAAGCAGAGATCTTCCTCTCTCCTTCCCTCTGTCTCCTTCTCTGCTGTTGGAAGAATCATTTCAATATAAAAGCAAATGGGTTTTTTTCCTTCCAGGCAAAGAAAAGTTAACCAGAATTTGAACATTTCCTGTGAAAGCCTATGCCTGCACATGTAATAAGCACTTTTTAACATCTGACACATGAAACTCCTCAGGCTCTTTTTTTTCATTATCAGGTGCACATGGTGGGACAAGCTAATTTTAAGGTAATTTGTACTGCATTTGACCCCACATTTTCACTGTTAAGCCATCTCCCTCAGCAGCCCTAATTGAGTCAGACTGGTTGTCTGTAATTTACAGAACAGAGGGGGGAAAAAAGACAGAACTGTTGAATTAGCCTTTTTATTTTGTGATCCAAGAGCATTTCCTTTGAGAGTAGGTAAATCTATGAAGCATTTTGTGGGCTTTATCACTTACAAAAGGACAGTTTGTAGTCAGAGAGATGGGCTTTGTGATGGCTCAGCGTCTGTGAATAATGAGGCTTGAATCTGCGTTTTATCACTCTTTGCACAACAACAACATACACTCAGTGGCCACTTTATTAGGTACACCTGTACAATCTATTGCATTTCAATACAACAGTTGTGCCATGATGTTATTATGCCTATAATGTTCAGTAGTTTTTTTTTTTGCATTAGTGTTGTTCATTGCGTTAGCATTGAGGTCATAGTTAGTGATGGTGTTGTACTGGACTGCATTACATTCAGAGGTGTTTCTAACATTCTGCCCCCCTCATGTATGTGAAGAGGGAGGACAAACACCTCTCTATATAACGTAGTCCAGTACAACACCACCTTTAACTATGACCTCAATAATAAAACATATAATTCAATTTACACTTCAGATCCTTTACTTACGTATAAGTAGTAATGCCACAATGCATTATCGATTTTGTAATGGTAGAATTTATGGCAGAGCAGTTGTATTGGATTGCATTAGATTGTACAGGTGTACCTAATAAAGTGGCCACTGAGTGTAAATGTTGCACAGCTCCTGAAAATAGGTATACCATTAATATAAACATTGAGGCATTTTAGATTTATGTTTTATTCATGTTTATGCTGATTCCAACAAAGTAAAATACCAACTGCTGCCTTTTTTAAAATAACTTAATAGACATATCAAGTCAATGTTTCTCAAAAGGCCGTTATATATGAGTCCAGTCGTTGAGCTTGCATGAAGCTGCGCCAGCTGTTGACAGCATAGTTTATCACAAGGATAGATGAGTAAGGCAATACAGTCTCACCACTACCAACCAACAGGCAAGGATAAAATCAAAGCACAGACATTTTTCACTGAAAATAAATGGTTTATATACGTAAATTGCTCCTACAAAAGCCATTTCTTGTGTGCTTCGCATTCACTCTCACCACTGAAACTAACTGCTGTTGTCCGGATGCAGTATACGATTTCACAGCAGAAATGTCATTTGTGGTCACTGTTGGCTCTTCATAATGCAGCACTGGCACCACACACACACACACACACACACACTCTTTTCTACTCTTAATTGGCATGTGATAATGATCATGGGAGATATGTTGTGTAAGAAAGTCATTTTCACTCTGCTCTCAAAGACAAGAGCAGTTTATTTACAGTCTACAGTATAATCACGGATAATTAGGATTTGTCAAACAATTACAAAATGACCACTGAGTCTCTATAAGTATGCGGGACATGGACTAAAACAGCTGACTGTCTTTTGAACATTGTGTGTCCTGTGATACATAAGCATTTCTGCTCTTGTATTCAAAAATTCAATCCCCAACCTGCACTGATGTTTTATTCATCAAATGAGATGCCAATGAAAAAGTCCATCTCTGTGTTCTGCTCATTCCAATACATCAAACAGCAGGCAGAGATGCATCGGCCCATGCCAGCGTGTTTGGATTAATAATGTCACCATGCCTGCTATTTGTTTCTCTAAGCACCGCTGCAAAGCATTCCCTGACATTGGGAATCATGGCCCGGCAGGGCGCTTGATGTTGAGCCATAAATATCAGGGATAGCTTTTTGGGATGTGGTGCTGACCTTGGTGCATGATGTGAGACACACACACACACATATATATATATAGTCCTGACAAAGCATACTGTAGATGGGGACCCCACAGTAACCCTCCATGAATTCTGGGTCACCTGACAAGATGTGACACTGACACCTCAGTCCTGATCTGATGTTGCATCACCTCATCTTGTTAGTGGGTGGTTTGTTGAAGCTTTGTGCCTCCTGCAGTGATCGAAGAAGTCTTCAGATCCTTTACTTACGTATAAGTAGTAATGCCACAATGTGAAATATACTCCATTACAAGTCAATGTCCTGAACTGAATATTATATTATAATAATAAAATTATGAGCAAAATGTATTTAAAATCAAAGTACTCATTATGCAGAATGGCATGTGGCCTATGTAGTCTGAATTCTGAATCTGCAAAGTAACTAGTAAATGTAGTTGTCAAATAAATATAGTTGAGTAAAAAAGTACAATATTTCTCTGTGAATTGTAGTGGAGTAGAAGTATAAAGTAGCACAAAATGGAAATACTCAAATAAAGTACAAGCTCCTTAAAATTGTACTTAAAGGTGGGGTTCTGGAGCTCATTCTGGAGAAATCCAAAACAATGACAAATACCATGATATAGAGCGAACAATGACACAGTAATGTAACTAACGTTAGCTAGGTTGTGAGTTATCAAACTGTCCCTACAGTTGCTGCTGCGAAGCTGACAGCCAGAGAGGATCCCAGAGCCAGCAAACCAGCTCCAGACAGCGATATAGCCAACATCACAACAACAGCATATCTTGGCAAACTAGAAAGTAAGCTGAATGTCCTCAGGCAAGTCGTTTAACATTACCTGACACACAAATCATGGAATAGTGTTTTGTGGCTCGGTCCGAGCCTCTTTGTTTATTTCCCATTTACAGAGCCAGGGCTGTGTACAAAGGCCAGAGTTTTTTTCAGCGCACACACAGAACAGACAGCTAGTGGACCGTGAGGAGATATTCACTGAATCTGACAAAAAGACGTGTATGGGATAAGAATCGCATACACCACCTTTAAGTACAGTACTTAAGCTGATGTACTCAGTTACTTCAAACATTGCTGGTGCTCCATGTGCACTACTTTGCTTAGTGTGTGCATGATTCTTCTGAAAAGAAGTGGGTCTAAAGCGGCAGTTATATTTGTCTCTTCCCTTTATAGACAAGACAAATAGCAAACCGCTGTGTGTATGCGGCCCTCGTGTGACCCGTCGGCATCAGATTCATAATCAAATCATTTCTCGTTGTGTAACAAAATATTTACAAAGCACATTGGCCGACGCTAAAAATCAGAACATCCACTTGTGATGAACATCGATGCAGTGGTTCAGGGTTTTTATTGCCTAAACACAACAATTAGCCATACATTAGAGGGGGTATATGGGCCATGTAAATGAGAGTGAATGCAATAGCAAACACACCATTAAGCTGATGGAATGGAGCCACAGACTTCCTCCTTAACACATCGATTAAACATGCCAGTTTGCTTTCAGTGCACTAACCGTTCCTACAGTGAAAATACAATTGAAAAAGTAGAAGCTTGTTCAGTGATGACAGCGCTTGTTAAAGAGCTGTGTAAGTTTTCTGGCTACACAGTGCCATCGCCTGGTGTTTATTATGCATTGCAAGCAGAGCCCTGAAATGTCATCATTGCTCAATATTTCAGTCATTTGCACCAACATTAAAACTGATAATATTTTAGATTAAATATACCCAAATGTTGTACTAAAAGACTACCACAAAAGTTGGCTAATAACCACAAAGCCCTCTGTTCCTCCATGTGTTTAGAGGTGACTGAGGGTCAGACTGCTCCAATATTCAAAACTAATGGCATCATTAAAGGACAGCCACTCTAAACATTAAAGAGTGATCAGGAGAAAATAAACAGAAGAGCTCTCATGCAAACAGGACCAATTTAACTGGCTCCACCATGGTAGGAACCCAGTTGACAAACAAATGAGACCCACTGATTTAACTACAGCAAAATAGAAATAATTAAACACCCTGACCATTCCATTTGAAAAGCTTTCAGGCTCATTTCACACTCCACATGCAAATTTGCAGCACCGGGGAAGGCTATTAAATATTTGGCATGAGTTTATTTTGTGTTTATTCCACTGTAAAAAGGAACCTTGAAGTCCAAATCACTTATAGTATGTACTTGTTTTATCCCATTTGTTCTAAATTCTGTTTGCAGCCTCAGATTATTTAGCATTGCACATTACGTGAGAGGGGGTAGACACAGTGAGATAGAACTTAATTCATCCCAAAGTAAAGTTTTGTGTCAAAGATGCTCAGTATACATAGTAAAATGAAAGCAACACTACGATAAATTACAATCCAATACAAAACCTCCACGTAGTGCAACTTCACTGAAAAATTACCATAGATCTGAAGTCTTTCCTGATACATTCCTCAGAAAAAACTGAATTAGAAGCCTTTAGAAAAAGTATTTATTGCAGTGCTGTTGTACTGGGTTGCATTTCGGTACATTGTGCAGGTGTTGTTTTTATTGTGTCCACCTCTGCTATGTACAATATTCCTCGAAGCAGTGGTTCCCAACAAAGAGAGTCGGGAACCCCCCATGGGTACACAAAATTATGTTCATATTTTCAGACTTTACTCTGATCTTTGCTTTTGTTCTTGCAAATTACAGGATCATTTTAGGTGTTTATATCCCTTTAAAACTATTTATTTCAACAAAAAGAAAACAATCACTCTTTGGTTGAGGTCCTCACAACTGGTAGACATCCTACATTATTATGGGTCTTCACAAGCCAAAAAGATTGTGAACCGTTCCTCTTAAAGCCACGGCCAGCTTAAAACAATAGTTTGACATTTTTGGAAATACACTTATCGAGCAGACAATAATCTTAGTTTAGCATAAAGGGGGAAACAGATAGTCTGGCTCTGTCTAAAGGTTACAAAATACACCTACTAGCACCTCTAAAGCGCACTAATTAACACATTATTGTTGTTTGTTTAATCTGAACAAAAACGGAAGTATAAAAATGACACATGGTTTTATGGGGGGTTATGTGCCAGACTATTTCTTGGCCAGGCGCAGTGACTTCCTGAGGCTAAGGTAACTTCATATTTACTATACAGATAAGAGAGTGGTACTGATCTTCTCATCTAACCTGTCGAACTATTCCTGTAATCTGAATTAAACATGGCAACTTGACCCCAGAGTTTGAAACTAGAAAGATTCAAGACATAGTAAGGCAATATATATAGATAAAAGTGATGGTATTTTAGGATTTCTAAAAAAAATTTCTGTTATATCAAGCTCTGTTGTGCTGTACTACACCCTGTGAACCAGATAATGTACTCTGACTACCGTCAGTCAAACACACATTAACATTCAGTTTGTTTCACATCCATGATATCATAGATTTATGGACAAACTCTTCTCTAACAAACACAACTTAGCTATTGTTTGCTTGTAATGTTAGTGATCTGGGAATTTAAGCTTATTTTACTGTTTACTTACGGTTAATTCCTCTGGGTGAGTATCAGCTAAATGCCTACAAATGCAGATATAAAGAGGATTTTCGGCCAACAACAATTCTAGTAATTAGAGTTTCAAATTAGACTCTTCAGATGTAAAATGAACTTGGCTACCCAGAGGCTCTGCTAGAAAACGATAGACTGCAACAACTGCCAACAATTAAAATGAGTGAATATTATAAATAGAGCATATCGGTTCCAAAAATATTACTGGGGGAACATTGTTGTCAGGCTAAGCTGGTTAAGGAGTCATTGCGATTTTGCATTTAACAGAAAGAGAAGTGAAATAAACAAACTACCTCAGCCAGAGCGGCCACAGCTTTCTCACTGGATATCTCACATTCTTCATGCAAACTGTAGCACTGCCAAGCAGAGTAATGCCATTACACTTTAACAAGGCAGACAGTTCATTCTGAGTTTATTAGACTCAACAAAGTATCCAATTATAAAATGTCTTCCAGATATATAAATCCAACTCTTCCCTCAACATTTTACTTTTGGGACTCGTTCTGCTGTGTCTATTTTCAGAATAGTGAATGCTGGCTGATTTTATTTTAATTATATTTTGCAGCACTTTCCCTTCTGGCCAAAAAAGGTTATTGCAGGTGGTTCAAACAACTTGTTGATCTTGCGGGGAAGTTGTTTGCGCTTGCCACATCCTCATATAACTGTGCAAGGACACATCAGCAGGGGGACATACCTGCTAGTGTGACTTACTTACCTGAGTATTTCCATTTTATGCTACTTTATACTTCCACTACATTTATCTGACAGCTGTAGTTACAGGTTGCAGATTTTAATAAACTACTAGTACAGAAAATATAATACATTATAAAATAAGTATACTTAGCTCATGGAAGGATTACTGACTGAGCACAGGCCCAGGGTCCAAGGGTCCCAAAGCCTGTTAAGATTTCATGTGGGAAAATCACGGTGCTCAGTTAGGGATGTCCTAATTATTTTCATATCACAGCTGCACAGCAGACTGAGGCAATAGTAACATTTCATTTCATTAAAATACAGTAAAATTAGCAAAAGCAATTTAAATCAGAACTGCAGCATAGCTAAGAAAATATTACCTGCATCTCAGGCTGTCCTTTATGGTTTCCTATAATATTTTGTGCACATATATTTATGTACATCCGGTATGTAGCTCTACCCTCAGCCAGGAACAACATTACATTTGTTTGATAGCTGCACCTAGTAGTTACTTTGCAGATCCAGATTTTACATACAAAACATGATTAACAAATACAATATGGTGCTTACACATTAATTCTAATCAAATAACATAAAAGTATGAAATGGGCCATTATGAGTACTTCTGATGCTTTAGCTCATAATACTTATGTATTTTTACTTAAGTCAAATTCTAAATGCAGGTTTTTACTTGTAACACATTATTGTCACATTGTAATATTGCTATTTTTACTTAAGTTAAGGATCTGAATACTTCTTCCAACACTGCCAATATGTAAACTTGAATGTATTCCTCAAATGGAAGGATGTGACCAGCTGAAGTGCATGAATTCACTTGTATTAATATAAGTAGTATGTCAAACAAAAGATACATCTGTCAGAAATCATGTCACAGGGACACAGCATTGTTATAAAGTAAAACTTTAATTTGGTATATAGTATCGGACATAGTTTCATTTCTGGTTGTTAGTTTTACTGGTCATTACAGGAATGGAATGCTGAAAGCTAAATAGTAATCAAGAAGAAAGTGCACACTTGTTATCTTTCAGATTCTGATTTGTACACCATTATAATACATTTCTAATACTCTAATTTTTTTATATATATATATATATATATATTTCCATTCATGTGTATATAAAATAAAAAAAACTTAATTATTGCAAAGTTTAAATTTGCAAACTGCAAATAATTGACTGACACCTAAATTCAACAAACCCATGAAGAAAAAGAAAATATGAATAAAAGGGAAATATAATCCACTCTGTCATCAAGACATAGCACAGCAGTCACTAGGATTTAAAATCCCAGCTTCTCTGCTCCATGTTTATAAGGCCCATCAGAAAGTACATTCCTTTTTCCCTATGATGTGTCACCTGATAACCATGCACAATGTGTACACTATATTAAAGCCACTTATTGCTCTCTCTAACATTAGTGTTTTGAGATAAAGATACATCTTTGTTAAAGTGCTTGGTGTAAAATGGTGGAGTACAAGAAGAGCCGAATGAGGCAAATTGGAGAGCGATGAAGTAAACAAGGGAGGACGCTGCAGGGTCATTATGTTGATGACGTGCGTGTATGCGTCTTACTGCCTTTATAATTGGTCAGTATTTGGCTAATGTTATTCCGCAACGTAACAGTAAGCCTTGCACTGCTAGGCCGGTCAGATCTTACAGTACTTAAAGGAACGTACCAGTGTTTTTGCATATTTTAGCCCATGTAGTTCAAATCGTGTAGTAACCAAATTAGTGATAACAGTTTTTCAAAGATAACTGTAGTGTCTAGGATTTTGTTTCTGTTTTACTACTTTTCTGGCAAACATTTATTTCCATTCATTTTAGTGCTGCAGTTTTAAAAGATAGATTCACATGTTGTCCAAAAATCTTAAACAAATATTGATACTGGTTGCTGTAATTGTTCCTCCTGGCCCTTAGAAGATCTTTCTTAAAGCAATTTCAATGTAAGTGGTGGGGGACAAAATCCACAGTCCACATTACATACATAAATGCATTCCAGTGCGCTACAGAAGATAATATGAGGCTTCAGCAGTCTTAGAGTAAAAAAAATAAAGAGGGTATCTTCCAATGTTATGGTCTTTTTAGTACATAATTCCCTGTTTGTGTTTAATCGGACAGTGTTTCCTTGCTGAGCAACACTAGAAGGATAGTAACACAAAGGGGGAATTTTGTACTAAAAAGACTTCAACTTTGGAAGACACCGACTTGGTTTGACAAACTCAGACTACTAAAGACTTATTATCTTCAGCTTAACTTAAGAATGCTTTTTCACACACATCACTTACATTGAAATTGCTTTAGGTTGGGATCTCTTTACAGCCAGTGTGGACAGGAGAAACAAATACAGAAACCCAAAAACTGTTTGGTAAATCTGCAATGTAACAGACCTAAAAGCTGACCTGATGTTCATGGCGATAGAGATGAAGTCTTTACAAGATTTGTTATGCTCCAGTGAATGACTAGAAACTAATGGCTGCCTGGATACCAGGGAAAAACAACAAACAAAAATCATGCAAAATATGCAAAAGCCCCAGTGTGGCCTTAAGGTAAAGAGTCTTGTCCGCATACGTAGCTGATTGTAATTGATGCCTTCACCTTACTTTTCCCATTGAAACAACAACAGCACTGAATTTGAACATAAAGCTTATAAGCCATACTGATTATAGTTTATAGCTATAAATTCAGCCTCTTTCTACTCGAGCCTGAACTCCACAATTCAAAGTTTGGATGACAAATGCCTCTGGAGTGCGGTTAAAGTTAAACATGAGATGGTAAGCACTTGACAATAAAAGCAAGGGACTTTGATATACCTGTAAAGCAAAAAAAAAAAAAAAAAAAAAAAAAAAAAAAGTCTTACAATAAAGCAGTTAAACAGATAAAGCGCACAAGTGTTATGAAGCAAATAGAAAAAACTTAAAGCTGCAAATGCTGGTGAGGCAACAGTGTTGACATTGTACTTCAGACCAACACATTCAATGAAAACTGTCACGACTTAAAACAATTCAGCGCTGTAGTAAATTTTAAATTAAGAACAGCAAGCATTCATTTGAAGACACAAGCGATGTAATTGTAAAGGTTTTCATTTGCTTTATGCGTCGAGCAAAATGAAGGCAAAAATGATGTGTATATAACATTATAATATTTGAATAAAATTAAATAGGTTCTTCTATAGGCTGTATGGCTTCAGATTAAGGTTTTCTGCACCAAACATTTCCCTCCAAGCAGTGTGAGAATGTTTGCCCAAAAAGATGCATTCGGTATGAAAAGGAAAAGTATGAAAATAGTGTTTCTTTTCTTTTTGATAAATTAAAAGTCTTTGGAATAGTGTGAAGTAATCAGGGATGTGATGTCTCTTGTTTTGAGGATTGTTTTCATTTAAACAGGAGGTTTTTGGTTTCCCTCTATTTGATCACATCACCAACTTCTGTTGACTCATGTATCCGTTTCGATATGAAAAATACAACATCTGTGCAGAGCATCATGCAAATTCTCTGAGAGATACCCTGCTTTGCATTCACACAGTTACATGTTTTCACAAGTGGGAGTATGTTAAGAAATGCATTACTTGCTGCAACCTTCCTGAAACCTACTTAGCAGTCTCTGCACAGCAGTTAAGTGTAAAGACAGTAACAAACCGCTGTTAAATTAAAGCCAAATCATAGAGCATCTCTGAAATAGTCCCAACAGCACTGCATTAAGAGACCATTCACAGATTGAGAGAAGTAGTTCTCAGGGCTTCTGTAGCTGCAGTTTATAAACCATTTTAAAACCTCATAAATGCTGCATGTAAATATCACTGTCCTTTAAGCAATGATTAAAGGAGAATTTGAGGATGGAGAAAAGTGCTGCATGTCATTTCACTTGTCAATTCTGGGTATTAAACAGCCTTTTTCTCTTTGGCCCTGTCCTTGTTGACATTTTCAGCACACATCTCCACTCCGACTGTCCGTCACACACACACAAGACATTTCAGACAGGAAATTCAATTTGGTTGAGACAAGGAAATGAGATGCTTTAAGGTTTGACCCTTCCATCTCTCAGCTGCAATTATCCTTTTAGAAATTGGGAAGCAGGAAAAGTGTCAGGGGAAAACAAAAAAGGAACAAACACACTTGACAACGGTGCAAGTATGCTCATATTTGCATACACATACACCCCTGGATTTACTTGTGTGCACAGACAAAATATCCTCTTATCCTTGCTACAGTAACCATAGAAAGACATTTAGAGATGCTTAAGAGAAGAAGAGTTGAGGAAAATGAACAAGCCTGTCAGGTTCTTCTGCTCGTTCACCTTGGCTGTAAGGTGAGCCTTCTCAATGTAAGAGGATCAGGGAGGATTCAGTGGTCACTAACACCTAGAAAACAGCCAAAAAACTGGAGCAGTGACTCACTCAGCCTACTTCAGAGAAGGACTGTGTTTCAATGCTAATGTTTACTTTCCACAGTAAGTTCTTTGGATGGCCTGTATGGAGAAACTACACTCATACTGATAACAGACTTGGGTGAAAGAATACTTGTTGGTTTACAATCTAATTGTTATTGGCTGTGGCACTTTGCTGTTCTGTAAAACAAACTAATAACATGGTAAGTATTTCATTAAGATGTTCAAATGGATATGAATCAGCAAATCATATCAACAACATAAATGTTTTATGTCATATTCCAATTCACCGAGCAGCAGTGTAAAAAATATGTGCAATGTATTTTACACTGGCTATCATACACACTGTACAGTAAAGTAAAGAATGGCTTACACTATCAACAAAACACAAGACTACATTTTCGTACCTCCAGATAACTTTTCAGTCTTGCTCAGATGTGCAAACTGTTTTTGTGACCGTTTATTTTAATGCCCGTGTTTGATTTTAGCTTTGACTCTCGCTGTGGTTTGCCTCAATGTGTTGCATGTTTACAAGATTACAAGACTTCAGTTTTAAAGGGTATTCATAAATATAGGATATTATACTTAATTTACATATTTTACACATCTATACTGCATAGAATAACTTTTTTTTTGCCATGACATGCCTACAGTCTTAGATTTCAAGAAGGTTAAGAGGGATTTCTGTACAAACTAACCTTCACTTGTCGTGTCCTGCAATAAGCTCAACAGTGATGTAGGACTCAAGTGCTTCTTGTAAAGGCCAGTAAAAAAATTGAAGAATGCAAATAAGCATGTAAAAGAAAATGAGCATTGATTATTATCTGATATATTAAAATCAGCTCGTAGGGTGAGGAGTGTGAAGGTGACTGTTAGATGGGCACTTGTTCATTACATCATTATTAAGAGACATCTACTCTTAACAACTTGACCCCTACTTCAGTGAGTTTTAAAGGGTGTTCTAAAATTGAGGTAAAACATAAAACATCTACACAGAAACGTGACATGACAACATGTGATTTCACTTCAGAAGAGCATGATCACTGACATCAAAACATCTGTCTTTATACAATAATGAGGAATTGTTCAAGTCCACGTAACCAGCCACAGAACAAGGCCGCAGGTCTGTAAGCACGACTATAAAGAACTGTGTGTGTTCATTTACACAGTGACTAAATAACCCCAGCTTTTAACCTACATCCCACTAACACCAGAACAAACTCAGTTTGCAAACAGATGTTGGTACCCCTGAAATTAAAATAAAACAAAGATAAAAATGCACCATGTGAAAAGGTTTGACATAAAATAAGGCCAAATATTGTATCTAAATGATGGAATATCCAGCAATTTCAAGTGACAGAATGAAAGCAAAGTTTCAGTGAGATATTGGATTAAAAACACACACGTTTAACTCAAGTGCTATGTTTGAAAGTGAAAACCGAACCGGTTTGCTTTGTTGATTACATTTAGGTCCTTGAGGCCCAGCATGAAAGAACGTAACTTTAAAGACATTTAGTAAAACCATGAACAAACATGACAAGAAGAAAAAAGAAAAACAGTCTGACAAGTAAAAATGACATTGTCTGACACTAAAACAGTCCAAACCTTTGGTAATGCATAGTTCTTTCCTGAATGTCTCAGACTATTAACCATAAACTCCACCACCTCTCAGATAGCAGTGACTGCTGTTTCAGTCCTGTCTACAAAAATAAAGAGCAATGACAATAACAAACTAATGGCTCTTTTTTTCCCTTCTCAATCTACTTTTGCTTTCTCTTTCTAGTTTGTACAGCATTAGCAGTTTTGGCTTTTTTGGTATCTAAACCAAAGAGATTATTTAGAGCAGAGCAGTGAAGCAGCCCTCTCTCCTCTAACCAGTGAAGGCAGGCATGCAGTCTGACCCCTCCATATCCAGTCTGCCACATCAAGGCAGGAAGGGTTCATCCTCGTCCTCGTCTGCGCTGGGGCCGGGGTCGCTCAAGCACCTCATCAGCTTCTGCTGTTCTCTGGGTCCGTCCGCCTCGCCTGGCTTGTTAGATCCACTCGGCCCCGAGGGAGGCTTCATCATCAGACCCTGGTCCTCCTCCTGCTGGTTGGCCCGTCTGAACTCATCCATCACGTTGACGGAGTCTGGAGACTGAGGAGAGGCCAGGTCTACCTGGATGGTCGGCACGCTGTCTGATGGCGGCTTCATGCTGTAGGCTTGGGGGTCTACAGTCAGGACAAGGGTGCATTATCAGGAAATTAGCTTTAGCTTTATGGAATATAATTCTGTCATTCCATTAGCGTGCGTGAACATACAATGTACAAGGGGAGGAGAATGTGATCAACAAATAAAAAGGTCAACACAGCTACCCATGTACAATAACTACACAAACTAAACAACACAAGGCTTCAAGACCTTTTCAAATATTTCACAACACAACAAAAATAATGCAAAGTAAGTAACAGTGATTTATAATGCAACACATGCTGGAATATTTAATTCAAACTTACGATGAAAAACACAAGCTGAAATTCCAACACGTATCATGCTTGACTCTAATCTGTAAACAGTAAGACTTTGCTCCTTGGCTATAATAAATCCTCTAAATTTGGCCTTGTCAATCATGTCATGAGATCCCCTCATTAGTAATGAATAATGAATTAATGTTAACAAGCAACACAATCGACGCATGCATGTTAGGATTGTTGCTGGGTTACCACAACTCAAAATGTATCTTCTCTACACTTACTACATACCTGAACAGATTTTGTTGCCTTTCTGCTGCTGAGCAGGTTTGAAATCAGTGTCTGTGCCTAAAATGAAACCACACACTGGTTTACATGCTGGCTGGTACATGCAAACCTATTTCCATCAGTGGGGAAATATCTATTGCTGCAGCTGTGAACAGTAGCTTCTACAATGCTTATTGTTTTGTGAAAGCTGCCTTGTGAGCCTAGCAAAATATAATGTCTGATCCCTGTGGGTCCCATCAGTAACATGGGGATTTTTCTCCTATTGTTTCACATGGTACCTTTCAGTAAAATGGTGGTAGCTATCGGGTGTTTGCATTTGGCTGTGGCTAAGATGGATGTGTTACCTGAGGCCAGTCTGGCTCTACACATGGTCGGGGAGTCAGGAGGAGCAGCAGGCACCGTCAGGTAGTTATTCATGTCTTTTATCTGGGAAAACACAGGGATATTGTTTGTTTATGGGTTGATTTAGCCTTCTGCATGTAATCAAAACGTTATATAATATAACTTCGGTTAACAACATTCACTATCATTAATATATAAAGCTTAAACGACAGAAAAATTACAAGAAATACATTCTCTCATTTAATTGTTTGTGAAGTAAGCAGCCAAACTAAAACAGTTCAGCGATTCACCATTGATCAATATCTTAGAGAAACTTCATTAAAATTATGTGTTGCTCTGCAGAAATCCTCTTGAGTCTACAAAGCCTTCTAACACATTCGATTTACCCAAAACAAGAGTCTATTTTCATTATGTAATTACAGGCTGATGAAATGGAAGTTTGTGGTAGGGCCACTCAACTGTGCGAATAAATCAGCCCCCATTTGTGTTGAGAAAATTAATTTAGGAGTCTGAAGGTAGACTCTAATTAGAACACAAATCATCATTTTGGCTGAATCATTTAACTGCTGGTGGCCTGGTATGAAATGAGAAGAGCTGCTCTTCATCTGTTGGTTTTTTGGAGTCTACTGTGTTTCTCCTGATTTACCAGGGCTGCTTCCTGCAATATAACTTCTACTTTGTTTATACCAGATTGCATAACAGTCCTCTGTGGCACACTGCTATGGTGATACAAAATGTCTTCTTTAGCGTGGACAATCAACAACATTTGTTTTGTTTAATCGTGCTGTGATCAAGTGTCAGTAACATTTCACAAAGCAGACAGCTGGCTCAGACTAATTCTTGATTTAAGAGGCGTTGACCTCACTCAGACTGATAATCATACCCTCTTCTCCAGCTCAATCATCTTTTGCTTCTTGAGAAGGAAGTCACCGAAGCCATCCTCATATGGATCAGCCACCAGAGTGTGTCTGTTGTAGGAGCGCAGCTGAGACAGAAAAGACATTAAAAAAAAAACTCAGTTTAAGAAGACAATTTAATGGTTAAAAAATAAAAGTTAAAGTAAATGAAAAAAAGGATTTGGCACTGTTTGTTTCTGTTTATCCCAAAGATCTGCAGAAGTAATGATAAAAACATAAAGAAGAGTGTGGAGTGTGGAAATTTATATGAAAAGAGGTTAGACTACTACAGTGGTGTTGTTGCTCATTTACTCAGGCCATGATAAGTGAACAATACTCTTAACCTGTGTAAATCAATGAGAAGTTCTTTTCTGTGTCCCTACAATTAAAGTCAGTATTGGATAATGTATGAGTAGAGCTACTGATTTAATTCTTACTCTGTAACAATCAATACACTATAGTCTAATATGGCAGACTTTGTTTATCAGTGCAAATCAATATGAATAAAGATATGATCTGAACTACCAGTAATACAAGACAATACATCTTTAGCTAATACGAATAAGAAATATGCATGTAATAATCTTTCTTATTATTCATATAGCGTTACATATAGTGTTACCCTCTGTCGTGTCCTCTGAAGGTTACTCCTGAGGATCTTCCTGATCTCCTCCTCTCGGCCTTTAGGCAGCTGGGACAGAGCTCTCTCTGCAGGCTTGGTATGAGGAGGCTTCTTGGGCTGGATGTTCCTGAGAAATATGCAGGAACAAGTTAGGACTATCAGAGTTTGTGTACTACAGACCAGTGCAAACAAATTGTGTACACATCAAAAGTCTGTCATGTGTGCATTTGTAAAAAACACACGAAAGTCTGTTGTGATGATAATCAAACCATTGAAATCCTATTGCCCCTAATTATTTCCTCCTGGTATCTAATGATCAGATGACTCACAGCAAGTTTCTAACAGTCAACATTTAAGCAAAGAGACCTGGAAAATGTATTTCTTCTTTCTGTATACTCAACATCAACAAAGTAAGTGGCTTGTTAACTGTAAAGTAACGTTATTCCTGTTTTTACTGGCACTGCTGCATTAATTTAGCTGACAGGTCTGAGCGGATGAAGACCTATTGGCCTAAATATTACTTTAACATCCAGAATCTGTCAGGACTATTGTATAACTTAATGGCTGCATCAAAGTTAACTCAAATAAATGTGCATAGCATGATGAAATTATTTATTTAAATTCGTAAATACAAGGTATTTTTTTAAAAAACATTTAAAATCAGCTACAATCAATATTTTTATAATAACAATGTATCTAATGACAATGTGAAAGGGACTGGTCGTAGTGATGAACCTACAGAGAATCAACACACAGATCTGCAGCTCCCCTCCATTGTACAGACGTTTAGAGCGAGTTTCAGCTCATTGTTTAGCTGGCCGGAATGCCATGAGGAAGAAGTCTTGTCTCGTGTTCACATGTCTAAAGGTTACATTCCAGGAGTTACAATAGTTTATGTAGTTTTATAATTTTCTTTTTTTGTACCTACTTTCCTTCAGCTTGTGATTTCCTGCATTTCCCAGAGTGATTTGCTCTCCACCCCCCAGAGAACAAGTGTGAACTTGTTGTATTCAGCTTTATAAATACACAAGCTGCAGAGAGCAACAGTGATGATGATAATGGAGTGACAGCTTATTCATCTGAGGAAAAACTAAGACTGACAACTATTACTCCAAACACTTCCTGTACATTTTGGTCTATTGAGGCTCTTGCAGGTATAGAAGTTGGTCTTTGAGTCTCTTATATGATTTATTTCTTCCTTTATGACTGCTCAACATCACTTTTATAAAGGACTGTCACTGTCAGAGATTCGGCTACACCATCGCAGATCCGGTCCAAATTCTGCACGAAATTTGAAAAAAAAAAAAAAATAGAATATAGATATGGCTTTCAAAAGCAATCTTTCCAATAACTCTCTCTCTCTTTTGTGCATCGAATATTGAACTTATATTCACCAGTGGGCCAGAAACATGACTCCAAATGAATGAGTGGCCAAAAAAATCAGTTATGGCAGGTTTAAGGACTTAAATTTTATTCTGAGAGTGGTAATTCAAGGCAGAGTGAGTGTATATTCAGTACTTACTGCATGGAAACAGTAGAAGGCACAGCAGAAGGCAGCTTGACTCCCCCTCCACTCTCCACCAGTTCAATGGCCTGTTTCATCTCCATCTTATGGTAGAAGGCAATGAGCTGTGGCTCCTTGGAGCGCTCGCCTGCAATCAGGCACTTCTTCACATACTTTTTGTTGAAGCGGTTCAGTCTGGGAGGAGGAAAGGAGTGACAGATGAAAACAGAGGAAAAAGAGAGACATGGGGGTAAGAATGGGACAGAGAGAGATTAAATGAGGCAATTAATCACTGACAATGATAATTCCACATTTATAGCCATATTTAAGGTGTATTCTCAAGGGTTAAATCAATTAGCTCATTATGAGAAATTAACCAATGACCATTCTGACAATGAATTATTAAATAGTAAAAATACCAAACATTTCATGATCACAGTTTCTCTCAGTCAAAGATCTACTTACTTTTCTTAATTTGGGCTTGAGTAACTTGACAACATGAGCATTTGTCATCATGTTTGACATTTTATAGCTAAATGATTGATCAGTAATGAAAATGATGCTGCCCATATTCTCTGATGACTTCAAATATTAATGTCAGACTACTGTAAAATCCATACTTGTCCTTCCAGTGGTGGTGTCCATAGTGTCCACAAATGTCCTCAATTCCAGTGAGTAGGTGGTCGAGGAACTGGGGATAAAAAGAGGCAGAAAATCATCTTTTAAAAGGAGATTGTTTTTTTTTGCTGTATAAACTATAATTTGTGTAACAATGTTATTAACTGTGATTACAGGCACTCTGTTACTACTGACGTTACACTTAGCTGCATCTTGATTAAATTAGTTTCTATATCTTGTACTGTTTGCTTCACCACACTTATCATTCCTCACAGCAAAAACACCCTCCCTAACACTGCCAACATCATTATCAACAACAGCAGGTGACAAGCTTTAAAATGGAAGTCATGAGAGAAAACCAGCAGCAGCAGCCAGGTGACGGATTGGACAGTGTTTATTAACAGTGGCAGCACACGGCTCAGAGAACCAGAGAAATGTACCGATACATTTGTTTTTCAGGCTGCAGCCGGCCGCAGGTTGCCCTGGTGTTCTGAATAAGCCTGCAGATGACAGTCTGACAGGAAGCGTTGCTATGGGAACAAGTCATTAAGCAGAGCCACAGAATTTATTTCTGTTTTGTCAGAAGAGATTGATTTATATAAAGATTGCCCAGCACTGCGGGGGTGGAGGTGAAAAAGTCTTTTAAAAATGTTTAAAAAGTTGCTACAGTATGAAAAGTTTCTCTAGAAGATTAAGGGTGGGACAATACAGCAATATATTATGCATGCTAAAAATGGCTTAGACAGCTTTATTTTTAGCCATATATTAAATTGTGCCAAGCCAAAAGCCCCTCATTTAACAAATATATGATTAATGCCAATTTATGAAAAAATATCTTACTATTTTTTTAGTTTACCTATTGACTCGCACAAATATCATGAGCAAAACATGATTGTTACGCAATGCAAGTGCATATAATAGTATATCACCTATATTGTGATACCATCGTCACTGTGAGCAACATATCTTAATAGCACTGTATTGTGTGTTGTCGTGTTATTCCGAGCCCAATTACAAATATAGCAAGTAAAACTAATGGGTGGTTGAAATGATCTGCAGCATCTTTGTAAAAGGTGTGATAGGTACGCCACCTAGCTGCTTGCCAAAATAAATAAATTCACAGCCTCCATACTGGATGACTGGGTAGCACTCTATTTGGATTCAATGCGTTGTAGCCCCGTACAACTGCGTTGTAGCCCCGTACAACTGTGTCATCAGCCAGCTCTGCTGACTTTAATCACTGGTGTTTTACAGTGGAGGAGAAGCCATTAGCACAGCCTGCTCTTCTAGCCTCCAGCACTGGTGACTTACTGCAAAGCCCCAGGGAGGGCTGTGTGCGCGCGTGCATGTGATCTGTATTAAAAGCACTCAAGGATTGTGGACCATGGTGGTTAGTCTTGGATGTGTTTGAGTACCAAAAACTGTGGATACAAGACTCTGTGTGTGTGTGTGTGTGTGTATGTGCACGTGAGACGGTGTGTTCAGGTTTTATTTAACTAGATGGTAAAAATTGTTGTTGTACATTATATGAGATCAAGTACCACCATACAGCCAGTAGGTGGAAGCAGCAATCAAATTTTGATAACAAACTAAATGGCCTCAGAGGCTTGTTACTGGAAAACTACAACTGAAGGGAATGTATAATACCATCAGAAAAACTTTAATTAAAAAATTGTATTATTTGTGCAACTGCTGTGCATTTCTCATTCTCTCCAGGAATGGTCTGTATCTGTCAGTGTGATGAGTAAATAAGCCACAGCAATGTATTCTCAAGTCCTGTCATGTTTTTGTTTTACAAGGTAGCTAGGTGAAAGAGGAAGTTGATGAATTTATCAGTATCTTCTACATGTATCACATTAATTTATTTACAGAAAATGCGTGGTTCAACCATGTAGTTTCAAACCATGTTGACATTTTATATATCAGCTGCATACCAAAAGGCTCTGGGTCTTTGATATGTATAAACCATCAAGAAATCATCAGCTTCTGACCATGAAGGCTGACAATGGTTGAAGGGGAAAGGTTGTACCTGGGTGTGGATTTCCTCATTAATCGAGCGCTTGGCCTCCTGTTTCTTCTTCACAGCCAGCAGCTCCACCAGGGGTTTGATGGTCATGCCCTGCAAGGATGAGAGGAACAAGACTGTAAACACCTCCTTACCTTAGCTAAAGACAGAAATAGGAAATCTTATCGTGATAAGAGCTTATTTGTAAATGAGAAGGTTGCATGTGGATTTGCACAAGTGCCTTTAAAGCAGCTATATGTAATCTTTCTGTTTGTCAGAGTAATATAGAACACATCTGTCACACCTGTCCTGGTTTACAACACCATTAAAGATAACTTAAAACAAAGCCACCGTGCTTGTGTTTTCATTCATTGAAGTCAAGCATAAGCTCAGTAGTATCACACTTCACTATCTGGCACATTTTACACATTTTGCAATGGCTGATTAACAAACACAGCAGGTCTTCACACTACTTTTCACAACAACCCTGTTGTTGCTGTAAATCTCTCATCACTTTAGAAGGTGACAACATGTGGAAAGTTACAGATTTCAGCCTTAAAAATCTAAATCTTAAACAAATCTGCAAATCCACATCCTAGTAAGAAACACAATGAAATCCTTTTCATTATCAACCATTCAAAACAATATAATTTTGTGTTTCCATTGTTCCCTGGACAGACAATCGTTGAAGTTTACAAGTGGGTAAGGGTAAGGCAAAGAGATGTTTTTTGCAAGAACAAGTTCATCTTAAGAGAAATCCCAAACTGCTAAAACTATGATGTTCTGTCTGGACAGAGAGTGATGTATTTTCAATTACAGTAAAGCAAAGTGTTCTTTTCATATCAGTAACCTGTTAGAGCAGGGTTTTCACTGTGGATCACTGTGATTATATTCTCAAGAGAAATGTGATCATAAACACAACTGACAAGTGTATGCATCAACAAAAACAACTCAGTTGAAACTACTTTAATTGTGTGTAAACACTGTTTGTTTGTTCCTGTGTATATGGTTGTAAAGCAGGAATTGAGCTGTTTCTAAATACTCATCTCATGTTGATAAGCCAACTACTCAGGTGAAAAGTTAAAACTAATTAATTTTGGCAACCAAACTTTTTATTTTTATTTTTTTTATATTTTTACTTATTTTCGATAGCTGAAAATGTGTCTCCAACTTAACTCCATTCTAGCTTTCCTAGAAACATATTCATGTGTAATCACATGGTCGATTTCTGGTAGGTTATCAACATGATTAAGAAAAATACACTGCCACAACAGAATGGCTCCAGGAATGCAAAATCAAACATCAGCCTAATGTTTGCCTACTGCTGGATTATAACCAGTAGTGTGTGTGTGTGTGTGTGTGTGTGTGTTTTTTGCCTGTCTGCACCTAAAAGCTCAAGCGTATCATTCTGCTACTTAAAGAGATTAAGCTGGCCATCTGGTTAACTGTAATAGTGGATGACAGAAGATTCCTGCTACCCTACGCTTTTATCACCTCATGCTTATTTCAATTCAACCACACGAAACATGACAAGGATATTTATTTTTTCACCCTAAAAAAGGGGAAAGTTAATTTTTCATGGTTATCCCGAATGTTTGTGTCCCACTTTAGGCCAAGAAAAAATGTCATCCAGGTGGCATCCAAGATAACTTGCATGATGAACCGTCCGTACCTCAGTTTTACTGTCTCTTACAGAAGTGAAGACCAGTGACCTGTGTTCAATTGGATAAACAATGAACCCTCATCTTTCTATGCTTTCTCTTGTTTATGGCTGGATAATAAATAAAATTAGATCATGAATATCTTACTAAACTAACATTACACAGATGGCATTTTTTTTTTTTAAAGATTATTTTTTGGGCTTTTTGCCATTATTTGATAGGAACAGCTGAAGAGAGACGGGAAATGTGGGAGAGAGAGAGGGGATGACATGCAGCAAAGGGCTGTGGGCTGGACCCGAACCTGAGCCGCTGCGGCAAGGACCCAGTTGAGCTACCGGGGTGCCCCAGATGGCAATATTTAATAAATAAATTGTCTGAATTCCATATAATTATACTAACAATATTTACAATAACCATTGACCCCTAAGCAGACATTCAACTAGCTCTAACAGCCTACAAGCAAGTCCAGAAATCCAGAATCTTAACTGGTCAGGACTAATCAGGACAATCGTATCATAAGTAAGCCAACACAAGAAGGGAAATATTCTTTAAAATATAAAAATAAAAATCAAAAAATGTATCATGATGAAGATTTTCACTTCATATCATCTAGACTTACTCTCTTCCAAAAAAACAAACAAAACCCCCCCCCAAAAAAACAACAAAAAAACCCCATACTCTATCCCAGTCTGGCCTCTCCCCGCTGGTCTGCATCTGTCTCAGCATCAGACTGCCAGTGTTGAATCATGAATATAACATGTTTCTAATCTAGCCTCTGAGGAGAGAGAACACATCTTCAGGGTTTTATTTTAGCTGCTTCTATTCTGGGTCCAATTCACATCCAAGAATCTTCCTACAGTTTCACTAGGAGACTGGTTTATCTGACAGAACAGGGCTGGTGCAGTTCATGGTACTTAAAATGGACAATATGTACAGTATGCAATCACTGCCTGTTTGTCTTACCTTCATGTACTGTTTTTGTATGTTATCTTTAGGTTCACTCAGTGAGAAGATTCAGTAGGAATGTGTCTCTACATAAAGCATATTTTGTATTCCTTCTGCATATATTTTACATTTGATGAATGAATTAGCTCACCTGCCTGTCAGTGTACTTCAAAGTTGAAGCTGAAATTACATTTTCCTAAAACAGCTGGAGGTGTTTACTTCAAGACCAAAAAGACCAAGAAAATCTAACCACTTGAGGTTGAGGAACATATGTGACATCAAATAGACCCCTTTTTTGGGAAAAGTAGCAAACTGACCTCTTCCTCCAAATAAAATGTTCGTTCTGAGATAGATTGGTCTTGTTGGTGTACTGGTCAGTGTGAATTCAAACAGTGATGTAAGTGAAATGAGTGTGTAACATATAGTCTTTTACTTGGAACAGTGCACCAGAGGATGAACATCCTAATGTTTTCAATGTAAGTGAAGAGTTAATGTGCAGGAACCTCTTTGCATAGACCTTAAGTTAACAAAAACCGAAATTGTGCATTGATTGTGGTCATAATAACATCCCATAATAAGGCACAGATTTGAAGTAGGCTACAACACAGTAAGCCAGGCTGAATGACAAAGATTTCTCCTTCTGAAGTCTGTTTAGACCAAAATAGGACAACCTAAACTGGGTAATCGTACCTGAACAAAGACAGTGAAGAAGATAACCGTGATGATGGCAGTAAGGAACATCTCTCTCATGGGAAAGTGATCCTTGTTCAGCAGGAAGCCAAGGGAGAAGGCGATGGCACCTCGCAGGCCACCGTAGGCCACAATGAACTGGTCCTTGGTGGTCAGCTTGACGATGCGGAACTTGTTGATCACGTAGGTCAGACCAACCACACCTGGGAAGGACAATGTAATGAGAAACAGGTTGGGTTTGTTTGTCTGCGTGTGTTTGAGACTTTCTGTGTATGTTACAGATCTTTGGTCGTTCTTTGCAGTCTTTTTCAGATGCCAGTGCCAGTGCTTGCCAATAACTTTAGACAATAACAATAAAGTATATGAAAGTCAAAATAATGTACTTTCTGTACCAAAATGTTTAAGATTTTTTAATGTGCTTCCCCTCCCCCATCTTTCACACAGCCATTGCTAATTTATATTCACAAAACTATGAAAACCAGGTTACAAAGACTTCCATCATCCATCAAAGTGAAAAGTATATCTGCATTTCCCCCCAATTTTATTTTTTTAAATCTATCTACATTTGCAGACATTATTATTATTATTTTAATGGACTACCCATCTCCAGCAAAGTCTGCTATTTGAATTTAATACCACATTGAAATCAATGGGGAAAAACCCCCAATTCAAAACACTAAAGCATGCTTTGGAAAGTAGATCGCAATACTGCAAAAGATATGTGATTTATAGTACACAACCTAAAACTGGCAAAAACATCGGAATGGCCCTTTAACTGCCAGAACAAGAATGACTTGAAATATTTTCCATCACAAGATCATGTGTCATGTGGTCAAATAAGAGGTGCGTGACTTTTGATAACAACAATTCAGTCACAGACAGCATATTTGTGTTTGGAAAGTTTGCTCAAAGCCTCATAAGCTCTTAAGGCTAAGAATGTTAAATAAAGACAAGAACTCTGTATTAAATGACTGAAAACATCTCATCATTCTTTCACTTTCAGTCTCTCTTAAACAACACTAATAACTCTAGTATGACAAATCATCAACAGAAGGACTTGAGTGTGACAGCCTGAAGTCCACATGGAAATCCTCTGCGGCACTTCCTCTCACACACAGACAGCTGTGTGGTGAAACATGATGGCAACATTTACTCCTGTCAGCGTTCCCAGTTCTCTTTTTGAGTACAAGGTATTTTTACACACATAGAAAACCTTTTTGTGTAAATTACAACTCACTTCAAAGTGTACTATAATACATATATCTCCTTTGAAAATAAATACCAAGCAACTTTACTTTTTAGCGTTAAATTAAAAACACATCCAGAAGAAATATGACGTGACTGTCTCCTGTTAAGACTTATCAATAAAAGCCGACCACATTATCAAAGAGATCTTCCATGAATTAACCCCAAAAACCGACGAAATAACAAATTAACAATCCCCCCTCTGTTGCATGTTAACAGTTGTTTCTCCTTCATATAGTGTTGCTACACACCACAGCATGGTACTGTTACATTTATTTGAAGAAGCTGTGAGAATAACTGCTTTAGAGCTCACCTATGACCCGTGCCACCAGACACAGAATGACAGTGACGGTGACGAAGGTCCAGTTCCAGGCGTGAGGTCCGTCCACCGTGGCCACACCCAGAAAGATAAAGATTAGTGTCTCGCTGACGCTGCTCCACATTTTCAGGAAGTACTTGATGGTGGTGTGGGACTTGTGGGATATGTTTGCCTCCACATAGGGTCGCATCACTGCTCCACATGCTATTAACCTGGAAGGAGAAGAGGCAAATGTTTGCTCAGTTGAAAGATAGTAAAATGAGTGCATGCAGAGGAGGTATACAGTATATATTTTAGAAAACATATTTTCATAGATTCCATGTTTCCAAATTTGTTGTTTGTCTTGTTCCAAATGCTGGGACGTGTGTCATCAAAGTTAAAAACACTGTTGTGCATATGATTAAAATAAAGTCAAGTAAGATTAATCTATAAATGTTAAGGGGAAAAGCCACTTTAAAAGATGTGGTGGTTTGACTTGAGTCGTCAGCAAGAGTTTTCCACTAAAGAAGTGCTGTAGGTACCCAGCTTGATTTCCACACTGATAATGGAAATGTGACACCAACAAAGATGTCGCCATCTCTGTCTGGTGACCACTTCTCTATTCCATTCTGGTGTCATGCAATGTTTCTATGTCAAAAATGTGGAGGTCAGAACGCCATCCATGTCCCATAAGCCGCAGCAGCTGCTTCACCCTCATTCCTCCTCCATCTCAATTTTGGTTTGGCTTTTAAGTCTTTTGGGGAACGATGAAAGGAATTCACACCAGTAATCTGTTTCACTTCTTCATAAACAGATGATGTGAAAAAAAAAACACCTCAACAAATCCAGTTTTTGATGTGAGGTGCAAGAAGACAGGCACAGGCTTTGGAAGAGATTGTCCTTAAAGCTACACATCCTTCGGTCCTGACTCAGAGGGGAGACTCAATATATCATCACCTCCTGTCTGCAACATCAATAACTCCTAGCACCTTAAACAGAAAATGGATTGATACGTACTGGAGGAGCTGATGAGAAACGACACCTCAGAGAATGTTGGGATGCCAATAAATTCAGGCTTGGTTTAGGTGCCGTTAGATCAGTTCAATTCATTTTCCACTGGTTATATGCCATGATGTACAGTTGAGTTACTGCCATAGAGGAATGACTGAAATAGATTTTCCCTGTAGTGGCAAGGTTGTATATAGACCATGACATCTAATCACTGAGTTAAGATCCATGCATTAAAAACATGCGATACAAGAGGGATGTCCCAGAAACAGCTGGAGTATTTCACAGATACCAGAGAGCAGACATGACAAACTAGATAATCAATTTGTAAATGCTGAACCTGTATGAAGTAGCTCATAGGGTAGTCAAAGGCGCCAAAGCTACCAGTTTTAGGGATTCTAGACTAACCATGCTAAAAATACATGGTCTCATTGTTCTAACATGCTTTAAAGACATCTGAATCCATGCACTATATAATATGTAAAAGAAAGTACTTACAAGGAAGTCAGTGACTATCCCTGTAGAAAACTTGAAAGATCCACAAATCAAGTAATTTATTAGTGTTTTAAATGTTTAAAAAAAGAAATTTGATTTAACAAGAGTCTACAGCCATGCTAGCAGCTCTGTGAGGCTGTACTTAGGCACAGCTGTGCTTTGAGCTAAATGCTAACATCAGAATGTCAGCAATGTTTACCATGTTCACAATCTTATAGCACTTTTCAACCAAACAGTTCCGCGAACAATGGAACCATGGGAACTAAACTGGCCTTTTGCCCATTACTGCATTTCCGCCGAATCTGAAGAACTGTTAACACTGGGCAAATTAGAAAAATGATGGATTTTAAAAATTGTTTAGTGTGTTAGCATGCTAACATTTGCTAATTACCACTAAACTCAAAGTGCTGCAGATGGCTGATGAGATTGTCATCATTTTTTCAGGCAATTGGTCTTAAACCAAAGTATTGGGCAAAATAAATATCTGTATCTAATATCATGTTTTGACAATCCAATAATAAGTATTGAATAAGTCATGGGATCACCAAAGTAAAAAGTAGATTTGTCCTCTGGGGACCATGCATGTTCAAAATTTCATTTCAATCCTTCCTAGTCTTAAACTTAAATTGCTAAAAACAGAAAATTAACTTACTTGCACATCACAATGAAAATATTACTATGGAATAAAATGTGGCAAAGTGACAACATTTAATATATACAGTACATTCTGAAAATGTGTTATTCTGCTGGTCTCTCTCTCTCTAAGTCTATATCTATATATCTATATAACCACCCCCAACACTTACGCCATGATGCCAGAGAGGTGGAACATCTCAGCTGACAGGTAGGCCATGTAGCTGTACACAAAGACAAAAAGTGGCTCGATGACACGCGTGTGGGATGTGAATCGTGAGGTGAAGGCGGCCAGGATCCCATAGATAGCTCCGACTAGAACGCCACCCACTGCAACCACCAGGAAGGAGATGACTCCCAGGACACCATCCATCACCGTCACTGTGCCAACACCTGCATACTCCTCAAACAGGTGGTATAACACCTAGGAATGGAAGAGAGGGGGAAGGAAAAGATGGAACGATAAAGAAAAGATTAAAAAAAAGGATGAGTAGAGGAGTATGAATAGATAATATTAGAAATTAAGAAACAGGGTGTTGATTAAGACATATGACAAAGACAGATAAAATGTTTACAATCAAACCAACAAAAAAGTAGTAATAATGTAGTAAATGTCACAGCAGATCACAAATCCACAGCTAAATGTCCCAAAGCACATTACATCATCAAGAAGTGAAAGAAGAAGCCAAATGTAGTCTAGTATTTTGTATGTAGTATTTTGTAATGTTTGGTGTTACCGGGACATTATTTTTAAGAGTAGGTTTTGTAGTAAAAAGGTAATAGACACTATTATTTAAAACACTATTAATGAGCAAATTTAAGGAGTTTTCAGGTTCAACACTGGACATCAACAATATCTTACTGAACATGCTTTTTGAATATGTAAAGGCTGAGCACATCCTGTAATTGTTCTGCAAGGGAAAAGATAAACATTTTGCTTGTGCCAAATGGATAAAAATATACTTAAAGTTCTGTACCAAGCCTTTGCTACGTATCTCAAAATTGGGATATACAGACTCCTGTAATGCCAGACAGGCTAATCATGCAGATCGACTGCCAAGCGCTCCTAGACTGATGAGCTCTGATCTGACTCTCACCACAGCCTATACTCAAAACTGCCTGGCTGTGCCAATGATGGCACAGTGCCGTCCAGCTTGTATTGAGGCCAAACTTGTAGCTGAACATATGACCTGGAGACAATGGCCCTCAATGAGTGAGCATGCAAAGTATTTGTTGAATACTGGGGAAGATTAATGGAAATATTTAGCGCAGTATTCACTTGCTAGTTGATGTCAAAAACACTGGTCGTTAAGACTAAAGTTGGTGCCTCGGCTGGCTATGAAGCTAGTAACAGTAACATTATACTGTAGATAGTACTGTTTGGGAACAGGCCTGCTAACAGATGGTGTGCTGTGAGCTGAGGATTATTGTGTTGTGACAGGCTAGTGGCTCACTAGATGTGTGTTGACAGCTTAAGTCTTATTAACTAAAAGGTTAAAAGAACAGAATTTACATTTTTTATTCAATTCAATACACAACCTGATCTGATGATAACATGCTCTACATAGGGAGAAAATGTTCTTTCTCTGGATATCAGAGTTACAACTGCCACCCAATTATGGCTGTAATAATGATACAGGAGCTTCTGAGGGCTACAGCCAAGCGCTCACACCTCAGCATATTTTATGTATTCTTGACAGAGAACAGCCTCTAATCTACCAGTCTACCTTTATTGGCACAGAGATGAAACAATTAATACATTGTCTCACAACAAATGGAAGCATGAAAGTCTGCTACTCACCACAGTGACAGCGTCGTTGAGCAGTGATTCGCCAAACACCAGGATGTGCAACAGTTCATTGATGTGGATCTCCTCGAACACAGCTAGGACAGCAACAGGATCCACAGCTGAGATGATGGACGCAAACAGCAGGCAAGGCAGGAGCTCTAGCTTATGGAGATCATTTTGATTGTTTGGCTGTATCTGACACACAGCATAAAGAAGGCCCCCGATGAAGAAGGCATTCCACAAGGTCCCCACAACAGCAAACATCAGGATCGTGCCCAGGTTCTCCATGAAGGGACGGATGGGAAGGAAGTAGCCAGCATCCAGGATGATGGGCGGCAGAAGGCAGAGGAAGAACAATCTGGAGTCCAGCACCGGGGGGACTTTTTCTCCAGCTAGTTTGATGAGCCCCCCCACCAGCAGGCCCACCGCAATCAACAGGCAGCTCTCTGGCACAATACCGGACAGACGAGGAACCAGGTGGAATCCTGGGAAAATGGATGGAAAAAATGATAAGATGCAATGGCATGGAGGGTGACAATAGACAAGAATGAGAGAGTGATTTAATGGGAAATTCACTGAAGAATTAATTTCTTTAGGCCTTAATGGTGTTTGTAAGTCTGTGTGTGTGTGTGTGTGTGTGTGTGTGTGTGTGTGTGTGTGTGTGCGCGCGCGTGTGCGCAGGAGTGATAAGTTTAACTGGAATTGTTCCCATCTGTTTTCTCACTTTATAAAAGGAACCATTGAAAAAGCAAAAGGCAATACTCGCTAACATTACAAGAGCAATCAGCTGTGACATACCACACTTCTGTGAGTACTAGCACCACCCAGATAACAAATTCTAGAGCCCTCTCAGGTGAAAAAAAAAAGAAATGCATATGCATATGTAGTTTGTACACATCAATGTTAATTCAATATTCTGCACAGTTAATGTTTGTAGAAAATACAAAGGGAAACACTTCTGATTTCTATGTAGGCTGTGCAGACATGTTAGAGCTTGTCTTCCCTCATGTGCTTATTTCTACTACGATCTGTCTGTAACACAAATACCTGATATTCTCAGCATATGTTAAACATATGAATAAAGTGGTATCTCCAGTCTTTAAGCTGTAGGTTGGGGCAATAACATGAGAAGTGTACTGTATGCTGTATAGTTACTGGAGTGACATATAGCTAACACCATGGTCTTGGTGGAATGGAAAAAGTATGCAAAACATTCATTGTGCACCGATCTCACACGACTGTTCAACAAGTCAAGGCTGCAATTTAAATACTTTGGCCATGAGCCAACATTAAGGAGATGAGACTGAAAAGTGCTGCCAGTGAAATGAGAGAGAATCTTTCAACTTCCATTTGTCTCCTCGTTTACGTACTAATCCAATTTTAGAGGAGTTCCACATAATTGAAACAACCTTTTGCAGGTATCTGCAATTGCTCGAGGCTGCATGGCTCACATGTCACAGCACAAGCAGCTCTGCACAGATTCCCAAAGGGAGTGTTAATGTTAATAAGACTTACTGCCTGACAAATCACAAAATCTGTTTGACTTTAAAAGACTGTCTTTTTGCCCAACAAGGATAACTAACCTGATATGGGACCACAAATACCATCACCCCAAACTGCTGTGAAGTTTTACATGAAACTATAAACCATACCTGTCAACACTCCGTTTTCCCAGGTTTCTCCCGTATTTCAAGGCCATCTCCTGGCACCCTCCTATTTTGTTGTTTCTCCTTGTAAACTCCCGTAATTTGCATGGCCCTCAAACTTAATTATGAATACAGGGATCCAAGTTTTGGATGTTTGTCTGCCCAAGTTGCCAGATCATCTAAGAAACACATCTACACACACAATCTATACACTACATACAATTTCAACCCATCTGTTACCGCAACCTACCTGGCAACCCACACCCCGATCCAAGGGGAGGATGGGTCAGCTAAGTTAACTGTAGCTGTTGTCAAAATGTCAGGGCACAACAGCCCCCGACTCCCATATTTTTTCATTTTGAAACCTAAATGTTGGCAGGAATGCCAGAAACACAGACAAGGCTACATACAGTATACTGTATACACAGTGAGGTGACGGGACAACTGCAGCCTGTGCATAAATAGTTAACAAAAGAAGATGAAGACTTCAAAGAGACAGCAGCGTGCTTCCCATAGTGAGAAGTCTTTTCCCGGCTATATTTACTGTACACTACAGCAGCACAGGGACATGCCATTTTTCAGCTGCCACTGTACCAGCTGACGACATGGTGCATTAACACTAACACACAAACAGACATGGAAATATGAACCAGATATGGCTACATTCTCACACGCAGGCTAAACAATCTTATAGGGGTAGATAATATGACAGATAATAAATAACATAATCTGGTAGCACTGCAAATAATTATAGCACTTTAATAAACCTCTGAATTTGACACATTTTTGCAATTTCATAGAGTCATGTACAACAAACACAATTGCTGATTGTAAGGGATTCAATGCCATTGTGAATGAGATAGTAAGTAATTTTGCAGTCTGTGTGTTTATTAGGGACAGGGATCGACATGTTAATTGAGCCATGTCATCAATCTGTTTTCCACATCCGCCCTAAACTACAGCTGTTCCATGGAAATATGTTGTTCACCCACCCCTTTAATTTTAGATTCTAACGATAATGTTGACATATAATTTTAACCCATGGTGCTGTTAGAAGCTTGGATAAAATCACCCAATGCAGCACATGTTAAACTATCAATTAGCACCACAGCTACAAAGTTCACGCAGTGTGGTGCAGTACGTGAAGTGCACAGTAGCCACAGGGTGTGTTCCCTCCTGAGCAATGAGGGGAGGGGCAGGCAGGTGAACAGCTCAGGCCTGCTCTAGTTTGCTTAAGTTTGCACAATGGGGATGGTGGAGCAGCTAATTAATAGTCACTCATTAGCACATTGCAGTTTGTTATGTAATGGCCAGGCCTTACACACACGCTGCCAGTAAATAAGAATTACCACTGCAAGTAAACACATAATTTATAACTGAGACATACGAGCTGGAATTATATTTACCTTCACTTTATCATTTCAATGTTGCAGGGCTTTGTCTTAACAGTATGTGAAAGTTTAGCAGTAGAAGTTCTCTGCGGGAATACAAGACATCTGAGGTAGGGAGAGGGGTGTTTATACTTGGGCAGCTTGAGAACAACACTATTAGTGTTTTAGCCCACAGGCTCAACAAGTGCATGTCTGTGGATTACACAGCTGCATGGAGCTCTGAGGAAGTCTTTATCATCAATGGTCTAAAGAGACCTAATTGCCCACAATGAGATGTCAGAGGCTGAGTGCTCTTCTCTTTTCAATGCACTGTATAATGAAATAGGGACAACCTCAACTCACCCGCGTTTCCACTGCAGGAACTTTCCCCAGGGACCTCTGGAGGAACTCCTGGGATCCCAGGGACCTCTGGAGGAACTCCTGGGATCCCAGGGACCTTTGAAGGAATTCCTGGTCTCTGGGGACATTATTTTATCCCCCAAACGGTCCCTGCTCTGGGGGTAGTACTTTCCAAAAGTACAAGAACTTTTGATATCTTGTTAATATCATTGCAGTGAGACACAACATTTATTTTTTTTCCAACGTGTTTTTCAGATGAAACAGGCGGGTGCACTGAACTACAGGCTGCAGAGAGTAGTGTGTTTACCTCTGCGACCACCAACAGCTCTCTACCCATGTCTCCTGCTGAAGCACACAAACGCTGTATTTTACACATTTATATTTCTGCAGATAAATACATAGTTATGGAACCAAATTTGTGTATAGTGGCTGTTTTTGTATCTGAAAACAAGTAAATACTACTATATATGTAAAAAGACACATAATGCTTATGCTTGTGTTACCATATTCTAATATTTACAACACTCTGAGGAATTAGTTCCACCATTATACACCAGTAAGCTCAGTATTTAAAAAACAGGTTAGAGTGTATAGGTTAAAATAAGCAAAGCAATTTGGGGTTCAGTCTTGCCCAAGGACACTTTGACATGTGGGCTGGGGGAAGCCGGAATCTAACCGCCGACCTTCCGATTGGTGGACGACCCGCTCTACCACCAAGCCACAGTTGCCCAGACTGTGGGTGTAACCTAATGTGTGTAATTTGCCTTCATGGATCTTTAGACCGCAGTGGAAACACAGACAACAATGGGCTGAAGGAAACTTGAAATGTAGTTCCTGGGAATAAAAGTTTTTCCGGGTACTTTGGGTGGAAATGCGGCTCAGCCAGGTGAGTTAACAAAGATGTTCTGTGATGATTGCTTGAAACACACGCAGTAAAGAAAAACCAGATGAGACACCCCCTGAAGGCTTATGCGATGAGCAGGATGTAAATTCCACAGCTAGTTTTGAGACTATCCAAAGCACAATGTCTCTTCAGAAGAAAGCATCAATCTGCTTACTGGAGGCTTCAGAATGAAAGCTAAACTAGTACCATACATTATCACATTAATGTTCACAACATCTCAACCCCCTATAGACATCGTTACATAATTAAGAAGCTGTGTCTAAGAGTTTGTGACATCAACACTACAGTGTTCTCTGTTGTGCGGGGTACACCAGATTACACAAGTCGGCCTGCACACCTTCAGTAAGATAATTGGTTCCCAGCTGAACAGCATAGATTACAGTGACAGGCCTTTCACAGAAATGATACCCATGGTAGAAGTCCAAGAAGACAGCAACATCAATATTATCTAAGAACTGATAGCTTCATGACTACAGTATATGCATGGAAACTTACAGTTTCAGAGAATGGAATGGATTGCTCTTTACAACTTAAATAAGCAACTTGACTAGAAACACATGCTTATTTTCAGCAATGTCCACAGGGAGTACTTCCAGTGGTAGACAGGGTTTCACAAATCCATACACCCAAACACTTACACCTGGGAGTGGCCTAGTTCCTCTGCCACTGAGCAGCTCAGGTTTTATGTTGCTATAGAGCAGTTTGACCTAAGGGAGACCTTCTGGTGACACGCACAGTTTTTTAATACCTATGATATAACTACCCATACTTCAAAGCTCTACTAAAAGTATAACTGAATCCAGAGGGTGGCATGGAAAAGCAAGTAGGGTTATTATTAGAAGACAAGGAGTCCCATGATCCTTTGTGTTAAGTGTTCTTCCGAGTGACATTAAGTACTGAATCTGAGCAAGGGTACTTTTGGCTCACAGTTTTCACTCCCTAAATCACAATCCACAAATAGGCCACAATGAACTGGCATTTAAAGCTTAGGCAGTAAAAAAAGACAGGTATATGAAGACTGTGATAGATATTTAAAAAAAAAATGAGTATCAACACATAATTTTAAGTTCTCTTGGAGTTTTCCTGTTAAGGGTTACATGGCAAATTCAACAGTATCACTTATCATCTTTCCATATCACAGCAATGCCTCACAATTCTCATATTTAAATATAAGAAAAGTTGAATCTTAAATCTGTCACAGCATGCGATCTTGAAAATGTGGTATTTTCGTCTAGTAAAACATTAGCCTATAACTATTTGAATCAATGGGATGGAAATGAATTAAGAGTTTTTATCATGTAATTTTGAATACTTCAGTGAATACCATGACATACCAGTACGAGCCCATGCTCAACCCAGCAAAAGCTGTGGAATAACCTACCTAATAATACCTGAATGGCCAAGCTCTGCAAAGAAAGTCAATTACAATAAACCTTCAATAAAAAGATGGGCAGTGCAGTCCTCAAGGAAAGGACAAACAGGTCATGACTGGATGGACTAAAACGTATTACTGCTAGTGCTTCGAGCAGTGGCACACTCCATACTGGATCCAACAATGGCACTCTAAATGACCCATTATCATTCACAGATGACCAGGAGGGACAAGTGAAGACTGTGCATGCTGGTGAACCAGGACACGAATGAGACAAAAAGCCATTTCAGCATCAATACTGACCCTTCAAAATGTAAAAACACTCAAGACGTACAGGACATCAGACAAAAGAGTCAGTGGAGGAAGCCTGAAACGTCCAACCTAGGCTACGTGGTGACAGTTAACAAATTCTTAAATCTCTCCTGTATGAATCCAATGTGCTCATCAAGTGAAAAGCCACACCACTGGAGATAAGACAGTGAAAAGGAGAGCAGTGCACTTCAAAGAGTAACTCATGGTACACAACTGCAGTGCTGTCAAGACATATGTATGAAGGAGATAAGCGGTAAGTGTACTCAATATATCAAAAAACAATGTAAGGTAAGGATTTTTATTCCCGATTCCCTTTACTATAAGATCTGGCAGTTCATCCTGGCTGCTTGTCAATAATGCCAGGCGCTGTGTCCCTGCCCTACTCCCTCCTGAGAGCCTTTATGCAGCAAAGGTTATTGAAAACCAGCAAAGGGTAACAGCTCTTTCTTTCTTTTCTGCACGTGTACCCAGTGTCGGCACAGCCTGGTACTTGCTACACATGATCATTTCCAAAGCCAGGAACTGTATCCTGTTGCCAGGTGACTAATAATACACTGCTGGCAACCAAATCTACTGAATCAAGAGAGCACAAAAGAGAGAAAACATTTGAACAGCCGCTTTGTTAAAGAAGGTGACTGATGATAAATTCATTTGATTCATTTCCTAGAAAGAAGATGTTAAGATGTTAAACTGGCTGCCCAGCTTTCCAACAACATAGCATACTGATGTTCACAGGAAGGTCAAGAAAGGCTTTTTTCCCCACAGAGTGATGCATGCACTCCTGAGAACAGTTCTGTGCAAAAGACAAACCATTGTTGAGTCATTGTTTGATTGTATGACGCAGATCACTGTGCTCCTCAAGTTGCTTGTGCAAGACCAGCCGTGGTTTAAATGATTAATAATGACCTGCTGCTGGTATATTTCAGTATGATCCCTGATGCCATATCTGCACAACAATACTACTGGCTCACACGGGTGATTCCTCGCAAAGATTATGTTTCTAAGCAATAGCGAGGTTTGACGTTATCACCACAAGACCTCTGTTTGAACGTTACTATTATTCACAAGCACATCTTCCACTATAACTACTGAATGGAGTGCAATTCAGTGACAGTATCAAATGTCTGTTACAAGCAATACTGTACATAGACCTTCTAGTGATCAGAGTGTGTGATGTTTTAAATGGAAAGAAAGCAAACAGAGAGAACATTTTGGCTGTTAGGAGGAAACAAACTGACAAGTTAACATTAGTACAAACCCTGTAGCACTAGATACACCTTTGAGGTTGTCTTGTGACTGACATGAGACAGTCAACAATAATTTAGATAAGATAGTTATTTCTACTGCTCTTTCCATGAGGCCATTTTTAAAAATCGAACAGAAAACAGTCTCAGTTTTAGAATCGCTAATATGTCCTTAGCCTATGACACCTAAAATGATGATTACTGCTTGCAACCCTGTGGCACATGCACAGAACAGAGAACCATCAAACCAATCAATATTCATTATTGCTTTAAAGGCTATTTACTTGAATGTCTTGGATATTGACTATATACGGAGTAATCTTATTAAATGTGAGGCAAAAACATCTATTTTTAAGATTAGGGGCATGTCAAATTTATTTAAGACAACTTGAAAACTTACTGTGTTAGGCCATAACATAAATAACACATTAAATATAAGATGTGTATAGCTTCTGACACATTGACTCAAGCTTTGCAAAGGGTAAGGCTTCTAACGATGTACCTGGAACCTCTCCCACACAGGCATTAAGGATAAGAACAATATTCAGGCCTATATTTTGGTGTGGGTTTGCCAAATCCTGTAACTTTGGACTCCACAACAACAAATGTATTAATTAAACTTACTCATACAGTCATATAGAGTCTTATGCTGAAAATTCACAGTAAGTAAATCCTTGGTTGATTCTGGCACGTCGCTTTCAATTTCATCAACAAAATGTTGTGATGGAATTTATTGGTATAATTTATTTCTACCAACTGTAGCAAGAGGTACTATGAGGGACACATACTGTTCAAGAATTATTATACAGGTGGTTTATGGGTCAACCCAGTAATAGTGATAATGTCTCCCACCTTAGTTATCATTAACTGTTTACAATAGATAAAGCAATCCTTTAAAAGGCATGGGCAGGTCTCTTAGGGAACCATTTACTCTGCAAACAAACAAGAACAATTGCAGCATTCCTTAGATAGTGTTAACTGAGACATAATGGATCTTAGAAAATTAAACCTCTGTGCAGCTTACAAATTCAACTACACACTGTGAAACTAGATTTAAGAAGTCTGGTAATTACAAGGCAAAAAACAACTTACAGCTTTGCAGTTCCTCAGGTGTAAGAATCAGAAAGAATCAAAGGATTGGGCAAAAAAAATTAAATAAATCAACAACTCTTAAAACAACTGACAAACTCTGACAATGGGGTTTTCACTGTATCTTGGTAAAACCAGGTTAAAGCAATGTTTAACAGTGATGGATGATCACTCTATGCCTGTTGAAGTTACAATTCTGGGTTGCTATTGAATATGTGCTGTATCTTACTATATAACAATGACACTTTCTCAGTTCACACATTCAAAATCTGCACTTTACATGCCTACTCATAATAGAGTGGTTCACGCCCAAAACTCTGGACCTGCATGTACACACGCTGTCCCCGGAACAAATGAGTAAAGTCTTCTGCATTTCCCCTGATGTCACTTCCTACTGTCTAAATAAATGACAAAAACAATGAATATCCTGACTATTCTAACAATATCTGTACTTCCACTTTACTTACTGCAAGTGCTTGAATTGCTTTTACTTTAGACAAATGTAGTGAGTATAGCATATACAGTAGTTGCCATTTTGTGCTTCACCTGTAATTACAAATACTACAAGTCTGTTAATAATAAACAAAGCTTGCAGTGATAACAGCCAGTTAAATTCTTTATTTGCACTGCCAAAACATCCTCGACAACTGTGGTAATAAAAACTGCTGAAAACATGGTCATGACTTGTTGTTGTTACATCACTGGTCTGTTTTGCTACTCTCCATAAAGTAAAGTAAGGTACTAGCAACCAAAAATGCTTTCATACTTTGCATTCTTGTTGAACAGATCCATATCATAGCATCACCAATGAGCTAACAAACTAGAAAAGACATTTTTCATTTCACTTTGACTCTATTTAGCTGATGCTCACTCCCTTTTCTTCCCTCCTACTCACGGGAGTCAACATTCAGGTTGCAGTCCAACTCCCACAAAAAAAACAAAAACAAACTATAACTCTGATAACAACAACTCTGTATGTAATGGTGTGGCCTTCATGTCACACTGAAGGAATACACACCATCTCTTCAAATTGTTTGGCCAGTTGTGAATTATGAATGGAAGTTGAGACTAACTGGACTTGTCAGACATGTTACAAGGAGCCTTGCTCGAAGGAGGGGAACACTGGAATCAAGCAGCTTCACAGCCACCAAGGTAATTATCAAAAGGTGTGCCCACTCATGTATTACTAGTGAATACTATCACCTAACTGAAAGGTCAGTCTGAAAGTCGTGCCAGGTGGATGTATGATGAGGCTATAAATTATGATAAGCATTATACCCTACAGTGTACTCATTATTATTTATAACTGCCGGTGAAGTCTTGTTTATGAGGATCTTATTACATATTACTTTTATAAATTGAATGTAGAACAATGTCATTTAGATAAAAACTTAGCATTAATTCTTCCTGATTATAACTAAACAGATCTTTTCAAACACACCCTTCCTCTAAACACAGGCAAAAAACTGGATCACTTTATGATGACTATAGGCTTCTAGTGCCAATTATAGTTTTTGACACAGGTTGATAAAGAATAGTTATTTCTGTGTAATACTGGTCTGTAGCCTAATTACAGGAGCCAAAATAGAGGATGTCTCATAAATTGCCACTTTGCCACTTACTTTAACACTGTTAGGCATATTCTCAGTAAAATTACATCCCCTGGGTTTTGATTTATATGAAAAGCTTTGCACTGGGTATAATCAATTCAAGAAAAGTACTTGTGTGAAAAATAAGGACATAAAGGCACCATGCACACAGGCAGGGTTGCTTTAGAAATAAATGGACTGAGGATGTGCTTTTAGGCTTGTAAGATATTAGGTCCAAGAACATGAATCAGACACTGGTCCAAGGCTGAGCAGTGTAGCAGCCACATTAAATTAACCACAGCCCACTTTCAGTCATCCTGGCATAATCAGCAGCTTAAGGTCACCACTGTCTACTGCTGCTGTCAGCCCTCACACTTATCCAGTGTAATTTCTTTTCTCCCTCCCTTCTGCTTCCTATACTTTCATCATTCCTTTAACTCACTCTCTTCTCCTTAGCCTCACCTCTCATATTCCCTCCATGCCCTTGAGCTGCGTCCTAACAGAGAGCGCCCTGAGCCAGGTGGTCCCTCTCTGCCTGTCCTCTCCCCAGAGACACTGGGCTTTCGCCCAGAAAGTGAGACAGTATCCTCCCTGACTACAAGCTGGTGCTCAGTCAGGCCCCTAATGTCACATGCAGCTGACAAGCTGCTGGCTCAGAAAAAGATAGCAGGGGACAATGCAGTGTTCTGTGGAAAGCACAACACGAGGAGGGATTGATAATAGAGGGAGAGATAGGACAGTATATAGAAAGAAAGTGGAAAGAAAGGAGAGCGCCAAGAAGTGGAGAGGTGAGGTGCAATAAAGGGCGGGGAAACAAAAGACAAAGCACCAGCGGAAAGCGAAGAGCTGGACAGAAGTCTTTCAGAGTGCATCATGTGAACAAACACTAAAGAAAATCATGAAGTGGTTCAACTCAAATTTGCTTGTCGCTTTTGAGACATCCTTCATGACGATGTTTTATGGCTTTGGCTTGCAATAGTATAGGAGGAGGTTCCCCTGTGTTGAAAACTTGCCAAATAGTTGCTGTCCCAAAATCCAGACTGCTGCATCAAGCTGCTTAGTCATCACTGTGGTAGGGAGAAAGTATAGCACAAGCAAAAGACCCTCTCCACATGAGGCTGACAGACCTGATGAGTAATCTGCATGACCAGCAATATAGATTTACCCTCAGAGTCACCTACTGAACTGAGCTATTCTGGTCAAACTTGTTATGTCAGCAAACTAGTGGCATCTTTAACTGGTCTGCAGAATACAAGGTGGCAGGGTGGCCTGGTAGTCAGAGATCTTCCTGTAACTGTAAAGTGATAGGTTTGATCTTTCTGTCAATCACTGTGAGCCCATCAATAGCTGTATGTGCAGATGTTGTAACAGGCTTGTAATGTGTTTCAAGACTTGCATGTCAGTTGACTTTTCTGTGCTGAGATATCTCAGTCCATTATCTGATCACCAGGCTTTCTGTGGTCTAACCCAATATTCCATTCAACACGTAGTTTTGATTCAAAGAGCAGTCTGACAAAACAGACTCTACCTTAATTTGTTTTGATATGCAGGTAAAGGTGCATCTGAACAACAGGCTACAATTGGGCTACCTTATCTGCAATGACTACACCTGTAGCGAAAGCCACATAACCCATCCCTTAGCTAGCATTTCCTGGAAAGGCTAAACTCAAATTCCTGGATACAGGCAGCATAACATAACATACGTGACATCAACGTGATACTTACCTAATTTCATTAAAGACGCAAGCAGCACCCATAATGAGATTTCAAAAGGGACCTGTATGTGTTTGTAGTCGAGGCTGAGCACAGGGAAAGGTTTTTTAGTGAAGTTATGCCCTTCGTCCGTCACTTTGTGGTTGTCCACATTTTCCTGTTGGCTGATATCCGGAGAGCTGGCAGCTCCGAGAGGTAGCACGGAGCCCTCCAGAAACACCAAAACCATCAGCAGGAGCAGTCCCCGCTCCGGTAAACTCTTACCGATGCCTGCCGGGCTGTGTGAACCTGTCCCCGAAGGCATGATGTTGAACAAAAAAAGCCGATGTGATTTGAAAAGAAATTACTTGGTAAAAGTCCGATTGAAAATCAAGTAAGTTCAAGGTAGTTGGGAACGTTACAGCTGCGTTAACCAACTCTTCAACCGTCGAACATCCTAACTTACGTTAGCGGTCGGTTCGACTAGCTTAAACCGAACCAAAAGCCCATTCTGTCAGTTAACGTTAGCTAGCTTTGCTGCTTGTGTCCAGGTAAACAGTCACACCGACACAGGCCGTTGAAAGCAACCAGGAAATGTTGCTGTAAGATGCTGTAAAGAGTTCCTTTTCACAGCAGCACAGACAATACTGTAAAAAGCAAACCTATCCTGTTCGTTTTTTTACAGCGGTGTTTCACAAGCTTGTCCGTTTCTGTGTCAGTGACTATCAATGTCCTTTTCGGTGAAAGATGTCATTGTTGATGCTGGAGGCAAGCGAGACACAGCGGCATCCCCTCCACGCATCTTCTTCCCTCCGGCTGCCCAGGAAACTCGCCCGTGAGGCGGCGGTGCTCAGATACTGACCTTGAAGAGAAGGCACACAGCTGCCACACTGCATTTTGCCGCGTACCCTATGTAATTAAACTTTTTGACATTAATGTCCGCGTATGCGGCATTTCTACTGTGCTCCCCAAAAGACAAGACCTTGGTCGGAATCTCAGCTCAGAGGGATGATGGGGGAATACTTGGGCTGTGCTCCGCCCTGGCTTCAGCGGCTTGTCCTGGGATGTCAAACCAAGTGGCGATTAGTCCTGTCTGTAGTGGTGTTCTGCTTCATACAACCTTCAAAACGCACACCCTTTCGCGGAGGTTTGGTGGATGGGAGGAGGAGGAGGAGGAAGGGGGAGTAGAGTGGAAGGGGAGGGGGATGGCCGACTATAGTGACACCTATAGGAATGGAGGTTTAAGGTGTCTCATGAGTAAAAAAAAAAAAAAAAAAAAAAAAAAGCATCACCATAATCTTCTGAAACAAATGTCTACTTTACGCATCTGTTCCTAAACAGGGTATGCTTTGTCTGTGTTGGGAATGTTGTTTTGATCTCATAGGGATGCTGCTTGCCAGCTTTCACAGGGAGGTCAAAGGTCATGGTCAACTGCAGACCACATTCCAGAGAGCAGAGTATTTTTGCCTCTAGGACACTTGAATAGCCTACAGTAGATATTCGCTTTCATCATAGCTTTAACATTGTCACCATAAATCACTAAACCACCCTGCTAATTGTTACTGTTGTTGTGAATGCTCTGCTGAAAACCTTTACTGTATGTTTGTATGTTCACAATTGAGAATGACTTCCAGATGGGAGCCAAAACGTCTTGATTCTGAAAACAGTGTCCAGATGACTATGACTGAAACCTTTTCTACGATAGAACACTCCTGGACGAATGAGGGACTACACCGTCTTTACTGTATGTTGGTTGACTGTAAGCAGCCAGTTACACAAGTGTCATTAAATGGATCATTATCCAGCCCTTAGCTAGCCCTGATCACATTAATATAATCATGGAAGTGTGCCTTTGCCTAAATCGCAGATGATAGAAATTATGCCCGAGGACACTAGTTCACTCCATGATCGGAATACTTATTAAGCATGATGTGACCTAGCATTATGAGCAGTGATATTCACAATGGCTGACTGAGGAGTGGGGGTGCATACATTTGCAGAAATTGACTTTAGCTGGAATAGAAAACTGGCTATAAATGTTCTTTAAGGACATCATGTTTGCCTAAGAGGTCAGCTTCAGCTACCAAGGGTAGCCCCTAGAGCAGGTAGGGGCTCAGTATATTGCTCAAGGACACTTAAGTAGAGCACACACGTGCTGTATTGAACCGAGATGCTTATGTTCAAAAATAGTCATACTAATCAGTAAACTGTTTGGTTTTTGTTCCTGGTGTGTAGCTGTGGGAGTGGCCTTGGAAACTACTGTCATTACAAGGTCAAAATTATGACTCAACATGCTAGTGAATTTCCAAGCACACCTTCCAGATTTACTTAATTCCTCAAATAACAAAAGCACTAACTCTAAGCAGGCCATTTGTTTTACAAGGGCAGCTTGTGTTCAACTGACATTACAAGCTTGTCGAACCAGTAATTTGTTTGCTCAAAGTTGACCCTAAAGCAGCACAAGGGTGTCCCAAAGTGTATAAAGTAAAGCTGCAATGATTACTCAATTAAGTAATTAGTTGATTTAAAGAAAATTAATCCACAAAGTCATTTTTCAAGCAAAAATGCCAACTATTTGCTGGTTTCAGCTTTTCAAATGTGAGGATTTGCTGCTTGTCTTTGTCATGTATGATAGTTAATGAAATACCTTTTGGTTTTGGACTGACTGTAATGACATTAGACATTTTATAGACTAAACGATTATTTGAGAAAATATATGTCAGATTACTTGATAATGAAAATAATTAGTTAGTTAGTTGCAGCCCTAGTACTAATCAGCTTTTGCAGAGCTAGTTCCCTCCATTGATTTTTAAGAATCTAAAAATCCCTGGTTGGTCAGTTTGTCTCTACTATGATGTAACATGAAATTACAGTAATAACTGTTGAGAAGTGTTTCCACCTATGTATTCTAAACTGGCTAGAGTCCCCAATAATTAGGGCAGTAAGACCAGAAATGAAGAGAGACAAGGGCTGATTATAGTTTTGTGCTCAAATAGCTGCTTTCTGGACTTTTAGACAAGATATTGGCCAGTGAAAGACAGACTAAAGACATTAATTGTTCTGAGGCAAAAACTGTTAAACAAAATTGGATTAGATAATGTCTAGTCAGGCAGAATGATCCGAGGTGCAGCATTAATAAGGTATGGTCAGCGCTGATAATAGTGTGCTGCACAACACACACACTTAAACACAGTCAGAGTTCAGGCGACAAAGTGTCTATGCTGTTAGTCATTTCTGTCTCTCCCTATGTCTTTATCCCTCTTTATGACTGTAAGGTGTTTTATGTTTTACAGCCTCCTATTGCTGTTAGGTGACATAGTTAGATACTGCATCATGATCAGGAGAAACAGAGCACAGGGGGAACACCTACTACTCCTGTACTGTAGTCACTGTTAACTCCACCAACTGTGGTGGGTGTACACAGCTGTGTGCTTTGCTCTGACAGTCGAGTCCAGATTTTATATACTAACTGTATACAATACAGTGATCTTTATAGTATACTGTTTTTGCCATTAGTGTACAAGAAATCAACATACTTGTACATAGTATACAACATAATGTTTTTTTATATAATAACAGAACAAGAAATGGTACAATACGTGTAGTAATACAGCAGTCAAACCGAGACTTTAGAATGCCACTGCAAATTAAACTTCACAAAGAGAAAGCAAAATACCTCTGTAATGATTGAATACTTATTTTTTGTTTTCCTAGGTCTTTTTGGTGCTGTCTCACCACAATTTTCAATTTATTTTAAAACAACTTTTTCACGGAAGACATTTTGACATGTCACAGTAGGACAAGAACAGGTCTAAATAATAAAATTAGCGATGGCTGATTTTTCATTGAACTGCTTCAGTTTCAGGGTCCTGCTAATGTGTATTATAACCCTGTGCTTTTCCTACTATGAAAAGTCAAAATGTCTGCTGTGAAAATCTTCCATTTTATTCAGCTGTGAGTAGTACATCCATTTTCTTTGTGCACTGCCTTGTTGGACAATAGTTTAGATCAACAGAACACACAATTTCAAGGGTTTTTAGTGTGTGTGTTTAGTTTTTTTCCTAGTTTTTTTTCCACTAGCACTAGCATACCATCAACAGATGCCTTTAAGTGATTTATTGACGAAAACAGAAGATTATGAGTGAAGCTTGAACTCTTGTACTTCTTCTGTCTATTGCTTTGTCAATTTGAATGTCACTTTTAACAGGCCATTTTGTTAAAGTGGGTTAGTTGAAGTTAAAGTGTCTTTGAACTTTTGTTCTCATTCCTGTGTACTCAGTGCAAATGACAACTGAATATACACTTCAACATTTTCTGTTTAGGCCACAGAAATAAAGTGAGGAGAGCTGTGCCTACTGAACTGGTGGATATATTCAGGGCAATAGTTACTGCATGCCTCAGGGTTCAGTACATGCACTCATATCTAAAATGTATTATGAATGCCTTTATGCCTGCAGGATCAGCAGCAGTTTGCGCTGTTTGAGAGGAGGACTTCATTATTTGTACTTGTGCAGGTCATTTGTAGTGGGGCACTGTTAGTTATTCTGATGGTGCTACTGATATTGTCACTTTTATCTTCCATTTTGTTGTGTTATTGTGTGTGTTTTGGCATGTGTGTCTGTTGTACTGGTGCTTTTTTAAGATAATAGTTTAATCATAAATGAATGGCAAAAGTATCTTTCTTTCACTCTGATGTGGATGCAGAACAACTGTTTGAGTTGCTACCTCTTTAATTTATCTATTTCTACGTAGGATTACTGCTGTACTTATCACTTTTGCACAGTAACAATGCAATCGAACATGTATACCATACCAAGCATGACTTTTCAAACTAATTTGTAAATTAACCCCCATTCAAAACAAGTGGTAACCTCAGTAAAGTCTATGTTGGAACACATAACTTACCTTATGCAGCTCTGTTGTGGTAAGGTTGAGATGCCAAGAGCTTTGCTGCACAAACCCAGATTTCTACAACATGATTCCAAACGTCATCAAACTCTCGGAGAAAATAGTAGGAGGCATGGTGCTGTGGTTAGCGGATATGAGGGAAATTACTCAGGAGGACGGAACTAAACACATGCCTGGCCTATCGTATTTATGCTACGCAAAATAGAATATGTGCTTCAAGGCCACATGAACCAAATGCCACTCTTCCCCTTCAGCTGAAGCCAGAAATTCAGATTTGATCAAAGATAAATTGTACTCTACTAAAATAAATCCCCAGCCTGAAGAAAACGGAGTTGCATGTTGGAAGCTTTGTATTCATCCAAGATTGGGCAAGAACAATTTTATTGAAGCCTAGTGACCAAGCCTGCTGTCCAAAGCTTATTGGCTTTTGCTTTTGGGAGGTTTTCTTTCATATTCCTGAAGCTAAAGAAAGTACAGTCTTAGTGATAGACGTCCATTTTCTTCTCTGAACTGTGCAATTACACAATTTGAGATCATAAAACTCTACCAGCTCACCCTGACCCCAAAACAGTTTATATGTCCGCTTTGAAGTTTCTATTTTCTGCTTTTATCTGCATGGAGTTAGTCACTGTGTCTTCTCCACAAACCACGCAATGTGGAGCAAAACAAGTCAATTATTGCCAGGCAGTATTTTTTTACTATTTCCACTGGATTTATGAACAAAGCAATTGACAAGCTTTGTGGTTTGCAACTTTTTTCTTTGTTTATTTGTCTTTATGTTTGTTTCATTTGGAGAACATGACTCCAATATTAAAACCCTGTAGAGTGTAGAGAATCACATTTATTCAGATACGGACAACACAAACAGGTAACATCAGGCTAACTGGGACCTTGTATCCTGCTTTGCATACACATACTGGTTACCAAGAGTCAGATTAAATCAATAAATCATACACAAATTTAGAGTACTAAACTGCTTTTTTTTCAGTCCCCTGCTCAGAAACTGTCTGCATCACTGATGTGTTCCTGGCTGTACTGTATCAGCATGGCTTTTCATTAGAGGCTAGCCGCAGGATCCAGTGCTGTCACCTCCTGGATTTGTGATGAAGACCCAGCAGGAATCTGGGATAAGACTTGGTGATATGACGCCACCTGGTATAAGCTCTGTAAATGATGACAAGCTCTGACAGCATGTCTGTCGGCAAGGACAGAAGCAAAATATTTTGATGGTTTTAATCGCACTCAGAGCACCCTGTTGGGCAGAGATGGTTATTTGAGGATTCACTGAGCAAACAGTCACTTCTGACATGGCGGAGCTGAAGCATCTGGATAATGTCCATCTCCCGCTCGCTGTCTGTCTCTCTCTCTCTCTCTCTCTCTCTCTCTCTCTCTCTCTCTCTCTCTCTCTGTCTGTCGGTCTGGCTCTTCCTCTCTCTCTCATAGGATCCTGTACAATACAATAGCTCTTGTAGACCACTGGTGTCCTTAGGTATCATTTCCATCATCTTAGATTAAGGCAAAGGCATATTTTCATTATTATGGCCATGTGGTCATGGCACGCTACAGGTCAGACAGTGATCCACATAATGTCATTGTAAATCGGTGGCTGCTCAGAATCAGCATGACCAGTGTGACGTAAATGTTTTCAGCAGCTTACTGTAGCTGACAGCATGCTGTAGCCAATCACTGATAAATGACCAAGAATTATCATAATGTAGAGCATGGAGAAATGCCACTTACAGCAAGAGGTCTTTTCTTTTGAAATATGTGTGTCGTGTATCTTAAGGGGGGAACTCCACCAAGTTTACACATCAATTTGATTGTTTCTCCGACAATGTTATAGAAGTGCAATACTAAATTGGTGGAGTATTTTTTTAATCACTATAAATGTGGGTTGGCTTGTCTTGCGCTCATTCTTCTCTTTAATCTATGTCCTTCAATGTTTCTTTCTGTTCTTGGCTCAAACTACCTCAAAGATGAAGAAATGCATTGTGAAATTGCCAGATTAGGAAAACAAATGATGGGAAATTAGGAAATTTAGTTAACAAATAAGGAAGTTACAAAACCAACCAAATGAAAATGGTTGACATGTTTCATGGTTTTTCGGTTTAATCTGTCATGGGTTAACACCCACAGCCTCTCCACTGCAGCATGAGATTCATTAATTAGATAGCAAGCTTCCCTCCCTTCTCCCTTCTCCCCTCTCCTTCCTCTGTTTCTCTCTCCCCCTCTTGACACCTACCTGAATTTAGAATATATTTCAGCAGACATTTTAATAATTTAATAAAACCCTGATTCACTCAAACTGTCTTCTGATGATGCAGCACCACCTCCCATTGTCAGATGTTGTTTGCCATTGTGAAAATGTGCACGTATGACTCTCTGCCTGAAGGTGGTGCCATAATTCTAGAAATATATAATGACATGGCATACTCTGTTCACATATCAACTAAGGAAACATAACAGTAAGGTAAAAAACAAAACAAAAAACAGGGAAAATTGTCATTATGATGTTTTGATAATTACAACACTATTGAGCAACAATTTAGTATATTACAATGGGCAATCATTAGGGAATGTTTCAGCAAGATTATGTTGCCAAGAACTTAGTTTGAACTCACTAGTATGCCTGTCAACAGGGTCCAGAGAAAAGATGCACTTAATATCTGAGTGGTGTAAATGAAATTCAGATGAGAGCCATGTGGCCTTACCCAAAATTAAACATCGCATGTTGTTTTCCTCACACACACTGTTTTAATAAAAGTCTTTCAGTGCACCAGAGCCAGACTTTGCTCTGTGCTGTCAGGCCGAGGTTTCCAAGGTGTTCTTCTCTTTGTGTTCTAGGCAGACCTTTTGGCTCCGGGGTGAACCATAACTCTTACCTCATTACCATGAAAGGTGCGCTCGCTCAGCGATTCTGCCCAGGTCACATCTGGCACCACCCAGAATAGACAAGGGGGAGGGAGGGAACCCACTTTGAACTTCAAAGCAGGCGGTAAAATTTGCTTGAAGGTATTCCACTGTATACACGCATGACATTGTATTCAGCACAGATTGAGCACTTGCCTGCAAAATGTAGAGCAGACCAGAACACTGATTATCTTAGTGGACATGGATTATTTTAGTCAGTAAGATGTTTTATGCCACAATTTTTTACCTGTAGTGGGCCCTATTAATTCCAGAGTGATGTTTGCTAGTGAACATCTGCTAGAGTTATGACTTCATCCACAAGGCCGAGGATGAGAGGCGGACAGCGAATGGCTTAGCTCAGGCTGCACTAGCCAAGGCCAGCTGTGATATGAGCTGTATATCAGTACCTCTACAGGTCCAAATACATGCACACGTCGGGCATTATCTGCTGCTCTCTTCATACTTCACAGACCCACACTCCACCCACAAACACACACATTACGCCACTCACAAAGTTGTTGGAGTTTAACAATGTTATGACTCAACCTTCGGTCTCACAATCTACAAGCGTGAACACAAATCATCCTCTCAGCTGGGTGCAGCCAGCCAGGAGGAGATGTTCCAGCATGTACCTTAACATGGCGGCTCTGTAATTCACCACCGCAGTTTTCATGTATAATTTACCACCGCAAGAAATTCCTCTTTCATGTATTATTAAACGGAATAACCCATCATTTGGACTCGGCACTGTTTTCACTGTGTAATTACGTCCACACAGCGCTGACTGTTTGTGAGAGTTTGTGAATAGTGAAACCGAATAAAGACACTAATAGTCGATGTCATAATGTAGGGGGAATTTAGAAACAAGTGAACAAGAAATGTGAGTTTAGCCTATAAATACATAAAGCCGGTGTATTCTATTTGATTTTATGGCTGTATTTTTACTTAATCTAATTACTGTATGTTTATTTATGTAGCTATAATAGGTATTTTGGATATTCGGTGCACTATGAAACTTTGTTAGGAATATTAGGTTAGTAAAATCTGCATTTATAGACTATTTATAGCTATAATAATATATATACACAGTTTACAGTAAAAACAGTTATTGGGTACAAAATGAATACAATTATAGATGTATTAAGAGGACTGCACTAGGTTCCCGAGGCCTGGACCTCTGTAACTATTACCACAAGATGCTCTTTTTTTGGTTGTTTTTGGAAATGTAAGCAATTTCTTTAGCTTAAGTAACATTATTTTAACTGCCCCTGTGGATATCAAGTTATAGGACGGCAGTAAAACTAATTAAAAGTGAGTCCAAATCTATCTAGATGTCCCCATAAAGATGTGCAGTGCACACCTGCCTGAATACTGTGAGTGACACAGGAAAGTCGGAAGAGATAACATCAACATCAAGGAATTACACTTAAGTCAAGGAAATAAGCATTTATACCAAATGGTTATATAGTTAGGGAAAAGGCTCTGCTGTTTGAGGGAGCTCTCAATCAATCACATATCTGAACGTTAAATCTTAGTTATATCAACAACACGAAATACCACATAAGGAGGAGTTTGCGGTGGGGGAGGGAGAAAATGGCATTGGCATGAGTGTAAGCAGAGTAAACAGTGATAATGTCAGGTTATAATGTCTATACACCTGCATGAATATGACTGAACATTACTAGCCACACAGCTGTGAATCAGCTGGATTAAATGAAAGCTGTGAATGAATGATTGTGAAGAATATTGCAAACAGCTGAGGATCAGTTTTATTATCAAAATGCAGTGATGTAAAATGCATGTAATCTGAAAGTCACATATTAATCTCTGAAAGCTAAATCTAAAGTTACATTTGCATTAATTGATTTTTTGGTCATTCAAGGGCAGCGCAAACAACCTGTAACTACATTACCATTTTATCAACTTTTAAGTTGATATGTTGAATGTGTTAGCAGTTTCCTTTTTACACATCCAGCAGATACATGTTTTTGGCCACTTGCTGAATGTAAGTCCAATATTCATTCTCCTTTTAGCTCTGTTTTCGGTCTCCACTAACCCCTGGGAAATATCTGGCTCTTTAGTAGCTAAATGCTCCACTATGTTCATCAGCTAGTTGCTACCTTTGTCTGTCTGCCAGTACAGAGCTTTTTTGCTGAAAACAGCTGCTTGCTGCTGTTGAAAAAAATGCTGATGAGAGAGGTGGGAGTGAAACAGTAAAGTTGTGGGCTGGAAAACCAAAACAATGAATTATCGGTTTGATCACTATGAGCAATCCCTCTCACTTCACACATTTTCACCATTGTTAATGCAAAAATAGAGATCAGTGCAGCTTTAAAAGAATTTCATTCAGTTTGACTGAGGTGATTTAAACATTTCACTATCCACTCAACAGATTATAATTAGTTGTAGAAATACTTCTTCCAATTACTTTTCTATATCCAAAATATACATGTATATACTCTTTAGTAGATTCCGACATCTCCTATGCACAGTTACCACATGATATTGTTAAACATCAGTGTTGTGCTTTGGCTTCAGTCTGTTCCCAGCGGTGTTTAGTTTTTGTCCTGCCAAACATGAGATGCTTTCTGATTGGGCAGGGAAGCTGTAATTTCCATAGTGATGAGAATTCTTTTGACTGAGTGTGAGTCTAGCCATACACAAGCTGTCTGTGTCATGATTTCTAACACTGTTACTGTCGTTTACTTTTGCTTTGCTAAATATGTCACTATGCTCTGTCACCCTCTTTAATCAGTCCAGCAGTTCTCAGTTTTAGTTGCATAACCGCTGCCACTGTGCCACTCGTCACCAGCTCGGGGTGACGAGTCAATTCCAGAGTTCACTGCCACTGTGCCTCGAAGTGAAACCACATGAAAGTTAAACAGTGACCACTGAGTTTATAAAAGGAGCGGCCAGTTGCAGAGAACGAACCACAAAACTCCGTCTTCACCCCATTTTCAGTGCAGGAATGACAAAAATACAGGTCCTCATAAAATATGTAAGGCACCATTTCTGAGAGACAGCACGTTTATACCAAAGGAAGATATGGGACCTATTGGGGCATGCCTAAACTGGATTATAGACTCACTGATACAACATGATGACTTGTTTAATGAGTGAGAGAGAATGTAAAAATGTAACCCTGCCTGTGAACATACAGTATAGAGTACATGGACAGAGGCAGGAAGAGCGAGCCAGCACAGCACAGGACAGGAGAGGCCACATCCTTCCTGGCTCTCACTATATCTCTGTCCACCATACTGTACATTTGAATTATGCTTCCTGAGTAGTAATTCTGTGGGAGTAGCCACAGAGTATTAATACATACTGTACACTCATTTAAGATGAGAAGGTTGCTGCTGTACTGGAACAAGAACGGGTAACTCAATAAACAGCATTACTAATTTAAATGCAGTCAAAGTGGTTTCATTGTACAATAGCGGATACACTGTGGATTGTCATTCCAGACAAATGTGTTTTAGCTCACCTGAAAGACTGATAACTAAATCATCCCAAGCAAGAGGTTGTGAGGTTGTTGTTTTGTTAATGTAATGAAAGTGAAGACGTCAGCTCGTTACCTGTACTGGATCAAGAACTGGAGCAAGTATCTATAGCTGTCAGATAAATGTAGGGGTGTAAAAAGTACAATATTTCTCTCTGAAATGTTGTGAAATAGAAATATGAAGTAAAATAACATGGAAATACTTAAGTATTTCCATGTAAGTACAACAAGTACCTCAAAATTGTACCTAAGTGCAGTACAATATACTTAGTTACTTTCCACCACTAACAAAAATAGTCTTCATATAGGAGGTTTTATATTAAGGTCAATGTAATTATGAAAAATCAATGTCTATGTCAATTCACAATATATATTAACCCATAATTGTACTTGTAAGTGGGTCAAACAGGATTCGTGTGTTCACACTCATTCAGGCTGTTTTCATTTGTTAAGTTTGTCTTAAAGCACATGTGTGCATGCATATGTGTTTGTCCATGTTCCTGCATGTGTGTTCATCCCCACGGCCCTCGAGTGGTACAGAGAATGTCAAGAGGCTGTGGAGGCAGCTGGGGCGCAGGGAGCGTGACTCAGCGTGGACGGTGATGAGACAGGACAGCTTTACAGCAGCAGGGCATGCTGCAGCATCAGACACAGGGTGGATTTGAATATTGCATTAGAGCGCTGGAGCTGTCTCCCCGTACCCCCTAGGCTCCGTGGAGCCCTAGCCCGGCCCTAAACCCTCATTCTGGTGGAAGGAACCACAGAGCTTCAGCCTCAGTTGACCTGATAACTCTGGAGCTGGTGGAGTTGGACCAGACTCTTCCTCAGTGTATTTGACAAAGAGTTTCCAATGGTTGAATGTGAGCCACAGTTTGCTGACGTGTGTCTGTCTGTCTGTGTAAATGTGATGATATGTTAGGTAGGTGCTACTGTGAGGAGAGAGAAACTGAGCTGCCGTTTAAATTCAGCCTGTCTAAGTAGTGGCTGACCACAGAGTTGCATTCTGGACCAAACCCCAAACCACAAAGCCTAGTGTGAATAGAGTGGAGGAGGGTGGGAGCATACAAGCACGGACTGGACTGAACTGTGCAGGATTGCAGAGTATGGAGAAGGATCTGCATATCAAAATCAGGAAAATGTTAAAAATTCCTGAGGGAAAACAACATCAATGCAGGATATTCAGACGCAGTAACAAGTGAATGTGGAGGGAATTAAGATTCAAAGCTAATTCAACATTATATACTTACATTACATAGCTAATATTTCAGTATAACAGTAAGGCACAGGAAATGAGAGTTCACCACCTTTGAAATAGTAAAAGAGAGATGCTGAAGGCACATCTGGCAGCTCAGCTCAACATGATCTAACTAGACAAAAAAGGCCACAAAACATGAGTGCAAAGATCAAACTACAGTAGATTTAACCATTAACCACAACAGGCACTGTAAAGTGCATTGCTCACACACTGTAAAGCTTTTTAAAACAACATTGTGTCAAGTGTTCATTTGAGTCATAGCCATTAACAATGCCCACTGGAAAGCCAGACATGTTGGCAACCACGGGAACAGTACAATAGACAAACACTGCTCTGTAATCAGCCCTGCCCACTGAAGGATTCCAAATGAAGCTGTCATCTACTACACAAGTCTGTGAGGAAAACAATAATGTTGACAGGAACTTAGTCTGGTGCAAAACAGAGGGGAATGTTCCCGGTTAACGGTAGGAGAAACAGAGTTGTGACTGGAGTACTGCAGCTGACTCAATCTGGACAGGAAAAGTAGATGATTAACATTGTGTTACCTCAACAGCCACAGACAAGGTGCTTTGGTGCAGTATTTAATCCCCAAACTGCGTGTGAAAGGCCTTTCAGATAAGAAAGGTGCTGTGAAAAACCAGTTAGTTGGAGTTTGGAGAAGGCCTTTAAAAGAGGTCATCCAGATGTATTCAATCTCTGCCGCAGCAACAAAGGAACCCTTCTTTTCTCTTGACCACATCGTCTACATCTTGTACAAGAAGATACACTCACAAGGCCTGTTCTGAATAAGCCATTGTCTTGAGTCTGTGGTCCGCAGCAACAACAACAACAAAGGAAGATGACAGAAACAAATAACAATTGTACTGTTTTTTTGAGGAGAAAAAAGTGAGCGATTGTTGAATTTCTCCACGTCAGCGATCATAAGGAAAGGGGGTCAGAGAAACAAAGAAACATGTCATGGTGCTTGTTAGAACTTGAACCGCAGTCCCTAATATTGAAGAAAGCAAGGGAAGTGTGTGATGTGGTGTGTGAATGTGTGTGTTCTTGAGTGGATGGAGTGGGCGCGTGTGTATGAACTTCATTGTATGTCTGCACGCATTAACACATAAGATATATGATCCAAGAAATAACAAAAAACAGCAATTACACATTTTAATGGGCCTATGTTTGCATTACATTAAAGGGAGACTGACAGAGACAGAAATGTCCCTATAATGCAAAGCTCAGCTAGTCTCCAATTTGATCACTCCATACTGTTTATAGCATGCTTTTGCTGAGCTCTGGCTAATACTGAAGCTCTCTACCCTATTATTTATTTACAGGGACTAATTGAGGGTCAGGCCCTTTGGCTAACATAGCAGCACATTATACATGCATGCACATTAAAATGCTAACTAAACATGCTATGTACAGTACTTAAATATTACATTGCTGTGGAAGGGAAAAAAAACCTTGTAAGTTGTTATAATATATTCTTGGATACTTATTCATGGGTTTTACTTTTCAACACAACTCTATTGACCTGTTGGTTAACTTTGCTGAGTAAAACCTGGAAATTCCCTCAAATCTGCAACATGGACTCATTCACTCAGCAAACGTGTCCAGATAATTCAGCAAACCTGCTTCTTGGAACAGGCTCCAGCTCGATGTGAGTTCCTCACATGAACTTTGAGAAAATGTTCATTTTGACTGGCTGTATTCAATGATGACCAAATTTTCCATTGAGCCTTCCAGAGTTGATTTGAGGACAGTTGTTGTTCTTGGGTCACTGCTCCTGTAACTCAGTCTGTGTATGTGATAAGAGTCTACCAGAGCCACCATCAGATGCATTATTGATGAGCCTAATGTCCACAAATAGGAGAGTCTATGTAGGAGCAGTTTTGTTAATATCATCCCCCCGTGTGATATTAACCTAAAGTGCACCACAGTGGGCCTTAAAATTTTCATTCAACACACTTTACATTTCCGTTTTGTAATCTTTATAGCTTGATTATTTTGATTGATGGTAACCACAGATAGGAATGTGGTTATTTTCACAAGCAAAACTGAAATAAATGTACTGTTCGATCGAGTCAACAAGATTGCTATGACTTTTTAAAATTTTCACTTGTTTGCACATGTACCCAAATGCACACAGACAGAATGTGAGCACAGACAATCTATAACAAATCCTTTCAACTAGTTTTTCCTACAAGTAATCTATGCCTTAGTCTTAGCAGTTTAACCCAGTATTGGTCGCCCCCCACCAATTTTAGATGTTGTTTGAGGAGAGCAGATTATGGGGAGTCACAATTCCCGATTAATTGCCTGAATGATCAATAATCTGGCTGTCGGACGATCGGATGGATTTCTGGCATGTTCGAAACTTTGGTCGGCTGTGCTGAAGTTTGAGCAGATCTATGATTTTATTTCCTACATGGCTGCTGTAAACAACATCCTTTATAAACTGTATTGAGATTGTTTTAATGTTATTGGAGTATTGTTTTATATATTGTGGCTAGAAATGTAGTTTTGACTGAGACTGTGCTGCAGACCATATTTTCTGCATCTTCCAGCCATCTTTTTTTCTTTTTGCTTTCTGTTATGAGTAGAATTGCATAAACTAAGAAAACTTTTCTTGTATTTTGTCCACATTTTTGAGGAAGCATCCATCTTGTTTGAATAAAACTAGATATTCTGAATGGACAAAATCAACTGGGGATTCTGTGTTTATGTACAGTGTGACCTTACAAGTATTGTGTTTTGGCTGTGCAGAGAGGCTGATTAAAACGTGTAGTGTGAGTTAACGCAACATACAAGATTAATAAAAACATACAGTGTCCCAGCTTTCAAGACACACCAATCTCAAATGTTTAGAGGGCAGAGAGCTATGCCAATGTGATGCCTGACCAGACAACCATGAAGGCATCCAGTCCACGATCAGTTGAAGGGAGAAAAAGACTATGTATAGTAGCTTGAATATCCCTGGAATCCATCTAAAACTACAGCGTACCACGTCATTTCTGTTGACCTAGTTGTCACATTTTCTCCATAAAAATGCAGAAAAAGAAAGTAATAGAAAGAGCAACACAGGACTTTCTCCCTTCACATTGTCAGACTCAATCACAAGAGTTATGAGTCATCATTTCACAGTTTACTGATGCCTGACAGTCCTGCTCACATCAGCCCACAGGGGTTGTCAGTTAGAGGCACTTCATCATTCAGCATTATCAGTCCCATTAACCTGCAAACACCGACTCACTTACCCAAGATCATGGTGCAGGTACACAGAGGAGGGCACACACTGACTCAATCATATACCATCACACTTAAAGGGACAGTTCACCCCAAAATCAAAAATACATATTTTCCCTCTTACCTGTAGTGCTATTTATCTAACTAGATTGTTTTGGTGTGAGATGCCAAGTTTTGGAGATATTGGCCGTAGTGATGTCTCGAATATAATGGGACTATATGGCACTCGGCTTGTGGTGCTCAAAGCGGCCAAAAAAAAACATTTGAAAAACTCTGTGGATTATCTCGAGTAACTGTGTCATGACTTCTGGAAAGAGGCATTGCTGTTGAGTTTTTCAAAATCACTTTTTTGGCACTTTGAGCACCACAAGCCAAGTGCCATATAGTTCCATTATATTCAAAAAAGGCAGATGTCTCTATGGCTAATAATTCCAAAACTCTGCAACTCACACAATCTAGATGGATAAATAGCACAACTGGTAAAAAGAAAAATATGTATTTTTGATTTTGGGATGAACTGTCTCTTTAAACACTCAACACAACACACACAACATACAAACCCATATTTATACCTATGTCAAGTAAAACCAGGGGCTGAAGGAAGAGGCAGGACAACATAAACACTTGCATTTCCTTTCCACTCCTCTTTTTATCTCCTTTCATCCCTCTCTCTCTCTCTCTCTCTCTCTCTCTCTCTCTCTCTCTCTCTCTCTCTTTATTTTCTCCTGGATTTTTCCAACTCCTGCTGACACAGTTGCAAATCAGTCAGGTTAGATTCCTACTCTGACGATCCTCATCTGTAAGTGGGTGTGTGTTTGTCCAAGTGATAGAAGCTAAAGAGGCAGTGTTTGTTAGAGAGAGACAAATTCCTCTCAAAAGTGAAAGGCATTCAATCTGCCATTTGCTATCATTCAATGGAAAGTTTACTTTCCAAAGTAAATAATTCATATGACGCATGTCTTTGGCATCTGTGAAGCAAATTTCCATGGGGTTTCCCAATATTATAGACTCAAAATAACTTTATAAATCTTGCAAATCAATCATGTTTCCCACTGATACATTCATTCATTGTTTAGACTCAGGTTATTGTTCTACCAAAATATCAGATCCAGATAATCAAAAGAAAACATGACTCCTGCAACCTAAAGTTAACAAGGAAGTGAAGTAATAACAGAACTGTATTATTTTCCACATTCATGAATCACCAGATTTCCACAAAAAATTCCTGTCTTTCACTTGTCTTCTCCGAATTCGGATCACTGCAAGAAGTCATGGCCTACAATAAGTATCACATTCTTGCCACTGTCGCCAAGTGCTTGCTCTTGGTGGGAATTGTTGGGTCTCTGTAAATAATATTATAAAAAGTACGGTCTAGACCTGCTCTTAAGGAAAAGTGCAATGAGATAACTTCTGTTAGGAATTGGCGCTATATAAATAAATTTAACTGAACATCCATGTCTGTCTCTTTCAGAAAGGATTATGAATTCTTGGACTTTTTCAGGCAGGGTCAATGTTCTCAGGGTAGTCGTTGTAAAACATGGTGAGGTAAATTTCCACTCACTGTGTTGACAAGAGGGAAGATTAAGGTGTCAAGTAGGTAAATAAAGCCTGATACCTGATAGATGCTGCGGACTTTGTGTTTGTGTGTGTGTCCGTGTGTGTTCTGGTTTGTGTCACTCACTAAAATGGGGCTGTCTCTTTCTGTGAGCAATGAGACGAAACCAGAGAAGGGCTCTGTTTCCTGTTTATAGCGTCTTCGTTGTTAATGCTTTGTCCCTGGAGACAACACAGAAACCTCCAGCTGATAAAATGAGCAGTAGAAGGGTTAAGAATAACAAGAGGACAAACAGATTTGAAGTTACAATGGTGTTTTTTTGCCATAGCTAATCTCTTATTAGTGACATCAGGATAGTAATCATGTAGCACTATCTGTAAACATGGTGCTACTTTCCTACTAGAAACTTTTACAGTCTCGTCTGTCTGTTTTAAAGAGTGTGTGCTTGATTACCTGTCTTTTCACCTTACAGCACAGCAAATCAATTAAAGATTGATGGGATGAGGTGCAACAGAACACCAGTGAAATATGACTCTGTCAAATCAAAAGTGTAACCTGTTGTTTGTGAAGTATAGCAAAAAGAAATACACATTTATTTCCGCTATTATACAAGGACAATCATGTATAATAATTTCAGCAGGAAAAGGTATACAACAAGAAAAAGAGGATCCTCTGTGACCAATAATGCAACAAGGGTCAATTAGGGCAAAGCTCCCACACAAAATGACAGAAGATACTGACCAAAGCAGACTTGTGACCTTTGAAAACAACCTGTGAGTGGGAGGTCTGACGCAAAAGGCAGAGATGGAGGTCAAGCTCCATTTGACATTGTTTCGGGGGCATAAAGGTCTCAGGTCTCCAAGCAAGGCCTAACCTGAACTGTTTAGCCACCCGATAACCCCTTAAGGATGCTTTATAGATGAGGCAGTCCAGGGTATTGGCAAAAAGGTGAATATTTTTATATTTAGAATCTCACAATTTTAAGAATGGATGGACTCTTAACCCTTTGTGTTAGCGTTGGTCCCAGAATCAACTTAATGAGCAAAACAGGACTCCTGGAAACACTGGACCAGCGGTTCCCAACCTTTTTTGTCTGATGTACCCCCACAGGTGTTCTGAATGTTCTGATTTTAAATTTGGGTGTTATTTAACACTATTAATAATATTAAATTGGATAATGTAACAATACATTTTTCATACAAGTTATAGTGATCACGGAATTGTGGCTGTTTAGGATTTGTTTCTTTTTTTACAGTAGGTACTGAACCATTACCACTTGGAGTGGCAGAAGCTGGACGTTTCAACCATTTATCCATTACCTTTAGCTATCCATTTTGACTTCGATACTCGCTTGCTAACTAGTTTTCACCCTCTCAGCACATGGTGTTCAGAAGTCACAACTGAAGCTGGAATTAGAGTTCTACTAAGATACACATAAATGACTTGGCATACCTTTGCTTAGAAGGGTGTTATGGGTAACTGTAGATCAGACAGAGACTCGCAGAGAAGCTGACTTGTACACCTCCCAACTACAACAACGCGTCGTGCAGACCGGCAAGTTGTACATACATGCCTTGAGTCATGTCGGTGGGTGATGTGCCCTGTGCAGTGTAATTGGTAGTTATAAGTTAGCTGAGCAACTGTTTTTCACATGTTTCAACTTTAGAAGAAGATTCCTAACTTAGAATCCCTGCACTAGGCAATCTATGCAATACGCTACACAATTAAGACACTGGTCAAGCTGAGTGTTTTGTGGATTTACCACTGGCCTCAAGCATTGTCAAACTTCTCCTTTATGTCAACAACTCTGTACTGGGCAATGGTCCCTGTAATGGTCACATAAAGGGTGTCAGTGTGTCAGACCCTGGTGTCAAAAGCAGTTGTATCCAGTTTAATGGAGGCACCTTGATTTAATGACCATGTGACATTAGGCATGGGAGTACCCTGAGGTTATCCATGGCTGGAGCCAGACTGTGCGTCTGCCAATTTGGCCCTGTCTCACCCCTTAATGCTCAAACTGTGGGTCAGTCTTCTCTATGCACCCCTCAGGGAAGCTTGGACTGGTCCACAATCTGCTGATTAGGGGGCACTAAAGCTTCCTGCAAGAGCTTTAGCAGATCAAAGAGCAGAGGACGGTGGGCAACTCAAACCAAGGACCCAAGTTAAATTCAAGATAAGCCTCCAAGTTTCACCATGGGCCAATAGCTGTAGACAATGTGATTTTGATTAAGGCTGATGGCACTGGGAAAATCCATTCTCTTTGAAACTCCACAGGGTTAAAAGCTAAGACCACCTCTGTGACTGACAGCACTGAAACATGGGAGCTCACAGACTGCATCAGGGCAACATTTGGCAAAGAACAGAATCAAAGATCTGTAAGCGTTGTGAACTCTTGCAAGGTTACACACAGTATTGGCAAATGCCCTGCTGGGACACATTATGAAATGCCTTCCTCTCTGTACATGTGTGAGCTGAACAAATTAACATGAAACATTTGCCGTCGTTTCAAGCGACTGTAAATTAGTTTCCTCCAGGGCCACAAACTCATTAGAGGCAAACAGACATTCTCTCAATAGAGTTAACATTATACAAAGTTGTAAATTCAGATGGTGTGTTTGATAAATGGCTGTCATTTCAAATCAAGCCCTACCAAATAGAAGAGTAGGACAATAAAGGGCTTCATATCTGTATCCTTGGCTTTGATCCATGACTTGTGATTTCATGGTCATTTGGACACTGGTTGAAATACAACTCACATCTTGGCAAAGATGCTAGTTGCTTGTTACTGTCCTCGTCAAAAAGGCAACGAACACTTTGACACCTGGGTGTGAAGCCTTTGGCCCGGCAGCAAGCTGCTGCACTCCAACCCTCATTAACTAGAGCACCATTTGGTGAACACATGGGTGATCCAAACAGTTCCAAGCCCCCATCAATTAAAATTTTAACTGTTTAACAATACCATATGTTTCAAATTATATCATAACGCTTTCTTGCTGTCTTTAATACCAAAAAACATTTGAGTATGCAGAGTTCTGATCCAAAAGATCTGTTAAAGTTTAAATCAACTTCATGAAAGATCTACTTGTGTGAGCCTAATCAGAAACAAACAAGAGACGAGCAAACTGCGCCACATCACCACGCCTCACGTCGCTAAAAGATATGTCCACTTAGTCTCATGTTTTGGGACAAGATAGGTGTTGACAAGCATCAGTTTATCCACATCCGACCACCCCGCTGTTCAAAAAGCCGAACCGCTACATAAGGTAAATGTGAACCCATGCATGTCCCCACAGGCTGGGCCTCCTACATGGTAAAAGGTCTGTGTCTCCTGTTGAGGGACAAGCAGAAAGGAAGGCAGAACTTCCATCCCTGAGGGGACAATAGGGCCTGTCACAGGGCCACTTACCCTGCTCAACACCTCTGCCACAGGACAGGTGATGAGACTTCTGTCTTCCTGCAGGGGAGAGGGATAAATCAGAGAGAACTATCGGACCATAGAGAGATGGACAACATCCTCTTTCAGTCGGCTTCATCCGAGGGTGAATTACAACAGGAAAAGCTGTTGAGGCATGACTGTCTTTAGATGAGGCTTTGTTTAGCTTGTTTGCTAACTGTGGGATTTAGGCTTAATCTGTAAACCATCTCTCCCAGATGACCCTAATGCTTGGCGTAGCTCATTACTTACATACAGGAGCTATACATCACCAGGCAACCAGAATACATGTGGAAACCATTTTGATTTCACCTGGTCCCTCTGCTGTAGGGGTACAGTTGAGGCGGAAATGGCCAGGTTAGGATGTGGAGTGCTCCATAATGATACTAATTGGTGGTGTAGATGTAAAATAGGCCCAGGTTTATAGGTTTGAGCTGCTGTGTCTTGAGAGGAAGGTGGTGAGTTTTGCAGACTGAGGCGATTGGCCTGGATCGAGATCCACATCTGTTCTGAGCCAGCTGTTGGACAGATTCTTTTGGAGTGCATGGGCAGGCTGTGATCAAGACCTTTGAAGAATTTTGCTTCCAGTAAGCACTGACTGTCCAAATTAATCCTTCATTACAGGGCTGAGTCTTTTCCAACTTACTGCAAAACAGGAAAAACACCCTCATATGATTTTCAGGCTATAGACTTTCCAAAAGTCTATAGCTAGTCTAAAGTGTGAAATATGAATTGCAAGGTAACATCTTACAGTGGGAAAAATGTGCTGTCACAGTTCCATTGACAGTTCATAAGATCATAAGATGAGAAAATAAGGCATGATAATTTAGATGCATTCAAAAGCCGACACCCAAACTAATTTATAGTTGGTTTTACGAGTTTGTACTTTTCTATGAAAAACAGCACCTGTGTTTAGCTTGAATTAGTATGTTGGTTACACTAAATTCAATTAATGACGTTTGAAGTTTCACAGCAGGAAAAAAGAAGAAAGAAAAATATCTAAACATCCATAGAAACCTCTCACTCCTGTAACATAATGTAAAGCCCTAGAAGGCAAAGTTGTGGTTTTGAGCTATATTAACAAAAATGACTTGACTTGAAAACAACGGATTCATTGACTTGGAATCCATAGTTACCAACATGAATTATATAATTATAATGTGTTTTATGTTCACGTCTGTGTTCTGTGTTTTACCTGGCTGCAAGTTATAGTTCAATCTGACCACAGCTGCTGTTGTTTGTGATGGATCAAACTACAAAAACATTTTACAGCCACCTTTCAAACCTACATGAGGCGAGTAGTTGATACTCAAATGTTTAATTTTGGGTGGGGTATCACTTTAATATCAGGACTTTTATAAGACAACATAGAAGGGTTCTTACACCAAAATCACAATGTTTTTGTCTTGTTCCAACAAACAGCCCAACGTTTACAGTGTTCAATATTATTGCAGGTGGCAGAGCTGCCATCTAGACATGACAACCTTTCCAGCCATCCAGCTGACAGACACTGACCCACACACAAAAACTAATCCCCTACTTTCCAGTGTTTGTTTTCATAGAAATCCTGAATGTGTTGGTTTGGGTTGTTTATGTGGAGACCTATTGGGTGACTGACCTCTAAGTCTGACTGCAGTGTGCTTTTCATAATGCCAGCTCCTTCTCTGGCGAGGCCCTTCAACGTCTGGTATTGTTTTACCACAGGAAAGATGTTCTGCCAAAGGCTATGAATCCCTGAGCCAGAGAATGTCTCACTATGTGATGAGATAGCTGCTTTTCTCTGTTCTCACACAAATATTGATCTTTAATATTAGGAAATATTATACACAAGGGGGCACAAGCCAGTGTCTTCTTGTGCCAGTCCCAAGTCTGGATAAATGCAGAGGGTTGAGTCAGGAAGGGCATCCGACGTAAAACACATGCCAAATTAAAAATGTGAATCGTGAAAAAGAAGAAGATTACTGCTCATTCTCATTGTACACTTTGGATTCCCATCACATTGTGACTGTCTTCTTCATCAAACAATAAGAGCTGTGAGTTATCCAGAGACATGTCAGCAGATGGCTCTGATCCACAACACAGCACTTCACACCTCTCTAGGATTCGACTACAACCCAGGCATCAATCAGAGCTGTGGCATGAAGGAGCTAAAACAAAACAATACTTCGTGTACATCCCAACAACTGTGGTGCTGGGTCAACAATTCTGACATATTCAGGACTTTGCGAACATCTTCCTCCCTTTTTTTGTTTCTTTTTCCTTCCTTTTTGAGCAAGATTGTGAGCACTAAAACAAAACAATGTAGGGGCATGCTATTCCTCGACTAGATGTAAACTGCAAACAAAATGCGTCGTAACCGGCAGGAGTGTGGTGGGGAGAAGGGTAAAGGTCAGCACAAAGGGTAAAATAAACAGTAGAGGACACACTGATGCAAGCATGTTTAGGTCAACCACCAGGTCTGGGTCTTAAGTCACTACACTCATGTAGAGATGAGGAGAGAAAATGATTACTGTGTGAGATCTTGTAGTGGATATAATCTTCTGGATCCACCTATAGCCCTGAAGATGAATTGACTGCATTTGTTTTGTAGAACACTTAATGCTGCCCGGATTACATAAAAAAAAAAAAAAATCAACATAACAATATAGAATGTGTCTGCAAACTTGTCACTGCCAACATAAAATGTTTATACAGATCTATCAGCAAAATGTTTAATTGCCATTGTATTTAATTTGTTTTTCTACAATATCTGCACCTGATAACTAAAACATGATAACTAATACATGATTAATGTTTCTATGGTTGAGGCAACTCAAAGCACTTGATTAAGGTCAGAGAAAGTTCAAAAAAGTTGAAAATTGGTTAAATATGAATAAAAGTCAATGCTGACTTGAAGTACAAGACAACACATGTTGATTTTTTCAACATCTAACCAAAACCATAATCTTTCCCTGACATTATGGATTTTTTTGGACCACATAGTAGAGGAACAAGCTATAAATGCAACATTGACATATTATCATTACTTTATAAAGTTGATATGGCAACTGTGTTGGAGCAATATTCCTTGTCGGTCATTAATTTGGAGTTGTGTTTCTGGCCACCTGATGAATTTACATCCAGCAGTCACTCTCCTTTTAGGTCTTATTTGGTCTCCAACTCCTCCGGGAAATATCTGGCTCTTTAGCCGCTAAATGCTCCACTATGTTCACCAGCTAGTTGCTAACTGTGTCTGTCTGCCATTTGTTACTGGGTATGTGGCGTACTGTAGGTTTTAAGAGTTTGTTTTTTGAGTGAACCAAAACAGTAAGGTTTCAGGGTGTAAAACCAAAACAATCAGCAGAAAGATGCTAAAACACTCCAAACAGCTGAAGAGAACTGTAGAGTTGGGTGATAATTCTCTTTGGTTTCATATATATCACATTACACATAGTCATCTGATCCATTGTTAATATTAAAATATTGCTTAGAGCAGCTTTAACCAAGTGATTGATAGTCTAAACCTGATAATACGTGCCAGAGTCCTTGTAAGCCCAAACATCCACCTAACCTCCTCCTCCCTGTGACTTCATAAATAGGTCACACTTCCAGGATTGGAAAGAAAGTTTGCCAGCTAATCTAATCCAGGCAACATTTATGATAACTTCAAAGCAAATTAAACTATAAATAGTAAGACAAAGAAGACAGAGACAGATATTACCAGGAAGGGCCAAGCACAATATCCTTACAAGAAAAATCTGTGCCAGGGAGAGACAATGATGCATATCCAGGAAAAAATAAGCACTCCACAACCCCCCTCTTTGCACTCCATTCACAATCAAACTTGAGAAGTATTTTTCATTCCAAGACAAACGGGCTCCATCAAGTTTGAGCGATTCCACAACAGGTTAAGGTGCCTCAGGCACCTTATTGTTGAATTGAACCTACGGAAGACATAGTGCTACTACATCAATGGATACCTCAAACGATTATCTCTGTTTCTCCAAATAGCCACCACATGGTTCACAAGGCCGTCATCAGCTACAGAGATGCCAGCAAATGGTCCAAGATGGGCCAGGGCAGGAAGCTGGCCACGGTACGGCTTCCTCCCTTTGAAGTATCATTAATCCTCCAGCTTGTGTGTGTATGTGTGTGTGTGCTCTTACTGTGTACTTCTATTTTTGTGAGGACCAATTTGAGTCTTAGATGTTGAGAGTGAGGACGATTTGACTGGACTGTCTGTGAGTCAAAGAATCACTGTTGTGATATTCTATGTTTTTCTTATTGTCAACAAATTTCATGAAAAGACCAAAACCAACAATTACTTTCTGACCTTCCCTTCCCCTGTTTGTGGCACACAGCCCCAAGCCCATTGGTTCCTACTGAGGATAAATCTTCAAAATTGGCTCACAAATATATATATAATATAATTAATAATATAATACATATTTCAGTTTTTAAAAAAAGGCTCAGCAATCCCCTAAAACAGCTGGGTACTGTGTTTTTAGCAAAAGTTACTCAAACAGGATTAAACAGTGAATTTGTTGGGGACTATTTTCAGCAGTGGATCAATACACATTTGGTGCCCTGAGTATTTACAGCAGCAGGGCGGTGTATGCAGGGTCAACTCAAAATAAACTACAGTGTCCATTTTAATGTATTTTTCACTTACGACTGGTGGTATCTAGTCATGCAGATATTTTTAGTTTCATTTTGTCACCCAAATATAATAGAATTTCATTTGCGGTGCTTACAAAATAAAAAAAAATCAGCAGCAAGGTGTCTTTCCAAAAACACTGTTCTGGTTACTCTGGATAATCCACAGACCTCGCTGGGAACATTTTTCACTGGAACTTTTTTCTACTGATGTAATGGTCCCTAACTCTCAAACAGACCTTTTATTAATTAAGTATGGACCAGTCAAAATGTCCTCACTTTCAAAAAATGTTCTAACTCTCAAGATCTAAAACTCAAAATGGTCCCCCTAATATACAAGTGCAAATGTGTGTGTGCATGTGTGTTCAACTCTATAGCCCATAGTCCCTAAATGGTAATATCAATATTTAACTTGCATATAAAAATACTTATTATTATTAGATTAAAGCATACATAACTGCCATTTTTTTTGAATGACATTTTGGCATCATGGAAAGACAGAAAGTACATGAAAACTCTGACAACCTCACTTCTAATATTTTCCTGATTTTCTGTGGGTATCCATTTTCCTGGTGTTAGATAACATGTGTAAACAGGATGGGCCTTCCTCCCAGTCCTTGAGGAAACTGCTTCAAAGAAGGCTTATGGCAAAATGCTGAGGTATTTGAATAAGAAGATGTAAAAAGTATTTAAAATGGGCATGGCTCTGCCCATCACTCCATTAAAATGTGCCAGACTAGATACATGAGGAGTGTTGTTAACTTCTGTTGCTTAATACCATATGTCATAAACTGCTATTGTGAGTCACATCACAAATATATTAAGATATTAGAAAATATGATCCTTAAATGTAAACTGAGGAAGACTCAGTTTACTTTCTTACCCTAAGAAAGGTCAGTGTACACTGCAAAAATTGCCATCTTATCAAGTTTTATCATTATTGAGCTTTCTTACAGCAGGTTTAAATAAATCTGTCTACCAACATAAATAAACTTTTTTTCCTCCATGATTTTAGTGCAGTGTTTTGCCTTATTCTATCATCTTCCATTTCTAAAACAACCTTTAAGTCCAATGCATAAAGTTTACTGCTCATCAAAGACTTGTTGGAGGTGTTGTGGCTAAAATGTAATGTATAATGATGTTAAAAAAATCGGAACCCTTCAATCTGTGTAATATTCATTAATTAAGGCATTTATTGAGGTTCAGAAATTGGAGAATCTGGATGCTTTTCCTGTCATTATACATTAGAATATTCTTTAAAAATGTGTTAATTTGTTATCTTGATTTGTAATGGAAAGTTTTCTCAACAACTACCAGTCACAGTTGAAACATTATAGATCCTTTAGGATCCTGGATGTAACCCTGTTGTCTCCCTTGCCCTCTCACTACGTGATCGTTCACAGCTTTTACAGGATTATCGTCCCACGAGTTAACAGGGTCTTAAACAGCTGACTGGCAACAGGAATCGTGCAAGGAATTAGCCACCTGCTATATCGGCCATCCACAACCACACAGCAGCAGAGAGAGAGAACTCTCTACACAGGAAGTGTCCTCCTGGGGGCAAATACGGCGTCAAACAAGGTTGAGGTGGCTTGCCACCTCGCACACAGTGCTCAGCAGGAAGTGTAGCTTCCTTGAGTTGTGGCTGTGAGGGCAGAGGTCAGGGAACGGGATCAGCAGATCGTGTTACTGCACCCAGATGTGGCAGAGGACGACCATGGCTCCAGTCTGGAGGTGCCCCAAATGCAGCGTGACTGCCTTCTCTGTTCTGCAGAAACAGAAACTTCTATTTTGAGAAATGCCATTCCTTTGTAATACAGTAGTGTAATGATCTCTTTTTTAAAACTTGTATTCTTTCAAGGCTTTGCTGAGCATTCTTGCTATTTTTAAGCTTCATATTTAGACACTTTCCCTAACTTGAAACATCAACAACACTTTTCCTGTCAGCTACAGAGCTGCTTCACAGGGGCAGTTTTGGCCAGTTAAGTGTGAAATGTTCCTCAAGGAAAGGAGTGTGTGTGTGTGTGTGTGTGATGTATGCAGTATGGATGGATCATGTGAGCCTTAGCATGTCTCTGCTTTGGAGCGTGTTTATATTCTCGGTAAAATATTTCCAGTGGCTCTGTGTGCGCTGTGTTTCCTCACTCGCCTGTCTTCTCTGTCGAGAGTGATGAGCTTGAGAATGAGAAACAGGTGTGTGTGAAATGTGTGGATCACTCCTTTATCTCTCACTCTCACCCCCACTCCCGACCTCTCTGAGCCAGTCGTGCTGAGCTGTGTTTTATGACAAAGGGGATGAAGGGATGAGGGTGAGCAGAGAAAACACAGAAGGAGAGAGGATGATCACTGAGAACGGGCAACACATAGCTGCAAAATGTACTGTTTATTCTGTGCTTTCAATCACGATCAAGACAACAGCAAGGGGACATTATGGTGTTACTTAATCAATTGCCCACAGCTAATCAACAAATAAATTTGATTCAGAATGGGAGCAGTAAGTACAGGACAAGATATAAAAGCATCACAAAAATCATATTAAAATATGGGTGAATGGGAAAAGAAATATATAAGGAACATTTTCTAGTGTTATTTTAATCTAACTGCATCACATGTGACTTTATCAACATCAAAGGGTATAACATCTAAAGCTGCTCAGGTCATGTGCGATATGGGGCAATTGTGAGGCTATTGAAGCTAAAAGTCCACTAAGATGTTGTGTGAAGTGCACTGTTAAGATTAATTAATCAACAGCAGGAGAACAATACTGATTAAAGCACAATCAATCAATCAATCAATCAAACGCTGGACTGACTGATTAGTTAACAAGCTGTACAACCAATGAATAAAACTACTTTCAAACTACTCAGTAGGCATAGCAACTAATTCGTTTAGTAATTCATTCTAAAATAAACGAAATCAACAATATAAGTGAACCTGCCAGTTTGAAGAGATGATTTGTTGCCATTTTCAATACTTTGGTTTATGACCAAATACTTGTACGAGCTGTACTTTGTGTTTGGTGCCAATTAGCAAATGTTAGCATGCTAACACGCTAAAATAATATGGTGAATATGGTTAACATGATACCTGCTAGACATTAGCATGTTAGCGTTGTCATTGGGAGCATGTTAGCACGCTTACGTTAGCATTTAGCTCAACGCACCACAGCGCAGCCTCACAAAGCTGCTAGACCGGCTGTAGACTCTTAGTCCTGTTGTTGTTTTCAGTGCAAGTAAAGTTTCGGTAGGCTAACACTTACAGGCATACTGCAACAAGGTGTGCTTCTGTTGCTGTCCTTTTTTTTTTTTTTTTTTTTTACCAAGAAATAAGTGGTGCCATTGACACCTGATGAATTAAAGGATAAAGCAACCCAGAAACCCAATGGCTTACATATGCATTAATAACCTTTTTCTTAACTATTAATAGAGCCATTAGGTGGTACTTTAAAAAAAGTATGCTCTATTGCAGATAGAGCTACTTTAAGCTTCATGTCACTTGATTTGATTAAACTTTTACCACTAATACTACTGATACTACAATAATGTTTATGAAATGAACATTATAAATGACTTATTTTAATGTTATATTTGACACTGTAGTCTTCGCTCTAATCCACCACAGCCCCCCTCACCACTCCACTCAGCTCCCTGCAGGAGTCAGTTTACACAGCCTCATACCTGCCCCCACCGGGACTCCCTCTTTATCGCGCTGCTGCCATGCAGCGGTCCGTCAGTGTGTCAGCAGTCCGCGCAGAGCGCAGAGCGCAGCGCCACGCTGAAACAGACCGTCTGTCACAGCGAGGAGCTCCACACCTTTACAGGATTTGAAAGACAACAAGAGAACAACTCAGAGAACAAGGTGAGCACGGAGCTGCCTGTCATTTTTAATGGTTTCCTTGTAAGTAGATGTGTGACTGATTCATTTTGTGAAGTTTTCCGGGTACCGATCATGGTGGAATCGGGAATGAATTGATTCATGCGATCAGTGATCTTGCGTGTATTATTTCTGACGTTCTGTTTTCATTATGTGGCAGCACTATTTTGCAGCGGTACATGAGAAAGATTGGCATGGACCGATCACGCATTAACTGAATCTTATGTGAATTGTACAGCTGAAATTATTTTTGGACAGCTTGACAAATAACGAATAGCCTGGTAACTAAAAAAGACCATATAATGTTGTGGCACTGAGTATCTGTGGCACTCGCTGGTCAATTTACCATACTTAAGGGTGGGCCACTTAAATAACTATCATTAAATACGAGTTAAATCCTAAATTAGATAAATCTCTACCCCAAGGAACAGTACCCGTGTCTGCTCACTACAGGATTACTTCAGTTTGTCTTTTTTAGACTCACGACTGAGATCTTTATGGTGTGTTTATGGCCTATTCTCCCTGGCAGTATGTCTGTGAGTGATGTCAGGCTTTTTGTAGGTGGGTAATCCATAAACAACAGACCAGGTTATGGATCGACCCAAACAGTTGGGTTTTTGACAAGTGCAGCAATTCATCATCTGCCATGTAAACCTATATGTGGACTCTCTGGTTTAACTCAGCCTTGAAGTCCAGTCCGTAAAAGCTGCATGATATGGAGAGGGTGAGAGAGAGAGAGAGTTGACTGACCACTGTGCTCTGATTAAAGCAGATACAGTTGACCTGAGGCAGCAGGTTTATCCCATCTTAACTCTGGTCTACACTAAATATTTACATCTGGATGAAATCAGGGGAACGGCGCAAATGAGGCTCTGGCTTCCAAACATCTAATCAGGGAAGAAATGTTTTGTAATCTTGAACTAAATTAAGCATTTCTCTAACAGTCAGTTCATTTATGACAAATACATGTCTCGTTTTGTAGTCACTCATGCTAATAAAAACAAGCATATACTCATTACAAAGCCTAAAACAGTGTTACCCGAGAACTTACAAAAGAACAGAAGTAAGTTGGAGACCTGAGGGGTCATTATGCAACACACCCACTCTAAAACTGAAAAGACTGTAAAGACTGTCTCCTCCAAGGAGACAATCACGTGCCCTCAGGGTCAACTCCACCTCGATCCACCTCTAGCCCTACCACCCGTTCCCCTAACTCTCTACTGATATGTGGCTCATGCATCCTGAGTTGGTTTGATCACTGTGGGGTCAGGAGCATAAACAACTTAGGAGGCAGACTAAACAGACCACACATGTCTTCTAAACACATTCACCCTGAGATTCATAAGTGAGCATGTGTTGGTTTGGCCTGTGTGCAGCAGCAGGAGGTTTAATTCATGTTTTTTTGATGCAGATCATGAACTGGCAGTGAGGAAGCTTTGCAGAGGGAGAGGTGGTCTTTCAGTTCCCTGCATGAGAGAAACTAACTACAAACCTAATGCCTAACTTTTTTCTTGTCCATGCTGGCTTAAAAGATGAACTAATACAAAATAAAAGACTTGCTTTCGTCATAGTTTGGGTGTAATCACCCTCAAGGCACTTGATGAGGCATAAGATGAGTGCAGGTTATGCATGACGTATAATGGATTGTTAGGAGGTAGATTCAGGCCCATCTCCTCCCTACTTTTTTTTAATTCAACTTTTGTTTTTCTTGAAAGTTTAAGCCCACAAATCTGAACTGGCTTGCGTCCCTGCCTGAAAGCTACAATGAGTCATAGATCATAAACACCCACAGCCAACATGAATCCTTCATATTGCGTATGTTTAAACGCAGGATACAAACATCTCTCTGACTGAATACCTACCTGCAAAATTACAGTGTGGAGAAGTCATAAACAGTTTCCCTTTTCTCCCCCAATTCATGTGGCAGTGCGCTAATTTTCCAGCTGTAATACGGCTGCATCTGTGTTTGATGCTGATCCCAACGGAGCAGACGAGAATACTTCCTCCCGTTACAAAGCAGAGAGCCCAGGGGCACCAAGTGCAGAGCTGCTCGCTGCAGTCTCCGTCTGGGGTGTTGACATCATTAACATGACTAAATGAAATGTCCCAATCCGCTTGGCTAATAGCACCAGCAGTGATACTGCTGATGATGGTGCAACACTTTAGAAAGCCTGCAGAATCATGTTGACTTTATGACTTTTGAAACACTAAACTTACTCATAAATATTCATGCACTCACCACACTGTAGCCGTCTAAACAGAAGCTAAGCAGCCACCATATCATTGACCACTGCATGATCTAGCACAGGTTAAACAGTTGAATATATTATGGGATATAATAGTACACCAAGATTTCTCTTAGTCTTTTATTTTCCAATTTTCTCCCTCTATCTGTTTTTACTTGATGCTGTTTTTTGAGGCTCTACAAGTGTGTAATCTGATTGGTTTGAGCCACATCAGTGCTGACTGCGGAAAACGAGTGAAAGCCACAGGATATTTCATGGTTTTACTTCACAATGGGCCACTCATGTGTTTCTTATCACTTAAAGTTCAGCCGTACCACAGTCACATTCAAGGGATGGTTTTGCTTTCCTGCAGAGCATAGTCTTGAAAAGATCACATTTTAAGAGGGACGTCAAACATTTGTTCTGTTTAATCCCCATTTTGTTGCATGGTTGCATGTAAAGACCCCCAAGTTATGGCGGGAAGCTCGAGTTTCTAATTAGAGGGGAAAATGTACCCTGCTAATGACATCATCTTCCCTCTGGCACTGTGTTAAAGGAGTGTGTGTGTGTGTGTGTGTGTGTGTGTGTGTGTGTTGCTGAACAGCAGCTGTTTTTAGACGTGTGTGAGACTTCAAACACTCACACACAAACTGTCAGGCTTGTAATTTAGCTTTATTGCTCCTTGTCACCTAGCTTGGGCCATTGTGCCGACAGTCTCTGGGAACTTCCTTGCCGACCGTTTTCAGGAAGAACTCTTTGAAAAAGAGGAAGAACTTGTCAAAAAAGTCACAGCTTCTCTACATCCAGCAGGAAAACAACATATTCAGGCAGGCACCCTATGATAAAGTAATACCCACTCTTACAAAGGATTGCTGGCTGAAACGAGAAGTAAAACCTACCATTTATGTACCAAGATAGTATTTCATCTGTTTTGTAAACACCAGAGTGTGGAATCATATTCATTGAAGTGATAATTTGATGAGCAAAGAATATTTTCAAAATAGATGAGTCTATGTATGTAGCTTTTTGGAGTGAAACATTTACTTGTTGGCTTATCTTCTACAGATTTATGATGCTGCTCTCGAGTGTCTTCAGATGTCTTTGAATATGTTTTAGCTTGCTAGCAGAAATCAAAATTTGCACCAAATGTTTGTATCTAACTTTGGAACTGATATGATCATCTGAAAATCTGTCTAACCATTCTCTCAGGCCGGAAGTCAGTTTCTGCTCTTGCATCGCTCCCATATCCATGGGCTCATAACTCAATCCATAATTCATTGTGGGCAATGCAATCATGAAACATGATTTGACAGATCTCCATCTCCCGACAGTCCCCTGTGTGTGGGTGACAGCTGTGAGAGCAGCCCTTCTCTCCGTTGCTCTCACATCCCTGTAATTGTTCACAGTCTGATCGGGTGCCTCTGTAGCTCTGCCACATCCCATCACACTCAACCGTGCCGCGCTGTGTTCGCTCAGCCATGAGGAAGATGACACAGGCCTGGACATTCCCTTCGACACATCGATGCAGCTCCACAAACTCTTCCCGCTCCTCCAGATGTTTTCGGATTCTGACAGGAGCGAGGGAGGAGAGGAAGGGAGGAGGGACGAACGGTGGGGTCTCTTTCCATGGCGCTCGGGGGGTTGTTTGCAGGTCGGTCGATCGGTAATGAGAGAAGACAGCTGGCAGGTTCAGCGGAGGTTAACAACTAAGCGTAGATGGCAGCGAGGAAAAACAAAAGAGCTCAGTCGACGGTCTTTGTGTGAGAGATTTTTGGTGATTCTTTACTTGTAGTCTGAAGGTTTTCGGAGAAGTTATGTTTGTTTGAGGTTTTGTTTTGGGAAGGTTGCAAAAGATTAATGTTGGATTTAAGGCCCTGAAAACCTACTTTTTGAATTAGCTTTTTACTATGAGCGATGGGATCCTACATGAACAAACCTTTTGTTTTTTTACGTGAGATATTTCTGTTTTTCTGTTTTTGTCCTTGCTTTTCTCACTGATTTGAAGTGAACAGGACTCACTGGGAAAAAGTTGTCACAGATTTCTATTTCTGCACCAATTGGGATTCAGCAACATTTCAAGTGTGTTGACAGTTGTGGGTTTGTTTGCTTGTGTTTTCAGCACTCAGCACAAATTTGATCAAACCTCACCTACACATTTCTGATGAAGATGATTAGCTAGACTTTTTGAATGTTAAACTTTCTCATAAATCACTTTTTTCCAAGCTTTAACTTTGAGTGTTAGCTATTTAGTCATTGATATTTATTGTTATAGAGAAATACTAAAGGTTCTTAGGAGCTTTAATACTTTGCTTTAATACTAGCTGGCAAAAAAAAAACCCCACTTTCAATAAAATGAATGAGTTGTGCCTCAAAAAACAGGATGATGCATCCTTCAATTGCTTATCCAATAAGCAGTATATGAAGTATAAATTAAGTGTTAGTGGAGCATTTTATTTCATCAAGAGTTGCACTATATGAACCTGATCAAACAGTGTTCAATGCTAGCACATTTAAAGTGGTGGAGAGTATGTAGTAACACAGTAGGAGGGGCTTGGATGGGGTTTGGCACTACAGTCACAGATGACCCAGTGTTTGGGGACACAGCACAGCTGGAGCAGCTTTAAGCTTTAACCAACCCCAAACAGCCCTATCAGAAGTCTTCACAAGTTGGTGCTAACCTTTTACTGCTAATATCAGCAACATGTGTTTAGAATAATTCTGAAAATGGTGTGTGAATGTCCTTTTGGCAACCTAAATCTCCTCTCTGGTGTCCAGCTTTTCATTCATTTCATTTATCAATCTCAATCTTAAAACAAAACCTAGAAGTAGTGGATTTCCCTCTCTACATATATGTACTTCTTTTATCCATCACTTTAGAGTGACTTTTTATTGCTGTGGTTTTTAGGACAGCTCAAATGCAGGTACACAGGTGTATGATTTAACACCACTAACCATGTTTTGACATTTTAGTTGCTCTTTGCAAGTCTAACAGCCACCATCCAGTGAAGCATCTTTTATCACTTTGTTGAAGCAGACATATGCCTGGCAGAGTGAAAAATGTGCCGACTTGGTGAAATAAAACATCTGGCAGCTCGCCAGACAGTGCTGTCTTTCAGAGCATTCTCACCAGCTGAGAGCTTAATGAGGGTTCACAGTGTGGGAACAGGCCTTCATAATTTAAGCCTCTGGGAGGTTGAGGGATGTGCCTAGATTCATGCCTTTGCACTGTACAGTATAAACAGCCTCAGTACAGGGAGGGACCTGTGTTACCCTGAGTCGCAAAGTGCATTCCCAATCCAGGGCAGTGCTGCACACACACAGTAGGTCACTGCGGTTTGTACTGCTGGTCACATAAACCAGGCTGGCATGTGGAGGGAGCAGCAGCGGTGGTCATAATTTACCAAACAATGCTGTCCAGAATTGGGATGTCTACCTGATGCAGCCCAGATCTAAACACTTGGTATACAAACTCAACTCTCTCCTGCACACACCCTCTCTGACTCTCTTACTGTCTTCTCCCACACAAACATTCATGACACACTGCACACTTTGGGTGCACTCAATGAATAATCGATTTAACTGCAAAACTCAAATTGCTTTACTAGTATTGTCTTCTGTCAAGCCAAAGGAAAAGCACTATATGTTGTTTTTGACCTAGTGCCACTGTTGGAACTGCAGGTCATGTGATATGCTGGGGTTCAGAAAGGAGAAGAACATTTCCTGATCTTCATACATGTTCAAAAATTGCTCTTTTGAATCATCTGTAAATGAACCATTAGGTCTAAAATTTTAAAAGCCACACTGAAGTGTACCACTTAGGGCTACATTGAATAATCTGATGATTTTTTTCTTGATTAACTGATTAACCGTTTGGCCTGTAAATTGTCAGAAACTTGATGAAATGTCCAAATTAACGTCTTCAAATTGCTTTTTTTCTCCGACCAACAGTAACCAATAAGGGACTAAGAAAAACAGCAAATATTCACATTTAAGAAGTCAGAACCTATGAATTTTTGGACCTTTCTCTTAAAAAATTATTTTAAAGATTATTATCAAAATAGTTGGCGGTTAGTTTTCTATGGTTCGAGAAAGCTCTATTGAAACATTATTTTTGCATCAAATTTATATGTGTGAGTAGTCAGGCATGCTCAGCCAGAAGAGACAGTAATGTGCATTTAGCATGGGCACCTGAGTGGTAGAAACTTTTTTGGCATATTTGCTGAGTGAGCAGCCATTTTAGGACAAATTTAGTTTAATTCCATGCTCCACAGATAAGTGTAGTCATAGAGAGAGATCTCAAAAAATGTTGTCTTTTAATTAAATAGTTTAATGACTAATCATTCATTCTCTACAGAATGTCAACAAAATGACAGATGAGTCGACTTATTGATTAAGAAGAGGGGCAGCCCCACTGCACACACACATAATGGCTTTCTGGATCTTTGGCTGCATTGTCTGGGTGGTTGGCTTTGAGGATCCAGGTATACATCATCTCTTGTAAGTGCATGAGTTCACTCATACACTTACAACAACATAGTTCACTCATCGACAGTGAGGTATCGCAGCTAGGCTTAACATTCCTGGACTGGGAGGCAGGTTCAGGTGTCTCTGTGTTACAGTGTGGATTATTAGGTTTCCTAGCATAGAGCACCTGGTGAAATTGGAATTCGCATTGTAATGATAGAGTCTTCTCATTATTCTAATGATATAAATATGAATTTAAGATACATTTTCAAGTAAAATGATGGGCAGATTTTGGCAGTTTGAGTCCAGACTTTCATAGGCAAAGCTTGGATACAGTTCTTTTTGCTTTAAAAACTGTAGCTGAAAAAGTATATAGTAACTCATAAAACTTTATAGGTCAGAGCTGTTTAATTATCAACAGTAACAGCACTCGTCCTGGGCCCTTAGCTCAGAAGAAAAAGGAACTTGTCCAGTCTGTTGATAAAAGCAAGAATAAATGAAAACATGTTATCTCAGCAGACGTTATCTGTGTTAGCACTGCATGGGTGTTACAGTGTTGATAAAGGCCTGACTTACAGTATAATGGCTGTTACAGGTTGACTATATCACATTTGAAAGCAGTCACTGAAATCTCATGGTGAAAATTGTTTTAATTATTACCTCAACTTGGTGGAATGAAGCCAACTAACAATTATTTTGCTATCGATTAAGCTGGTGATTTTTTAAAAATTGATTTATAATGTAGTCTATAATATAAAAAATAATGTAGTCTATAATATAAATAATAATATCCATCACAGGTTACCAGACTCTTATGTGATGGCTTAAGATTTTTTTTAACTTAGTTTTAATAAATACAGGTGTAAATAATTTTAATGGTATGAAATGATATGGATTTTAAAAATATTGACTATTACTGATTATTTGCCAGCATACAAGCTAGTTGGCTAATACGCTCATTAGCTGTGTTTAAAAGGTCTTTGGTTATTGTGAATAAATTAAGCTAGTTTCAAAAGCCAAAAATGTAATTTTTTTTAATGATGAAGCAGAATTTTACAAATCGGCTAATAGGCTAATAAGCCTGATTTACTTAGTTGCCAGTTGGCTAATAAACTAATTATCTTATTAGCTGATTTACAAGCTAATTAGCTTTAGTGTTTAAAAGGTTTTTGATTAGTAGAATGTGCTTTCTGCCTTTTGTAGACTTATGTGTTTTTACTTTTTTTTTTTAAACTTAGCTTCAACAGTTAGCAAGAGTTTCGGCAAATTTTACAAACCAGCTAATAAGCTTATTAGTGTACTACACCCAGCATGTATCATTGTCATCTCAAAGTCTGCACAGGTCTGGCTTCTTTGGTTTGTGGCTCCAGAGCTCAGCTGCCTCTGCGATGACTTGCTTTGAATGACAAAAGACTGCAGCAGTGAGTTAAGAGCCCATCTTGCCCATTTTATGGTTTGGGAGGAGGTCTATTCAGGTCGGGGGTCCCTTAAGTCGTCCCAGGTGGCCTACTGCTGCTCCGCATGAATGTGGAGAAAGCCTCTAGGTAGCCTCTAACCATAGATCAGGCGGCAAATGGCGCTCAAGGCCTCACAATGGTGATTGAATTTACAATTGGCTACCAGGCTTTGTTTTTGAGGGGACAGTAGCCTATGTGTCCCGTGGCTCCATCTCTTACATTTTATTGCCACCATGTTGTTATTTGTCCCTTTCCCTTTCTGACTAATCAGGCAGAGCAACCAGGTCAAGACTTATCTGTAGACCTGAAGTAGGACCATTGTTATGGGCCATTAATAATGCAAAGAAAGGCTGGTGTGTCTCTTTGTCTGGATAATAGAAGACACCTCCTCTTTGCCCTACCCCATAACAGACTTCTTGAGGTCTGTGTCTGTAGTGTCTGTAGTGTTGGTAAATGACCGAACCAGACAAAGTCATGAATCGCGGCTCATTACTGGCCATGCAGATGCTTTATATTCACACTGTAGAGAATCAACGTGCACAGATGCTTTGTCATGACATAAAGGCATCTTTGAATGAGCTTTGGTTAACGTTTGAACATTCAGACATTTCAGTCCATTAGTGACGATCGTTAGTCTGTGTCATACTTAAGCCAGATGCCACGTTAGTATAAAGAAAGTGAGAAATACAAGACAACAGAGAAAGAGAGGAAAGACGTTAGAGATGGCCAGTTGGTTCCTTTGGCGGCAGCAGATCCCTCTCATCTGTCCAAAGATTCATTTGACAGGTAAGCATGCTGAATTAATTTCCCAGGAGCTTCAAAGGTGGTCCTTGTGAATTTATTAACCTCTTATCTTGTGTTTACCTCACTGGATACATACTTCACAGTAGAACTTCCTTTAACCTTCTGATCCGAGGCCAACCGGCTTTTCTTTGGATACACCCAGCGAGCCTAGATGAAGTTATTCTTCTGAGTGCTCTCTTGAAGCAAACAAACACTTCCTGGATTTTTTTTGTGTTTAGCTTCTTTCTGGGGCACCGCTTTCAGATCAGAAAAATAACCCAAACTGCATTTTTTCACTGTCAAATATGTGTACGTGACAGTGTAATTGATTACAAAACATGACCTGCTTTGTGTTCTCATAGGATAAAATGTAGCCCAAACTATGCTGTTGATTAAAAGGAAAATTGAAGTACACAGTCCCTTCCCATGACAGGTCTCTGTCAGGGCTGTCCGCGCATCTTGATGTAGCATGACACAAAACATCTGGTTCCTCTTTAGCTGCATGGGGGCGCCTGGTTAAGCCTCCCCTGCAGGCTGGGCCATCCGCTTCACAGAGAGGACACGGGGGAGGGAGGAAAGGAAGGGAGAGGGCAGACAGACAGACAGACAGAGGAGTTTTATTAAAGAACAGAGAGATGGAAGGCATAAGAGAAGGGTCACATGCTTAACATGCTGTATTGGTAATCCTGGAGTTTGTTAATGTTTGGATTTTGGTAATATCTTTTGCACTGCATGTCCCAGAGATTACTTTAGAATGAGATGTTTGACATTTGTGAAGGTTTCACTAGTTTCTTTGTATGTTCATCCATGTAGGCTACATCTGCTAATGGTAACTATCCAGTTGGTCATGTTGTACAATCTATTAAATGTTATGTACATAAGCCAGAGGCTGACCATGGGCACTTCCTGTAAAAAGGCTGTGAAATATATATTTAGTTATAAAGGGTCCATAGTACTTGTTGAATCGTCAAACAGTGTCTGAAACCTTCGCCCCCACATCTTTCCGACATCAGAATTGGAGGGTTTGTAACTTTCTGAGACTGGACAAGCTTGCCACTTCACACAGAAATTGCCCAGGTGTGCAAAGTTAAGGAAGTATCCAGTGAACTTCACTTTCTAGCTCTCTTTTTTTATTATTCACACAACTACTTCCATCACTGGTCGTGTGTACAACCAAGCGCAATGAATGCCGTTGAGCACAGATTGTCTGAAAGTATGTTATCCCCATTTGAACGATTAGCTTGTCGCAGCCCACTTTATGACAGATAGCTTTTTGCCCCACTTTTGAGTGTGGCTATTCAAAGGAGGTTTAAATTATTATATTTTCTTGCCTTTAGATGTGTTCCGACAACACTTTGTACGAACAAAGAGTTCGTTTAAGGCATACTGAACCCTTAACACTGCTACGGAGGGAAAACAGATGAAAACAAATGCTGACATACTACTCAGATCACTTTTGTATTTTAACTATCTGATTGGTAAAAACAAAATGAAGAAATTAAAAAGAAAATTTCTTTTGAATGATCAATAAGATTATAGATATCTGGGTCCCGGTCGCGATTTGCTTAAGTCTGTGAACTGTGACCAATTTAACCAAAGTGGCATTTTCCCTTCTCAGATCATTTCATTTGAATAGTTTCAGAGTCCAGAAGAGGTAAAACTCTCCAGTATTTCTCAAGAAATAAGCAAAGATTTCAGAAATAACATTTTTGAATGTTCTTCTTCCTATTTTGTTAATCATATTGTGACCTCTCAGATTTATCTTGCAACCCTCTTGGGGGATTCTGGCCCACTGTTCCATATGAAAATATAGGTTACTACTTAATAACAATGTCAATATATGGACAAAATCACTTCTCATAAATAAGGCATCTTGTTTGGAAAAGTAACACAATGTATGTTGTCCCAAGCTTGACAAAAGCTTTTGAAAATTGCACTCAGATACAGAGTGTATACAGTAAATAGAGCAGGAGAGAGACAGAGATTCAGACTGATATAGAGAGGGTAGATACACAGGGTGTATACAGGAAGTGAGTGATAGAGAAGGGAGGAAAATGAAAGGGTAAGGAGGCCCTGTGGCATAAACACGTAGAGAGATGAAGAGTGGGAAGGAGGGCAGGAGAGTGCGGGGGAATGAAAGACACAATGTTAGGTAGCATTAGGAAGCAGAAGGTGGTGGTGGGGGGTTTCACTATAGAGATGAGAAAGAAGGAAAGGGTTTAGAGGTTAATGACAACCTACAGTGAGAGACGAAGGAGGTTGTATAACACAATCATCTAACACTTTTCACAAACCTTGAGATCACAAGAGAAGTTGCTGGGTACTAATTTGGCTCATTATGGTCAATGGACTTAATGGTGGCTATTGTTCTCCAGCAAATCCCAGTTGAGTCACTGGTTCACTCTGTGTTTGTGTGTGTGTTTTCAAACATAACCTTTTCATCATGCAAATTTACATTTACATTAACATTTTATTAATTTATGTTTCGAAGAATTCTTAACACACTTATATCAGTCATTGTCTATATTTAGCAATGTAACTGTCAGTTAGCATTGTGACTCAGATTTAGTCATATGTTGTACGAGATAGCACTTGGAGCAAGAGCTAACCTCTGAAAGTAGCTGGTTTCCTTCAAGCTCGTAATGACAGATTCAATGAATGCACAAAGAACCAAAGAAATACATTAGAAATAGGACAAATACAGAATGTTGTGGATTTCAAGGTTATGACTGTTGGGTCAGTAGGGATTAACATTTACTGTATCCATAGTTATTGGCCCTTGTATTCTTCATATAATTTTGCATACTTTACCCCCATCCCCCTCAATGGAAAGCCAACATCAGGATTTATGACTTTTTTAGGCTCCTGTGGTGATAATCCCCTTTAATGCTTCAATAGCATTACCATTTTGAACTCAGATGGGGAACAGATTGTTATGGAAGATTGTTATAAATACCCCAGCCAACACACCGTAACCCCTATTCCCACTTCCTCCTCATTTTCTACCCATTTTTCTTGTTTCATGCCCAGTCAAGCCCTTTCTTCCACTTCCACACCTGTTGCGAGACATTTTTCCCGGAATTCTACCTAAACAATGGCTGGCTTTCCCGAGCTCTGACAGACTGACATCTGGAAAAAACAACTAGTTGGCTGTTGCCCCCCTTCCTCAGTGAATTTATAGTGGCATGCCATTAGACAGGCTAGCGCTTCTCTGTGAGGGATGTGGAGACTGAACGAGTTGGATGGTTACATGAACGTGAAATGTCACCTTTTAATGTGTCAATAGTAGTTTAGTATTTAGTAGTTGTGGGCTAGAGAGTAATAATAATAGTCATACTGAACCCAGTAAAAAAAAAGTGAGACCATTTTAGGAATTATTTTGAATAGTTTATAATTAATATTTATTTAATATTAGCTAATGGGCTCATATTGTAAGCCAAATAAAAGAAATGTGCTGGTAAAAGAAACATTCAACTCTTCTAATGTGAAATATGATAATTTTAATAAATATATTTAATGAACATAAATCCACTGCTGGTAATTTGCTGATCTACAGATGTGTTTGAGTTTGGTTAGTTTGGTTTATAACTTTGTTTTAAGCTGTATAGTGGCACACAGCACTGCAAAAACCATTTCTCTCCATTTAAACCAGTTATTTAATTTGTTATTGAGTCCTAAATGTATTTTCTTAAAGCAAGAGAAATAAAGAAATATGAAAAACTACACTGGAACTAAATCAAATTATCTCCCCCAAATGGCAGAATATTCATAGTTTTAAGAAAAGTCTTGAAGTGTGAATGTCAGACTAAATGATTTGTTTTCCTTTGAGAGAGCAACATTTTTTTGTTTTGCTTATTTCAAGTCACTTTGATTCGATTTGAGTGTCAGCGGGCTGAAGTGCATACACTCATGTTGTCTTAGGTTTGAATGTGGCTCATGACCTTTGTTGGATGTCATTATGTCACACTATTATTTACTATCTTACAAATCAAAAAATGCTTTAGAAAAATAAGAGAGAAAAGCAGGGGTTAAGTGTTTTCTTGTGTTTGCCACTATCAGTGGGGTCATATGATTTGTCTTAAAGGATGAGACATGGACACTTTTTCCTGCCAAAGGACGTTGCTCATTGTTTTACCTCATGTGAAGGAAAAGTTAAAATAGCATTTGATAACACTTGAGGCAGACCTATGGGAACAATAAGCAAAACAATATAACACCCTCCTGCTGTCTAGCACGGCACAAGGAGCATTTATCTCTCCAGTTGGACTCTTAACACATTTTGAAGGGAGGTGAATGAATAACAGTCTCCACCTGTGCCTCTGGGTATTTATATCAGCTTCAAGTTCAAAAGATGTGTTCTTTGTCTTCCCAGTTTGTACATGGCAAACTCACTGCTTCTTTTTGTGCACATGGAAAATGTGAAGAATAAGAGAAAGGCTTTATCATCTGCAGCCCAACTATGCTTATTGCCTCATGCTGACACACAAACATGCTTATAAGCTCAGACGCAAAACTAGAGCAGATACACAAATATACCCATGACCGCATGCACATGCACACATACATAGACACATGATAACTGTACTAGGGCTATAAATACTCCTCGGGTAGAGCCTATCCCTTTATAGACACGTGCAGCCTCCTCCCCCCACTTTCCCCTCCCAAACCCTTATATAGCATGAAAACCTAAAGGACATGAAACGCCTGTCTTCACAGAACACATCATAAATACAAAATGTGGCAATCCATTTCACAGAGTCATGCCTTTTGTTTGGTTTAAAGTGTCTTATAACGTTTTTAATGGTTTGTTAATTTGAAGAGCAAACTGTTTAACTGTGACTATGAAAGAGTTATTACGTCAGAAGTATATTGGTTGATTTAAGCTGCACTTTAAGTGGTGTTTAAATTGCAAAAACCTCAGTTTTCAGTAGAGATGTTTGTTTAAAACTTTTAAGCGGTCAGCTGAATTTTTAGGATTTCTACCCCTTGGTGCTTTGTAGCAGTGCTATATCATAGAAAACAAAGAAAGTGATTATGCAATATTCATTTTTAAAAATGCGGTCCTTCTTCAAAATAACTTCAAAATAATCATCTTTCTCAGCTTGCCAGATTTTCTCAATGATCAGTCACACACGTTATATTTGCTGCTATTTCTCTAAAAGCAAACTTGAAACAATTGGCCTAATCAAACTTCCTGCACAAAAAAACTAATGGAGGTAGACACATCATCATGCGCCTGGACAACAGACATTGTTGCATCCATTCATCTTTCATCCAACACTTAGAGGATGCTGCAATACTACCTGGACAACAGACATCTGTCATTTTAAAAATAAACATAAATTACTGAAGGAGGACAGACACAAATCAGTTACAAAAGATAAAGAAATGCTTGCATAGGAAACAATACCCACATGTGCTTGTTAATTCATATATGTGATATCTGTGTTCACATTTATGAAACTGCTTATACCACGTTCAGTGACAAAGGAAAAGCTTGTTTTGTGGTATGTCCTTCTTCTACTTCTCACTGGTTCAGCAGCAACATGTTTATGTAACCTGTAGTTGAACCCTTACCTGTTTACTCATTGACTATCTACTTAGATAGGAGTGTCAGCTACGTGTCTAAAAGTAGTATGCTTATTATTATTTAATATGTAAGACAGAGGGTCATTAAATGCTTACATGTGTCCGCACTGCATTGCCGCCTGCTTCAGACATGTAACTCCCTCAAGCTTTAAATAAGCACAATCTGAGCTTAGCTTTAGGGACCACCATCCTTCCGGCCATCTGGTCTCTGTTGCTTGCCCTGGAGAATAACATTTCCAACTAAAACCACTCTTTCTCTCTCTGTGTCTCCCAGGGATCCACACAGGTGAGGTGAGGACAAGGACAAAATCTGCATCTGCCCCATCTGTCCGTCAACAAACCAAGTGCCTCGGTGCCGGCCACCCTCAGGTCACCTCAACCACGACGGGCGCCAAACAATAAAAGTCTTGACCCAAAGTCCCTCAGACAGCCTGCACAAAGCAAATATTTGAAGCTGTTATATCTGATTTCTCCAGGCAGCCGTCACTGAAAAGATCAACAGTGAAGGGTGTTGTTGGGAGACAGAAAGAGAGAAGAAAAAGTGGGGGAGGAAAAAGTAACCCTTTCAAAGTGCACCCTGCCTGCTATTTCTGCTGCGCTGTGGGCAGGCAGTGTCTCATTTGGGAGTGCTCTTGGCTGACAAAAAAAGGACTTCCCTCTGCCCTGCCTGCCTATCCAAATGCCTGTATAAATACTGGATAGAGATATCAATTTGTCTGGGCTCTAGCATTGCCCAACAAAAAGACTGTAAGCTATCTATAGAAAACGTTCCAACAAACTTGGACTCTGTGGTCTCCTGAATTGCTACCCATCTATTACCCCTTAAGGAAGATCCAAGAGCTGTGTGAACAGGAATGAGAGCTGCCACAGTTTTCTACACTTAGAAACTTTTACAAACACTCTCATTTGGTTTGAAGTTTTCGCAGGGCCAACAACAGCTCATTTATTTGAAGTTTTGATGTCTTTCCCAGCTCAGTGAATCAACATGAAGCCCCTAACACCAATTGGATCACCTTCTCCTCTGAGGCTCCTCAACAAGGGTCCAGACTACCTGCGCAGGCAGATAGATGGTGGAGGCCATGGCCGCTCAATCAGCGCTGTGGAGAGGCTTGAGGCCGACAAAGCCAAATATGTTAAGAGCCAGCAGGTGATCAACACCAAACAGGAGCCTGTACTGGTGCCCTGTGCTACCCCACCACCACAGCCACGGCGAGCTGTTGCCATCCCTGGTAGCCTGACACCTCATCTTCCCCCACGCCATTCATCCAACACCCCCTTCTCTACACTGTCTGGCTCCTTCACCTCAAGAGATGAAAATGAAAATGATGACTCCAGAAAGGAGAACAGACGGACTTCTGTTGATGTTGAGGCGCATAACAGGAGCAATGTGAACAATCTAATGCCTCCCATCCCCAGGACTCCTGGAAATAACACCTTGGTAGCACCACACAGTGCCCCTGTACTCAGAAGAAGCACAGGCAAGCGCATGCTGAGGCCAGACTCCCTTGTCATTTACAGGCAGAAGAAAGAGTGCAAGAGCCCCAGTGGTGCCGCAGTGGGAGAGAACAATAACATGGAAGTGAAGGGCTACAGTTTTGTCCGCCGCCTCTTCCAGGGGTCCATGAGGGAGAAGAGTAGCGGAGGAGTCCAGAAGATGGTGATTGGTGAAGAGAAAGCGTCATCACGGGATGGAGACTCCCGCATGTCTTGGACCAATGATAAAGACACTATGGATGGTGGACCAGGGAGCAGGCGGTCTAGTAAAACTGACCAAGAACGCATCCCAGGGTCTATCCCCAGCCCTGGGTTTAGCTGTACACTTGAACGGACTAAGAATGGATTTACAAATGGTACCAGTGATGGAGTTAACAATGGTATCACCAATGGCAACCACTCAAGTAACCATGATGATGAGAATGACCCATGGAAACGGGCGTCACCACTACCAGCACCCAGAAGGCAGTTTGGGGAGTTGCAGCGCTCCAAGTCAGACCTGCGTCTGCGCTGCTCAGTAGCGTTATCAGAGCAAGAGCATTTTTTTGACTTCTGCGGGCTGGACATAGACATGATAGAGCGTCTGGGTCGAGACAATTTCCTCTCTGGTGCCAGCTCCATAGACACACTCTCATTGGCCCTCCGCAGTGTAGGTGGGGATGGCTGTGGTGGCTCAGAGCCCAGCGAGTTCTCCCGGCACTCAGGAGATGGGCTGTTTCAGGAGGAGCTGGCTGAGCAGCTTCCCACTGGTGTATCAATCATTGAGAGAAATGCTCGTGTCATCAAGTGGCTTTATGGGTGCAAGAACGCTGCTCGAGAGGGACCCAAAGAGTCTACTGTTTAATATAGGGACAAGGAACCATGTGTCACAGAGTGCAGAGGGTCTGAAGTTGTTTTGTCCCAAACAAGAGTTTGCTGGTTTCTTTTCTGATGAAACAATAACCCGGGGGATCTGTACATCCTTACCCAGAGAGAAGTGCAATTGCCTTTTGTAGAATTTGGTTCTCCAGACCTTTACCCTTTGTGCAGAAATTTGCTGCTGAAATGCACTACAAACCAAAAGTCAAAGCATTGAATCATTACTGACTTTCACTTGAATTTCAAAAACAACATTTAGTATGGACTGTGATTAGCTAGTAGCATTGCAGCAATGCATCATAGAAGGAAGAAATAGGACTTGTTTCTATTTTTGAGCCGCAAGCAGCAATGCAGCCAGTAAGATATGATTATTCTTTTAAATTTCAAATGAGTGTCATTGACAGTCAACTTAGGTTTTGTTTCAGCCGCTAATGTCTGCACGTAGGGTTAGCATTGCATGGCACATGATTACCTTTAGTCCCTTGCTCTCCCCGACTCCAAAGAGACTGTTTCTTCAACTGAGAGGACAACAACTGTTACTAGTTATCTCATGTCAAATTGCTATATTGTATTTATAGATCCTATGGAAGTATTGTGTGGGTATAGACAGACCTTACTGGTGAATGGAACAATTTCTCCTGGAAAAATGTTTTGGAAACTGTGTATGTGTGTGTGTGTGTGGCTGTGTTAAGAGTGGACATTGCTGTCCTCTCCTTTTGTAGCTTCTTTTCAGTTACTGACTGAACTGGATTCAGAACTGATCTGAAATCAGCCCCTGTGACCCCTCACAAGGCACATAAGTGTATGTTAGTCATGATACAGTAGACACAGTCTAGTGTCCTTGACACCGACACCCTCCCTTCATGACTAAATTAAAATGGAAAACCACTAAGCTAAGTTTTTTCTAAACTGGAAAACTGTTGTGTGAGTGTGAAGTGAACCATGAGTACCTCATTCGGATCTGTCCCAGTTTAGTTTGTGTGTTGCTTTTTTTTTTACTCCTTAAACGCAGGCGTTGGAACAAACATGCAAGGCACCCCTGTGGGGTTGTTAATGCACTGAACTGGACAGAGAGAGAGGAAATGAAAGATAGAGATATAGCTTTTACTCTGTACAGAGAGATTCATCTCATATAATGTTAAACACTGAGCTGGATTCAAAGGAGCACCTGCATCGTGGAAGACAAGGAGCCATGCCTGGCCAGTAATTTTCATCATTTTCATCTCATTTTCCAAACCCTAAAGAGGGTCAGTTCTCACACACTATACACTGTCCAATAATCACGTGTTACACATTCATTGATTAGCACAGCTAATGGTTCATGCATGTTCAGTGCTCACAGCTGTTTAAGCTATAGTTGCAGAGATGATAAACAGGGAAAGATTCCTGTGAGAGCAAAACTGGACTTTTGCAAGCAAATATAAACACAATGAGAATTTAAATCTCAAAAAAGAAGTTTCAAAAATGATGAAAATTTCACAAAATAATATATTCACCTCCAAAAGTAAAGGAGCCCAAGTTGTCAAACACTTGCTGCGAAATGTTTTAGGCTTTCACTTTTACCATCTGGCAGTTTACAGACGTTTAACCTTCCCAGCTGGCTCATACAGCCTGTTTCCCATCAAAACAAGCAGGGGAGGCTGAAGCTGCCCTCCTTTCTCTGATAACCAGAGATCCTACCTCACTTCATCCATCCTTCAGTGATTCTCACTTTATCGCCATGAAAGGTCATTTCCATTGCTTGGCCTAGAGGATGCCACTGAAATATGAACTGGGGGTCTGCAGAGGTATGCAGAGGTTAGACTGAGAGGCATTCTGGGCTGAGTATTACTAAATCCAAGGTCACGTTATATTTGTACATGTGATAAATGAACACAGTTACTTGCATCCTTGATATTTTTTCTGTATTTATCATCAGCATGGCACACACCTGAAACCCCTTCAACTTGAACTTGTTTTTTATCTCCCTGTTAAAAACCATTTGGTTGCATGTTTACAAAGTGGCTCCATAAAATTCTGAATCTCTTTTTTATTTGATATGAGAGATTTAATTTTTATTCCAAAGAGGTTTGTGTATGATGTACACAGCAAATAAACACAAAGAAATAAATATTTGTGTGAAGGTCATTTATTTGTTGTCTTTTCTTTGAGAAAATGATCTTGGATTAAGGGAATTACAATAAAACACTTGTAACATTCACTATTCAATGAAAATCCAGTAAACATTTAATAAATATTTTTATTAATATTACATGAAATTAGAAAAAGTCAATATAAAAATATATAGAAAAGCTGTGAATGAGTTGTTCTCTAATCTTCTTAGAGGGTAATGGTCGACTGAGTCAGTGTTGTGGCGCTGTCTCGTCCTTGACCACATCACGTTTCATTTTTCACATTATCTCAAGTGGCTACGCGCTAATCCTTTTAGCATTCCCTGCATAGTATGCTCTTGAGTGAGTTGCAGCAGGTTGTGTTTGTAGACAAGAAGGCCTCTGTGTGGCCTGATGCTATGTCTACGCCACCCGAGCAGACCCTCCACACTGTCTGCAGACTCCTCCTGACACTCTTTGTCTTTTCTCTCCTTTTTAGACCTGAGTCAGCTTTAGTTTCCACATGCACCAGCTCACAATGTATTCCCTTATTATCTTAAGGGAAAACATCTAAAACTATTTTTTATTTTATGCTGACAAGTCTCCCTAAAATGGAAGTCAGAGCTTGAATCTTGAAGTGAAAATATCAGGTGACACTTTTTGGAAATGTTACATTGTCAGTAAATTGGTGACTGGCTGAATTTTTGTTTAAAGAAAAGTTCAACATTTTGGGAAATATGCTTATTCACTTTCTTGCTGAAAGTTGTTGAGAAGATCAACACCACTCTCATGTCTGTCCATCAAGTATGGAGCTAGAATGGAGCTAGAGCCAGTAGGCCTTTAGCTTAGCTTAGCATACAGACTGTCAGCAAGGGAAACAGCTAGCCTACCAGCCCAGCCACTGTTCACCAAACAATAGTTATAGCATGTAACTCCCTGTAAAACCACAACTTGTCATATTTAGTTATGTACAGATTAAACAAACAAGCTATAACGTTAATTAGTGAGCTTTACAGGTGCTGAAAGGCAGATTTTTGTATTTTAAAGAGAGGCTAGCTGTTGCCAGTGTTGCCAACTTGGCCACTGTCACTAGATTTAACGACTTTTCAGACTCTCTTAGCGACTTTATTTCTAAAAAGTGACTTGCGACAAATTTAGCAGCTTATTCAGACCATCAGCACGGCTCTTCTGCCAACAGCGCCGGGGTCTCTCTCCCTCTTCTCTTGTGCTGTGTGCAGGCAATCAGTGTGCAGCATGTGGGGCAGGCAGCTTCTTTCTCACTCTTTCTCTCGGATCTCTGGATTAGGATGTTACTACAGGTTGTAAATATGTAAATAGTTTGATTTTGTTTGATCTCCCTCCTCCCTCCCTTTGTAGATTTTTTAATTTTAATTTTAATTTGTTTTTACTTCAAATATACAATGTCCCTATAGTTAGTCTGTGATTATTTCGCCAAAGATTTCTCTACCTACGTTTTATATGGCTTAAAATAAGGTAAGCTTTATGCAAATTAATGTGTGATGGCGTCATCAACATGCATGATGAGTGTATGATGTCATCTGGCAACTTTTAGCAACTTTTGGAGTTACTATAGCTACTTTCATTGGAAAAGAGTTGGCAACACTGCCTGTTTCCAGTCTTGCTAAACTAGGCTAATCGCTGACTCTCATGTCTGTCGCTGCACCCAGCAGCCAATTAGCTTAGCATAGCACAGAGACTGAAAACAGCTAGGGGGAAACGCCCAGCCTGGTTCTGTCCGAAGATAACAAAACCCACGTACCAGCACCTCTAAAGCTCACTAATTAACACGCTATATCTTGTTTGTCCAAAAAAGAAGTATAAAAATGACTATTGGGCATTTGTTGCCAGGCCATTAGTGGAAACTCCAGGAAGTTACTGGTTATAGCCAAGAAATAGTCCGACACATAACTCTTGGTAAAATTGTTGTTTTTACATTTCATTTTTTGTACAGATTACCTGGCAGGTGGATTTTGTTTCTTGTTACCCTCTTTCCAGTCTTAGCTAATTGCTAACTTGGCTCCAGCTACATATTTACCATGCAGATATGAGAGTGGTTCATCTTCTCATCTTTCAGAAAAAAAGCGAATAAGCTTATTTCCCAACATGTCAAACTATTCCTTCAAGATATCTAAATGAGCTTTTTATTTATTACTAGGGCTGACAGATGTGAATTACAAAATGTCTCCACATCCCAATAAAATCATCATGTCTGCTGTCGGGCTACAAGTTGTTCCATTATTCACTGTCCATGGAGCAGCTCCAGGGTTTGTCTGAAGATGACTTCATCAGCTATTCAGCTTGAGAACAGACTTAAAATTCACAAAGGAAAAAATATGTGTTTTCTATTTCAGGAAGGCCTTTCCCTTTAAAGAAGCCGGAAATGGTTTAAGGACATTTAATGTCTCACACATTCTCTGGCCTCTATTATGCAGACACTGACCAAAATTTTGCTAGCTGGTTGTTTTTTCAGATAGCCCTAAAATTTTTAAGTCTCTAACAGCAACACATACAGTGTAACTACACACATAAACACACACACATCCAATTTCTCCAACCCTTACCACACTTCCCTTTCCCTCTGTCTTTCCCAAAGCAGAAGAAGACAATAGCCCTCCTGTGTGCCTGTGTCTATGTCAGTTACTCTGACCGGAGGGCCTGCTGTGACATCCTGTTCTGGGTTCATAGGACAAGGTTTAAACATATGGTCATGTTTTGGGTTTGGCCTTTCTTCATCTGTCTGCCGGGAAATAAACAAGACAGCAGCTGGCACTGTAGAGGACAACACAGATCTTATTATTACAGGAATGACAGGGTTTAGATTGGTCTAGTGTTGAGTTTATTGGGGGAAAGTCGAGCTGGTGTACCTGTTTTAGTGTGCTTGCAAAAAACGCCTGGTAGTTTGAAAAGTGGATGGTAAACTGGCAGGGATCCTCCACTCCAGGCTTTGATGCTGCTGATGTGGTTTTTTACTCACATTAAAAAACACCACAGGGGGTCCAAAGACCTCCTGCTATATGCTTTTGCCCACCAGCAAATCCAGCAAAGTTCTGACCCAATTACGACTTGACAAACTGGTTTGGAGTTTTTGCTGAGTAAAACATCTCTTGGAAAACAAAACTATTCTTAGCAATTTTATAACCCACAAATGTACAAACTGTTTATAATTCACACAAGCAGTTGTGGGTTTACTTTATTCATTTTGTAAGAGCCTTGCTTAAAGGCCCTTACTGCCACAAAAGCATAACAGACTTTCTAGGGCAACAAATGAAAATCTGATTCCCTTTTTGCCTGGAGTTTTAAACTCATTGTGGTCTTGAATGCTTCTGGCAACTGTCACAACAAGATTTTGTCACATCGTACAGGCAGAACATGAGCTTCTTTTGGGATAAAAGACTCCAGTCTAGCTGTTTGACAACAACTCGGGTCAAATACTAACATTTTATGTCCAAGTGGCCTCAAACTGTGATGCATTTGTAGCTGGGATTTTTCCTCTCTGCTCTGAGAAGCAATAATGTGTGTCAGGGTTAGCATGGGTTGTGAAGTGTGTCAAATCTGGCCTAGTTCTTCTGCGCCAGCAGCTTCAGCAGACTGTGGATGTCTACGCTTGAGAGAAGCTTGGTTCATGACTCAGGGACAGAGAGGCTGAACTCACACAAAACTAGCACACAGGTCTGTAAGATCCGCCAGGACAAGAATAAAACCCTTTAGCCAATTAGCAGCTGTTACCAAGACACAGTTTCATCAGGGATGTGCTAGATACATCTGGCTGTAACTGAAGATACTGGTGAGGATAAGAGTCCCAGTTCCATACCACTGTAAATACCGATTCTGACTAGATTTTTAGTATGGAGTCCCTAAACACTGGAAAAGCAGCAAAATGAAGTATTCTCAAAGATGTCAGTATGCATACTAAATGTGCTAGTTTTATGAGTGTGCTGTTGATGGACATTATTGTCCCACATTGCAATACAAAACAGAAACTTGAGGACCCAATCAGAGCTGGAAAAAAGGCTCCAGGAACATAGAAATAATAATAATAATAAACCAAGTATGCAATTTTATGGAAAAAACATTGAAAAAACAGGTAAAGTAAGTTAATTGACAGCTTTCTATGAAGATTAGTTGCAGTGTGTAGTAATTCAACTACCTTTTCAATGTGGGGGAAAAATTCGATCTGTAATGATCTGTTAGTATTCAAAATTCAATGTGTATCAGAGCAACAACCCGTGCCTTGTACTCCAGTGGTTAGTGTTCCTAAAATGCACTGTCTGACCCGTTGTGTGCCCTGTATCAGCAAACAAGGTTATTGTTGTTTCTAACAGAAAAACGGAGATAACTAGCAAGCCGTGCTGAGCGGATAGTCATCACCAAACCATGTGAGAAGTAAGGTGTGGAAGCATTTTGGATTCAGCAACATAAAAAAAGTTGATAAAAGGCTGTTTGCTGACTTTGTTAAATTCAACTATCTTAGAGTAACATTAGCTTGCATTCAGAGGCACTGCGAATGAACAAGTTTAGGATAAGGCTACTTACAAGGCTGCTACGTGTGTTGTGTTCAAGGTCTTGAATCAAGAGTGGGTGAGGGCACCCCTACGTGACCACACAGTTTGATTTGATACAGTCGCAGACAAAATAAAATCCTCATAACTGAGTCCAAGGAATGACTGGAATGATCCAAAATAGCAGCTGTCAAATCAGTTATGTAATGGTGTTCCAAAACCTACCAGCTGGTTTACATCTGGAAATGCAACCTACCAGAGAATCAGTCAAAAAGGCACAGTTACTATGTTGTATCTGCTTAGTGTCCTAACACACCACAAAGCAATTTCAAAATCCAGTGTCACCATTTCAGCTACTGCCCCTTTGACTCTGAATGCCAAGCGTCTCTCTCCAAATGGCTGAAATCTTAAACCAACATTGGCAGGAGGTGCTGGGGGAAGCTGCTTTAGTGTACCCCCACCTCTGTAACAAAAACCATCCCTGAGCTGAAGGTATCCTATAGCTACGTTGGGTCATAAATCAGAGGAGTGGCCCTTTTCATTCCCCTCTCTCATGCGTGACCTCTGCTTTCCAGGGGGTCAGGGAGTGGGCTGAGCCTCCTGTGGGAAACCTGACCAGGACATGGACCCTCTTCAAATAACTCTCTGACGTCAGGAGAGACTACAGCAGAACAACGACTGGACTGCCGCAGGGGCTCTGGTTCAACCCCAACTGAAACTTACAGGAAGAGGAGACAAGAGTTTTATGTGTTCAGTGAGGTCAGTTGACCCTCATTGTAGAACAAAGGCAAGGACTGACTACAGCTGGGCTGAACCGAAACTAAATATTGAACAGTTTTCATTCAGGGAGTATTCCGGCTATTAAAAGTTTCCTGGATTAGGTGTTATGTTGGTTGCTTTAACCTTTCCGTGAACGAGTCCACGTTGGTATGAATACACATACACATGACGACTATGCTTTTATTACTGTAGTTTTCCACACAGATTGATAGTGAAACACAAAGTTATCAAAAGGCAAAGTTGCCAGCTATCGCCTCTCTCGTTGAATCAGCACTGGTAAAATACTTCCAGTTACAGCAGCTAATCTCTGCAGCCTTCTTGACCCTTGACATCTAGATTAATCTTCCTCCTCTTGCTCTCCTACCTTTGATTTTAATAATCAGTCTGTGTCTTGACAAAACAACCCAACATAATCATGAGAACTGATTCAATCATTTATCAATAAACATGGTTATCCCTTTTGACTATGCATCACATTTTCATATTTCTCTCTGTTCATTATGTGTGTACATATTGTAAATAAATCACCATATATCTGTATCCGTATATCTGAGAGAAGTCATTATGACTCTTTTGTGTGTCTTTTAATATCAGAATCTCTGAAGTTTGAACCAGAAAAGCGACTTATTGTCTAGAAATACATTTAATATATTTCCAACTTATGTTTGCTATGAATACTATATTTACTATACAGTTACCCAAAACTATGTGTGAAAATGTGAATACCACAAAACTAGAAAGCAAAGAGCAGCATGTTTGCCTGCTACAGTAATATCAGAGTAGCAGGGCAGTTTGAACACATTTTTAACCCAATCTAGGTTTCTTGAGTAAGAATACTCAAACTGAATTCGCTGTATTGACAGGGCAGTACTTTTTTTGGGGAATATCATTTATTTATAATGACCCAAAGTCCATCTCTGTAATAAATATTTATTCATGCCAGCTGTGAAAATCTACTAATGCTAAATATTTATCATCAAACATGTCACATAAGTACAACTAGATAACTGACTAATTCCCTGTTATTATAGTGCTCTTTGTATGCTCACTGATACGGCAGAAAAAATGTGAACAGGATTAAGTGTTGGTACAGAGGTCTGCCTTATTATAAACATGAAACCCATTAACATCTTTTGGGAAGCCACTACTGTATAGCACGCTAACATGATTGCCCAAAGACTTTTATTTGTTGTGACAGGAAAGAGAGAAATTAATATTCTTTGTTGTCCAATGTTTTGGATAGCTAGGATCGAGGCTGTGTGGTCGAGAGTTCAGCAGAGCTGGGCCAAATAGTAGCTGCAAATAATCCTCAGTGTTTGTTTTCACCTGCTAGGAGTGCAGATTAGTAGGGTTTACTGCCAGTTTTGCTATGAGAATGAGGAAAATTCTCACTGTTAAGTATACTAAATTCAAACACTGTAGCCTTCTACATACTGTATTGTTCCCATTTGGTGAAAAAGAATGATAAGAATGTAATAAACAAATTAGCAAATATCTTGTGGTGAATGTTTTAGTTCTTTAGTTTTAGCATGTTAGAGAGGTCAGAGAAGATGGACAGTAATCTGTAACTGTGGAACTTGCAGAACTGTAGAAGAAGGTTTTTTATTTCAACCATTTAAAGCTTTTCATTCTCTACAACCTTTATTCAAAAGACTATAGGAATAAATGTATCAAAATGAAAGCCTGAAGAACAGTTGTTTTGGCAGCATACCACAAAATAAGTCAGATTTGTTTCTCTTGCTGTCAAATATGGCATTGTGAATGCTAACATATTCTTAGTGATTCCAGGTTTATTAATTAAAAGTCAACCATGCTACTTGAAGAAGTTTGCAAGTCACCTTGAGAGCAGATACTCTGAGAGCAGATGTTCCTAAGTAGTAAACAGGTTTATAAAAAAAAACTCTGGAGGTAAATCAAAAATCCACAGTTAGCCACATGGCATCTTTCACCATTTAGATGATGATCTTGGTGAACAGGGCGGCAAGCAGCGACCAGAGTCAACTTTCTTTTGGTTACAAACCAGTATTTTAGCTGCAAGAATACACTAAATTTAATAGCATCTGAAGTGTCCTATCATCCCTGACATTAATTGTAAGGAATTGTTTGTAAAGTTCAGTATTTTCAACAATGGTACAGTTTAAATGTGGGGTGACTCTCAGAACATGTCTAAACTTTTTGAAAATCTTTATCTTGATTCCGCATAAAACAAAGAAAATGTTACTTTTATCCAATGTCATTATATATTCCTTGCAAATTATCAACTGACTTACATGCATTTGGTGCATTTAGCTGCAAATACTGCCTGATAGCTGTGTAAGCGGGCAAGAGTCGCATTTTCTACTCTTATGTTGAATTAAGTTGAAAAATTATTATAATTTCAATACATTTTGTATCCAGATCTATCCTACATCTTTTACAGTAACATTCTACAATGTGTTATTCACTGTGGAAGCATTTTAGACCACTGGGTTGTGAGAAAGCAGCCTAATCATACAGTCAGATCTATTCCCAGTCTTGTGGGAACAAGAAACATCAGGTCGACAGCTGGCTCTCGTTCCCTGTCTGTATCCATGAAAACATTCATCTACACATCTCATGCTCTGATATTCGACTCCCACGAAGGCACAGGGTTCATAACCTAAACTCCACGATACAGTCTCTTTATTGGTCACTTTATTGCACCCCAAGGGTTTTCGTTTACTCTCTTTCACTTTCAGTTCTTGATGTTTTCACCAAACAGGGTAAAAGTGTCTTCTGGGACCATATGTTTACAATATGGCCCGGGTGCAACCAATGACAGGCCCTTTCCTTTTTAGATGGCAGCTTTGATGTGTTCCACAGCCAGTTAAATTTGTTTGGGAAAATGTATGTTTAAAAAGACAAATCATCCACAACTTCAAAAGTTTGCAGACCTCATGGATTTCAGAGGAAGAAGCAATACTTTATAATATAAGCAGGTATAGTTCACTTTAACAGAGGCTGGTATAATCACAAGGGATCAGGATCCACAAACACTTAATCCTACAGCTCCCACAATGCAATTGGATAGCATCTTTTTTAAGATACCAACATCTTTCAAACTCTGACATAACCGAATCAACAGAATGCCTACATCCCCAGTTTGTAACTGGGGATGTAGGCATGATGAGGATGATGTCTGGATGTCACTTGAGTAATTTTCATTGTCATTGTGGTTGTTATGGAGATGCCGCACAGAGATTCTATAAGACAGTGATCCTAAACATACAGAGTTACAGTAGAAATGGGTCTGCTCCTGTCTGTGGTTTGTAGAATTCAGCCAGAGCTGCCACCAAATGTTCAATGAAAAAAGAGTCAGTCATTGTTTTATTTCATTTCCCTTTTGCTGGAGTATACAGCTCAAAAATTGTGGATGGATGGATGTCGACTGCAAATGTTCCAGCGTCCCTAATTTTTAAACAAATTAATTTCCTTTAGCTGTCTTTTAGACAAAAACATTTCTGCCTCAAGCATTTTGCAGCACAGATTTTGAGCTCAGATAGAGCGTAGACAGACTGAGTCCAGGCTTAGACTGTAACCTTCAGGCGGTAGAAAGAGAAAAACAGCGGCAGACACCAAGAAAGGCAAGACTGGAGATTAAATCACTGTCTGCTCCTCATGCCTCTGTCTATACCACTGACCATTCGCCAAACCCCGCTCCAATACCTGTCAAGCTTTCTGTTCTCGCTTAGCACATACGCAGTTTACAATGATATGTAATGTAATGATATTATAATGTTATTCTTTGATTTCATACAGAAGTAAAGAAAAGACGGCTTACACAGTAAATGTATTGGTCCTGAATGGGGCTTTTTCTACCTGTAACCGTGCATAAAAATGTAGTTAGCTGATGATTTGGTGCTTGGTTTTGGAAGTAATGCTATGTTACTACTGTAGGTAGCCAGTTAGCAGGGCATCCTAAAGTTTGCAGCTTACATTAATCCATTCCTTACACTTTTGTTGTTGTGTATTTTGTTTCTAAAAAGAAGATAAAGAGGAGGAGAAATCCAAAGGTTGATAGGCTGGCGGTGCCTACAATTGCGATTGGACAATCCTTGTTTGGTGAAGTTGTTTATCAGTTGCAAACTGTTGATGCAGGGGACAATTTACTACGTCTCCCATGCATAGTGTCAAGCTGTGGCACACTGGAGGGGTTATGGAACAAAACTGCTAAATAAATGCTGCAAACCGTTTGCACAGGACACATGAGAATGAATGGTGACCCTGGACAGATATGTGTCCCTCTCAGCTACATGCACAGGAATCAGCTTGATCGCCACATGCATGTACACAACAGGAGCAACATTAGTGACCAACAGCACTTGATCCATCCTCCCAGGGTCTGTCAGGCTCCAGATGAAGAGCGTCTGTCTGCTGCTCTCCGCAGCCTCCACCATCATCAAAGCAGACCAGAGCGTTTGACCTCGCCCTCGTCTCCACCACATTTCTGGGGTTAGCCTTTCCTAATTTTACCCCAGTCTGGTTGCCAGGGCGAGGGAAGGCCCATCACCATGGCGCCACGCTGGGTAGAACCCCGAGGATTCAGCTAATGATGGCCCTCAAAAACCACAGAGGATCCCCACCTGACATAACATCCTCTATGGGATCTAATTGTATCGTACAGAAGAACGCCTGTCAATCATAAGCGGTATTGGAGGTATTACATTCATTTTGAATAATTTCTGCTAGTTTGTCAATCCTTGTTTTTTCTGTTATTATGTCATGGCTAGTTTGATTTGTTTCAACAAAGTGTTACTTGGTAACTTTGGTATCTCTGCATACAGTAACTGTAACATTGATTTCAGCCTAAAACCCATCATAACCACAACTCTGTCCCATTTGTTTGATTGGTTATCTGCACTGGAATAAGTGAGGAATATTAAAGTGCAATGAGATAAATTCTGTTATGAATTGGCGCTATATAAATAAAACTGAATTGAATTGAATTAAATCCAGTGTATAACATTTAGGAGGAGCAAATGGCAGAAATGGAATATAATATTTAGAAGTATGTTTTCATTAGTGTATAATCACCTGAAAATAAGAATCGACCTAGGTCGCCATGTTGCGCTGCCATGTTTCTACAGTAGCTGTTGCAGCAGATAGGGCCGTTCATGTTTTTTGCGAGTTTCGCAGCAACTGTAGTTGATACCACTAAATCCTACACACTAGACCTTTAAATGAAAGAATAAAGTCACTGAAGTAATTACTTTCGAAGGTAATTATCCACAATGCTGATCACAGCTGACAGATAAGAAACTTGAAAACAAATTATCTGTCAACAAATTACATGTGAACTGCCTGTTGACCCAGTGAAGTTAAATGTGATCCAACACAGTCTGTTTCCTCTAATTACATTCTTCACATCAGCATGAGCTCTCATGACTTATTGCCAAGTTCCTGAATTATTGTGCATAGTCCAGTAAGGAATGTAGCTCCATGACGTACATACTGCAGAATATTTGAGTTATGTAAAGACAGTTTCTATTTTTTATGATTTATTATTCACTATAGACAGAAAGCTAAAAGGTCTAAGCAAACTCTGCAGCAATGTACAGTATTTATGGATAAACTGTGCTTTTTTTTTGCACTTAAGCAAACTTTAGTCGCTAACTTAGAATCAGACTTAACTCATTAACAGCAGTGTGAATCGTAGAAGTAGCAGTGGTGTGGTCAAAATTACACATGGCTGTGATGTTCTTTAAGCCAGAAATTCAAAAGAAATCGCAGTGTGGACTGAAGTAATTCTTCTGTAATTGTATTTTGTAAAGCATTTTGCTCTAAACTGCCTTAAGCACAGTACAGCGATACATGAAGCTCTGTAACATCTTCATACTGCATGAGTGAAGGCCACAGCTGAATCTAAATTGAATTGTCTAAAACATGATATGGTGACACCCAGCTTTGGGACTGGGTCATGCCCTATGACAGTGGCGTCTCCTGGAGGGGAAGCGTGAGTGATCAGGGTGTCTAATTGGCCAATTAGTGTGCCACTCACACAGATGTAAAGGTCCTTGAAAGGAACAATGAGTGACTTCCCAAGGAGTTGAATGAAAGGATTAGGCCTGCTGTAATCTCCTCTGATTCTCCAAAAGGTTTCTCCACCTGTACAGACACACCAGACGTGATGCTAGACAGATATTAGGTTTAACCTGTGATGAGGAGTTACAAGTAGACCTACATTTTTAAAACCATTAAGTGAAATCTCTAGGCATCAAAATTAAATATATAGATTAGATTATATTAAAAAGTGTTTCCACATTGAAGAATAGTTTTCATATATTTATGTTTATGTATAAATCCATGGATCTCATTTACCTAAATAATGATCTATTGATCTTTTCTGAAATATCTGATGCTGAACCAGCAGCTATTCTCTATCTAGGCATTGAAGACACAAACGAATATGTGTGCCGATTAGATTAAAAAAAAACTCTTTCCACATTAGAGAATTATTTCATGATTTTCATATTTATTCACAAACTCATGGGTCACATTGACCCAAATACAAGATGGCTGAACTTGATTGTTTGATTGATAGGATTATGAGTAAATCCAAGCTAAAGAAAATAAGTCTGTAGAAATCTTTTTGTTTTCATTTTACTTATTTTACTTTACTTTCTACCTTTATTTAGGATGAAATGTCTAACCAGCTTGTTGCTGTGTTATTTATCCAGTTACACATTCAGTAATTCAATTTTTTTCTTCTCCCAAGAAAAAACTGTAAAATATGTACAAACATTGATATGTGTATGGATGTGCATGCATGTGTGTGTTTGTTAGTTTTGGTTCCACCTGCCATCAGACTTTTACTCTTTTAAAGTGTTTTTTGTTTTGTTGAGTTGATTTTGTTTCATCAAGAAATTGCTTGTGCTGAGGATGAATTGGCTGACTATTTGGAAAACAAAGTAAAATAAAGAAATATTAAGACAAAAGTTTTTTCATTGTTTAATATGTTAAGCATATCCTTCACATGATCTTAATAAATAAATAAATAACTTTAGAGAACATTTGTATCATTCTTTTATAACCACATATTTCATTTAGTTGTTTTACATCCACACAAACAAGTCCTTGTAAATGCCAACTCCCCACAACAGCCTTGTCCCACAATAGCGCTCCCTCCGTCAACTCCTTGTCAAGTGACACTGTCTATTCAGCCACATCTCCTCACCCACCACCTCTATAGCCAGACAGACTGTGACACCCCAGATTCCCATGTCAGAAATAGAGGTGGACAGAAGGACGACGACTGCAAAGAGAAGCAGCATGCAAAGGAACGCAGGAATTTCTGTTGGGGGGGAAAAGCAAAAGAATGACCAGCCGAAGGAGAGACGGAGGGGTTTTAATGACATCCTGATGACAGGCTGGATGGAGGTATGCATGGCTCCTGCAGGAGCGGAGGAAGAGAAGGGTGTAAGACGAGCCATATGGGCTTGTATAGCTGTGATTAGATCGCTGCTCTTTTACGCTCCATACCTGCACTGATCATATATGATGAGAAACAGGAACAGTGAAGTCTCCAGCTGTGCATCAATGTGTAATGTCCAACTTGACTAGTTATGTCATGGGTCACTGGTTCTTCCGAGCTCGATTTGCTGGGCATGGATGCATGTCTGTGGTGTATGAGGGCTGTTACTGATGTGGTGGAAAAACACAACAAATATCATGTCTTCTTTTTTTGAGGGGTTATGTGCCAGACTGATTGTGGCCAGGAGCAGTGACTCCCTGAAGTGTCTGCTAAGCTAATAGGCCTCTGACGGTAAATTCATGTTTATTGTTTATCATATGATCTTCTCATCTAACTCTATGCACGAAAAAGAATAAGCGTATTTCCCAAAATGTCAAGCTATTCCTTTAACACCTCCTCACATCCAACCAATTGCTATGTAAAGTGGGCTTCATTAGTGGATTGTCTGAATCGGAAAGTTAAAACAATTCACAATGTTAGACAATATGACAAGCAGCAAATCCAGTTACCTTTGACTTAGTGCTTCTCGACATCCTACTGGATCTTCTTATACTTTAGGATATTGAAACTCATTAAAGCACTTTGATAAATAATAAAAATACAGTGAGAGTTTTTGTCTCCTCAACCTCAAAAATGTAATTTTCAGATACATTTTTTGAATGTCGGTTGGTTGGTTCTCACGGTGAGCTCTGTGTGTGTGCATGTGTGTGTGTAAGGCTTAGAGGTTGTAGCTACAGGTCTGCGCAAAAGCAAAGAACAACAACCCTAAACAGCTGTAGCAACAGTAACTTGATCCTGACAGGGACGCTGTGGAAGGCTAAAGAATCGATTAGCATTCCAGCAACCACAATACCCAAATATACAACCTAAAGTCATCACGCACACCAGCACTTTTATTGTCTGAGCGACCACAACAACCACTGGTCCATAACAACAACCTGACAATCCAGCTTTGAAAAGCAGTATGATTGATGAAGAACTGTAACCCTCTGGCATATCGCTCTCTGAAAAATAACTCTACAAACTATAATTTCAGAGTCAGAAACATCTCAGCTGCTCAGTTATATTTTCTATGTCATGTATGGAAATACCAAGGCTCGTGTTCTACAGGCTCAGCGGTCCTCTTGGTAAGTGGCCCCTGTTATGTGGAAATGATCAATGCAACCAACAAATACAAACATGAATTGTGAAAAAACACACACATATTGACTAAAAATGTATTGACTTGTGGTCATGGGACAATCCTTTGAGCCCTGAGTTCTTGTTAGAGAGTGTCAACAGCTGTAGAAAAATCAGTCTATTTTTAGCAGACAGACCTACATTTGGAGATGGGTGGTCAGATTTCAACAGAGATGGAGATAGATGATGGGTGGCAGGGTGTGTGTGTTTTTGCTACGCCTGTGCCTGTGTGTATTTGTGTTTTTGGTGGGTTGCGGTGTGGTCAGGAGGGTGGCTTAGCAGAGAGATTACCCCTCTGCTGGGAAATAGAGGGGATATAGGAGGCAGGTTTTCTTTTTGAAGGGGCCCCCGACTCTGTTCCCAAAGAGCCACGAGATTACAAAACTGATATTGAGCCTGTAGATTAGAGGGATGAAATGTCCTGTGAGAACCACCTCAACGTGAGGTGAAAGACTGAGGATTGTGGGCCTTTGAATAATTCACCTCCCTTCCTCCCTTCTCCTCCTCTAAAACATTAAAAAACCTTTCAGAGAGGCTTTACAGTTAAATAATTACCACCACTCTTCTGATTAAAAAAGCAAAAATGACTGATTATAATAATATTTTGTGGTGAGTTCTCTAAGATGTTATGAAAGTAAATCCAAATGATTTTCACTTCCAAATGAGACATCCACCATTAAGCATCATTATATGTTGTACAAACAATTTCAAGCTCCATAACTTCAAAATTGTAAAATGTTTGAGGATTAATCATCCTGTGAATATTAAATGACAAGCATTTCATTAAAAACGAAAAAAATTTAAACCAAACCATGCTTTCACAGGGATCTGCACATTATCACTTGAGGATTAACAAGGCTACAGGTTGCACGACAGAGGTCATAATAACCCAGTGGAGTGGTAGACTTACTTAAAAAATCTTCTTATCTGTGCAGACATACTGCAAACACTGGAGATTAACACTGCCGACTGCTTTGGCTACATGCTTGTTTAGGTGTTCTCCTGCTTTTAGCTGATAAAACTATCTCAGTGTCGTCTGGTGCAAAGTTACAGCTAATCTCTCCCACTCTTCTGCCTGAAAATGACCTCTGTGCAGTAACTATAGTTCTGAAATGTCCAGTGAGTTAAATATGACCACATTACTTTTGGGACATTAGTATAATTACTGTAAACAAGAAGAACCATTAGAGAAGACATTAGCAGCCTCTAGAGATAGTTCATATTGAGTGCCTCTGGGTCGAATTTCATGTTAAATCTACTAGAAGTAACAAGTGGTTTACAACACAAATGGACACTGCTTTAAAATGCTGCATGTAGCACCGTTAATGATGTTGAGCTTAATCTTTGAATGAAAATCAAATAAGAGATAAGACTACTGCAAGGTTAGTCTAGGGGCCACGTTAAAGGAGCACGGTGGAGGGTTTTTTCTTTGTAAACAACAAAAGTTATGCTTATATTCCCTGTTAGTCACCAAAACACATTGTGTGCATCCTTGAGGCCCAATAAACATGCTGAATACACTGCCTTCCTCAAACATTTGCAAAGCCGATTTTTGGAAGAATTTGAAATCTGCAGTCTTTTTCTACCTTGTCTTTGTTGGTGCATTGCTACATTTCTTTACTAACAAAACGGGGATCCACTCTTAAAAACATTGCTCCATAGCACTACTAGTGATCAAAAATTCCACAGGGTACCTTGAACTACAGAATTTTTGTTCTTTGTGGTGGGGTTTGTCTCTTGGCTGTTCTCATTAGACATATAACTCTCAGTTATCTCAGATTTATATCTGCTGGGAGATTGTGTGAGAGCACATGTACAATATTTATGTCTCGAGTGCAGTCTTCAAGGAGGAAGACAGTGACATATTTTGTTGTGTTTGCTCTGTAGTCCAGCACAATACATTTGAAATGCTGGCTGTCACCTTTAATTTGAGGAAGTTTATATCCACATCAGATGAAAAAATTAGGAATTGTGGCCTTTTTTTACATAATCCCCCAATTTTAGGGGAACAAAATGTATATGTATGAGTGTAATATAGCTATCTTGTTTAATATTTGGTGTCAAATTTCCACGGTGATGCCCTACTAGCCCGGTACTGCTGCCACCTTCACTTCTTGCTTGTTTTGAGGAAGGTGAAATACATGCTTAGTTGAAGTGAGGTCAGCTGACTTACTTGGCCAGTGAAGAACAATAAACAGTTTGGCCCTAAAAAAAAACCTCCTTGGTTGATTTGTTTATATATTTTGTAGAATCATTGTCCTGGTGCATTGTCTTAAAAAATGGAGGTTATGTAGGAAGAGGGCTACACTGTTCACCCAGTATGGATGGACACCCTTAAAATTCAGGTATTTCTACCTTCATAGAAATTTAATTTCAAATCAAATGTGCTGGTGGGGAAACAAAACAATGAAAAGTGTTTCATTCTCTTCTAGTATTTCCAGACTGCACTGTATATGTTTGTGCACGTGCATGCTTTCCTCAGACTAGTTGCCACATTCTTGCCTCAAGCAGGTCCGGCACTTGTAGGCAAGTATCTGAAAATCCTCAGACAGTGTGTTTTTGTGTACACCTTTGCACCCGCAGGTTGGTTTCCAGATGGGACTGCTGCTGGAGAGTGTGACTCACCGTGTCTGTTCAGACGCCCGCCGCAGCGTTGTCATACCTGATTGCTACCAGACATGTCTGTCTGGCTTTCATGTAAGAAATGTGTGTGTGTGTGAGGTTTAAAGTCAAATATCACCTTCCCTGTTTGCTTTTATAGCCCCTGTTCCATAATTTCACCTGTAAATCTTCTCTCATACTAACTTCTGATCTCAGATTTTACAGACAAAACAAGCTGGGGGCAGATGACGGAGAGATGACACCTCAAGGCCAAATATTTATGCATGTTTCTCATTGACTGATGCTATTTCATAAGCTTGACAACTTTGAGACCTTGAGCTGTAATCTTGAAGACAAACTTCCCAAAACCTGGCACTGTCCAGTTACTTTGGCTGCATAATTTATGACTTGTGTTGGCCAAGAGGAGTCACAAAGGGACAGACGCTGGAAATGCAACATCAACTTACAACATAATCATATGGTAGTTTGACCCAAATCCATTATACTGCACTATTCTCTAAAATGGTCCCATTGACCTTGTGATGTTATTTTCTCTCTTTTTACAGCATACCAATCAACAAAGAAATGAGTTTCATGGATCACCAAATTTCCCTCAGAGGATAAAGAAAGCATCTATGTATAATACAAATCTAATTTTAATTTTCTTGTGTATTTCAGCTTGTCTAAACTTATTTTAAGATTGCACTTAACTTGAAAATGTGATACAAAAGCTCAAATCAGAGCACCAGAACACCTGTAGCATAAACCTGTTGCCATAATTACCATGTATTATTGCCATACATCATCGTAATTGCAAAGGTAATCCCACCACAAAAAACAATCATAGATATAAACAGATTTAACTTGTTATCTTCTCTAACCACCTCCTGTCCAGATGAGCCAGCAGAGAGAAGGAAAGACTTTGTGGGCTATATGCAACAAACAAAGCAGGCTCACGCAACTTAGTGGGTGAAATAATTACAGTGTGTGGGACAGAGCCCACGGCAAGGTGTGAAGCAATTTAGTCATCGTTGTTCATCAGCAGAAAAAATAAAGTACTGCATCTGAATTATGTTTTTTGTGCAGGAGGGGGGTGGGGAAATGTTTGTGCTACACTGTGAGCCAAATGGCAAAGGCCAGGGAGAGAGAGACAGGGTGAGGTACACACCTGTTTGAAAAGACTACAAATGATAAAAGAGTTTGACACTTTGGGGGCAGTGTGTGTGCATGTGTGCATGAGAGAGTTGGATTTATTAAGGACTTTCATTCTAATCAACAGGAGTGAAAATGTTTTAGGGGCGGTTGAATCTGATTTAACTTTGACACGCCAAACCATGAGGCTCTCCAATGTCCAACCAGTTTGAGAGAAGGGGTGGGCTTGACCTCTCATTCAGGGAATATTGTTTGTTTATATTCTTGTTTTATAACTGCATGCAGAAATAAAACAAGCAGCAGAGAAGAAATGATGTTGTTTGGCTGTATAGTGAGTGCAAAGACAGTGACAGAAGTTAAAGACAGAAATATGTTTGATAAAACACTGTATAATTTCCAACTTTGTGGACTGCTGTTGTTAGGCTGCTAGCCATGCTAGCTCCTGCAGGATATGTTTTCCACCCCACCCAACCCATTTGGCCACACCATGCGAGTAAATTTCACCTGGCGGATTTCAGTCTGACTGCACCTTAAGGAAGATTCCAATCAAGCACAGCTTCACACAGTCCTGAGATGAGGTCTAATCAGGCAGATTAGTGAAAACCCCTGTGGACTAAGGGGATTTGGGCCTTTAAGAAGGAGACACAGAACACAAAAATAAAGACTGACTATAACCCCACTTTGGCCCTCATAAGTGATTTTAAAGATGCTGGAGAAGTTATTTGAAGACTACTCTGTAACATTTACTTGGTCACATGTGGTCAGTGTGAAATGGCAAAAAGTTATTAGGCATCCCGACCATAACCATAAATATTAATGTTAATCTTCATCCAGAAAGCGGTTTAATTTTTTGCTACTTGAGGGCATACCTGATTATCTTTTTAATTGTGTCACAACAGCACAACTGTATGAGCTGATCTTTAAAGCTGATATTTTCATATTAACAATGGATCAAATGACTGTTATGTGAAATGGAACGTGTTGCTCGTATTGATGAACCCACAGAGAATTATCACCCGACTCTACAGTTCACCTCAGCTCTATGAAGCATTTCAGCGTCTTTAAAAGAGGACTCAGATTTAGCATTGTACTGCTGTAACATTGTTGGACTCACAATGGATTGTTTAAAAAAAGGATCAAAAAGCGATGCAGCAGAACTAGATATATATCGTCTTTTTAATTCCACGTATTCTTCCTTGACAAAACCTACATTACCCAAAATTCAACCCGACCGCCAACAGTTCAATTTGGAGATAGGGGTGTGTTATGCTAGTGGCGGCTAATGTAGCCTTGTGCTGTTAGCGTCAAGATGTGGAGCGGGCTACAGAGGTCTGGTAAGCTCACTTCTTTCTAACTTCACAACCCATTTCATTTTCAAACTTTTCAATCATTTATCAGACTTCACACAGCTCCCTCTGGAGCCACAAAATACTTTATACAACTTCTTATAGATATTTCGCTGAGGAGTTGATGGAGAATTACTGTATATTTTGAATTTAAATTTGTCAGGTGGCCAGAAACACAACTCCAAATGAATGAAATGAAATGTTTCCCTGTGTCTGGTGTGTGTATATAAATAGGCAACTGTTAGGCAACTTAAGGTGGTAATATATCAGTGTATTATTTTACAGCTTGTTTCACTGCCCCCAAGTGGACAAAAACTCAATAAGGCTAATGCTGCTTAAATTTTTTCCTCTCCAAAAGTAGTTGGGTATCGATTTAAAAATATAGAATGAATGACTTTACAATTTACTAAGAAAAACACAGTACAAGAATGTGAAAAGCTGCTGAGAATACTTTTTATTTTAGTATTTATTTTTATTTGATCTCTGCTTATAAACCAACCAACCAAAACATTTTTCCATTGATGACAAAAAGCAGCTCATTATTTCAGATCGTCCCCTAAGACACGTTTTAACTGCGACTCAATATATGATTGCATGAGAGCACATGTACAATATTTATGTTTTGAGTGCAGGAGGAGGACAGTGACATATTTTGTTGTGTTTGCTCTGTAGTCCAACACAATAAATTTGAAATGCTGGCTGTCGCCTGTAATTTGAGGGAGTTTATATCCACATGAGATGAAAAGTGTAGGAATTGTGGAATTGTAGGAATTTTTACATAATCCCCAAATTTTAGGGGAACAAAATGTATATGTATGAGTGTAATATAGCTATCTTGTCAAATAAACAAAACATTTTTCCATTGATGAAAAAAAGCTCATTATTTCAGAGCCCCCTGAGACACATTTTAAATGCGACTCAAGACATAACAGACCTCTCATCCATCCACTTTGTCTCTCTGTACTTCCACCACAGTCTCCCCCTGCTCAAACCGCCAACCATAAGTGTTAAGTTTTTGATGACACCAAGTGAGTGCTGCTCACTTGGTGTCATAAAACTGCAATCAAGTAGTTCAGCATTCATCAGATTTCACCCAAACAACCCACTCTCATGCCACACCCCCCAAAAAAATCATCTTTTGTGGAATAAATTTACCTCCCAAGCTTTCTTATGGTCCCTGACACAGAAACTACGTGAGTTACATAAATATGTCGCAAAAGCTGAACATGTCGCTGAGCTGTGAGTGGGGAAAGATCTGCTTTGACTCAAACTAAGGCTGACAACTGTGAAAGTCTGGACAAAACTACAGAGACTCACTGACTTTCACAGGATCCACAATGACAGCCTGAAATTTGACTGACAGTGGAAACACATGGAGTTTGTTCAGCTAAAGAAAGCATGAACTTGAGCTTTGGGTACATTTGCTCACGTAATCTTCACCTTTTTTAGGGTGTGTTGTCAAATTCAAATGGAAATGTCAACAAAGGCCCCTAAATTGAAAAGGAAACAGTGTTGTATATGAGGAAACATGGCACAGTAAGAGAGGAAATGGGTATATATATGGGGAAAAAAACAGGAAATAAAAGAGAGAGAGATCAGAGAGGAACATTTAAGTATGAGTGACAGGGAATATGAGATTTTTGGCTCTATTATAAATGATGGCTTTAGTCTGTATGTGACTAGGGCAGTAAAAGAAGGTAGAAGAAGAGAGGAGACAAACGTTTTGCAGTGAAAAGGTAACAAGAGCCCCCTGCTGGTTAGAGGAACTACAGACTGGGTACAGATTAAAATCATGCTCAGGCATTTCTGTTGATTTTGCTAAAGGAAAGTGGAGGCTAAGACCAAACTCAAGAAAAGCAAAGGGAAGGCCCACTGGACAGAGCTTCCCCCAAAACAACCAAAACAATTGCAAACTAAACTAGCCCAAAACAAAACCTAAAAATAGGGATACCAATTATCTCCAACATTCGTCATACAGTGTCTGTATGACACTGTTTTCTATCTATGCTGTTTGTGATTCATGAAAAGCATTTAAAGCTCTTTTGAAAATAAGAGTTACTCTTTTTAGGACAAACTCATCTATATTTTTAAAATATTATGTGCTAAAAGTCAAGAAGCAAATCAAACATCTTACAATAAAACCTGTTGAATGCAGTCACTGTGTCAGTATTTTTTGCTGAATGACTAAGACTATTTGTAGTCACTCACTGCACAGAAAAGTCCATACATTAGCAGTCATAACAGATAATTTTCTTGAAGCACAATAATTAGGTGAACTTGGTTTTGCTACACCCTGATGTTTAAGCAATTCTCTTGGGATGGCCCACGCATCTGGCTTCCTGTGCTGCTCTGCTGTTTTCTTCTTGCAGTAGCCTGGGTGGGTCGTCAGAGCAACTAGCTGCACCTGAGAGGTGGAAGCAGCAAAAGGCACAAAAGGGTTGCTCTCCCAGGCTGAGCTCCCTCTTGCTGGGAAGCCTCAGTATCTCCTCATGGCCTCCACATCTTTGTAGTTTTATTTAGGTTTACATATGTTACAACACACACACGCATATATTCACCCATCCACACATGCCCTACACCACTGACTCTTTCCATATCGCCACACCCCATCTTATTTTCCTTATTCATTAAATAAACAAATTTGGCTTTTGAAACTTTTGTGTGTGTGTGGACTCCCTCTTGTTAGGGTTAAAAATATATTATATGATTATACAGCAGCATCTTTTCACTGAGATAATCCAAAAACATTTGAGTTTCACATACTTATTATCTAATTTAATTTTGTCTGCTTTGCATCTGTTGTAAAATAAAATACAGAGTAAAGCTGCAAAAAATGTCTCAGGTACATCTCACCTATCCTGCACTGTTACTACTGCAACACCCATGTGTAAAAACTGTCTTGTTCTGTCTTGATAAAATCATGAATTTTTTTCTTCCAGTTTCGGAAAAGGATTAATTGCGTTTGATTTTCTTCCTGTTTGGCAGAAGAAACAAAAATTACATTTGCTCATTCATGCTCAGAACTTTTAGTGCAGCAGTCTTTATTATAGCATGCCAGAAAACAAAACAACAGAATAAAACATAATACAAGATCAAAACCAAAATCTGAGATAAAATAATGTTCAAAGCCTAATTTCTTTCAAGTCACAAAATTTGGAATGCTTAAAAACTCACACTTTGCATTGTCAGTCAGTCTCAGTCACAATCAGAAAATTCGAGACAGTTAAGTCATCATGTCAGTGCACCTGACTTTATCTCACCACACACACATTCATATTTTACACATTACATATAATTGTGCAACACATTTCCCCTTCCTGATGTCTGAGGAGAGAATAAGTAGTTTATAAATGCTTGTATTATGTAACAGTTATGTCGCACTGCCAAATCTCTTGACTCAAATCCCCTGCCCTCTGAACAGGTTAAGTGAGATAATCCTCAACTAATCCAGCTATCACTGCCTTTAATCTCTTAATCCAGTTTTTGCTAAATTACAGATTAGATCAAGTTTGCTGACAGGTGTGAATGCCCCTTTTTGTGGTTTAAAAAGCACTTTGGGAAAGTAGATGTCACCATACAACCCCTAGAAAGTAGACTGTTTTGTATAACCTACAGTATATACCAGGTTCAACACTGGATAAAGTAATAAATCTGTTGTATTTACCTCTATCATACTGATCTCTAGTTACACTGTTGGCTACATGCTGCGTCTCAAGATGGTAAAGAGACAGCTATTAGCGCTGTAGGCAGATATGCATAGTACACCCATCTCATCTCCAAGTAACTCTCTTTTTAGTACAAGCGATTTTAGAAGTCCCCTTTGTGAAGCAAAATCCCTCCTTGCTCGTGAAAATTTAATACAAAAAGATATTTCAAGACTATTCTCCATTTGTATGCAGGAGAATATTTGGGCCTAAAATAGGGTCATGGGAAAGTAAAGGTTAAAAATAAACTGGTTCATTGTGATGTGGTTGGAAAAAGAATTTTATATGGGAGACGGTGCATAAGTTCAATAGTTTGTGATAAAAAGGGACTTCTACAATAGTGGTTACAATTTAGTTACAGGACATCCTGTGTAAAATATACCTTCCTCCTAAACTTCTTCCACACTCCTACAATCTAACCCCTTCATCATATTGTTTATATTCTCCAGATTCCTTCATCATGAACAGCTAGTTGCTCTTGGTCTTCAGCTCTGCCAGCTTGCTGGTGACAAAGTTCCACTTGAAGGATGTGTCCTCGTTCCCTCCTCCCAGCGAGACGTATTTGGAGAAGCTGTTGTTGCTGCTCCATCCTCCTCCTCCTCCTTCACTCTCCTCTCCCTGAGGGATCTGCCCATCCTGGCTCTCCTCCCCTCCGGCCTCTGTCACCCCCTCCTCACCCTGCCCTGCTGCCGCCTCGTTTGCTGCAGCAGCGGCGGCTGCAGCCTCTGCCTGTTTCTTGGCAGCCCAGTTGGCCGCAAAGCTATCCCAGAATCCTGAGCGCCTAGTGGGGCGAGGAGGCTCTTCTGGCTTCACTGCAAGTGGACTGAGAATTCAGAGAAAGTAGTGAGGTTAATTTTAGGATTCAGTCAAATATAGGTGGGTGCTTTGGCTTGGAATTCATTGTCAACCAACTGTTAAGTTTTCTGATTTTAGATTTTATTCTAGTGCTCTACTCATTAGTTATACTGACTGATAGTTTTAATCAAACGGAACTGCTCTGTAGACAGAAACATTAAAGATAAGTTGGTGGACTGGTTAAAAATAAGGTTTGGTTGCTTTGTGAAAAAGGGTGAGGGGTTGAAGCCTAAGTATTCAACCAATCTTAGTAGCATCTACTATCTAGTCTAGATCAATTAAAAACTAGACTAAATTCATAAATTTGAAAAAGTAAAACATCTTTTGATGACTAGGTTACATATAATTCTTGTTTTCAAAAACATTCCAATTACTATTTCAATGTGTAATTAGGAACCGTTTCCCCTTTGATATTTTGGGAAGTTAGCTTATGCACTTTCTTGCCAAGAGTTAGATGAGAAGATCAATATCACTCATGTCTGTCCACTAAATATGAAGCTACAGCCAGCAGCCGGTTATCTTAGCTTAGCATAAAGACTGGAAACAGAGCCAGGCTTGCTGTTTGCCTCTGTTTACAGTCTTTATACCAATCAGTATTGGTTTTGATCTTCTCATCTAACTGACGGCGGAGAACAGAGAACGAATAACAAATATTTCCCAAAATGTCGAACTACTGCTTTAGATATAGTCATTTACAGTAAATGCTGTTAAGGCAATAGTCATATCTAACCTAGAAGTCTATTAAACATTCGACTTTTTAACCAAATGTAGCCCAGATTTGCACCAAATCAAATCTTAAGTCTTGCAATTTATAGTTATATTTTGATGAGACCTCATTTTTTGCCATTCAATTTGTCAGTGAGCTAAATTCTGCTACTGAAGTTTAACTTCAACAACATTATTTGGGCTTCCTTGAAGTGCTGTATAATTAAGACTGATTACTACCAAAATTTCATAAAATTGAAATAAAACTGAATACATGTCACACAGAAACTATAACAATTCCCCATAGTTCCACGAACCAGCCCTGTTTTACCAACACAAACCCCACAGATGGTACAAGGTGCAAGAATAACATCCGACTAGGAAGAAAGACTCACTGGTCAGCGACTGGCGGGCTCTCAGTCTCCTCTAGAAGCTGGTGTTCATCGTCTTTGTTGAAGAGAGCTGATAACCTGTTCCAGCTTTTAGTCCCTGCCCCCTGCATCTGGACACACAACCAACCACACACACAGGGTCAAAGGCCAAGTAGGTATACAATTAGCTGTTTTCAGAGGATCAGTTGAACAATGGTCCTATCTCATACTTGGCTACATGGAGTTTTAATGATTTTACGACCACTTATTATGATATTCCTCATTACTGACACAACACTGAAGCTGTGGGGTAACAGTTGCATGACCACATTATTAAATACTTTTTTGGAATATAACATGTCCCAAAGATTATGTAAGAGCTTTCAATGTTCACGTACTTTCCTGGCCAACTGGGATACAGCATTGGGTCCCTCATCCTCCTGCACTGGACTCATCATATCATTCTCCACCTCTGTAACCTGCAACAGCAGAAAAAAAGACAAAATGGATGTACCTTACCTGTCCATACAGTGATGTCCTGAATTTGTTTACAACATACTGTCTGACGTTAATACAGATGTACAAGATTTGTGCACTTTAGTCGCCATCTAGTGCATATTGTGGATATTAAGACTTCAAAAGAAATGTTCATGAAGAAGATAGAATACATAAAAAACAGATGTTTTTTTAATATTTTTTTTGGCTTATGCCAGGACTTGAATAGTATTTCCACATCAGTATATATCAGGTCATACTAATACACTTTAGTTGTCACGAATTTCTCAATTATGCGAGGAGCAATGTCGACTAGTTAATAGCAGCAATGACAACTCTGCACATCCATCTAAATGGAAACTATCTCTCCAAACACACACAGTATTCCCTGTCGTCCCTATAGATGCCCTGGCATTGTGACAGACCACAGTATGGTCAGCCAGTCAGTGGAATGTCAACTAATCCGTTTGTTCAGCTCCCGTGCAAGATCCAGTTTCTCGGCCCTCCAGAGATCTGGGTTAACACAACACTGTGTCTGTTTCGTTGGTACCAAACCCTGGCTGGAGTACAGGTGTTGCAATGAGGCCAGTGGTGGAAGAAGTAGTCAGATACTTAAATTAAAGTACCAGTACAACAATGTAAAATACTCCATTACAAGTAAAAGTCCTGTGTTCAAACTCCTATTACTGATGCAACAGTGTGTAAGTAGTTTTACTGTTGTAGCTAGTGGAGGTGGAACACATTTTAATTACTTTGTATACAGTTTGGTAGTTTAATCCAATAAACCTAAGGGTTTATTTATTGGGTTTATTGGACCCTTCAAAGTGTCATAAATAAATCTGGGGGGGTTGTGAGATGATGAATGGTGCTTGAAAGACGAAAGAACTATCTTCTGCTACACAAATTTGTATTCATTTATTGGACTTTTCTCTGATTGTTCTCTTTTTTGGTGAAATATTAGATACTTTACCTCTTTGGGCCTCAAAACATTTCTTCAAATTAAACCATCTTAGGAGGTTACAAAGAGGAATGTCTGTAAGGGTTCACCAGCCAAAAAGATTGGCAACCACTGGTTTAATCTTTAAACAGTGTGTTTTATAAGCTTATCATCATAAAATATTAATCTGAAAAGTAACTTGTAACTATAGTGTTTTGATAAAAGCAATGGAGGAAAAAGTACAATATTTCCCTCTGAAATGTGGAGCAGAAGTATAAAGTAGCATAAAATGATAATACTCAAGTAAAGTGCAAGTATCTCAAAATTGTACTTAAGTATAGTACTTAATTAAATGTAGTACTTTGTTACTTTCCACCACTGATGAAAACATTGAACATGCCTAGTAACGTTGCCCTTTTGTACAGTACTACAGTTAACAAGGTGCTTTATTGGTGCTGTGACTACGTCTGATACTGGATTTCATTTTTGACACTAGAAACGGATGAGTTCACAGAAGGTCTGCATGCCAAACAGTTTTATCAGTTAATAATTCAGTCAAAAGACACAAGAGGAAGTATTCTGTAGGCCTAACTTCTGCCTTAAAGTTCCCTTTGCACATAAAACAAAATGATGAATAAAAAATAATCAGGAAACAAAACCTGGGGACTTTCTGACTTCAATGCCAACGACCAACGTCAACTTTCTGACACTTTAACACATGCATATGAATCAGTCAGAGGAACAAAGATGGAGAAAGTTGTCAATTCTGTACCTCTTCAGCAGTGTCCTCCTCATACTCAGGGTTAAGGGTCTTCAGTACTTTGCTCTTATATACCTTCCACATTGGATTCATACTTGCACAAATATCTACTCAACACTCAGGACCTGTGAAGACCTCTTTATGCCTCTGTGGTCCACCCTCCACCAAGTCTCCACTTCCAGATTCAGCTTGTCTCAGTTGGGCCAGCTTTGACCAGTTTCCATGCATAAAGTTCTCAGTAGCTTAGTATGGCAAGGGACCTGTTCAGCACCGAGGCCTGCACTGTTTCATAGCGTTTCTCCTGGTCAGATTATGTCTGTTTCGTCAAGCCAACAGGGTTGACAGCTGCTTTCGTCCCCACACAGTGTCTGAACAGGTAAAGCTAGGAAGCTGTGCTGTTTGTGTATGCGCCCACGCAGGTGTGTACACACACACACACACACACACACAGACTAAATTCAGCGTCATGGTTCAGAATCCCTGCCTTGGTTACCTGGAAACAGGTGTAGATTTCCTCATGCATATTTCAGAGGGTCTCTATCCCAGAGCCAGAGGTCCATTGTCAGCCAGTTTTGGTAGACTGGCTCCTGTAACCCTGATGCACACACACACACACACACACACACACGCACACGTGCACAGTATTGACATGTTTTTGTTCAGATAGACAGATTTTTATGCTACAGCAGCTCAGTGCCTTGAGCAAGTTCCCGTTTTCCCTTCCAAATTAGCCGTCTCAATCAAAGCTGGGTCTAAACTCTTCCTAATGTACCTTAGCAGACAGAAAACTAAAAAGCAGGAGGGCCTATTTTATTTTAGAAACATGCATTAATTACTTGTAATCTCATCTGCAATTCCCTATGAATTAACTCTACACACACCTTCATACGTGCAGTTTATTTATGGAAACACAAGTTTATACCATCTCACCAAACAACCCACTTATCTTCCACTGTTAGGTTGCAAGCCTGGCCCTCTGCTCTCATTGGTTGGTGCAGCATATCAGTCAAACACCAACCAGTTTCAGGTACACCGCAAGGTTTTTTGAGTCGCTTGGCAACCTGAGAGGGCTGGCAAGTGTCGTGTAGATAAAGAGAGATGTATAAAGCTTTGATGACAGATTGGGTTTCACCAGCCATCCACAACAATACGGCTGACTACAGAGCTACACTGCTTTGCTTATTTGCTTAAACACGTATGCTAATAAGAAACAACTACATTTAATGTTAACTCAACATGTTTCAATTATCTCTTTTATTGCAGCAATGATTATAGCATTGCAAGAACTTGATACTGAACATAGCAATGGTAATATAGCACTTGTGCACTTGCTATACATTTATGTAAAGCTATCCAGTGTAGCCTTGATTATAATCTTGATTATACACCAGAGAAAATTGATCTAACTTCTCCTATGGCTCTCCTGTTTCTGGTTTTGATTACCATACAGAGATGGACAGTAATGAAGCTGTAAGGCCGGGCAGATCCATAAGATCAACATGAATAAAGAATGCAGGTCTATGGATGTCCATGCACACAGACTGATGAATGTTGATTATTTGAATAGCAGCCAGTTTAGTTGTGACCGGCCCAGCTCGTGTTTCAGACTGGAAAGGACACACCCAAGTATTTACCAGAGTTAACACACCAAGGCAGTGGATTGTTATGGAGGTAGCACGGCTTCTTCAACGACCTACATATGTCTTATTATAAATACAAAAAGGATTACATAATAAAACCGTTAAATAATAGAAGATGTATACCAGTGAAGATTTTTATTAATTAAGTAAACATGCACGATAGTGAAGTTTCAGAGCATTATGCCATACTGGACTTTCGCATCAAAAAGATCTGGAAATAGTTAACAAGTTCTCAATCAAACTGCACAAACCTGCAGACAGTGGTGGACGTAATATTCAGATCTTCCTCTTTAGTATTATCAATAACAAGTACTTGAATAATCAAAACTTCTTGGTAATACACTTTCACAGTGTTATTATTGTATATTTTGCATTATTCAATTATTATCACTGATGCATTAACATGTATGGAGCATGTTAATGTTGCTGCTGGTCGAGGTGGAGCTTATTTTAATTATTTCATATACTGTTGGGTAATTTAAATGTTCATTATTGTTTAGTATGTAAAATCTTAATGTTTAAAACAACTAGTAACTATAGCTGTGAAATAAATGTAGTAGTAAAAAGAACAATATTTCCCTCTGAAATATAGTAGAATAGTAGAAGTATAAAATAGCAGGAAGATAGAATAGTGATGTAAAGTACAAGTACCTCAAAATTGTTCTTAAGTCTTACTTGGGTAAATGTACTTAGTTACTTTCCATCACTACTTGCAGGTGTGTGAATGATCATGGACATAATATGTGAGATATTTACAGAGGCCAAATTCTATCTGGAATTCAAATAATGTGCATAAATTAAAACATCAGTATAGATGTTTGACAAAATTCTTATCACAAGGTCCACTTACTTGTTTTTTCTGGAGCTTTCGGCCACATCTTGTGCCCTTCGTCATCGAATGGAGTTTTTTACGTACTGAGTGTGTGAGATGAAAGCTCAAATGTGGCTGAAAGCTACTTCAGATAGTGGACCTTCAGATAAGAAGATTTTTTTGTCAAATTGCTGTTTTCAAGGTCAAGAATGAACCTTCAAACTCAGTAGAGATATGGAAGAAAACGTAATTTTCACAATATGTGAAGATATTATTATACCAAACCAGTTTTTTTGTCATGTTAGAGAAACGTTTCTCCTCACTTAGTGTCAGAGAGAAGAACTACTACACTGGAGCAAAAGACAAATATTCAGTTTAATTAAATTATTTTGTTACACATTTTGTTTTTTCACTTCATACTCATTAATTAATTGTCTTTGTGTGTTGTGATGCATACCCCCAGAATCCTACACATATCCTCTTCTTTCCTGGATCTGGTTTCACTTTCACTGGTATTTTCTTATTAATTACTGGCTGGATGTTTTCCAAAAGCAAATACTAAAGAGAAACATACCATATAAACTGTTACAGTATATTGTCGTTGCCTTTGATTACCACAAGGTGGCTCAAGAGTCCTTTACGTTGAACATCTGGTTTTGGACATTGTGAGGAAGCAGTCATGTCTAATATTTCAAATGTGCAGTGATTATTAATAATATTTTTTCATCACGTTACAATCTGCAAATGCTGATATAAAGTAGTGAGGTAAATATGCCATAATTTAATTAATAATACCAAAAAAATACACCATGGGTAAAAGTGGCATTGTAGCAAATCTTTAAAACAAATTTAAAGCTAAAAAGAAGAAACAATGGGCTTTGATTGCTTCACTGATCATATAGGGTTCATCGCATGGCAGTTTAAAAATATTCTTTATGTACCTGCTGAAGTAGTCTGATTTGTGATTACTTTGTTTGATTTGATTAGTTTCATGACAAAGTTCATCAAAGCTAATAATCATTTTTATTGCCATAATTGTTCTGTCTTCTGTCGGACAGTTGACTGTTCAAAGACGTGTCATTGTTGGAATTCTTCCAGTCCAAAGGTGAATGTGAATGTGGGTCAATACCTTTGTCGCACAGCAGCACGTCTTGATATATCTGTACATTAGCAAACTATTTGTATTTGAATGTTTCCTTGAGTACTTGCGGAAACCTGTTGTCAGTAACATTTAGATCCTTTACTTATGTAGAAGTTGCAATGCAACAGTGTAAAGATAACGCATTACAAGTAAGTCCTGCATTCGTAATTTTACTCGAGTAAAAGTATGTAAGTGTTGTCAGTAAAATATACTTTAATTATGAAAAAGTACTCATTGTGCAAAAAAAATGTATTATATATTATATTAGCCTATATTACTGGAGTTTTTTTTACTGATGTCTTTACACATCTATGGCAGATGAAGTGTTCATATCATTTACATAAGTAAATTAACAATACCGAAGTGTAAATATACTTAGTTACAAGTAAATGTCCTGCATTCAAAATGGCAGTTAAGTACAGAGGTATTATCAGTGAAATGTACTTAAAGTATTAAAAAGTAAAAGTACTCATTGTGCAGAAAAAATGACCCTTTTGAGTGTTATTGTGTATTGTGTATATTTAGTCATTAATACTGACACTTTAATGTGCAAGTAGCATTTTATTGTTGTAGCTGTTTATATACATGTAGTTTAATCTATAACAATGCACTATATCTTATGTGTAAGTTTAAATTAAATTGATCTTAATATACAAAGTAACTGCTGATAAATAAATGTAGTGAAGTAAAAAGTGCAATATTTCCCTCTAAATTGTAGTGGAATAGAACTACAAAGTAGCATAAAATGGAATTACTCAAGTTAACTGCAAGTGCTTAAAATTATATTTAATTACAGTACTTGAGTAAATGTACTCAATTACTTTCCACCAATAAATTTACAGTATGTGGAAGCAGCATTTCAATGTAGTTGGTCAAGGCAGAGCTAATTTTAATTTCTTTATATGCTGTTGGGTAATGTATAACAATGCGTCGTATTTGCTTAGCTCATCATTGGTTTTGTGTGTAAAATGTTACTCTCCAAAGTAACAAGTAATTATAGCTGTTAAATGAATGTAGTGGAGTAAAAAGTACAATATTTGCCTCTGAAATGTAGTGGAGTACAAGTATAAAGTAGCATAGAATGGAGATACTCAAGTAGCTCAAAATTGTACTTGTAAATATACATAGTTACGTTCCACCACTGGCTGTTGCTATGAATGCATTAATGTTGGTGAGCAAAATACCACTAAACCATGATCTGCGTGTGGTGTACATACACTATAGAACTCACAGGTCAGTGCAGATGAACCAGGCGATCCTCCTCCATAACGTGTCACATGCATTGCTAATTTGGAGTCGAGGACCTTTGCAGCAGGCGACAGCTCACATCTGTGCTCGTCCTTCTTCTCAGCTCCCAGTATCTTGTCACCCCCCTCTCACCCCCTCCTGTCTGGTGTCCACGTAATGCTCGTCCATTTAAGAGCCTGTTGTTCAACCTCCTGCAGCGACTTGGATTGGACAGTGAAATTCCACCAGTGTGTGTGTGGGCCTGGACTTTACAAGGCTGATGTATGCTCACCAGTCAGAATGTTTATAGCCCTAAATAGACCTGAATGTAAAGACAGAGCCATAGCAAGATGAAAACTGGCTGGTCTTCAAACACAGTATGAGCCGTGTGTTGAGTAAAGGGGTTTGACATGGAGCCTGCTGAACTTTGCTGTATTTTCTCTGCTGTGTGTAGTGTCAGAAAAACCTGACTGAAATACTGTAGTGTTGAAGGTCAGGGCAAATGTAACTCAACATTTCAGGTTAAAAACATCTGGAATCCACTTTTAGCTCCAAGTATATTGAGCAGTTTGCTGACGCAGTGAAATTTCAGTATGCAGGTCAGTAGGTCAGACTGTAGGACAGCTGCTTGGACTAATGTGCATGTGCAGTTTGTCCTTTGGCTTATTTAATAAAGTAGATTAAATGAATATTATTCACTTTCTTGCCAAGAGTTAGATGAGAAGATCAAGATCTGTACAGAAAACATGACGCTACAGCCAGCAGCCACTTAGCTTATCTTAGCATAAAGACTGGAAAAAGGCTCTGTCCGAAGGTAAGACACCTCTGCTTGCTAATTAAGGTAGAATTTATTGTCATTCTCTCCATATACAATATTCAGTATACAGGGGAACAAAATGTGTTTCTTCAGTGCTACGGTTTACTCAATAAAAACAAATGCAACAATACATAAAACAAGTGTAAAGTGCAATAAAGTGAAAGAAGTATTAACTTGAGTAAAGTGCAATGAATGAACAATGTTCATCTCATTTGTTTAAAGGAGCTATATGTAAGACGTGGCCACCTGTCGAATTCATACTCCAAACAAACTGGGGGTAGCATGTCACCAGAAAGTTGGGGTGTCCACACCTATCGTAAGAAACAAGGAAATGCACAGTCCCTCCCATAGGTCTTTCTTTCTTTCAACAAATAGCTAATTTAGCAAACATATCAACACTGTCAGTAATTAGCTAGCTTTAGAAGCTATCACTAAATAGCCAACATTAGCTTTAACAGCTGTTTACTTACCAGTCTAGAAGAAACATTGCCAGTTCAGCATCAAACATCAGCTGTTAGAGGTCTGAAGAGGTAAAACTACAGCATGCCACAAGAAATAAGAAAAGTCAGAAAACAAAATCTAAATTGAAGTAGCATGAAAAATATTTTTCTTGTTTTATGTCCTATTAATCATGTTTTGATCCCTCAGACTTATTTTCCTTCCCCAGGTCAGGAATTACTGTTGTATACTTTCAGTCTTAATCAAGCATTTATTTGATCCAGTGGACGTTCATAAACAAGTGATTGAAAAGTACTGGGGCAGTGCTGCAGAGAGAAACATTTCCCCGTGTGGGATTAGGATTAGGGTCATAATCTGTGTCATCCCGAGTGAAACCACCAATGTTTCTCCTCAAATTTTCAGTTAATCTAACAACAGTAACACCTTTTAATTTTTGTTTGTTAAAATGGTGTCATGTCTTAAAATGTCAGTCGGGTGAAAGTTGGACCACATACAGTTTGTTTATGCAAATAAAAACAAGGCCTACATGTAAATGTCACGTGCTTTGTTGGTAAGGTGTGGTCATCTACATCAATTTAAACAACAAAGAAAAGTCCCACTCAAAAAGTAGACAAGTAGTAAATCACCACAGACTTGCTAAAACATTTTTTATCTGGAGTTTTTTTCTCCATAGACACACCGGATGTGTGGATTTTTGTAAACCCATATTTGACTTGTGTATTGATCACCTTATTTGTGAGGGAAAATACAGCTTGATAAAGTTAGCCATAAATGGAATAATGGACACATGACTTCTGAAAAATGTCAGATTAGTAGGACCTTGCCACATTGGAGAACAGACGTACATCCGTACTTGTGTACATGCACGTGACCTGCATTTGTTTGTCTCTTTTTGTACACACATGCATGTTTAAAAGCAAGCTGTTAGATGATGCAATGCCATGCATGTTGCATAAACACCTCTACTTGCACGCATCACACATTTGTCTATGTTCTTCTAATGTTTTACGAGGCCCTGCAGACGTGTGAGTTTCGGCACCGACACTTCCTATCATGCCAACTGTTGTGTAATGCACAATAAAATGCCCATTCACAGCTCCTCCCAAAACAGGATTTTTCTGTTATGTTTCCTTCAGGTTTTACATAAGAACTCTCATGGTTATTAGTCCTCTTCCAGTTTACTGTGGTTATTATCACATCCTGCACTATAGTATGCATGCAGTTTAAGAAACAAAAGGACATTTCTTAAATAAACATAAATGTTCTTATTCTGATGTAGTTTTTCTTACTGTCTGACCTTGTGTAAAAACAATATTTTGGAGAGTTAGGGTTTGCAGGTAGGAAAAACTCAGCAGGGTGCAGATTTAACAATGAACGATGCGTTTATTGGTAGCAACATCGACAATGCAGAAGGCCCATCTATGCACTCAAACATCACCAATCATTCACTAATAATAACAGCAATGGGAGTGTGGAAACTTAATGGAGCACAACGTAGAACACAACAACACCAATAACAATGCAGGAACACAAATAAAACTAGACTCAATCGATTGTCCCAGTGCATGCTGGGAGGCTTCTCCATACAACTGCCCAGTGGGATGCTACTAAATACTTTTTGTTTTATTACACAGCTGCTCAAGATCTCATTGTCTGAGATACCAGTGTGTCTTTTGTATGATTTCACCAAGAACGCAATGACAAGATAACTGTTTTAAAGGGAAATACTGCTCACTCTAAGAGTTCATATGCTTTTATTATCATTCATGACAATCCAAAATAGACATTGATGAATCAAGCTGTCATTTCATACATGCACACAGTACTCTAGTTACTGTGACGTACTAGATCAACACAGTCCATCCACAAACATCACTTAAGCCTTTGTTATGAGCTGCAGGTTTACAGAGTCCTGACCTGTGCTTTGTCTTTGAACACACACACATGCACACACAAACAAAACTTCTCTTCGTATATGTTATCCTTCCAAAACAGGCCACGACGAAAGGTTGATCTCTCAGTAAATAGTGAAGCATTCCAGTGACTGACTGGAGCCGCTGAGGTGTAAGACAGATGATTAATCACCATTTCACCAGCAGAGAAAGAGTGGGTGAGTCCACTGACCAGTTCAAATCAGCTCAAGAAAATCTTTAGATTAGATGCAACTAATCAAACATATTTTCATGAGAATGTTATCAGTGTTGATAGTAGGACAAGAAGTTGTTTCGACATGTTAAATCATCATCCCATAATGGTAAATTCAAGATGACAAAGTAAAAAAATCTGCATTTGTTTTATCGCTTCTGCATTTGTCTTAATTTAAGGAGGATTTCATCAGCATTCCGAATAGACAACAAAAATTGATCATGGTTCTGCTTTTAGCCAAGCCAGAAAGTAAAAAAAAACAAACAGATTTTTCAAATAAATTGACTTTAGCGCTATAATAACATTGATAACTTATATAAAGTTATAACAGAAGAACCACCTTGAATGTGTTTGGGAGGGTCCGAGGGCATGGCAGGTGAACCTACAGTTTACAGGGCCTGAGGGTGATATAAATATATTCAGACCTGTTGTTGCTGTGAGCTGTTGAACTCACTTACATGACATACTTTAAGAGAGATGATACTCTGGTTTAACACTGTTACCATAATCAAAAGGCATGCAGTGGTGTCATCAGTTCAAGGACTATCAGTCCACTATTAGTTTTGCATGTTTTAGACCATGAACATTACTACCATTTTCCAAACCATACCATATATATTTCGTTTTCTTGTCAATATAGGTTTTAGCTATGCTAGCAATGTGGCTCTAGGGATGGCAATGTTCACCACTTTGGTTGGGACTGAAATATCTCAACAACTATTGGATGGATGTCATGAAATTTCGTAAGGACATTCATTGTCCCCAGAGGATGAATCCTACTGCTTTTGCTGATCCCCTGACTTTTCCTCTAACGCCACCATGAGGTTAACTTTTTTTGGTTCTGACTGATATATCTATTGGATGGATTGCCATGACATTTGGTACAGACGTTCATGTTTCCCAAAAGATTATGTGTAATAACTTTAGTAACGACCTTTCCCGTGGCGCCATCATCAGATCAAAATTTTAATATGTCCGATATTTTGGAAATGATGAAATTATTGACCAAATACCTGCAAAATTAATGGCATTCCCATCAATCTTAGCTGTACTTTGTGTTCAGTGATATTTAGCTAATGTTATCATGCTAACACGCTAAACTAAGATGATGAACATGGTAAACATTATACCTGCTAAACATAAGCATGTCAGCATTGTCACTGTGACAATGTTAGCCTGCTGACATTAACATTTAGCTGCCTAAGTACAGCCTCACAGAGCTGCTGGCATGGCTGTAGACTCAAAGTCTTGCTGTGAAACAAAAGCTCTCAGTTATGATTGTAAATATAAAATAAGAAAAGGACTGTCCTCTTGCTTTCCAGGATTATTGACCAAGTTATATCCGAGAACAGAAAAGCAGCATGGTGGTCTACGTGCCAGGATAGTTCTGCTGTTGCAATGGGAACATTTTAGCAACATGATACAGGTGGGTTATTTTGGTGAAGAGAATCAGAGGTCACACAGGTTTACAGCTAAGAAAGGATCATTATGAAAGCTGCTTGTTAGAGAATACAAGAGACAACTAATGCATTTGCATTCACATGTGTGTTTGTGTGCTTATGTGTGGTTGCATGTGCACTAGCTTGTATAATTACACAGTCACAAGGTCCCCTGAAGACACTGAGGAGCTCTTTTTAAGGAGGTGCCCCTTCAAATCCCAACCCCTTCTTTAAACTGTACATGTGGTTGTGTGCTCTTCTGTGCAAGTTTTTTCAGGATATAGCCTGTTCAAACAGGTTTGTACTGAAAGGCTGGAGGTAGTTCCCCAACAGCAGGCCTGCTGTTTCACTCAACAGGAATATAAAGTTCACAACAAAGAAGAAAACACACACATGTAGGCCCACAGAGAAGAGTTTAAAACTATGATGTTGTACAGATATGATAGATTAAGACATTCAAAGATTTCAAGCAGATATGAACCTCAAATGAAAACACATACACATGGCTCAATATACACAGATTGTAAAATAATGTAAAGAGCACACAGAAGCACATGTACAGTCAATACACAAAGGTAAATTAATTTCATGGTACCAATGTGGGGTTTTAGTTTTGATCAAAGCAGAACCCAGTGCCACTGACCGAGTGCTCTAGAGGAGAGCTTGTAGAAAGAAATCATCATCATTCTTATTTTATAAACAACACAGTACTTGTGATGTTGACTTTGACTCTCTCAGAGTTGACTTTCTAAAAACCCCAGAGCAACATACCTTAAAAACACCACACTGAGCATGCTCAGTAACAGCAGAAGATGAAGAATATTAGAGAAAGAGAGAACTTACTGTAATGTGGCACACAATCTACATGCATGTGTGTGTTAATACAGACTTGAGCATACTCTGTGTCATGTAATATGTGTATTTACTGTATCTGCACTTGTGTGCATGAACATGTGAGTATCATATGTGAGCATGTTAGCAAGCTTACATGGGACGTGTACATGACACGCCATGAATCATGTTATACAACAAAGCCAGATGACCCTCGGACATCCAATCACAACCTCGCCTTCCTGCTTTAACTGTTGCTGTCATGATGCCGCACGTACAACTGCTTCCTCTCATCCTTGCCAATCCTCGAGCTTTGACCTTAATATATCAAATAATGGTCAGCTTTTATGACCAACCAGGAGCCACTCTGGTCCTGAACAAAGTTTACGAGCACGTGGTGGCTGTAAATTTTCTGGTGCTGAGTGTCCTGGTGGTTCCAACTGGACACAGTTGCAAAGTTTACGATCAGCATCCATATGAAGCACCACGTGCCTCAGCAGCCTCTGTTGCAAAACTGAGTCTCTCAGATATCCATCCACACCTGTCTTCATATGTTCCCTCCAAAATTAACCTGCTCTGACCTCATCTGTAGAGAACGGGTTGCTGCCAGGGGAAGATTAGATGGAGGGATTCAGGGGGTTGGAGGGATGAGATGAGAGGATTGGAAGGTAATTCAACTCTGCATTCTCTTTACAGCAGTCTTGGGTGTAGAGCTCTGGAACAACTTCTGGTGTAAGTGGATCTTCATCAGGTGCCTGATGAGTTATAGATACAACAGTGACGGAAAAGGAAAGGGGTGCAGATAGAGATAGTAGTTAACAGAGCAGTGAGTGTTTCATTTGGACATGAGCAACATGCGCGGCAGCAACCAAGACATTTGTTTAATGTAAGCCAAGTTTCAACTTTTGAATTTGCTATGTACACTAAATACACACTCTAGCACCCAAGTCCATAAAGATGCAGGTATAAGCAGGCCAACATGCTGACACAGTGACAACACACATTAGTAGTAGTGTAGTGTATTCATTGCCACTGAGCAAGACAATTAATCCATAATTGCTCCCATGGGTCAACTGCATGGCCAATAGTGGAACACTGTGGCTGCCTCCCTGAATACATGGCTGTGAAACCGACAGCTGAGGAAAAAGCAAATGTTTCTTGCATGTTTTTGACAGCTTGTGACATAAATCCACAATGAATGCTACATAACCAGGTAATTACTCATGTAATTAAATATCAGGATGAGAATCTCTCAATTTTTCAATAATCAGTGATTGAGAAGGTAACTTGCAGGAGCCTTAGCCGCAGAGCTATTTCCAGAGAAGGTGCTACTAGTTATATGTGCTAGTGATAAGATTAAAGTGATTTTAGTTAGTTCTAGTTTTGGCCTGAGAAACGTGAATTGGTCCGGTTAGTTTGACTGACTGAAGACACCGATTTTTAAAAAATCAAACAAAACCTTTGTTCCATTTCATAAAGACTGATATTGAAGACTGTGTCATTTGAAGTCAACAGGTACACCATGGAAAAACAGTATACCTGTTTAGGTGAGTGCAAGTAAGTACTGTGTCATGTCACAACTTATCCTGTTTACTGCTGAAAAGTAGGCCACATGGCCCAAAGGCATACCCTTGGAGTGATATATGTCAAGGCCTGACAAAGACATATACCTGGAAAAGGTGATCTATTCCTAACAAGGCACTCCCTTCCTCAGAATGACAAACGTTTGGGTCAGATATCTACTAACTAAGCTTATTCAGAGGACTGCACTGCTGTGGAGAAAGAGGCTTTAAGTGTGTGACCATTTCAAAACAGTTTCTAAATCCTCCCATGACAGAAATAACTCTCAGAGGGCAACAATAATGAGAATAGTCAGAAATTAGAGTTAAAAACTGAGGGACTATTATTCCCAAACCACTGCCTATTCCCAGCTCTGGCTCCTACAGCCGCTGCTATTCTCACAAGCATTCCCCACCAATATAGACAGGAAATCAGCTGCTCACTGCCTCTGCTCCTCTCATACAGCGGCTCAGCAAAAAAATGTGCCCATCAAAACCATGTGGGGTGTTGAAACAACATTCTCAGGCTGTGGATTTTCAAAAAGAGTGGTCATTGAGTGATTTCAAAAAGGGATAAATTAATGCAGAACATACTGAGACATCTTTTTTTTGTCAAAATAAGTAGACTCATGTTTCAATACAGTGGGATAGTTTTTCTACCACTAGACCGCGTCTTGAAGGTAACTATTTTACTCACAACAGCTGAAAGTGATTTATGTGAATTCTTCAAATAAACTGAATTACACTGGAAACTACTGAAACTGCCGTACCCAATCAACAAGTCTGTTCATTTATTGTAAGAAAATGTACTTTGTACATTTCCAGACTGGATTCAAGACAAAAAGAGTTGCTAAGATGCTCGCTTTTTAATACCGGAAATTGACGTTAATGATAAAACCATAATCGTTTTATTTATTGTGTCAAATTATTTATTTTCTTAGTTTTTATGTAGTAGGCTACTTCTTCCCATTTTTTATCCCTGGCTGAAGGATGGCGTCCAACAGTCAAAACACTCAACTCAACATCTGCCCTGAAATGAAATTTGGTGTGGATATATATAGCCTAGATTCTTGCATCATATTTTTTCATGACAGTGCAGGCAATAACTTGCATAATAGTGCCCAATAGTTGTGGTTTACCAAGTCACTGCTTCCTCCTCCACTGATTTCCACTTAAGTTTTGCAGCAGGTTCTGCAAATGATTCCCTCCATGTGTTTCCTAGTGGCACATGAAAAGATGAACAGATGGCAGTTTTAGGTTGTGTGACAGAGCAGGAATGTTTGTAAGATTTGAAATAAAACACCCTGTTAATAAGGTTTAAACAAGACTAAGAGCTTTCAGCTAAATGCTAACGTCAGCATGCTCACAATGACAATGCTTACAATGTTTATGTTCATATTCACTGTTTTAGTTTGTTACTAACATTTGCTTATTAGCACACACAGCAGAGGCTGACAGGAACATCATTAATTTAGTCACACTGCTAGCGTTGCTACATGAAATACACTAGAACCAGTGGGGAAAAGTAAAAAAAAAAAAAGTGAAAGTGTGTTTAAATCTATACAATATGTTAAACTTGTCTCAAAGTTTTTAAATTGTACTTTTGTTGATATCTGTGTACAGTATTTAATAATCTAGCTAAGAGACAAGTAGTCAAAGTGTAAAATCCACATATTAAAAAATAATTTCACATTTTTGTCTGATATATACTGTCACACACTTTCCTTCTTCTGTTTGCTCTGAATGGATGACATCAGCTAGCAACAGTTATAAAGCAAAATGATCACAAACCCTGTGGGGAAAAACCTTTGCGCCCATAAATAGAGAAACAAACAGCCTTCGAGTCCAGAGATAAGCCGCTTTTCAGTAAATCCTAATGAAAGGGGAGCCAGAGGGAGATAGAAAAATAATCAGAGTGACATTAGGAGGCAGAACATGGCGTCCTACATCACTGACCTGGCAGGTTAAAGAGCTGAGATATTAACAAGCTGTAGCAAACTTATAAACTACAGCTTTACAATTGACAGGCTAACTTATATAGCACTTTGCAGTTTACTTGTTTGGTTTTTTTTTGAGCATGGCAGGCTTCCTATGGCCCATAAGAGCGATTCAAAAACGAGACAAATTCAATGATCACTGAAAAATAGACTTTTAGTTATTAGAAGGGCTTTTTATTAGTAAAAGTCTATTTTTTTAAAGATTGGAGGCTTTGATGTGGCAGCAGATAAAAGCGGATGCTGCTGATTATGCTGCAGAGCGTGGGTGTCTGGGATCTGAGAGACATTGTGTTCTCTGCAGTCTGCACGTTGGTCGCCAGTCACAACAACAGCTCCCTGGGCAGAGGCCACCCCAGAGCGAACCTCCATCCAGCACATGCTCCAGCCCCGCACGTGCACGCTGTCGTCTCCTCGGCCTGACTCTGCCAGGGATGCTGAGATGTGACCTTATGCAGTCTGTGCACATAAACAGGACTGTGATCTGCATGTGCTTGTACATTTCATGTGTTTAAAACATTTCTGGGGGGGATGCCTCATGAAGCTCTAACACTTCATCCCCCATGAAAAGGGTTACATACAGTACTTCTTGACAGAAAATAAAGCTACTTCAATCTGTGGTACAACCTGTGGTAAAGTGCCAGTACGCTTCTAATGGACTTTTTGGTTCAATCAGTTCAAATATCCAAAACAATATTTCGCCATTATTATACAGCCTGTCAAGACTAAGGTCATATTTAACATACATGATGATACATACAGGAGCAACAAACTCTCCCACTGTCATAAAGATTTATCATGCACACACAAGTTGAGCATATTTCTTATAATTGCTCTTCTGAGAGATTGTGAACTCAGTGATTGGAAAATGAAAGGTGATAGTCAACTGAGAATGAGCTTCACAGTCCTGTTTGTGTCTCTTGTTCACACCTGCAGCTCCAAATTCCACCTATTCCTGAATAATTGTTTTTTTACAAAAAGCATTTACAAAAGCCATCTTATCTACAGAACTTCACTTTTTTTTTGTCTGTTATGGCCACCTCTCTCTGAGTGGCATCTCATGCCCCTTTGTGAGAACTGGTTAGATGTTAAAACAAAATAAAAAAAGGGAATGGAGCTGTCCCAAATAATGATCCTCCCACCCACATTCCCCACTAATGACCTTATCGCCATCCTTTTGTCTCTGTGGCTCAGAACCAGGCCGATTTTGGTGACGCATCACCAGTTAGCCAATGGGCGCCCTTCGTTAAGGGTTATGTCCTGGGCCTAGCATCACTGAGACGGCAAAGTGAGATTTTTGCCCAGTGATGTGCGAGGAGGACGGGATGGGGAGGGATGATGGGGGAGGAGCTTGTGGCGTGGGCAGAGGGGCACGTGGCGCCCAACGAGGTCTCAGCCTGTCACAGGGCATCACATCAGACAGTGAGCAGGCATGCGCACTTTCTAAACTCCACGCCCTGCAAGAGAAAGGGAGAACGTGCAGAAAAACAGTCACCAATCTGCCTCAAACCTGTCTGTAGCAGGGGAAGATGGGAATTAAGTGTGCAAACATCAGGAAATCCGTTTTGTCTGGCCAACATGTGAAGTACTATCACACTTACTCATGCACCCCATGTTACAGAGGAAATATAAATCTATAAAAACATGAAGAATGCTCAATGAATATTCTGTGAGGTGATGAAAATGGCTGCCACTTAAAATCAACTCATAATGTGGACGACCAATCTTGCCAGAACTACATATTTATTCCTTAATTTGCCATCCAGAGACATTACATTAGGGCACATTCACAAGCTATCTCTTCGAATATACCATTTGCTAGAATTTTAGAACTTCCTCATCTCGTTACTTGCTTAAAAAGGTATTTTATGTGGAACGGTTATCCAAGCACCAGTAAAAAAAAGACAACATGCTTGCAGAAAATGCTTGACATTCAAGGTCTACTTGGAACTAAAAGACATGTACGCTCAAATTCCTTTATTGCTTGGGTTTCCTACTTGACACTCAAGCAGAGCCACACCTACATTTTTGTAAATTCACTATAAATTTGGGCTTGCATGTGCCAAGCAGATGAATTAAAAAAAAAATAAATAAAAAAAAAACACTACCTCACTTAAAAAGAGCCATAACGTGCATCAGCCTGACCACTTCCTGTTGCGTGCAGATGAGACAGATTCTCTGATACAGGAAATACTGTAGCTCTGCAGCTTTCAGTGCCAACTAAGGAACTGTTCACACTCAACTCAGCAATGGTTTTAATTTGTGGAGGAACTGAGTTTGATTACTCAGAGTTAACATTCAATATTTTAAATAATATCACCCACTGTACATCTTATTCAAAATATTCACAGCTTTATTAAATCATTACAAAATAAAGTAATACATTCATTCATCAGTAAAAACAAGACAGACTCATGAATTTTGCTTTGATTGCACACCATGCAATGTTCAGTAAAGTTAATGCAAACATTTAACATGTAGTAGATACTGCAAGAAGGTGCTCATCAAGGAAGTCACAAATCTTATTAACAGGACGTCAATTTATGTTAACAGCGTGAAATCACAAAAAACACCATTTAAAAAAAAGGAAGAAAAAAAAAAAAAAAAAAAAAAAAAAAAAAAGGTAGTGAGTAGTTTTAAGTCCCTTTGCAGATCTACTGTAGTATTTAAAAACATTTCTGCACTTTTGTGCAAATCTTCACTGAATCGCTGCCACCTGACAGATACATTTCACAAGTGTATATATTTAATATTGACAGTTTGTGAATACAGCTCCCAATCTGTTCACAAGGCTCTGCAAGGTTCTCTCATGAAGGGGAAAAAAAAAAAAAAAAAAAGCTACAGAAAACAGTTGAGCTAACTTTTCATCCCCTTTAACCATGTTTTGGGCCTGTTATCACTTTGTTACAAGGTACATCTCAATTGCAGTCAGCCTTCCCTTAAAAAAAAAAAAGGCATTACTGTTTGTTATTTAACCCTCTTTGGCCACTTGCAAAAGTCACAGTCCCCCCATTGCTCAGCAGTATTGACGGCATCTTGCAAGCATGTACCTTTGTAATGACTAATGGTAAGACCCAGTTGGCAGTCGGTTTTAATCAATCACCCACCCAAATCAGTCCTATCCATGACCCCAAGTGAGCCAACCAAACAAACCCCTCAAGGTCCCGACAACAGAAAGTCTAGAAAACACGCGCAGCAGCCCTGAAATCTCTGCACATGGAAATTCAGTGTTTAAGTGTGACTATAACTGTGAGGTGAGAAAAGTACGGTCCTGAAGACACTGCTGTGTCTCTGCTTCTGCCTCCTTGCTCCACCCACTTTACTTCTCATTGGTTCATCCATTATCTCCACAATCAGAATGGTCAAGTCTCTTCAGGGCGCAGGCTGGGCCTGGACCTTCTCCGTCATCTGTTTGGCACTGTAGTAGGACAAACTCAGGCCCATGATGGCCAGCATCATGGCTATCTGGTTGACAGCACGGTCTTGTGGCTGCGTCTGCACCTCACCGGCAACTTGCCTCTGCAGAAATAAAAACAAACCGGACAAAGGTCAGTTGTCAGTCAACAATGGAAACAATGAGCCTTCGCCACCTGCAACATTGGTTCCACAGCCCTCTGCCATGTGACCAAACCTTTGGCAAGAAAAGTTATTAAACATTTAAGAGGGGAAGAGATTTTAACAAAAGGGGAACACAATGTTCTGTGCACAAAGAGAATAAGGTGCACTCAGAATCAAACAGCTCGTATTTTATAGAATGACTGTACATTAGATCATGCCTACTGTATGTGGTTTCCAAATGTACAGCTCCTCCTTACACTTATGAACCCTGTGGGGCCTGGAGCAGTGAGGTAGAAAAGTCAGCATTTTAAAAACATTAGGCATCTGAGACAGCTGCCCACACTCCACATCCTTTCATTTAAAAAGAACATATACATACAGACTATGTCAGCTAACACATGACTTCTGGTGATGTTTTCAGAGCCAATGGTAGGTTTGTCGACCATTAAGGTATCCATTAAGGTATTTTTTGAATATTTTATGACTGGGATGATATTTTATAGATAACATAATAATAATAAATAATAATAGTTTTTTTTTTTTTTTTTTTTTTTTACAATCCACAAAATTTTTTTAGCCAACATTCATCTCATTCCTAAGTTGTTAAACTAAACTGATTTTTTCAGGAGTTACTACTGTAGAGCACAATGTGAAACATAGATGTATAATAATAAAGTCCAACCGCATGTTGAAATCCTTGTCAATTCAAACCGACCCATCTGTCCTTGCGGGCAAAATTTTAATCCACTGAAAAGTAGCCCTTGGTTGTAGAAGCCTTACGATAACTACTCAGCATTAAGAAAGAAAAATTTACTGTCGCGCCAACATCTTATGCAACGCCAGTCACTTTTCTCCGCCAGTTAAGCTTTTGAGTCAGTGTAAACCATATAGGGGACAGTCTTTGTTTCCAAATTAGTGTAAATATGCGAACAAAGACTTTACACAATAGTCAAGACATATGGTGGGTCACTACTAATGAGTGGTGACAGTGGGAGGAACAAAAGAAACAGAGAGGAAATTATATCACCATGACTAGTGTCACCCCTAATTATATTGGTGATGAAAGCGGATTGTGGGTCACAGAACAGCTCTGGGCCCCTTGTCTCAAAGCAGTTCAGATTAGAACCAGTGTTAATGCCAAATAAGCACAAGGATAAAGACAAACTGATGGACAAGTTGACAGCATATACTAAATATAAACTTTTATTAATCGCTGAGTTAAGTGTTCATTCGTAAACTGTGGAGGAAGCTGCATGTACCTGGAGGAGGCGGAAGTATCCGGGTGTCAGCCTGCCCAGTCTGATGATCATGTCTATTGATGTGAGGTGGGTCGAAACAGTGGAAGAGCTCGGGGGGGCTCTGAGGACCTGCAAAGAAAAATGGGAGAATTTGCTAAGTAACTGCACAGCAATCTGACAGAAAAATTCTAACCAAGGATAAAGTTACCAACATATAAATACAGTTGGATAAGTGGCCGTGAATTCGTCTCCAAAACATGAAAAATATAAGAAAAAGTAAATCTAGTATTTCTAGTGATGTTTTGAGGGAGACAAATCCAGGCATTACTCAGCTTTTATACAATAATCAGATACAAATCGACTTTCCCTGTCGAACTTTCAAATGAGTTTTGTTTTTGTTGTTTTTTTAGAAGTATTGCTGCCAAGAGGAAGAGAAAATTGCTGTTGGCTTGCTAATAAACCAAAACCATCTGATCCATGCACAAGGAAGGAACATCTCTCCCCTGCAGGCAGCCATGGAACAAAACTTCACTATGTGCAGGAACGCCTTGCAGAGAAACCCAACGTATAGGTGCCTCTATCATCTGGAATTTTTGACCAACTTGGCACCATTTCTTCCCAGAATACCCCTAAACCCCTCTATTATTAAATCATCATGTTTGAACCAAATGCCTGGACCAAAGCAACTGAGCCTCTATTCATGCTGCGTCAGTAAACTGACGCAGCATGAATAGAGGTTCAGTCCCACACGGAATTGATTAAGAAAGTGGTGTTTTACATAATTGTTGAACACTAATTTTTGAGAGAGAACACCAAAGAAAAGCATATGGGGGGGGGGATGGATGTCCGTCCAGCCATGAATTAAGAGCAAAAAGTACCAGACAAAAGGAAGCTTTATTCAAACTGGATCATCTTTACTGGTGCAAGGATGGGAAAAGGTCATCTCGAAAGGAATCCCAGAGAGACAAGATGAAGCAGAAGAGGTTGTGCATCACAAGACACATACCTCAAGGTGTTAGCTTCATAAACAACCAGGGAAGTCACTTTCAGCTGGGACTGACCACTGCATTTGTGATCAAGGTTCCAGGGAACGTGAGGAGGATTGTGGAGCAGGTAAAAACATATGTGAAACATTAATGTGCCAACCTGGTTGGAGTTCCACCCCTTACGAGAAAAAGAAATATAATCCAAGCTTTCAAAAAGGCGTTCCTTGTGTGAAGAGTCGGTCTTATTTTCGTGAAAACCAAAAGCTTGTGATTCTTCACCTTCCAGAGGCCCTCTGATGGCAAAAGAAAAAGCCCGATACTGGCCAGTGGGACCATCTACTTCCCAGCCACGCTGAAAATCCTAACAGATGCCAAAACAGTGATGAACTTGAACAACTGAGAGCGCTTCTGTGTTGTGCTCCGCCTTTTTATAAAGCCCCGCTCTCATCCAACCAGATCTGCAGGCTTGCCTACAACACACACCCACTCTCAAAACACATACACAGCGCTGTCAAAATGCATTACTCTCAGTGGGTCACTTTCCCCAAAACACACCCCTTCCCACCTCCTTCCAAAAAACAACAAAAACCCTTGTGAACTGTCGGATATGATTTTCAGTTCAAGGTAAATAGGAATAATACACACAAAAATGGAAAAAAAATAAAAAAACAATACAGCGTGACACTGAGTTCTTAAAGCACCATGCATGTCAAAGTGTAGGGTTACATAACCAGCCTGATGTGTCCATTTAATCTAAAACTGGAGCAGAAATTAAATGTCACAGACCTCAGGATTGTCCATCAAGAACCTGACAAACCTCCAGATTAGAAATATGGGGCAGTAAGTTTGTCTTTTATAAACAAACAGTTATTTGTTTTAGCTGTGCATTTTAATTCCTTGAGTGGTTGTCTGTGTTATATAATACGTTTCCATTTCACTGAACAAATAGTTGCCGTTGCTCTCTAAGCCAATGTTTATATCATGCAATTTGAATTTTCTGACTAACATCCACTGGGCCTGAAGTTTCAGAGTTCTTTCTTGAGTACGGCAACTGAAATACAAACAAACAAAGAGATATCAGGATATTTGGGCTTCTTACAGTGAAGAGCTTGGTATACATAAGCAGATACAAGTCGCACCTTGAAGAAACACTACAAGAATTTGGCTCTAAATTGGCATCTGCGTCACACCAACAAGGAGTTATCTAGGGCCACTAATTTCATTGTTAAAAAAAAAAAAAAAAAAAAGTAAAAAAAAGTCATTAACAACAAGGTAAGCCCATTAGTTGGAAGTCTTTATAGCACTATGATTAAGTCAAAGCTTGGTTTATGACTACAAGCAAGTCTACAGCGGACACAATGATCTGATCTAAGTAGCTTTATACTACATGAAGACAATGTGTCAAAGATGTTTGTGAAGGAGAAAGAGAAAAAAAAAAAAAAAGGAAAAAAAAGGAGAGAGAGAGAGAGATTACCTGAGGCTCTTTTCAAACACATTTCCGAGTCATCAATTGGCAGTTTTTCCAACAGGTTAGATACCTGCAATGTGCCACACTGCCAGCAACCTTGATTAGAACCAGTGACGTGGGCTCGTCGCCAACCAAGCTGCCATATGACAGGGACAGCTCAGGGAAGGGTGTTGCCTGCATGACAATTAACCTGCTGTGAACTTTTTGTTCACTCGTCATGAGGACTCAGCCTGTGAACAGTTGTATAATGTCCTCCGTAGCTCTAAATGTTGTTTTACAACAGTTTGATAAATAACCCTGAGGCTTGAGACTTCAAATTTTTAAACAGACATCCTGGTTTACAAACTGGAGGTGTGGGGTTTGAAAGAAGAAATGGGCATTTACCAGGCATGGTGGATCTAATAAAAGATGCTACTGGAGGTGCATTATGGGAGTTGTAAGACCCCACGTTATTGGAGCTTGACCCATACAAGAGACTAAAAGTCACGATATTGCAGCCTCTGCTGCTTGAAGTCTTCAACATCGACGTTTGCGTTCTGGCAAAACTACTTCCTATTTATCTCAAATGAAAACGCTTCTTAATTTTCAGTCATACAAAACTGATTTGAATTTGATTAGTTGAAAAGAAAATGCAGTAATGAAGATGTATTGCCTTTCCATAAGGAGAGGCTGTGAAAAACACAAAAAGGGTTGGGTTGAATCTATTTAGTTCATCTCTCCCAGACATTGTTAATAAGAAAAAGGAAAAAGACAGTATGCAGTATGTCAATCAGCATTAGAGTCACAAGTGCACCGGGCCCCTAAACATTTATTTGGTACACTGTGTACTTAACTCCAAACAGCCAATGAAATATCATCAACACTCCTTTCCTCCTCTCTTGGTCCCGCCTTCTCATGTCACTTTTTACTACCGTCTGCAGCCAATCTGTCTACAGCAGGGGGATCTCCAGTGGACAACAGCCGTGTGAAAGACAGTGGGATCAGTAGCTGCAGCAGAGCTATCGACAAAGTAAAAATCTCCAGCAAGACAACAGCAGCGCATCAATCGGACCATCTAGTCGTGCAATAGCTCCACTCCACATCCTCCACTATTGCATGTATGTAACTGTTGCCATGGTTTCTTTCTCTGTGTCACCAGGGTGGTTTAGCTTTTGTGATGTGATGCTGTAACTGGCAACTATTGAAGAGAAGCCTATTCATGCCTTTGAATTTTGAATGAATGAATGAATGAATGAATGAATGAATGAATATTAAAACTTCAAAACCAAAGTCCATCATTGCAGAAACATAGTGTGGCTAAACACTAGTCACACCCACAAAAAACAAACACTGAATACGTCAAGATCTGAAGACACTAAAAAGTCATGCTGAACTCCATAGAAACAAAATTATTTTCATTATCGTCTAATCTGGCGATTATTTTAACAATTAATCGTTTAGTCTATAATATGCCAGAAAATGCCGAAAAACAGCCGTCACATGTTCCCAGAGCGACATTTTCTTATTGCTTGTGTTTGTTTGAAAAAGAAAAAAATAATAATTACCTACACAAATAAAATTGATCATCAATATAGTGGATTTGATTAATTTTCTTTTGATCAACTAATCCATCAATTGACTAATCATTTCAGCTCTAAAATTAATGCGCAAGACATGTTTCCATTATGTTGCAGCCATGTAAAAAGGCAGCTTGGGTTTGAATATCACTCATTACAAGCTTCAGTGTGTGGCTGGAACAAGCAGATGAGGTATTTGGTGTAAAATGAGAGCAAACCCCCCACCCCCAAAAACAAACAAACACTTTTTACCAGCTAGTTAAGGGACAATTCAAGGGAATGTCAGGGTTCCTACAAATACACAGAGGCAACAAAATGGGATGTCCATTTAAAATACCACATTAAAGATTACTTTTTCAATTAACGTACATATAACCAGTTAAGAGGTCATGACTCTTCAGTTTAAAGTAGTTGTGTGTGTTTGTTATTGTGTGTGTGTGTGTGAAATTTTGTCCCCCCCACATTAGTGGCAGACGTACTCAAGGCGTACGTGACAATTAAACACAAGACATGGCCTCCATTTTGGGCCCCAACTGTGAAGGAGCCAACCTGACTGACACGCAAACAAAGAAAAAGTTGAGTTTGGGAGTGTAACAGATAGATGCTAGTCGGTTAAATGAGATAGATCCCAATCTTGTTAATTAGCATTAAGAAACTGTTTGCCCACCCACTGTTAAAAGCCACCCACTAAGGTGACACGGGTGTAAATCTAAATCCAGGAGGGAAAGAGACCCAAAAATCCAGACTTTGGTCAACTGTCATCTGCACATCACAGGCTGGATTAAACAGTACTGGTATAAAGCAGTAACTTTCTGTGTCATTTGAAATGCCGTCATGCTAATTCAAGAGGAGTCAAATATCAAAATCTTCATCCACACCAATAAATAAATAAAATAAATAAAATCTAAATTGAATCTACATTCAACAGCATCTTTTCACCCCCAGGCTCAAACTGGCTGCACTTCCAAGAAAAGTGTTTTCCAGTCTCTATACTGCCAGGGTACAAAATGTACAGAAGACAATGTCATGTCCAATTATTCAGTTTGTCCATGACAAATCTTTTAGACGCGCTCCTTCGTTTTAAGTATGCTTTGCATTTATAAAAATTCTTATTTCGTTTTTAAAACCTATGCAACGCGAAAAATACCTGTCCCGCAATCAACGACCTAAACCAGGTGAACACAAACATTTTTGATTGTTTAAAAAAAATTAAAAATAAAAATCAGCTTTTAACAAAATCCTGCATTTGTGAACCTTAGGTCAAACTCCACATGTATTTCATTCAGGTTTTACGTGAGAAAGAAAAGCTAACAAACAAGCCACACCTATAGTTTACCAAACCAGCTGAGAAACTGAGTACTTACCTGCAGCTGCACCGGGGGGTTTTGGGACAGTTTGGGGAGAACTGGGGACGGCCAGCCTCTCTCCTAACGAAAAGTACACGGTGTCCACGATCTTTATAGGAAGCCGTGACATGTTCTATATGGACGGGGGGCGGGGCGCCAGTCCTGCAGCACACGCAAGGCATGCCAGCGTGCAAGTGAAATACAAAGCCCCCTACAACTGGGAGGAATGAGAGTACCAACACATACTGTAGATAGGCTACCCCTACATGTCATGTGTACACTGTGGTAACATGGCCTAAATACAATGGCACAAATGACAATAAAACATTAAAAAACACATGAATTAAAAACAGTCAGTTGTGGAAAACTTGGTTGCTCTTTGGAAAAAAATGTGGTTATGATGTCTTTGCCATTGTTTGGCTACTCATGAAATGCTATTGGACTAAAAAATGCATTGTGCACACTCTAGGAAAGTGATTCAGGTTGGTTATAAAATGCAGATGTACAGAAGTGTTTGTTGTTGGAAAATTTCATAAATCCATAATATATTTGCTTCAGTTGAGATTGAACGTTCATTCTTGATTTTTGTCGCTGACAAAAACAATCATTAAAAAAAAGGTCAGTTCTGGAGATGCTGCTCAGCAGATGGAGTTGCCTAGTTGTCAAAATCATGTGAATGTTAAATTTTCTCTGAGCTATTTAAGGACTTCTTGTCCATGTTGGTTTGAAAACAATTTCTTTCAATCTCAATTTTCAAGCCAATATGGACGAGAAGTCCTTAAAGTGATCAGAAAAAAAGGAAATGATGTGTTTACAATCTCTATAATTTTGTCATCCTGATTGTCCATAATCTTATCATGTTGATCTATTGCATAGATGTTGCTCTTCCTTCCATTTTTTCCTTGTTAAAAAGGTTTTTTGGGGGAGTTTTGCCTTGTCGAAGGTCTGAGAATAGAGGGTGTCGTATGCTGTACAGAATGTAAAAGCCCCTTGAGGCAAATTTGTGATATTGGGCTATAAAAATAAAACTGACTTGAATTGAAATTTCCAAATATATCTGAAAGGTTAGGACTGGCAGTTCATTCTTGACCTTGAAAATAGCAGCTGACAAAAACAATCTCACTACAAGGTCCACTCAGCACCTGTTCTGGAGCTTTTGATCATATCACATAATCTTCATCCTTGATGGAGTTAGCCAGTTGTCATGGAAATATAGATGCTCAAACTTCCATTTTTTTCTGAGCACCTTAAGGACTTCTCGTTCATGATGGCTCAAAATATAAAAATATTAGCTTAATGCTGGCTTAAATAAAAATTAAAAACCACTTAAAAACCACTTAATCAATCCTCTACAGATGGGTGATTAAATCAAAAACAGATAGACAAACGTTGGGGTGGCTGTGGCTCAGCATTTAGAGGGGCTTGTCCACGGCACCTCCTGTCCACGTGTGTTGTAGCACTAACCTACCTAAACTTAAATGAAGTTCAAATCAGCTCGGTGAGCCCCATGTTTGTTTAATTTTAGTCATCTAGGTATAGTGTTGAAATAAAAGGTTTATTGGGACTATGAATAAGAAACCAGCATCACTTTTACCAGAAGCAGATAGAATTTTTGAACCAGACAGGAAAAAATGTAAATGCCACAGACATATTGTCAAGGTGACTATGGATACACCCTCCACCCTTTTGGTTGGGGTCAGAAGACTCATATGCATTCCTAACCTGAGAGAGAAAGGATTGTGTCCTTCACACTGGAGCTACACATACTGCACAGTAAACACTGTTTAAATCAGTTAACTGTTGGGTCACTCCACATGTGGTAAATCCAGGGGGAAAGGTGATAGTAGGAGGACTTCTCGTCCGTGTTGGCTCTCTTTTAATCTCAAACTTTTGAGGAAGATTGTGTGATAGGAACAAAAGCTCCAGAACAATTACTGAGTGCACCCTGTGGTGAGATTGTTTCTGTCCACTATATCTAAATCAATTTGACGTATACCTTTAAAATTGTGCAGCATGGACGAATACATGGACGTATATTTCTTTGTGTCGTTGTCGCCAGTTCAATATCAATCTAATGCATGAATGTAGTCTTGGGTCTATGGGATTTTGGTCCTGAAGTTTTCAACATACAGTATGAATTGACCTGTATGTCTTTGCTGTGTTGCGTTGCTAGTGTGTGTGTGTGTGTGTGTGTGTGTGTGTGTGTGTGTGTGTGCCCCCAGCTTTACCACATGTGGAGTAACGTAACAGTTAACTGATTTAAAGTATGTGTTCACTCTGCGGTATGTGTTGGGCTTCATACTCGCCTAGTTTAGGAATGCACATGAACCCACTGACCCCAACCAACAGGATGGAGGGTGTTCCTACGGTCACCTTGACAGATAATTTATCCATGGCATTTATGTTTTCCTGTTTGGCTCAAATAAGTGATACCACAACCACAGTCCCAATAAACCTGATATTTCAACAATGTACTTAAATAACACAGAGTAAACAAAAATGAAGCTCACCAAGCTGATCCACAGTGGGGAACTTTAATTTAAAAAGTGTTAAGTTTAGATGCGTTAGTGCTGTCTGACATCTTGTCAGTCTGTGTTTTGATCTTATTATCTGTATTTGGAGGATTATTGTGACATTTTCAAGTAGATATTTAACTGCTGGTCAAGAATGAACTTTGAATCTTTTTTCCTCTTGATAGAACTTGAATAAGTCATAAATGTCCTTGCTTCCTGACACATGATGCTGATGCTCTACTTTACAAACTGTCTGCGATCGTGATATGTAGCCTATAATGTCGTCACAATAAAAATCCTGATGGGAAACATTACAGGGATAACAAATAGGTAATGGAAAAATATATTAAAGTGCAGCAATCTACATCTACATTTCTCTGACAACTGAACAGAAATGAAAAAGAGGGGGATTAAATGCCAGATTAAAATATATATGACAAGGAAATTATATCTACAACCAAATTGTGGTAGAGACTTTTTGTTCAATTTCCCATATGTCTCAGACAATACTGACCTTTTTGGCTGGTTACATATTTTTCAAATAATCTTCAATCTTCAAATAATCATATTTACTCAGATAGTTTGCAATGGAACGTTAATACACAGAATAAGCAATAACAGCATTTCTTGCATTGTACTTCGAACTGTACCTACCAATACCTCATTGTGTATTGATTTTTGAAAGAAAAAAAAAGAGTTACATTTGACCCATATTTGAACATTATTGTCACTGCTGAATCTTAGTGGGATCTCACAGGATGTTAAATACACCAATAAACTATAAAAACAGCAGCGTCATCAGTGATGTGAGCAAACACTAGTTTCAAAACAAAGCGCGTCATATTTGACCGAGTTTCACAGGCTGTACAAGTTAAAGGAGAGGGAGACCCCCGCTGGAATAAAGACGAGTACCCCGCACCTGTCTGCAGTGATGTGGCACTGCCCTCTACTGGTACTACTGAGCAAAGACACTGAGGGTTTTCCAGAGCTGGAAAGTCAACAAAGCACTTTTAACTCAAGTAATGAATTATTATTGAGATATTTACACCTTAATTTTTATTACTTTATTTCAATTTTGTACAACTTTATAAATCCACTTCACTGTTTCAAGGGAAACTTTGTACTTCAGCGTCACCTGATGGCACATTCAGAGTATACACACATATTTTGTATTTTAACTGCAAGTCTAATTTATTATTATTATTATTGTATTTTACTCATCTGTATATATTTTAATAATCACAATCCTTCTGTTTATGTATGTTTTTATGTTACACATGCTTTAGCAATGTTAACATCTGTTTCCAATGCCAGTAAAGCCCAATTAAACTGAATTGTATAAACTGACAAGCGAAGTTCATAAAATGTGATATTAACTACCCAACAGTACCTGAACAAACTAAGATATGACAATCTTTGATGCATGAGTAAATTAAAGACAAGTAAAAATAACAATTCTTCAACATAAATAGTCAGTTGCATAATTCCCACTACTGTAGTTTTACCAAAGTGATGTTTCAAACACAGGACCCTTTTAGTGTTTTACATTGCAGTTGTGCTTTTAGTCAACCAGCCTACACACTCAAATTCATTTATAGGCCCACTTATGACAAAAAATGTTGTCAAAACATTATCAAGAAATCAGCAGGTTGTAAATAAAAGCTGAGCCTAGATCCACCAACTATAAGGAGAAATGATCTTGAAATGGATGTCCTGCCAAGATGGAGGAGCCTGCAGTTGGTTTCGGGATAACAGTTGTTAGCCAAGATCACTGTCTATAAAACAAGGCTGCTTCCATTTTTCCTATTTCTCTGATGAGGTTTTTCACATCACAACAAAGAAACACCAAGAAGACATTTTGAAAATTTTTAATCAAGAACATTTAGATCAACCACTGAAGTCAGAAAAGCTTCCTTTTCCCCTAACAGAAACATAACTTAACATAACTTTTCATAAGATGACCAGGTTCACATCATATGTGTTTTTGGGATGTATCAAACTTTTGACCTAATAATAGTATTTTTCTGTGGCATTTTCAATAACTAGATCTCATGTCAACATACAGTGTTTCAAAGCATTTGGTAAGCATTTTTTTTTTTATTAGTTCAACATGAAAATACAAGGAGCAAAATTCCTATTCTCTCTAAAAATTTAACAATATGCTTTAGCTGCCTTATAATGTTTAAAATTAGATTTAAAATCCAACTTGTTGGAAAATATCTATTACTCAGCAGTTAAAAAAAAAAAAAAAAAAAAAAAAAAGAATTAGACAAACTAAAAATGCCACTTCTACAAGATATGGACGGTACTCATTTTTAAATGGATATGAATATGACAACAAAGTTTTGTTACATCAAGTGCAAGCCCAAAAACAAACCTATAAATGACATTTGTAATATAAAACTTGGTAAAAAATACTTATTTAAAACTGTACAATCACCAAGTACACAGAGTGAGCACATCAACCATTATTCATTTGGCTTCAGCGGCTTCGGCCTTTGGCTCCTGGGGACAGAAAATAAGAAAGCAGCACGTCATATACATTGCTTATTTTGGCAGTATGATAGTACATTCCCCTCTACTGTGATCATCATCATGTTATGATTTCATCTTAATATATTGCATGGTGCTTGCAAGTTTCATCAAGTCAGATACAGCCACAGGACAGGACTGCATTTAATAACAGATAATAAGTGCACCAACAAACAACAAATTCAGACTTCTAAAACTTTTTTCAAGATGTATAAATGGTATTAATCCAAATCGGTTTAATTGGACTTGAATGTTTAGACATTTACAGAACTTGCAGACACCCAGTGTTGATTTTCATGAGCTTTCATTTGATTGAGTGTTTTTTTTAGTTTATAATTCTAGGTTTTGCTCACAAGACCATACATTTTTCTAATCAGGGTTATATATATATATATATATTGTTTACACTTTAGTGCTCTCAAATTGACAATTAAAAACACCTGATTTGGTAATTTGAGTTCTCGAATTAATGTTAAGTTACTGTAACAAAAGGAATTAAAGTTACATGTTTCATGGCACGCTAGCAGCTGTGTTTTGGTATCGAGGAGCCTACAAATACTGAATTAATTCCTTCAGTATTAATCTTGTTAGCTTATCACATTCATAACACTTGTTCTCGTCTCCTCGACACTCTTAAGATAGGTAACATAAATGTTTTGCTAATTTGACCACGTGAATTATTTATTAGTTAAACAGCACAAATTACCTGCAAAAAATAAGAAAAATTATGTTGTGTAAGATGTGTAGCAGAAGCTCTTTCCCATAAAAGAAACAAACCTCAGCCTTGTTGTTCCCATTTTCAGCTTGTTTGGTCTTCTTTGCTTTGGGTGCCTTCTACAAACAACATGACACTTGATTAATAACAGATAAGAGCTCTCCAGCTAGTTTACAATTATCACATGCTTCAGAATAATGAACAAAATCAAGTGTACCAAAACATCTAAATTGTTTTTTTAAAAAAAAAGTCTTTTCCCCATTTGCCCTGGAACTAGGGCAAGCTTAATTTGGCCAAGAATTTGTTTCACATGTGACATACAGCATACAGAGATGTTCTGTTGAGATCAGCTTGTGTTATCAGTTTCATACTTTTGCAGCAGCCTTTTTCTTCTCCACTATTGCAGCTTTAGGTTTCTGCAAAACAAGAAGAAAGATATTTCAAATAGTATGTAACGGTAAATTACACAACAGAAGAACATGGGTTACAGTGAAAAATAATGGCTGGTGACACTGAGCATGTTTTTAGTTTTGTGACCATCTTTTAAAATAATTCCTCTGTTTTATATTGTAATCACAAAAGATAATGGTATGGGATTGTGATAAACTGATACAGAATGTAGAATGTATGTGCAATGCAAACAGGTTTATACATATTTCTATTTCAGGGTTAATCCCCAGACGAAGCTGGTGTTGGGAAACAACTAACTTTTGGATGAGGAAGAATAATCACAAAGCAAAACAGCAGTTCTTTGTAATTGATTGATTAACTGTGTTTCAAAGAAGCTTACCATCGCCAGCCGCTCGGAGATTCTTCTGCTCTATTGAAATAGGAGGAAGAAAATCTTCAGTAATAATTGCAGATGTAATAAAGTATGATATTCACAGCTCTAAAGTGGGCATCGGATGGTGTGTCCTATCGAAATTACTTAATAAGAATACTGAAATCTAACGACATTTACATTAAAAACAGCATTTAACCACAAATCACAACTATCAATTTATTTAAAAAGTAAAATACAATCTAAACTACTTTGTGAGAATGCACAGGTGTACAATATTCTTGCAATAACAGAGAATCAATATAATATGAATAATATAAACAAATAGTTTTTTGTTTTTTTACAAACCTCAGGGGGGACAGTTTTCTAAAAAGACAAAGAACAGAAAAACACAATGTTACAATTTGAATACAAGTATTACACATGACAAATATATAACATAACAACTCAAACAACACTATAATCTTAAAATGAATTACAATTACAATAATTTCTGCACACATGATCTTGTACTGGCAGAAAAATAAACACAAGACCTAAAGACTAATTAGGAAAGTAAATTTTTTTTTTTTTTGGAACATCTTCCCGCCCATATTTGAATTCAAATTTGGGCTGTCCTGTCACCATGACACCGCCTTGGCGCCTTGACAGCTTCCTTTGTTTTGTATCAGTGCGCGCCGACAGACAGCTGTTGTTGAAACTGATAAGATTACTACTTTACTAATCTGCAGCTACCGCCATTTAATAAATACAGCCGAACGCAGGCCTGCAGAGATTGCAAACAAATTAAAATGAAATTGCATATGGGATTTCATGTAGAAATAAATTTTTATATATTCATTTTTTCAAATGTCAAATTGGTGTTTTTTTTAAAAATGCCACACGTTGCTACAGGATGTGTAATCGCGACACGTAAAATTAATTAAGTCTTAATCAAACTAAATATTCATAATTAAGACAAACCATATCAAAAATTTCACATGGCTACATTTGTTCATTTACTGATGGCACTGGTGTAAGTTCACATTACAGTAAAGTCAGCCGAGTTTGATATTTTAAGGCCATTGTTGATTAAATTCTAACTGGATGACGAACTATTAAACACGTTTTGAATCAATATGCATAAATAAGCCTTTTAAAGACTTTTCTTATTCAAAGAAGAGTGGAGAAAAATAAATAAATAAATCGCCACCTCCCCTCCCCCAACTCCTTCCTCAAATTTGCAGGTTGTGCTTGAACTTATTTTGACTGACAACGTTACATAACCATTCACCATTAATTTAGATCACAAGTTATGCATTCATATTAACCCGAGAGCTAACGTTACACATTTAACTACAGCCTGTGTCGAAAGTTTGTTGTTGCGTTTAACCTGTCAAGATTTCCCCCCCAACCTCCTGTCAAAGAGGGAAAAGACGAACAGTGCCAGACATTTTTCACCGCGCAATGTCAACGGTCGCACTAGTCAGTGCTTTGGCGCAGGACGTGAAAATATAATTATGTACGTTATCAGTTGTGTTTAACGGATTAGGAGACATTTTACGTTACTACCTAGAATATAAACTTTTATTTTCGACAAATGGGAGGATGCCTGAACAGGTCTCTGTCGTCGGACCGCCATGACTGTAACGTTTGTTAGGGATGATGACGTTCCTCTGATGCAGGAATATCAAACGCAGCCTAACGCTAACCTCAAGTTAACAACAAGACTCTAATGCACTTAGTTAAAAAATAAAATAAAAATTTTTACCTTCGTTTTGCCCATGTTGTTGACAGGAAATGAGCAGAAAACTCACAAAAATATAACCGTAAAAACGGACTTTTTTTCGGCGCGATAACAGACGACAACCGACCAGTTGCTGAGGAAAATGGCGAATGTATAATGCAAACGAATGTTTTTGTAGTTTATACACTGAAATGTAAGAACGAAACCGGTTTGAACCAGTTTTGTATTTCGGTGTCTGTCATTGGATGCACATACGTCACGTGATTCCAGGCACCACCCATTTGTTAAAGAGGCAGGAAGCAACTTTGAAAATACATCCATGGAAAATACTGACCAATGCCGCAGGGGGGCGTTGTATCGAAGGTTTCTGATTGATTAAGGCTGTGATCGAAAAAAGGCAGCTCATTTTAAACAATGGTAGGTCCAGTTCGCGGCATTTCTTTCAGTGGTAGGAAGTAACTGAGTACATTTACTCAAGTAATGTACTTAAGTACAGTTTTGAGGTATTTGTACTTACTTGAGTATTTCCATTTTATGATACTTTATACTAATACTCCACTACAATTCAGAGGGAAATATTGTACTTTTTACTCCACTGCATTTATTTGATAACTTTAGTTACTAGTTACTTTACAGAGTCACATTAGTAATAAAAACTAAATCAACAAATAAAATAGTATGTATTAATATAGGTTAAGATATGATAAGATAAAACTTTATTGATCCTGGGGAGGGGGGATTCAAAAGCTACTAAGCAGTATATAAAGTTAAAATTAGCTCCACATTTACCAGCTGCAACATTAAAGTGATGTACACATTAATGCATCAATAATTATAATCCAACAATATAATATATGATTCAGAAATGTCCTATTCTGCATAATAAATACTTTTACTTTTGGTACTTTAAGTAGGCTATATTTTGATACTGTATACTTTTTTTTAAATATATTTTAATCATTTTGTACTTTTAGTTAAGTACATTTTTTAATGCAGGTCTTTTACTTGTAACAGAGTATTTCTACAGTGTGGTATTACTACTTCTGAGTACTTCTTCCACCACTGATTTCTTTCTGTTAACCAGATTAACCCAACTTTTGTATTGACAAATCTTACCATGACAAAATATCTTATTATAGGCTATGTAGCAGTCATGCGTATAAAAGCACTGGTGGAAGTACATTTACTTTATGTACTGTAAGTACAATTTTGAGGTACTTTAACTTAACTTTAATATTTCCATTGTATGTTACTTTAAACTTCTATTCCACTACCCTTCAGAGGGAGATATTGTAGTTTTTATTCCCCTGTATTTATTTCACAGATATAGTTACTTTTCAAATCAGAATCAAAACAGCTGATCAGTTTATAAAGTGATGCAATATGATCTAAACTATCCAACAGTATATAAAGTGGTTAAAATGATCTCCACCTTGACAACATTAAAATTTTGCTTATGAATACATTTGTAATAATATTCCATTCATATATGATAAATATAACACTAAATGGGGGCATTTTGCATTTGAGTACTTTGACTTTTGACACTATATTTTGTATACTTACTTTACTTGTAATGTAGTATTTTTATACTGTGGTACTGCTACTTTTACTTTTCCTCTCTGAAAGTATGAATTACTTTAGTTAATATTAGTTATCTGCAATGGAAGGATGTCTTGCATTTTAAATTTAAACGTAAAATTTAAGATTGAGCATTTTTACAAGAAATGGGCACCATTTTTATATTTTATGACACACCTGATTGTGTAGATGCTTATGATTAGACAGAGACTGGTGCTACTGCTTTCACTCCATGGTTGCCTGCCACTTATATATTTAATGTTAAGCTTGGTATGTTTTTCTTATTTACCAGTAATGATGTATTACTGGGGAATGGAGTCTTCTGATTTTCCCAAATGAACAAAAGCCAATAAACAAATATCTGTGTTTCTTTGCTTGTGTTAGATCGATCACTGACCAGGCAACTGGTCAAAGACAGCCATAATATTGACATGTGGTAGTTAAGTACAAATGATTGAATCGCACATCATTTAATCATATTTGACATACAGTAATCACTTTATTCCGTTTAAGAAAGCTGGTCAAAATCTAGTTATGTCATTGACATCACAGTCAACAAACAACACTTTCTTTGGGCATCAACAAAAATGCAAAACTGGACTGATTTATATCGACTGCTTTCGAAACATTTCCAAAACACAGTCCCAGGCTTTCAATCATATGATTTGATCTTCCAATCAATGGCATGCATTTGACAGATAATTCACACAATTATTTAACTACATCTTGACCAGACAATTCCATTTATTAGACTTTTTTTAAATCTACAATCATAAATATCAATTATTCTACAGCCCCATAGGGGTAAAATTGCCTTCTCATCTTGTACAAATTAGTAGCACAATGAAACCATTCCCAGTTACTGTTCACACTTCCCTTTTCCACAGAAGCCCTTTCGGGAAGAGGACAGGAGAGGTTTCATCCCCACTTCAACATGGAGTGTGTTCTTCAGGGCCTTCCTAGGCCAAGACGGCTTCGCTCCATAAGTCATTAAAGAAAGAGTCTCTCTTGTGCTTCAGTGCTTCTAGGAAGTCCTGAATTCGTTCTTCCCGGCAGGTGGTGTAGTGCAGCAGTGCCTCTTGTCTTCTCTGAGCGTCGGCAGGCTTTCCATTCCCGTGATGCTGCAGGTGCTCTGCTACACAGGCACGATCCGCCTCTAGCTGCAGCAAGGCCTGATGCTCTCGATCGAGGTCTCTGGCTTTCTAAAATACAACACACATTAAAATTCCAATTAGTAATGTGTAAGTAGGAATTGTTTTAATTACCATGTTAAAAAGTATGCAAACCAAGTAATACTGGCTCAAGATATTTACCTATTACCTTTAAAAAGTGGCAGTGCTAAATTGACTCATTCAGGGTGTGAACCCTGGGATATTTGTTAAAAATAAATCTATGCTGTTCACCAATTAAGCTGAAGCCATAAAAACAAGATAATAAGGTTATCACAACCTTTGCTGCTTTGCAACAACACATGCAATAGTTTTTAATAACATTTTCCTAATATACATTTTGCAGCAGAATAATCTGACATGCAGTGATTGGACTAAATAATATAAAACATCTTATAATACAATCACCCTACAGTAAATATCCATTTGATAAAGATGTCATTGGTTGAGATCAGTTGTCTGAGTTGTTGATTCAGTCATTTTTGAGGCAATACTTTGATATAGCAAATATCCCATTAAGTATCTTTCAATAATGTTGATGAATATGGTAAATGGACTGTACTTGTATAGCGACTTTCTAGTCTTCCGACTACTTAAAGCGCTTCACACACTACATATTACATTCACCCCATTCACACACATTCATACACTGATGGCTAACTAACCATTCACACAGGCACAGCCCTCGGGAACAATTTGGGGTTCAAGGACACTCCGACGTGGGCTGGGGGAAGCCGTGATTGAAATGCTGACCTTCCAATTGGTGGACGACCTGCTCTACCACTAAGCCACAGCCATACCTATGACCAGTTATTCCTCATTTGTCAAACCAGTTTTCCTGCATTTGGAATGTGTTCTCATGCTTTTTGATGTTTCTCCCCCTGTCGCATTGCATAGTTTTGTGAGTGTTTTCAAGTGATGAAACAACAAGTCACACAGCCAATACTTACATAGTCATTATTATAATAGTAGCTACACAAATTAGGTTGAATACCAATCGGGAGTATGGTTCAGTTTTAATAAAAGATCTGACAGTGACTATTTTATTGGTGAGTTTTCAAATCAACATATGGCAACCTACTGAGGTTCAAGGGGGCCAGACAGACCCTGTGACTGTGTGCTTTAGTACTGGCTGTATACATTTCTGGTGCACCATGTGTAAACAAAGCAAAATTTAAAAACTTGGCAAGGGCAAACCTAAAAAAAAAAAAATCAAGCGCTGTGTTCATGTGTTGGAAAAGTCAGCTGAAGTCACACACAGATCCTCACCTACAATGACTGAAAATACACCTCATCAGGACATTTGCTTTATAACACTCAAAAAAGAGGAGTGGAGTTGAATCAATACCTTTGGCAGGGTCACAAAAAAACAAACATTATGACCATCTCCAAAGCTAGATTTATAGCAAGGACACTGTATTCTGAGATGTTCCCTTTCCAATGCAGAGTCCCATATTGGTCACAACAAAGAAACTGTGTCTCAATATCAGCCTTACCTGAATGGATTTGTGATTTAACTGAAATTGGAGAATGGCTTCACACAGGTTCCAAAATGAGTACTCCGGCCACAGAACTGACTGAAACACCAGACAGGAGTGGGATGTCTGCAGAATGGAAGATAAAAGAAAATCAATATAAGTCTCAGAGGAGAAGCTGTAAAGTGTTTGACAATATGTTCAAATCATTAAAGATGTAGTCCACTTGATTAATACTGTCTATCATACATTGCACCCCTAGTTTGGTGGATAATACTTTGGTCTTAAAGGCATAAAAGCAGCTATAAAAAAATCTTAGGTGAAAACAAATAGTCTGCATTTCTTAGGGAAGTCCTATGATCTAAACATGTGTGGTTGATATTAAAGAGAAACGCAAAATAAGAAAAAATCCCCCGCATTTCATTACTGTCTTAATAAGGTAAGACAGCTGAGTCTGAGATATTTTTTGTTGGCATCAAAGACAAATTTGGGGCAATGTCTACAGAAACTAAAAGCCTTGTTTAAAAGCATGTTTGGAGGGGAATACTTTGAGCAACATAACCTGAAATACAAGTCTAACTGCCAGGGTTACGGCTACTGTGCCTGATTTCAGAAAACATTTTTTGCAATGATCACCAAACACTCAACCAAGTTTGGGAGTTCATATCTCCAATCTTACATTCATGTTTTCAAAATGTAAGTAAGATCTCTCAAGGGGCAGATTAAAGACTATAACTCATCTTCATTTGCTGTCATTTTCCCATGCAGTCATTCTCATCCTCACCTGCCAAAGAAGGAAGTCGCTGAGGCGCACCTCTCCAGAGGTGCGGATGAGCAGATCAGGATTGGGAGAATTATAGCTGTACAAACACTCACTTAGCAACGCCTCTGAAACATCACTGAGCAAGACAGAACAACATAAATACAGCTTGTTAAAGCAATAGCTCCCCAGGTTATCTTTTTCATCAACGAGATCAACTCAGTATTGTCTTTGCCAGTTTTTACCTTGCTTTGATCAGGCCCTGCTCCACTCCCCAAGCCATTTCTCTGACCGCATTGGTGATTTCATATCTTGACGTGTAGGCAAAGCACACATTCAGGAAACATCTGCAAAACAAGCATTTGTATATCTGTGGTGATTTACACTGAATTATATAAAATCTGTTTATGTCATATGGTATGATAGTAGAGTGGTAAAGTTGATTCACTAATAACAAGGGTCATAGAAGAAGAGGTACAAATTAATAAAACACATACTTATTGTGCGCTTTGGTTGTGACCACAGCTTTGGCAATAAGCTGCTGAAGGTCGAGTGGTAACATATTCAAGTCGCCCAGCACCCGGATACACACACCATGCTTCTCTAGATTGTCCCTAAAGAAGGAGACAGACAAGAGGTCTGTGGAGGTGTAGAAAAATCAAGAAAAGCATGAAGAAGAACAGGGAGAAGAAGAAGACTACTCCATTTATACAAGGCTGCTGAAACGTGTCCGTCTGCAATTCCCACCCAGAGATACACAAAAGGAGCCTACGCATAGGAAATTCCATTCAGTAGTCAGTGAGTACAATTTCCCTGAAGCAGTCTGCAGTCCAATGTCTTGAGTAAAGGTGGTTTTGTCAAGTGTTGATATTCAACACAATGTCACTAACCACCATCATAAACAGTCCTCTTGGTAGCAGCAGCCTTGTAGTTATATTAACAAGGGTTGCAAGACATCTTGATACACATATTGAAAATGTGGAGTAGTTGCATAAAATGTTATTGGTATCAGGACTAATCAAGATTATGTTCAATATGTTACACCAATATGATGATTTATTTTCTACAGTGTTACTGCTATAGGGAAAAATTTTATTTTGGTAATTGAGAACAGAGATTAGGTAGGGTGAGCAAGCGGCAAGCACCAAAGCTGAGTGTGACAAGTTACTCCTGTCATTCAAGCAAATATGCTCCAAAACAAGCCTACCTTTCAGCCTTCATGTTTCTAACATAACAGTATTTTTAAAATTGCCTCCAAAATAAACATGTGAACTAGTGAACTTAGTTACTGATATTTTTAAATGAGGAACCAAATGCGATCGGCTTAGCTAACAAGCTGCATACTAATGATTGACAAAAAGCTTTATTTCTCAAAAGGCAAGAAATTAGTCATCTGTAAAATAGTGGAAAATCATGAAGAAAAGTCTGGCAATCCAAGACTATTTTTTTCTTGGGCCTAGTGGTCATTTGTGGAACTGCAGCTTAACAAACCTCCATATTAGCTTAAACACTCACCGTGGTAGTTGTTGATTCGTTTAAAGTGTTTTGGACATTGATATTTGCACTAAGGACCATAAATACAGTATAATTAAAGGCCAAATCTACAGTTTTTGGTGTAACGCAGGGAAAACGTCAGTATCAGCTAAAATAGCAATGGAAATAACTGGTATTGTGTACTCCTATTTATAAGTCAGCCTTTTCTTCCTCTTGGCCATTTTGGCATCAGTCCACAGTATATCTTCCTCAATGACCAATACAGTGGTAGGTGTTTCTGTGTCAGTGTTGTCAACTGTTGTTGTATCCCGTTGCAGCAAAAAATTCCATTATTTCCTCAATGTGATGGCTTTGAAATACAGCTGTGTTTAAATCAACTATGAAGTTACAATTGGCTTCTTACTACCCTTCTGAAGCCCACTTAATTTTTGCAAAGACTGAAACTGAAACATTTAAGTTTCAGTCTTGTAAAGACACTTAACTTAGCACTGCATTTGGTTCCTCCCAACTTTAAGGAAGCTGTGAATCAACAATGTGACTTGTTCCACAAGCAACAGCAAAGTGAAAAGCTACTTTAAATCTTTAGAATCCTTAACTTGAAACTCACCGTTCCTCCAACAGCCTCTCAAATTTCTGCTTGGCTAGCTCAATCAGCCCATCCACCTCATCTTTAGTGCGCTTGAAGTTCTCAATGCTGAAGGCGTACACTGTAACTTCTTGGATGTTCAGATGCTTACACCAACGTAGTGTCTGGTGTGGATGGGACAAGGGGATACACATACATGAGCAACCTATTTTATGCCCAGATGACATGTGTTTGAGAAGACAAACTTTTAATCCCAACGCAACCTCACCTCTGCCAGCTTGTTGAAGCCCTGCATATGCCCTTCCTGGCGCTCCATGTTTTTCTTACGTGCAAAGCGACGGTTACCATCCATGATGAAGGCCACATGTTTAGGCATGGGCCCAGCCTGGGAGACACAATGCGGATCAGGGGAATCAGGAGAGATTATACTGACAGAGACATTAAGTAATAATAATAATAATAATAATAATAATAATAATAATACAGTTGTATAGAGCTGAAACGATTAGTAGATCAAGAGAAAAGTAATAGGGCAACAATTGTGATAATCAATCAATCATTTAAGTAATTTTTCAAGCAAACATGCCAAATATTCTCTGGTTCTAGCTTCTAAAATGTGAAGATTTCCCTGTCTTTTATGATAGCACACTGATTATCTTTGTTAAGTGTTTAGTTTCATTCTTGACCTTAGAAATAGTATTTTGAAAAAAAACAATCTTAACTCAAGGTCCACTTACAAGCTTTTTTCAGAACTTTCAACTACATCTCACACTCTTCATCAGTGGATGAAATATGAGCAACCTCCATTCCCTGATGAAGAGTGTGAGATGCAGTTGAAAGCTGTGGAAAAAGTGATTGTTTTTTCAAAATGAATATTTTGTTAGAATATGATCGGCAGATTAATCAATAATAAAAACTATTCTTACTTGCAGCCCTTCAGTGGTGCTGATTGTTTTTGGGTGACAGAATGTAGCTGTAGTTTGTGATTACCATTGCATTCAAGAGCTGAGATATTTTTTATTTTTTTTTAAATAGCTGGTGATCTTTGAAAAACCCAAAATGTTGTTTAACAACACTTTACACTGCTCTAGAGGTATTTCCAGAACCCTCAAGGACTCTTCTGACCATATAGATGAAAAAAATATTCCATCTGCAAGTTGTATCTATATTTCTTATCCAGGCAGCCAGAAATGACATCTCCTTACTCATTTTGCACAACACAAGAAAAATATAACCCCTTATTCTATATGACAATATAAAATAATACAACGTTACATCAATATAGACAAATATAACAGATACTTTTAAATTTTGTTTCAGGTTGTACAGATTAAGCAAGGTTTTAATTTCCAGCTACTATCTTTGTTCAGATTTGTAAAACAGTTGCGCCAGTTGAGACATTAATGAAAATGATTTGTAATTGAGCAGTGAATTGAAAATTTTGTCATCTAGACAAAACCTTAAGACATTAAGAGTCTTTCCGGATTCTGGAAATACCTCCAGAACTGCGGTAAGTATTGTTTAATGGCCGTCTGGGTTTTTCCAAACATCGCTGGGTATTTCTTTTTAAAAAAAAAAAATCATGCTTAGCTCTATGACTCAAATGCAATAGCAATAAAGGAGGGGCACAAACTGGATCTAGACAAAAAGGTATATAAGAACATACAGATTTAGGCTTACCTTGAGGATATTGGCTGAAATCTTTTCAAGCAGGTTTAATTCACCTTCCCTTATCCACGACATTTTCGAACTTTAAACGGTCTAAAAATAAGCGATTAAAATGGTTTTAAAAAAGGACTGTCAACCATATAACCCACCCTACACTAGACAGAAAAATACCAAGTTACTGTTTGTACGACAAGAAAAGGATCTAAATGTTTAATAAACGTATCATCTTAAAAAAAAAAATTTAATCTTATTTGCAGCAAGTGGTGGATTTCTCCGTTAACTGCCAGCCTGGCTCACGAGACATGCAATGAACTTAACTGCTATGAGGCTATAAAAGCACGAACATAGTCACACAACGTCCAGAAAACACTTACTGTTAATGGAAACTGCTTCATTCATTCAAACTACTGAACCACACGCTGTTCTACTCACATTACTACAATTTTATCACATAACACAGATCTTCCAACTCACAGCTTTTACGATGACGATCTCTTCCGCATTGGAGTAAAGTGACGTACCCGCACGGTGACGACTTCCTGTCAGAGCTTGGTAGATTTTTAAAGTAGGCTGCAGAAATATTATCAGCGAAATGTACATAAAGCATCGAAAGTAAATGCACTCATAATGCAGAAAAACTGATCACGTGAGTGTGTATGTAGTCATATTATTTTGATATTTTATTATGTTAATTTTGTGTTTCAATAACTTTGTGAAATGTTAACATTATTTAGGCGGAAGCTTCAAATAAGCCCACTGGGTTTTCTGCCTCTCCCTGCACTATATAGTATTTGTTATCTTTGTCATTTTGGTAATAAAACTAAACTAGACTTATACTATTATGTATATTGCGTTATAATAATAATTATTATTATTATTATTACTGATGCATTAATGTGCAAGTAACATTTTACTGTTAGCTAGTCGAGGATGATGTAATTTTAACTACTTTGAAGTGATTATATGTCCTAGGGGAAGAATAATCCCCTATAAGAACCCCCTATTATCCCCTACAGAATAAAAAAACAGTGTCATTAGCATAACAACAAAACCAGAGGTTGCGTTTTGGGGTAATGTGATGTGACGGGAGCATATAGATGGGACCAAGTATAGAATTTGGGAAACAGGAGCCGAAGGCTGAGGATGAGGCTGAGTTCCCAATGGTGACAGTGAAGGATCTGTGTTATAAATATGAAAACAAAAAACAAAAAAACAGTTGGAGGTTGTCAAGGGCTGCGCTGTGCTTAGGACTTAGGACAAAAGTTTAGTTTAGTTCATTTATTTGCACATGTAACAAAACACGCAAAAAACATAATACATGAAAGGATGTAAGAATTGTGCTAGAGAGATAAAAAGCAACAAACAAATGGGCTACTAAAGACTCATCAGAAATATCACCAAAAAGATAAAAAAAACACAACTAAATTTTTTTTTAATGGAGAAAAAGTAATAAAATGATGAAACATTAGTAAAACAAACAGAAATAATTCTATGTGCCAAACATGAGACACATATTATGCTAATTGCTGCTAACAGGCATGTCATACAAGTAACTTTGAGAGGGAGGAAGAGTGCAACACAAATTACTGACCTGCAATAAACTCTTGTATAGTGAAAATAAGCAAAATTAAACAAAAACATTTCATAATCATAAACTGAGTTTCAAAATATTCTGAATTGTTTAACAATTTTATGGTTGTATGTTTTGTGTGTAGTTATTCATATGATTATTAATATCATAATGTCTTGTTTCTTTAACAAATTTAGAACACTTTTCCATATTTGCATATCTGCAGTGTAGTTCCGCCTTTATCCTCTGGGGTGTGACAGCAAGTTAATCAACAGTTCCTTTGCACTTTTTAATGGCAAAGAAGAAGTTTCAGATTTTTTTTTTTTTTTTTTTTTTTTTGGGGGTGAGGGGCTGGCCTTTTTGTTCCGCTGGAGAATCCTGCTTGAACGGTGAGCAGGAGCACAACAGACCGACAAGAAACCACAGCGCCACGGACAATCGGCGAAATCACGGCGCCGGGAGGGACCACATTGCCCCGCGAAGGAAGTGTGGTTAGAAATAAGACGGTATCTCCCTCCAGCTCGGCCGTTAGTTGCTCCAGGGTCAACGGGCAGACAAGCAACTGGCAGCTATCACCGTTAGCCTCAACTCCTCTGCGGGTCTGGGGGGTTCTGGTAGGGGCAGGGGGCGGGGGTACACCGAGAAAAGAGAAGACTACACGCCGAGAGGAGGGGGCTGGAAGTCTGAGACGCTTCCAGCCTGAAGGGGCCGGCGGTTTGGCCACAGCACCCCGGACTAGCTAGCTTGTACCCGCGCGGCTAAGTGAATGGGATGGAGCCGGGACCGTCTGGCGCTGGTAGGTTTATTTTTACTTTAGTGGTTTAACATCCTATCAATCCGGATACCCGAGTTATGGCTGCAGATGTAGACTGCAGTTGAAAAAAGGGGAACCGTAGCCTGGCCTTAGCGTCAGGGGGATGTACCCGTCTGTTGCATCGCAACGTTTACAGAAGAGAGAGTGGGAGATGGAGGGGGCTCTCTTGCAGTCTGCACGCACAACACTTTGCAGGGAACGTTATTATGTATCCAGATTTATAGCTAAAGACAAGCCTTTTGGAGCGCTGACAATATCCTTAGCAATGCGCGGGGGCAGGGAGGTCGTGGGAATCTCGGTGAGGAGGGACGAGGTGAAGCCCGCCTTCAAGCAGCAGCAGCTGGCTGCACCCCACACAGCAGACCAGCCTCGCTTTTCACTGACAGGTTATGGCTGCTCACACTGTTAAGGTTGTCTAAAGAGTGGTTAACACCTATACTTTACATGCACAGGGACATAAGCACAGGCCTAACATCCGAAGACACAGATGAATTATTTATTTATGTGGAACCAACCAAAAATAATCCTGAATTGGGATGTCTGCACATCTGCTGTTAGAGTTGACAGGACCTGTTTTCAAACTTGGAAAGACTGAAAGGCATGTGCAGTGCATTGTATACTTGTATATGGGGCTTCGCTCTGCATGCTTCCCTTCACACAGATTTACAGCTAGTGTTTATCAGTGCCAGTAACGATCTTTATTTGGCAGTTTTCTTGGATGACAGCGAGGTGTGGAGGCAGCCAATTAAAACACTAACTAGGTAGTGTTTGACTTTATGCCCAGGTCTGAAGTCCACCTATTGTGGAAAATCTTGAACCCTGGCATTAATAATCCAGTCCTGAATCTGTCTTGTACTTTTGGAAGGCGGGGTTCATATATTAACTGCAGATTTTTTAGAATGGGTGAAGGGCCCCCGGGGCCCCTCATCTCAAAGTCTGCTGTTGTGTTTGAAGTGTGATGATTCAATGTGCTGTTTTTCTAGATTGAGCTGATTGCCATGTTTATCTCATGGTCAACAGCCAATTATTCAGAGAGCCAACTAGTTTGGCCAAAACAATTGATGCGTAATTGGCTGTTCCGTCTCATTCATATACTTGGTCTGTTGTGATCTCCTGATGAGAGAAGGGCTCTCCTAGTAAACATCCACTACTGTTCCTTATTTTGAGATTTTAAAGGCTAATTTCATCGTAATAGATTTTTTCGATTTCAGTGTGTGCTTGCATTTAAGCTCAGTTGCACTCATCCTTTATCATTAGCTACACTGGAGATCTGCTATTACCCTCAAAGTCAAAATTGAATTATTTAAAAGCTACATTCTGAACTCTGAATGTAAACATTTTACTGTCTAGTTCTGTTCTGAAAATGTGCTTAAATTTGTTGGACTGCAGAGCTCACCAGAGGATCATGAAACAGGCAAATTTGCCAATAGGCCATTAATGAACCAAAATAAAGTGTGCAAAAATGTCCGTGTTTCCCTAGATGTAACTTAAAGTACTTAACTTAAAGTAGTCATTCCCATGTGAGGGTATTGGGGTATTGCTCGTTACATCATTGTAAAGACCGTAAGTAGTGAGTGTCTTCATGTTGTGATGCAGCACCAAAGCTCTGCTTTAAGTTTTACTGCCCGGGAAAGACTGCTATTGTCTTGGGATATGTGAGAACGCTGGCTCCGCTTCTCACCATCTGCCTTCACTGGCACGAGGGCGAAGTGTGTGTCATTGTGTGAGTGTGCAACGGTCACAATGCACTCTAGACACATATTCACACACATACATACTTTCTTGCACATAGGCTATGTGTAGTCAACACATGCCTGGTGTCTGTGTTTATGGTGTTTGTCAGATGTGTTGTAGTGAAGTGTGATTCAACACACACACTAAGCAGAGCATCTTTCTATGTTTAATGGCTAATGTTACTCTTCTTGTCAGTTTGGCATTTTCTGAAGGATTAGTGAACATATGATTGAGTGGTATGTTTGACCCAAGGATTCCCATAGCAGCTATTTAAAGCAGGGCTTTTCCAATTTGGGATACACAGGCACCTTGGCCCGATGTGGGAACATGCTCAGTGCAGGACCAGAAAGGCCAAGGTCTCTACAGCATGACCGCAGCGGCACCCTGCCTCCTCCCATCTCCTCCAACACACACACACACACACACACACACACACACACACACAGGTCCCCTGATATCCATGACAATGCTGTGTTGCTGTGGTGTCTCCATGGTGAGGCTGGGAATGTAGAGGGGGCCCCCCTGTGTTTGTGTGTTATGGGTGTGTGTGTTCACCGTAGCAAGGGCGCTCCCTCTGTCGTACACCCGTGTATTTGTGTGTGTGAGTGTGAAACAGAGGAGCAGGGCAGCTGGGGTCTTTGTTGTGGTGGAGGAGGGCTGTTCTCTGGGGACCCAGAGGTTAAGGCATTGGGCCCCTCTCAGGCAGGAGTCACAGCTAGCCTCACACCATCACCCAGTCTAGGACCCCGTCTGTATTAGACCTCATTTTGTATTAGACAATGCTAGTGTGGACACTGATAGTCACTAATCATTTATAATTAAGTTGTATTCTATGGGCTACTTACATAATGTAATAACTGATGTATTAAGTGTGTGTTGGACAAAGACACTTTCAGAAATTAGACTTATTTTGAAAGTGCAAAATATGTTTAGGGATGCAACTAATCAGTATTTTCATTATCCATATAATCTATAATTATTTTCTCAATTAATTGATAAATCAATTGATCTATAAAATGTAAAATAATTGTGGAAGAGCCCTCTGCAACATCTTCAAAATGATTGTTTTGTCAGATCAAAAGTCGAAAACCTCAACTTAAACAGAGAGAAGCTGAAAATCCTCCAATTTTAGATGCTGGAACCAGCAGATTTTTGCCATTTTTGTTTGATAAATTACTTAAACAATTAATCGATTAGCATAATTCTTGGTAATGTGTATAGTAGAGATATCATCAGAAGCACAATAAAACAGAAGTTCATGTGATAAATGAATGGGAGCTGAATTACAAACATCTTAAAATAAATCACACTTTGATTCATAAAGAAGCATTTTTTTCTAATGTGTTCCTTTTCTTCCCCTGCCATGATTTCCCTTTCCATCGTCCTCCCCCTTCTCTCCCTTGTCCATCCTCATTTGACCTAATCTGGTTCCTCCTCGTCTTCTTTATGCCTTGTCAATATCCTCCTCCATCACCTTTTATCTTACCATTTATGTAACATACCTCGCTCCCTTTCCCTGGCCCCAAATGCACATTTTACTGCTTAACCGCTCCATTCTCATTGTTTCTCTCTTTTCCTATCTTCACTCTCCCTCTTCCTGTTTTCCTGTTCCTGCCACTCACTCTGGTGTCCACTTATCATGTCCTCTTGGCCTCTGCCTACGCTTTCTTCCTGGCTTATGCCACATTTCTCGCCCTCTTTGCCCTGTCCTCTGCTGCTCACAACCACTTCCTTTGCCACCTCCTCACTTAACCGTTCTTTATCTCTTGTGAGCCTGCTTCGCCTATGCCCTTCCTCTGCTTTGACTTGTTCTTTTTCTGTTCTTGCTCTTGCTTTGTGCACATCCACTTTCCTCATTCCTACGCTCTTTGCTCTGAACCCTCTCCCCTCTGTCACCTGTCCTTGTTGATGGCTCCCTATGCCCTGTCTGTCCAGTGCCCATGGGGGTCTTCCCCCCACCCCTGCAGCAGGTGTTCCATGCCCCCCGTCGGCCAGGCATGGGTACCGTGGGCAAGCCCATCAAGCTGCTGGCCAACTACTTCGAGGTGGAGATCCCAAAGATGGACGTCTATCACTATGAGGTGGACATTAAGCCCGACAAGTGCCCACGGAGAGTCAACAGGTAATAGAACACGTAAAGACTGTGGTTACACCTTCATCTGATCACAGTCACGGTGTTTCTTGTATTTCTTGTCCCACATTCATCTGAAAGATCAGTACTTGTCAGTTGTCATTTGTCATAAGCAGTTATTAACTTGTGACAGCAAGGCATGCATTTTAAGAAGTCAGCAATCAGCTGAAATGTTTACAGTGTGGAGCCGTTTGAAATTGGATAATGAAAGCCCAACAGTCACTTGTAATCACTGCGCAGTAACAACAGCTACTTTCAACATGACCATTGCAACTGAGATTTAAATGTAATTCAATGTAACAACTATTTACTTTATTTATTTATTTATACAGGTTGACTGCCATGTTCTTGTGTGGGGAAAATACTAAAAAAATCTGTTGCAGCTAAAGCAGAGCTCTTCAACCCTAGATTGGTCCTACTAGCTTTAACATGCAGCTCTGTTATGTAGGAAAACAAATATTTGCTTGGGATGCAGTATAAGTAGATATTTAGTCATAAATTACTCAAATTGGGGGCAAAAAACCCAAACTTGTGAACTGCTTCTGATATTTTCAGCCGATGAAACGTATTTTCCAAACTTCAGATCACATTATATGCTTTGCTTTATATTAAGGGCAAAGCCTCACAGAAAAGCATACCTAGTGTGACTCCTTGTCAGGTCTTTAAGAGCAAAAAGCAATGTGAGAAAAGTACATGCATCTGTGCAGAACTGGGCAAAAATTAAACACTAAGTATGCATGGGTTTCAGATCATATTAAGCAGCAGAAAGCCTCTTGCAGTCGCTGTGTCCGAGTGACTGGACTGGACAGATGGTGGAGTCAAAAGTTGAATCTAACTTAACTGACCCTTTCACCTTGGCTGGTGTTTATGCTGCAGACTGTGCTTGAAGAAACCCTTGTATTTGATGGTTGAACCATTTTCTATCTGATGCAGGTTAAATCAGAATGGTTGTGTCAAAATCTAGATGAAATCACTGATTTGAGGGAGGATTCTAAGCATATTATTACATAGATATTATACAATAAGTACCAATCAATCTTGTGATATCATGGAGGAGCAGAAATAGGCATCTACTGTCTGTATTTAAAAGAGGTTGATTGCAAAAAAGATAATTCATCAGTATTCTATTTATGGTGAAGAGAGTGAAGAGTCTTTGGATTCACTCAAGAAATATACAGGCTAGCATGGATTGCTGTGTTAGTTTCTATGTACCTCATTCAGTATTTGTTATAATGGAGCCATTAGTCCCTAGACAGTTTTTAGTGGCCCCATCAAATATTCTTTTCAGCTGTAACAAATTAAAAACAAAAATGAGCTGCCATGATTGTGACTTGTCACATTTATTATTTTAATCTAAGCAACAAACAGTACATACACATCAATTAATTCAGGGGGGAATGTGCCTGTCTGCCTTGCAGACTTTTGTCATGGCTCTCCAGAGAGCCAGTTCCTTTAAAAAAAAATAAAAAAATAATAAAAAAAAGACTTTCTTGTCTGCCTTTGAGGGGAAATGGCAACATGCCACACAATACATATGTTTTCTCATGCTTGATCCAGGAGAACTTATCCTTCTATGAATGTAATTTTCTTTTATTCATCTTTCTCTGCTTTCAATTCCAGACTAAAATTGTAGTGTCACCCTTGTGACTATGAGGTGGCTGTCAACAAGATATGAATGGCTATCATGTTTCCACAGTTGTCTTTTGTGTTGTTTCAGGGACAGGCTAAAAGTAGGAATATAATATATGAAGGCTAACTTTATTGTCTGTTCCAGTTTGGCTTACTAACAGCCTTGGGCCTTTGGATAATTGTCAATTATTTAGAAAGATGGCGTGAATCTGTCTTTCAAACTAGAATATATATATATATATTATTTTTGTATTTTTTTTTTTACTTTAGCAACTTCAATTAATTAACTGTATTATTTCCTCAAGACCAATTCATTACTTTTCTCTAAACCTGAAAGGAATAACTTGACATGATTTATTTCTGTCGAGTAAAAGAGCCCTGATCCAATACTAGTGTTCTCAAATAGCATACTGTTTTTGATTAAACAAACTGTCTTTTATTCAAATTCTTGAAGATTTCAGCAGAAAGACAAGGTTGTCCAGAGAACACTCTAGGAGAGGCTTTGTTGCCTTCCTAATTAACAAGGATGTGAACAGAAACAAATTAACAAATCAGTAATCTCCTATTTGTAAATAAACAGAGTTATTTGCTCAGAAAACCTGAAATTCTAAAGAAGAATCCTTGAAAACTGCATGTTAGTACCACCTTCTCTAATATTCAGTAAGGGTCTTTGAGCACCGGTCTCTTTTGGTTTGAGACAAAGGTTTCAAGAAGGCATGCAAAGGTCAAGCCCTTTGACCTTTTCTTTTCAGAACAACTCCTCATCCCCCACACTTATATGAAGGCCAAGGCATTGTGCATTGAAAGGTGCCCCCCTGGCCACACCCTCACTCTTTTTGTCCTTGCCTCTCCCCCTGTGACCATGAGATATTGCACCCACCAGCTGTATCCTGCTTAATCAATATTCTATCACCCCCACTGATCACAATAGAGCATCCTAATATGGCAATGGGTTTCATTTAATTGGTAGAGCAGGGTTTCCTTATGTTTCTGGTGCATGTTAATCCCATATTGTGTTTGTGTGTGTCGTTTCCTACAGGGAGGTGGTGGAATACATGGTGCAACACTTCAAGCCCCAGCTCTTTGGCGACAGAAAGCCAGTGTATGATGGCAAGAAGAACATCTACACGGTGCTAGCGCTTCCTATTGGGAGTGAGAAGGTAGATGTTTGCAATGGTTTTGCGTTACACTGTTACACCATGCTATAACCACCCAACTAATTTCTCCTTGGGGATCAATAAAGTCAATTTAAGCCCTGTTCGAACAGGAATGGCACTATTTCTCTAGGGGAGGATGGTTTATCTGAAAAACACTGAATAGAAGGCACTATTTAGTGTTTTTATCTCCTGCAGAGCACATATGTCTATCCATTCATAAGAACCAGAAACACCTACTGTTTTATGAAACACTGTTACTGTCTGTTGGATGCTGGAGTATTTGAGTACAAAGAGTTCTGATTTTTCTGTCATTTCTAATCTTAAAGGAGTAGTTTAACATTTTGGGAAATGCGCTTATTTGCTTTCTTGCCAAGAGATAGATAAGAAGATCAATAGCATTCGTATATCTTTCTGGTTAATATAAGGCCACAGCCAGTTAGCTTAGCATAAATACTGAAAACAGAGAAATAGCTAGCACATAACCTGACCAAGAAATAGTCCAGCACATAACCCCCTCTCAAACTACAACTTGTAATTTTTACAAACAAACAAAATAAAACAGAACATGTTAATTAGTGAGTTTTAAATGTGCTGGTAGGCAGATTTTTTTTTTAATCTTTGGACAGAGTCAGGCTAGTTATTTCCTCCAGTTTCTAGTATTTATGCTAAGCTAACTCATATTTATCATACAAACTTGAGAGTTGTATCAATTTTCTCACCCACCTCTTGGCAAGAAAATGAATAAGTGTACGTCAACCAATTTCTTTACTGATTCAGACTCATGTACTATGACACACAGTCGTATTTAGGAGCCCATACAGCAATGTAGGGCTGTACCGAATAGTTTGAAGCTTCGTTCATAACGTTGACATTCATATTCTAAATCAACATGCGAATGCTGCGCAGCTTTTTTTCATGTCTATTCATTATGCAGCACGCAGTGTTTAAGGTCGGACTAACAACCAGGTTACATCGCTGTCTCTTTCCTCTGCTCTGTCAGGTATGTGTGTCTGTTTGACTGAGGGCAGTGCTGAGCTACACACACACATGCAAGCACTGGCTGCATGCATTCACACAAAATCCGGCAATGTGGCTCCTTCCTGCAGGATTTTGTGGAGTTGTGGCCATATTTATTTGTGCTTTAGAACGTAACCACAGTGAAACAATCAGAAAATAACTGTATTTCTCCGATTCCCTGCTTTCTTCTTGTTAATACCACTCTCTCTCCTCGTTCCCTCTGAAGCTGGCTCAACCACCGTTTCTCCCTCTCTCTCTCTTTCGTTTTTTATTTTTTAGCTTTTTTAAGCTTCGAATGTAAAAAATGACATTTGGTACAGCCCTACAGCAATGGAAACAAAAACATTAGGAAAGCAAAACCATGCAATATTGTAAAGAGTACGGTCTAGACCTGCTCTATAGGACAAGTGCAATGAGATAACTTCTTTTATAAATGGCACTATATAAATAAATAAATGTAATTGAAATGCCAACTCATGTGTTGTTGTAATGTCTACAGGTAACCAGGCTGTAAGCTGGCTTCTTGTAAGTGATGTGTAGTAGGCAAGGTGTTTTTGAACCACGCTTTGTAATGTGAAATACCTTCTTGAATAATGAATCCTATATCCTATATCCTATCCTATATAAATAGGGTTTCCAGTGTACTGCACAGCTTAATTATTTGCTTTTCAGCTGTGTTCTTTACCTCTTCTTTTCTGTTCTTTCTGTCCTCTATTTCACCAGGTGGATTTTGAGGTAACCATTCCAGGTGAGGGTAAGGACCGAATCTTCAAGGTGTCCATCCGTTGGCTGGCCAAAGTGTCATGGCGCCTGCTGCAGGAGACTCTGGTCAGCGGCCGGCTGCAGGTCCCCCTCGACTCGGTTCAAGCCCTGGATGTGGCCATGCGCCACCTGGCCTCTATGAGGTACACCATAGGAACCCTTTCTCTCTTAGTCACACCAGTACAGACAAAAACACACACACATACACATACTGCAACACCCCTATCATATGTTTAGTTAGATAATCAGTTATTTCTAAGAGTTATGTGCATATACATCTTGCAGATTGGAAAGTCATGTTTTTGCCAAGTAAATTTTTTGTTAACTGCATCGCAGTGTCCGAAATGTACTTTTTGACTCACCGGCCAATGGTAGATGAAAAAATCCACCGGCCAAGCATATTTTTTACCGGCCAAAATAATAAATTGTGTCACATATACATTCATTTTAGTACATTTCATTGAGATAATAAGGTATTATGTTGAATACTAACTTAAAGAAGAGGCCAGAGCAAAATTATTTTAATATATAGATCAACGGTTAATCAATTCAAGCCTGAATACAACTCAAAATTCTACTGAAGTATTTGCTGTTAAATGTACTTAAGGATCAAACATACAAGTAAAGACCTTCACACAGGAGACCGAGGTTCATTGAAACCAACAGTCAACTTTGATTGTTTTAACCCACTTTTACCCTGACCATTATCTTTTCCTAAACCTAACCAAGTAGTGTTGGTGCCTAAACCATAGACTGTATAAAACAGGCCTAAACCAAACTGCGACCATCACCTTAAATGTTTCTCAGCAAGCTTTATTTTGAAAGTGTAACTGGACGCTTTGGCATGAGAGCTCCAGATGGTCAGTTTCGCGGCACTGTTTAGACGTGCGTAAAAACACATATGATTGTGTATGTGTAAGTGTGTGTGTGTCAAACTCCGACGCAGGAGACAGAAACGGCCCGTAAATGACACCAAAACACGGTAGAGACTCTCAGCATAGTTTATTACATGACTTTGGTACAAACATTTACCCGCCAGTATGGTAGATAGCCTTCTGAGATTTAGAATGGAAAATCTACCTGCATTTGGCGCTTGGCGGGTGTTAATTTCGGACCCTGGCTCCAGGGGTCAGAGTCACACATCCACATCCCATGCCAGTTTGTGATGTTTCCAGTCAAGATGCTTTGTATTTCTCCTCTATAAAAGTTAATAAGAACTTAGCACAGGCCTTCTTATATTTCCTTAAGAAATACAGCCGTTTCTGAGCTTTCTTGACCAGGGTGGAGATGTGAAAGGACCATGTCAGGTTTTCTGTGATGCTGATTCCCAGGAACCTAAAACTATTCACCTACTCCACCTCAGCTCCACCGACTGCCTCCTTTTTCCTAAAATCAACGATCAGCTCCTTGGTTTTGCAGACGTTGAGCAGTAGGTTGTTCTCTGTGTACCGTGTCTCATCGTTGTTTGAAATCCAGCCGATGATGGTGGTGTCATCTGCAAACTTCACATCTTGTGTCCATGTCGGGGGTTGCAGTCATGGGCGTACAGTGTGAACAGGAGGGGGCTGAGCACACAGCCCTGAGGGGCTCCGGTGTTGCACACTAGAGTGGAAGAGGTATGACCGCCAACCCGAACTGTCTGCGGTCTGTTGTGAGGAAATCCAATAACCAATTACAGAGTGTGGTACTCAAGCCCAGGGTGCTAAGTTTTCCAATTAGTTTCATGGGAAAGATTGTGTTGTATGCTGAGCTAAAATCAACAAACAACATTCTGATGTAGGTGGTGTTGACTGGGGGGGTACAGTGATAATGTTTCCCGATTTTTTTGGTCTGTTTTCAGAAAAAAAATACAGCACTGTTCCTTTTATAACTCCCATTTTGGTGTTTTTCCATGCAGGTTTTCTATTTTTTTTAATGGTTACAAATCCTTTTAAGAGTTTACTTATTCTGAAGCCTCCTACATGAGATGACAACTTTACTGGACATGAAGTCACACTGAGGTCATGCTTTGAATTCAGTCAAGTCATTTTGCACATTCATCATTTTACCTCTCCACCTCCTCCAATTAGGTACACACCAGTGGGCCGCTCATTTTTCTCCCCACCTGAAGGATACTACCACCCACTGGGTGGGGGGAGGGAAGTCTGGTTTGGCTTCCACCAGTCAGTGCGCCCCGCCATGTGGAAGATGATGCTTAATATTGATGGTGAGTCACTGAAGACATGCTCACCAGAGTGTGTGTAGTCAGTGATCTCATAATTTTTTACTGACATTGCATGACTAGGCAGAAACAGTGAGACAGAAATGGTGAAAAGTAAAATTTACTCTGGAACCAAAGAGGATTTGAATGACCAATCATTATATTATTTATAATTATGATATCATAAGTATAGGCTGATGCTCTCCTTTTGTATTGGCTGCTTGTAACATTAATTTGGCTCTAATAAATGCCTTAAATGGTGACGTAAAGGCTCATCAAAATTGTGGACATCATGCATCTTTTGTTAAGTTGTTCTTCTGACATGTATGGACTTATTGCTGTTCTCTGTCTCCCTCTAGTGTCCGCCACGGCCTTCTACAAAGCCCAGCCTGTAATTGAATTCATGTGTGAGGTTTTGGACATTCGCAATATTGATGAGCAGCCTAAGACTCTCACTGACTCGCAAAGGGTCCGCTTCACGAAGGAAATTAAAGGTGGGCTACTGGCCAGTTTGAAAGTGCCTTCCAAAAACACAGTGATAAGCCCTTAACAAGAAAATAAATTTACAATTTCGTGCCCCTGTCTAAAGATTCTTTGCTCACTTTACACCTTGCAAATGCATTTTAAAATCTTCCTGGATCTTATACATAAGTTACTGCCATTTTTTATCAGGGACATTTAAACCTTTTAACTTTGTGATTGTGGTGCTTTGTTATTTCACGAGAAGCTCTTTTAATTACTTTGCTTTTAATTATCATGTCTGTTTGTGTTAATGCTTGTGTACCCCATTTCTTGGTGGCATTACCAGGCCTGAAGGTGGAGGTGACCCACTGTGGCCAAATGAAGAGGAAGTATCGTGTATGCAATGTCACCCGACGACCTGCCAGCCACCAGACGTAAGTACACAGAGAGCAGTAAATTACATTATATTACATTCATTTGGCAGATGCTTTTGTAAGTGACTTACAATAAGCAGCCAACCGCATGTATGACTGCTATGGACATTAAATACACATACACCCACTGTTTATCTTTATGCATACATCTACATTATTAGGATATGCCCCGAATTGGCTCTGTGGATTTGAATAATCTACGTAGATATGAATAACCAGTTTGCCATAAAGATCATCTTGTAGCTTGACCAAATTGTGCCAGGTACTAAAGAGCCGCAGGAACACATTTCCGGAACTAAACTACGAGCTGTAAATTCAGCTTTGCACTTTCCTGTTTGCGTTTCCACCGCATCTGAGGAACCATGAAGATAAAGCAAATTAGAACAGTGACAGAAAACGATGGTTTACGTGCATTTGAAATGCATTTTTCACACATGAGGAAACAACAACAGAGTCACCCTGTTGTTCTCTATAGTTACTTTTGCATGATTCAAATGTGTGAATGACTGGAATGAAAATCAGTGAAAAGGAGACATGCAGAGGTAGAAAAGGATACTGAAAACTCCAGAACGCCTGTCTCCACAGTTGACACTACTGAGTGTTTTATGGTTATTTCTTTTTGCTAAAGTTTTGTCTCTCTTGTTCACTCTCTTTGTTTTTTCATTGCCACTCCCTCTCTCATTCACTCACTAGCCCCCCTCGACTGCCTTTCCCTCTGTCTCTCTTTATCTGACTCTTTTTTTGGCACTTTCTTGGCACCTGGAACTCTCCTAGAGGAAATATATTAATCCGTAGTTCCTGCAGTTGAAACGCAGGTAAAGTTACTGATATTAAAGATTCTCAGTCCCCTAGGTTTCAGCGTTGGAAATGCCCCATTATCTAGTAACAAAGGTACCTCTTTATAAAAATAAGTATATAAGAGGTATCAGTATTTTATCCAAAATTATTTAGTTTTAGTACTGAAATGATACATCATATGAATAAGTTGTTTGACATATTAGAAGTTTGGTTAAAAAATTAAAACAAACATGTTTACAGCCTGACAAAGTAAGAATTGCTTGCTCTTCTTTTCTCTATTTAATATCCACCCATTTTAACGCGGTTTTAATACATTACTTTGGAGTCTGATAAGTTGTGATTGTCATTACTTTTAATAAAATTTTAACATCAGCCTGGACGAATCCGCAAATCAGGAGCTGGCCAGTGATGCATTGCGATGACAATAACATTTGTCACTGATGTGCCACACATACATGACCATGCAGGGGTGTATCCACTGAAAATCAAAGGCAACTTCTTTATCTTTTTACCAGATCATACAGTAGTTCATGTTTTTTGTCTTTTCTACCAGGTTTCCCCTTCAGCTCGAAAGTGGGCAGACAGTAGAATGTACAGTAGCCCAGTACTTCAAGCAGAAGTACAACCTGCAGCTAAAATACCCCCACCTACCCTGTCTACAGGTGGGGCAGGAGCAGAAGCACACCTACTTGCCCCTGGAGGTGAGGAAGGGTTCAAAGATGATTTAACTGTGATACAATAACTGAGTTTATTTTCATTTAAAGAATTATCAAATAAAGAGCAGTGTAAAACACCTTGTACACTGACTATTTTGAGATATATCCAGTATTAGTACATGTGAGTAACCAATGTTTACACCCTAATGACTGGATTTGCTTGTTCCAGGTTTGTAACATTGTAGCAGGTCAACGATGCATCAAGAAACTGACAGATAATCAGACCTCGACTATGATCAAAGCCACAGCTCGCTCCGCACCCGACAGACAAGAGGAGATCAGCAGGCTGGTGAGTTGTAGAGACAGCTGGTGGGTAGAGGCTGATGTAACAACAGTGTATAGAAATGTATGACTGTGATTTGAAGAGATGAGATGAGATGAGATGATGAATGTCCTTTACGGTCCACAGATGAAGAATGCTAACTTCAACCTGGACCCATACATCCAAGAGTTTGGGATCAAGGTGAAGGATGACATGGCTGAGGTGACGGGCAGGGTGCTTCCAGCCCCTATCCTGCAGTATGGAGGACGGGTAATACATGGTTAATTTATTATTTAAAAAAATCTGTTTTTGAGTTATGATGAGGGAGTTTGGAAGTAGGGACACTCCAAACAAAAATCCTTCAAGTTGCAGTTTTTCACACACAGTCCTGTACATATTTTTGCTGTAGATCTGATCTTGGTTTACACTTTATCTCCTCTGGTCCTCTCTTACACAGAACCGTGCCATAGCTACCCCCAACCAGGGAGTGTGGGACATGAGGGGGAAGCAGTTTTATAATGGCATCGAGATCAAAGTGTGGGCGATTGCCTGCTTTGCCCCACAGAAACAGTGCAGAGAAGAGGTGCTCAAGTAAGTATTAATGAGTAATAACAGTGGGAATTAATTTTTAGGAGGGAATTAAATCATTTTCGCCATATTTAGCCTACATTTGGTATCTCAAAAACTGATTACTTTCTTTTATAATATAATCAATAATATTTCCTAATGACAGGGCAGGGATACAGTGCAAGACAACAGTAAAATATGAAAATTCTTAGCTTGATGATTTTTAATACTCTGGTTTCCTCTCAGGAACTTCACAGACCAGCTGCGTAAAATCTCTAAGGATGCTGGGATGCCAATTCAGGGCCAGCCATGCTTTTGTAAATACGCCCAGGGAGCAGACAGCGTGGAGCCCATGTTCAGACACCTGAAGAACACCTACTCTGGACTACAGCTCATTATTGTCATTCTGCCAGGAAAAACTCCTGTCTATGGTAGGCTATGATTTTTATATATATATATATATATATATATATATATATATATATATATATATATATATATATATATATATATATATATATATATATATATATATATATATATATATATGAGAGAGAGAGAGAGAGAGAGATTTTTTTTTTTTTTTAGATATACCCTGTTTGTCATGATGAACCACAAAACCATCTAAATACTACATATGACATACTCTGCTGTTAAGCATCCTCAAGAAGAATCAAGACAGACTATTGAAAAGCTGAAATTCTTAAAATGCTACAGTCCTTTAGCATCATGGTGTTCTTTATGTTCATCTCCAAACTGCCCCCTTTAGCGGAGGTAAAGCGTGTGGGAGACACCCTCTTGGGCATGGCCACGCAGTGTGTCCAGGTAAAGAACGTGGTGAAGACCTCACCTCAAACCCTCTCCAACCTCTGCCTCAAGATCAACGTGAAGCTGGGAGGCATCAACAACATCCTTGTACCTCACCAACGGTGAGATTTTGTTTGGACTGCTTTTGAATTAGTTTAGGACAACAGTAAGAATTTTGATAATTCACTGTCATATATTAACAGGTGTTTGACGCTTGTGTAACCCATTCATGCCAGACTGCTGCCACAGGTTATTGCTGGGCATTTCAAGACCTGGGACTGCAACTTTTCCATTTGACTGTTAAACCATAAAATTATACCTTCCTTACTGTAAAAAAGTAGATTTTGTATTCATGAGTCTTTCACCTGAGATGCAAATTTTGTATTGTCCTTTATTTGGTCTCCTTATTAAAAGTGTATTTGGTATCCTATTGCAACAACTTACACGTTACGATTTAAGTTTAAGTATTTGAAGCCCACAAAGTCCTGCTGGATGACATACTGTATATTGACCCATCTCAGTATTCAGCCTGTGATGGAAATACAACTCCTCAAAAGCAACCCTGCACTGCCTTTTATGAGCAAGTGTAATTTGCATCTCCTCCTCCATTCGCTCTCTCAGGTCAGCAGTATTTCAGCAGCCGGTTATCTTCCTGGGAGCAGACGTCACACACCCCCCTGCTGGAGATGGCAAGAAGCCCTCCATTACTGCTGTAAGTCTCAGAAATAACGCCTTCATTAAACAACACCAAGTTGACCTTGAACACAATCTCAGGAAAAGGAAGGGAATGTGCAACTACTGCGTGTCACACAATGTCAGGCCACTTGTCAAATCCAGGCATGCAGGTTAAGCCCATGTGTGGGGAACACTTTGGCTCTGGTAACTTGTGATGGGCATTTGTCTCTATTACTTGTTATTTAGAGACTAAATGATTATTTGATTAATCAAAACAAAGTCCAGGTTATTTGATATAGGAAATAAGTGTTAGTTGCATCAATAGATTGTGTAATTATTATATGTCTATTGTTTAAAGATCATAGGCTGTAGAAAAACAACAGGTTTGACATTACCCATAGGTTTCTGCAGGGATGTTTTAAAGACTGGGCTTGGGTTTGCTGTTTATCGCCATCTTTGTCAGGTACTGGAGCCAGAAAATCCAGACTTGGTCTAAGTGGACTGGCTGAGATACAACATACTTCTTGTTATGTTTTAGTATAACTCTAAAACTGCCACCAAGACACAAATTAGAAGAAGAGAAATCAGCTTTTAAGCCCCTAATTTCTTGTTGGGAAATATATTGACTTTCTTGTTCAAGAGAAGTATTTTTCTTTGACTTCAATACATTCAGGTTTTTTTTAGGTCTATAGTAGTGGCCATTATAAGAGGAACAGCAGCTTAAGGCACTAGGCTGCCACTTGGTATGGATGCACCAACAAGTCAAAGTAATTCATTTATACATTTCACATAATTGATCAGCATGAATGTCAGGCAGGTTCTGTTCACTGTTTCAAATTCAGCAATCTTTTAAGAGCAATGGATGGTTGCCAACACAGGGATTTGAACCTTGTTCTCTCTTTTTCAATCCTTTTCAAAGCCATAAAAACCTTTTTTTTTAATTTATCTATTTATAAGTATATAGTTATGTAAAGTAAAGCATGTGATGGCAGTCCAGATGCTAAGTTGGCAGGGTCACTCCTTTTTTTAGAGGCAAATCAAAAAACAAGGGCATGTAAATAATGCAAACGACCTCACGATTTCATAGAAAAGCAAATGTACATGGTGGTGGTTGCTTGGTGACAGTGGCACTGGGTGGTTATGGCCACAGCAATGCTGGAAAGAGAAGAATCCCGCAACCATAAATAGTAGGTCTGAGGCAGAAGAGCTTTAACACCTTTTAATCTTGAACACGAAAAGTTAATTAAAACACTGTAGAGCAAACGTCACTACATTCAGCTTATATGTGAGTATTTGTCAGAAAATTTGGACTAGTAACATGAATGCACAATAGAAATGGGGAAATACTGTTATGTTTGTTCGATAGATGAGATGAATTCATTGCCAAGGGCTCTGGTAATTTGGGGGATGGGCATTTGTAATAGATTTTGGCATTTTCATTAAAACCATCATTAGTTGCAGCCCTTATTTACAGCTTTACTAAGTATTATGTACTCTCAGGCCATTCATAACACTTACAATGACCAACACCAACTTGTTTCTATTCTGATGCATTAAATTAGTGGTAAATGCCCAGACGCACCCTGCTTTAAAAGTCCATTTCATGAGAAACGTCTGCAGTCAATCTGACTTTTCATTTAGAATCGGATACATAATAAATGAGGCTGAACAAAGAGAAAAAAAGCATGAAAAGAGGAGTTGGTGAGGGATAAAGGCAAACAAATGGCTCATCACTGACTCACGTTCAAAAAGGAAATGACGTCAACCCTCGTCCGCCCTTGACCTCAGCTTGGCTGTGGTTGGCTGTGTTGTTGCCTAGCAATTATGACAAACGATTGAGTCACACACAGAGAGGATGAGAGAGGAGAGTGCGTCTGTGTTGATCCTCCTAACTGAGGAGAAAACTGGTATAAAAAAATTATGATTGTAGTATAAGGATTTGAGGGAAGAAAAATGAAAGGTTGATGTTGAGCCTCCCACACTTCCCAGTGGCAGCCTCTGGGGGATGCTAACGTACAAATATACACATTGGGACAAACTACTGATAACAGTGAAAGGACAATGAAACTGTTGCAGTGTGAATGCTGTTATTGCAGGGCAGCTCATTTTAAGTATTTTTCATTTTTATATATTTGTCTGGAACATATTTTGTTGTTTCGTATGCTTCTTTTTTTATATTTCGTCTGTAAACTGATTATTCACAATGCGGAAACTGAAGAATAATACGTAACAGAATATCTGTACTATGCTGCCTAAATGTCTGATTAAAATTTGGAGAACAATGCTACAACTACTGCATAGTTTTTCAAATAAGTGAAAAGTCTTATTGAGTCCTACTCAAAGACACTAAGTAGATTGAGATGTAGTCCACTAACATGATTTTCTTTGTTTCTCCATCATACATTTGATGAATGCCTTTATGCAAAGCACCTTATAATACCCCATGCCACACTTTTTTTGCATATGTGTTACCAGTGGGAATCAAATCCATAACCCTGACCTGACTGTATAACTCTGACACTCCCTTCCTCCTCTCTCTTCCAGGTGGTAGGCAGTATGGATGCTCATCCCAGCAGATACTGTGCCACAGTGCGAGTCCAGAGACCCAGGCAGGAGATCATTGAAGATTTGTCTTACATGGTGCGCGAACTGCTAATTCAATTCTACAAATCAACCCGGTTCAAGCCCACCAGGATCATTTTCTACAGAGATGGCGTTCCTGAGGGACAGTTGCCGCAGGTAATATGGCGTCATGGTAGTTGAAACTGAGTCCTTTGATGGTTGATATACTTAATGCCACTGGATTGTCCAAAATATGTAAACATGCATAATATCTTATGAATTAATTTGCATAATAATGTGATGTTGGCAAAGTGCATTTTAGCATTTTTCTATAAAATTAACTATATCAGCTTGAGTACTAATAAACAATGTTCTTCTGTGTAGATTCTGCACTACGAGCTCCTGGCCATCAGAGATGCGTGCATCAAGTTGGAGAAAGACTATCAGCCAGGCATCACCTATATTGTGGTGCAGAAACGCCACCACACACGCCTCTTCTGTGCTGACAAGTCTGAAAGGGTGAGCTTTATATTTTCACGTTTAACAAAAAATTGTTCTCTTTTCATACTTCCATACTTGTTAAATAATTATCATCTTGTGTTTTCTTTTGATAGATTGGGAAGAGTGGGAATATTCCTGCAGGGACTACAGTGGACACGAGCATCACTCATCCCTTTGAGTTTGACTTCTACCTGTGCAGCCATGCAGGCATACAGGTAATAATAACAGAAACAGAATGTTTTTGTGCTCTGTAATTAAGTTTTTGAAATCCCTGAAAAAATTATAATAAGACTGAATGCCTTTGACCCCAAAACCCTACATATCGCATTTTGTTGTTTTACATTTATGTTTTTTGCACATATGTTTCATCTCATTTTTATTGCCATCTCTCTGTCTCCAGGGTACCAGCCGACCGTCTCATTACTACGTCTTATGGGACGACAATCGTTTCACGGCTGATGAGTTGCAGATTCTAACTTACCAGTTGTGCCACACTTACGTGCGTTGTACCCGCTCAGTCTCTATCCCTGCGCCAGCCTACTATGCTCGTCTTGTGGCCTTCCGTGCCCGCTACCATCTGGTGGACAAAGAACATGACAGGTTAGTGTGGTTATGAAAGATATAACATGAGGTTTCTCAAACTTTGATAGCTTGTGACACGGTTTTTGGTTCCCAATATTTTTACGACCCACAGCAATTGGAAAATTTTCATTTTGTAATGTAGTTTTAAGTGAGTAAAGTAAGAGAGTCTTAATATAACTGTTCTGCCACACTGCATATAAAGTGACCCCACATGGAGTTTGAGAGACCGTGCCACTGGTGACTTTATTCCGATAATCACATATGAAGTGTCACTGATCTTTGTCATCTCTCTGTAGTGGAGAGGGCAGCCATGTGTCTGGTCAGAGTAACGGTCGGGACCCCCAGGCTCTGGCTAAAGCTGTTCAGATTCACCACGACACCCTGAGGACCATGTACTTCGCCTGAGCTACACCAATCATCACCACCATCGATCCCTCCCACCTCATTTCTACCTGAGTGGGCACACGGCCCACCACCACCTCATCCCCATCCCTTATTCCCAATGACTGCCCACCACATATACTCCACCAGCCAGTCATTCACCCAAATTCAAGATACATAAGGCCCTTCACCTGTAAAACACAGGCAGACTCTACAGCCTCATGCACTCAAAAGGTTTTGAATATTATTATTATTATTATTGTTATTGTCATTTTGTTGTTTTTACTTTACCAGGACTATGGCTCTTTTTATGTTGAATTTTTAAAACTTGGGTATTATTATGTAATTGTATTGAAAGCTACCTTCACACTCCTGTGTATGTAAGTATGCAATATGGATGGGAGGAAAATAGGCGATAAAAAGAAAAAAAAAATCACAAAAAACTTTTTTAACTGCCACCACGATGCTGCCTCTTTACCCATCTGAATGCCGGATACCAGTGTTCCAGGTCCCCTTAATATGGGGATCCTCCAGAGGGGTGGTACTGGGCACGCACACTTACATGTATCATTTTAATGTTGTCATGAACTACATTCATGTTTTTAATGTTTTTGGATAATGTTATTTTTTTAAACAGCCTTGAGGAGTCTGAGGTATGGTACATTAGCACTTAGTGTTAGCATGTAGGTGCCACCAGTCCTGCACATAAGAGTTTGTTAGTACATGTGAGGCTAGCCCTCTGGTCTTTATTAGCAGAGACAGAAAGAGCAGGTGTAGCATATCATAGATACAGGAGAGAAGTCCTGCCACACTTAATGTGCTGGTTAGCCAGTCCCTGAGAGATTTAGCCTATAGCGGCAAGCTTAGTATAACCATAGAGGGACCATTTACATAGAGTGTATCAAATATACTTGCACCCCATGCACCTAAACCAGCATTATTAACCAGCCAAAAGTGATGCCAACCAATGGAAAAGGGGCACTTAAACAGGAAGATAATCTCTTATTCCTGTATGCGTTGCTCTTTTAGGATTTACGAGGCACTTTTTTTTTTTTTTTTTTTTTAATTTACGTATTGATTTTATTTTACTTCAAAATGGTCAAATGTCTTGAGACTTGACACAGACTACTTTGAAGTTTTCACACCCACAGTCGCATAGCTTTCAGAACAAAGAGGTAACTAAGGCAATAGGCAAGGTCAACACTCCTTTGAAGATTTGAATGCAGGCAAAAATAAAATCTGTGATCACTTAAGTGCTGCAAAGCTGAACTCTCATTCAGCAGCTGACCTTGCTCTGATCATTCCAACATGTATCAATGGAGATGACGCCACACTCTAAACTCCCACCCATGCACTTCTTTGTGTACCTATACACGCCTATCCCCATTTTTACACAAAGCTCTTCCTCTGCAGGCATTTACAACTCATAGCCTGGATAGCAGAAGCACACACATCTCTACCCTCTGTCTCTTTCTTAGCATGTAGAGACCAACCACTTCGAAAGTACTTGTCCCCTTACTTCCCTCCAAGCCAAACTATTACTCATCACCCTTTCCATCATCACCTTATATCCTTGCTGTCTATTCTCATTTTTAACATCACACACCTGCAGCATCCCCTGTCCCAATCCCCTAGCTTGTGTTAGCCAATCCCTTTTGGTGCTCTGTGTGCATGGGCAGCACAGATAGGGGTTTGCTACATTGGACAGGGTGGGCCCCTATTACTACTACTTAATATGCCCCGCCTTTACATCTAGTCACTTTCTGGAGTTATGAAAAAAATGCATGTAACTATTTTTTATGACTAGATATGCTGAGCCACCTTTGGTTTCCTTAGAGGTAGGAGCCTTGCGCTCACCACTGCCTGTCAGTCGTTTTGCCTCAATTGTGTAATGGTTATAAAGACTGCTTTTTCCTTTGTCATCATTATTATTATTAATATTGTGACTAGTGTCAGAGTGTATCCTCAAGAGGGCACTGTGGAGACTGTCTCAAAATTCCACCTCAGTTGCCCTTTAAGCGCCTCAAATCTTGTTTGATGGTCAGAGCCCCTTTGAGCTGAGAGGGATCAAAAGATGAGTTTGGTTTTTAAATCGTGTTTATTAACTTGCATAATCAGTATGCCTTTGTACACCGTTTTACTGATCCTTCATTGTGTCCAAGGTGATTTGTATATATAAATATATAATAATAACCAGTTATGTATTTTGGCTCACCAGTTGCTGGGCCTTTCACAGTTGGGGCCAGTGTGTTATCCCTCATTCTGTGCTAAAAAAAATAATAATGATCTGTCTGGGGGCACTTCCCAGCACCACTGAAACCAGATGCAGTTCTTCCCTCATTTAAGCCACAAAGCACCTTGCAAAGGGGAAAGACAAAACGGCAGTCACCCTGGAAATGCATCATGTGGACAAAGGAGAGTCCACTGCTCTCCACACAGCCTCACTGTCTGACTAAGCAATATTGAAGCCACTGATCAAGAACAGTCCTTGTCATAGCACTTCCCAATAGATTTGAATGAAAGGACATGGAAGCATATTATTTTGGCTCTGTATGTGATAGTATGGGAACTCTGTTGGGGCGGGTTATTTTTTAATGAAAATAAAAATTGTTTTTTATTACGCCTGTTGTTCTTTTACTTTCTTTTAACTTTAATACTGTATTGTTTACTTGGATTGTAGTTTAATATACACTGAAAAACTAATGATCAACTCAGAAGAAAATAAAATGGAACTTGGCTAGGTTTACTCATTTTACATTACAACAGAGGAGATGTAGCCCTGAACTTTAAGTCTTAACACAAATGTAGCAGATAATTTATAGATTATGATGTACGATAGCCTTTAAAAATACATCTTTTATCTACTAATTTATTCGTAGTACTGTAAACGTAGGGTTACCTTTGGGTGAAGGCGGAGTTGATTCTTCTGACGTCTGGTGACACAGAGCCCACCTCTTCCTGTCGGTGTCAGAAAGGCAACTTCACCATATTTAGCTGGCTCGCTGAAGCCCCGCAGAGTTGATCTGTCAACCAGACTGAAAATCTTGACACTTATCGGCGGACACTGCCCGGTGTTGACAGGCTTTATTTTAGCACCGGGATACAAACTACAGAAGACGACGTGGTTGGGATATCGTGCGTCGGAAACGGGGCCGTGTCAACGGCTGTTTTTAACGCGATAAAAGTAGCCATCGTCTGTCAGAATTCCAACAATCCAACAGCCGAGCTAGCCAGATAGCTAATTACTGTAGCTACCCAGACGCTCGCTTTGCAGAAGATACGAATTTATGTCGTCTCTGTCAATGTTCAGTTATCGGTAGGAATTCATTTGGACTCAGTGATCCAGCTGCGATGATGTCCTGACAGCTCCTCTCGTTCGTTCCAGCCTCTTCCCTAAGCCTGGCTAGCGAGCTAACTTGGCTAACTAGCAGGTTTTCACTGCCACAGCGTCGCGTTGAGCAACCAGTAGCTTTCGCCGTGGCAGTGAGATCCGTTGGATTGGATACGTTGACAGTGTGCGAACGGCGGTGTGCGGGGGCGCCGAAGACCCCCGGTCGGCGAAACGACTGTACCGAAGGCCCCCTTTTGACAGCCCGCAGAGAGAGGAGCTAGCAGAGACCAGGGCACTTGGCCATTCAGCAGAGGCGGTGCACTGCCGAAGGAGACACCGGATTGAACGGAGGAAGAGTCCCAAACGTTTGACACTTGTGATCCGGGAAGTGATCCGGGCAGAGACCTCATGAATGGAAATCGGAACTACAGGTACATTATTCCGTAATGCCTCTTTACTAAGTTGTTGACTATTTTACATGTGTCAGTGGAAGTTACATTTCCTGAGGGTTGCATTAGCTAGTGAGATGAAACACCGGGATGATTTGTTATATCTGTGCTTGACAGCCCTGGGTGAAGCTTGAAGGCATTTAACTGTAACCAGGCAGTCTATCTTCCTCTGCTGTTATTTTGCCTAAACATGAGTCACAGTTGAAAGGGTTGAACTGAGTAAGACTCCCCTTCATGCAAGACTGAATTAAACTTCTTTGAACTCAAAAGTAAAATATTTGGCGGTTGTAATAAGTCATCCCCCTAAGTGTACTGATAAGTTAGTTCTGTCTCACACACAGTAAACTCATTCGCATCATCAGCCAGGCGTGAGGGCTTCATTAGTGCTAAGGTTAACCCTGGTATTCCCCTGCATTATCAGGAAAACTCCCACACTATTAAGTTAAATTTCATGGTCAGAATGAGATGTTGTGTTCAGCTCAAACCTAACATGGCTAGCCACTTGAGAACTTGTGACAGTAGATATACTCTCTGTTTTCAAGGCCCCCAGGTCTTGGTCACCCACTGACCCCAGACTGACCTCAACATATGTAGTAGTAGCCTTCTCCCACAGCAAGTACAGTCTGAGATTTAACCTGTTTTGCTATGGACATGCTTTGTGCATAAAACATTTAGTCAATGCTATTTTCTAATTCCTTAAGCTTGAGTAGGTAGGTAGTGTTTTTCTTAAAGGGACAGTTCACCCCAAAATCAAAAATACATATTTTTCCTCTTACCTGTAGTGCCACTTATCCATCTAGATTGTTTTGGTGTGAGTTGCAGAGTTTCGGCGATATCGGCCATAGAGATGTCTGCCTTTTTGGTAAATAATGGAACTATATGGCACTCTGCTTGTGGTGCTCAAGCGCCACAAAAAACATTTGATAAACTCAACAGCAGTGTCTCTTTCCAGAAATCATAATCCACAGATAATCCACAGACCTTGCTGTGAGCAGTTTCATGTACATGAACTGCTCACAAACTGTGGATTTTGGGGTGAAATGTCCCTTTTAAGAACATTGGATTCTTGGTTGTTTTTGGAACAATTTAGCTGTAAATTAAACCTGTGAAGTTTAGCTTACATATTTGATATCCGACTACACACCAGCCTGTGTTTAAAAAAATACAAAAACTACAAAACCTATCAAAAGCAATAACCTCATGTAACCTTGCACATTGCTGTCTAGTCCTGGTGATAAAAATGGTCAACCCAGGCCATGGCCAGTAAACGGTTTCTTTCTTGGTCATAGTGGCAGTTAAACAGTCTGGACTCCCTGGCTTTGTCTCAGCTGTAACAGAAGCTTTCCACTTATGTGACCATAAACTGAACGCCAGGTACTCTTGATCAGCCAGTGACACATGATACAGCAGTTGGTTCTTAATCCACCCCCTCCTCCCTAAGAGGAGATCCCTCTCTGCTGCCTACTGTCTCATTAGCCTCTCTGCTCCTCTGAGTTGGGAGACTTCCCGACACCAATAAGCTTAAGGGAACACAAGGTGTTTTCCCAGTAACCAAGCACCTACAGCAATGTCAAACAGACTAAGTTATGTGTAACTGTTGGGGCAGGTGTGCGAGTTAAGCTTACAGTATACTCTGAGCTAGATTAAATTTGGTGTGTTCTCACAGGCAAAATTACAAGTTTGTGACCAAAAAGAAGCACCAAATTTGGCTTTGCTCTTCCAAGTGTGAAAAGAGTGTCTTATAAACTTAAAATTGTGGCATAGCCTTGTTGGCTGACCCCCAACACTCTGTTGGCTGGAACTGTTCAACAATATTATGTGATTAGGTTAAACCAAATATTTTCATTTTCCTCCTATAGCTACAGTATTAAGGTTGTGATAATACTATGTTTACATCTTCTTTTGAGGAACTTGAGTCGTGTCTGCTTCCACTATAACTCTCAAGCTCCTCAATCAGCATTGACCATAAAAAAACAGACCTTGGGACTCGCCGTGAGTGTATAAGTGTTTGCTTGCAATACAGTATTCCACAGCAGTCTGAGAACACATCAAATGCAATTTCATGCAGAGTATACTGCTAACCAGCCTGACGTTAGGTATGTTAAGGAGTGTGGTTGATGCTTTCACTTTGGAAGACATTAATGCTTTAACACTGTCAGACAGAGGCACGTTTTAGTGTATAATTTTGTGGCTTGTCCATGTAGGTTGCTGCAGGGCCTTGATATTGTTTTTGTTGGTTCACAATCACATATCACTAACCGGCACAGGCCAACCAGTGAGTCCTGTGCCTGGGTGAATGATTAACAGTGGGCCCTCCATCAGTCAGTCAATGGCCCGGAGTGCCCGCTTCGAAACTGACTCACTCTTCTCCCTGGTAGTAGTCTAAGCAGCAGCATGTGGCATGGAAACCATGGCTCTGGAGAGCTTAGCACTAGGGATATAATGAGTGCAACTTGGCTTTCAAGCCTTAAACAAATCAAATTAATTTTGATGTACTAACCCCAAGGTATGCCCACAAACAGCTTGTCACTTGACTTGATTGATGTGATGTTACATTATGGCTGAGTTGTAAAGCCAGAACTAGTCAGGGATTTCAAATTATGGGCTTGACCTTGTTAACATTACTGGAGGCCTCTATAGTTAAACATAACCTTAAATGAAGAGAGAAATATTTTCTTACATATCATTTTTGACTTGTACATAGAATGCAGTTATTGGTAAGTCATACTGGTTTCAGTGGCAGCCTTTAAAGGAATAGTTGACATTTTGGGAAATACATTTATTTGCCTTCTTGCTGCGAGTTGGATGAGAGCTTATGTAATTCTTGGCAAGAAAGCGAATGTTGAACTATTCTTTTAATTACACCGTTGCCCATATCAAGGTGACCCTCATGGATTGGTAACCTGTGACCGTCGATTTATATAAAAGCCTAGGCTTTTCTTATCATCATAGAAACCTGTTCCGGTGGTGGCAACAACTTTACGCATAAACATACTTTGCATATTGAGAGATGCAGCTTACTGGAAGACAATGAGATGGCAGATACAGTACGGCTGGGGGGCCTCCCCTACTCTCCATCTATCACACTACACTTTGTAACCAGGTGGATTTTAGTTAGCTGGAGATGACTCAGCTTGATATAAAAGGCAGCCCTGGTAGAGGTGGGTTTTGTCCTGTGGATGCCTTACTAATGGTCTTCGGCCGGTCTCTCTCCCCATTTCTTATCCCCTTTCTTTCTCACACTGTCAGGTTTCCCGCTCTTTTTTTGATTCACAGACAGTCACCACCACCCCTCCTTCCCTTCCCTGGTTACAGCTTCTATTTCCCTCTCTGTGCCTCAGTGGGAAACTCTGCCTTCCCTGTCATTCTCCTTGTAGATTGGTTCTCTGTGGATTTTGTACAGACAGTGAGGTCGGCTTTGAGGGGAGGGCTTAGGACTTGATTTGCAGTCTCTCCCCATAATGCTCAGTTCATTCAAGCAGCCCATTGACAATAGACAATCCCCATCCGCAACCCCAGCCACCCATAAGGCTAACCATTGGCATATTGTTGTAGGTTTCTATGGAGAATGCAGTTTGCCGTTGCTCTTTAGGCTCATTGTATTAGAAAGAGATTTACCCTTGCCTTTATTATACTGAAGAAAATTTAAAAACCCTTCCTTAGAATTTTGTGTAATACTTTTTTTTCCATCAGATGATATGCTATAATGAATTAAAATCTGGCCAATGTTGGCAGTAGTATTAAAAGTATTAGGGACCAGAAACTAAAGGGAGCTACTGATACAATACTTGAGTATCAATGTGAGATCATTTTAAGTATTCCGGTTCTTTAATATATTACGATTTGTTTAGGAAATTCTGGTTAATTTTTTCCCTTTTTATGAAAAGTTAATGAATGCTGTCAATGATATTTAGTATCGTAAGTTGAACAACAAAGGCAGAGTTCCTTCGAGTGTTCAGTTGTATATATTTCTGAGCTACAGCCAGATGTGCTTGCTAGTTGTATTACCACAAAATGTGACTTTGCTATGACAGTACAGCTTAAATAATCAAGCTTTATTTTGTATTTTTTTTTTTTTTTGTAATTTTGAAATCCAAAATGGTGCCGAATTTAACCTGGGCAGGTGCTGCATCTCCACTGATGCATCATCATTCTTGTTTTTTCCGCTTTCTGACCTACATGTACATGTTCCCTAAATAGGAAGAAAAAGTGTTGTTTCAGCTCAGCACTTTCAATGCTTTAGTTTTACCCAACACAGTAAATACCAACAAGTATATCCTTCTAATTGGTGTCTAAAAGCGTTTTCTGTTTTGTATTGTGAATCATGTGGCCCTGTGTGGAATATATCTTTCTCATGTCTGCTAGAAAGTATTAATCATGTGTTGATGTAGTAGACAGGCAACTCTGCTGGCTGACACATGCTGTTGTCAGAGTGTGGGGCTGATGGCAAAGTCCTGCTGGGTAGACAGAGGGGAAAGTTAAGGGAGGGAGAGGGAGAGGGAGAGGGAGAGAGAGAGGGGGAGAGAGAGGGAGAGAGAGAGAGAGAGAGAGGTTGTGATGTGTCACAGAGATTAGAAGCCAGAGCAGCCAGACCACACTTCTTTTCCACCTCCTCCTTTTCCCCTTCCTGAGATCTGTTTTTTTGGGGAACTGCAAGGGGCTCATTTTAGGGGGAGGTTATGGACAGGAGGAAAGGGAATTGGAAGGGGAAGTCTGTGTGTTTTGTTGGGGGACTCACTGGAGGACAGACAGACGTCAGTCTGTTTATCAGTGGCAGAAACAGATTACCAATATCTCTTCATTATTCCATACAGACTTGAAATAAGGATTGTTAAAAGAGAGTTCAATAGCAACCACATTTTCTCACATTTAAAGGGACAAGCAGTCATTTTATACCACTAAAATTAAAGGTATATTTGCATATAATTGAAGAGTTTGACTTCATTGTCTCTCAGCTGATTGTAATTAAAATTGTAGCCCTGTTTTTACTCCTGTGTTTAGGAGACAAAGTTTTAACAGCAACAAAAACCTGAGGGAAACATTTAAGAGGCTAGTGATTGTCTTCCTTTCATCCATATGCCAATACATTAATCAGACATGAGCGGCTGTGTCTTTGCCAAAAAACACTTTGCCACGCCACACTACTCGATTTTGTCAATACCAGAAAATTTTAAGCTAGAGAAGAAGTTGCTTCCATGCTTACGTAAAGCTTAAGGTTTGCTTCACACAGAGCTGTGTCTGTCTCTGAGTTCTCTTTGTCTCGCCTCCATTCAGATTGTAGACCTTTTTTGTATACTTAAAATAAACAAAACAAATGTGTTGTAGAAAAACTCAGATCAGCTGAATAATTATTATTTACTATTTTTGGGACAATTTCTTAATTGGAAAAAATAGAATCTCAAAGAACCTGTATGCAGCCAGGGATGAGGACTTTCCAGAGAAACAGGGACATTGTCTCTGGAAAAACCTGTTGATGTTCAATGTTATGAGCCTTACAAAATAAAATTTACCTCCATTGTATCAGGGTGGCGACAGAGGCATCAGCAGCAGATACCTCAAAACCTCTGCAAATAAATCTTCATTGCTAATTTACACTTTTTCTGATTCGGGCAAACTATTGCAAGTAAGATATTTTCGTTAAGACGTTGACATGAGAGTTGCAATAATCTGAGTACCTTGTTTTGGTTCTAATTAATATATTAGAGTGCATGTAAAGTCTCAGAGTGACAGAGCAGTCATCCTGCCCAAGTCAACATAAAAAGTCAACAACCTCTGGCCCTCGTCCACTGTTCCACTCAGGCTGGACTAGCAAGACTGTGAGGACAGAAGGCTCCATTTAACCTGCCTGAGTAGAATCTCCTGGTCAGTTTAACAGAGCTAGTACTTTGTGTGTGTAAATATATATATATATATGCGTGTGTGTGTGTGTGTATCCATCCATCACCTACCTGTGTCAGTAACACTGCTGGGCTTCTCACTACAGTTGATTCTTAACCCCCTCCAAATCCCCCAACCTGCTTCACTCATGCTCTCTGAAAACATTTCTCTGTTATGTACTCTCATTCGTTGTCTTCATTCTCACACATGCACTCTGCCTCAAGTTTGTCCTGAGGGGGATTTCAACATTTTTGCATGTTGTTGTGACTGACCAGGCCCTCGTCAGCCTGTCAGTATGTGGCTGCCTGCTAGTGTTTATCTGTGGCAGAGAGTGGCATTGACTCCCATGGGTGCCAGATGCAACACGCTTGAGGTTGATGAGGGGAACAGGAGGGAGGAGTCTGACTGTGTGTGATGTGCATCAATCCTTCCTCGCCAGCTATCAGTCTTTCTGTGTATATCTGTGCGTGTGTGTGTCTGGGTTCTGCCTGCTGTGACTGACGCCATTGTGCCTCGCCACTGAGCACTCGCCCTGTTCCCACAGCTCAGCCTCTCTGGATTAGAAACACAACAGCTGTATTGTGTGTTGGTGTGTTGGTGTGTGGGCCTGTTTATGTGTGGACATGTGCACTCATTAGCAGCGTGGACATTTGTGTACTGGGGGAGATGTGGCTGAGGGGGTTAGCAGGGACTGTATGTCAGCCGAGCTTCTCACTATCCAGTTATTCTGGCCCCCAGCCCACTGTGTACAGTGTGACTGTGTTGCGTGTTGGAAAGCAGCAGAGTGGAACGAGTTCACATTTGCTGAGATGTTTCTGCAAAACATTCATATGCTAAGAAAGGCATCACAGTTATTGGTTCTATACTATGTATTTGATTTATTTATTCAATTTACACTATTGCAGTGTAGCACTGGTGCCTCACTTGCTGGATGGTATCACTCAGCTTTGTTTGCAATTAATTAACTAAATTGTACCATTGTGCTCTCCACACATTTTCCATTGATACAAAGAAACCACCAACACAACGTATTTGATGTTACTGGCTGCGCATACCATATATTTGTGAATGTGAATCTATTTGGTCCTCATATGACTAATGAAGAATGGATCAGTCATAGGGAAGAGAATGAGACTTTCAAACTACTTGTAATGTTAGTGTTAAATAGCAGAGCTGCACTTGGATCAAATTGAACAAATTCAGAAAAATGCTGATGATAATAAACATTAATAAGCTGCCAGACAGGGTTACAACAGCACCGAAAAAGCATCTCTAACCTTGATTAGTGTGTGTGTGTGTGTGTGTGTGTGTGTGTGTGTGTTCAGGTTTGAGGTTTGCTTCAATTGCAAAAGGCGCCAGCAACTCTTCACCTAGCCAGTTGACTTGTGTAAAACTGATCCGCCAACAAAAAGTGTGGAATATGTCCAAAAGTAGGGTTGCCAGCTAACTGCACAAGCGACACACAAAATCAGCTCAGTGCACAAGCAGCAAACTGAAGCTGTGTTCAGCAAAAAATTTGCAAAAATATGTGTTGTGGAGCATATTGGGCATGCTGTTGGACAGCGGGAAAGTGGATTATGTTGCAGTACTCGTAGGAGTAGTTTGAGAATTTCATATGGAAGCTTACTGTATTTCTGCCATGAAACCATGTTAATATTGGAGTACAGTGTATGTGACATAAATTCAAGCTGACCACAGCAGCTGTTCACTGAAAGAGAAAAGTACCAACATTTAAGAGCCACCTTTCAAGCCTGCAGGGTTTAAGCATATTAAAGCATAGATTTTCAGCAGCATATCCCTTTTAAAGTTTGTAGAATATTGGCAACATTAAAATATTTCATTTTATTACATTATTAATATCTGCTTTACTTGAAAGTACTGTATTTGGCCCAGAAATAAAGAAAGTTATTCTAAATATTAAGTTAAGAATGCATCCCTCATATTAAGTGATAATTCCTTTCTAAATGCAAAACCCATACTGCTTTTAGGCCTGAGATTTATTTATTTTTAGAACCACCTGTAACAATTTACCTTTCAGTGGCAGTAAATGGAAAGAAATATATAATTTTAATTTAAAGAAAAAACCTCTGAGGGTAGGCTGTTGCTGACAGAATCTTAAAATGCTATTGCATATCTTCATTAAACAAGAGTTTGTATAATGATAAGCCAGCACCAGACCAAGGTTATAGAATGAATGGCTTGCTGCACAATAAAGGGTAACAAGGACGATTAAGCTACTCTTTCAGCAGGATGCAATAGGCCCAAGGCTTGAGTGACAATGTCCATCCACACCATGACACAGAATTGTTGCAATTTCACTAAAATACACTATTGGAGTGAATTTTATTCATGATCAAGAAGTCTCTGACTGTCTGAATGTACAGGCTCAGGAAATGAGAATCATACTGATAGACAGGGGGAGGATTATATCTACTCTCTTCTGTTTGTTAAAACACGTCTTTCCTGTAATTATCTGAAAATGCGTACACACATACACACACGCACACGCAGTGCAGCAATTTTCAACTCAACCAGGGGAGGTTTCCTTGAACCCTTGCACTCACTGTACAAAGAGTCAATAAACCTTTGATGTGTCTGTGTAGATTTGTGGTAGAGTTTTCACTGTTGTCATAGACAACTATAACACATCACCTACCCACAGCAGAGGTCATGTTCTAGTATTTTGTGTTTAGTCTCGCAAGCATCTTTGTTTGTTAGGGGTTGTATAGCTTCCCACACACCTAGAAAGGCCATTTTGATAGTCTTAGTCATCACATAACAATAACTTTGCTTACATGTCTTGAGCATTCAGTTTTCAGTAATTACTACTTTGTGGCAGTAGGTAACTATTGGACAGACCTACTTAAATCTGTAGAAGCTTGAGACTGAAGTGCTCTGCTCTCCCAGTCCCCCCCGCCCCACAGCTTGCCAGTTAAACCTCCCTCTCTGACCCCCTTGCTCCTGCCTGTGGACAAGCACGTTTGTTATGTCTGTTTGTGGAGGGAACAGAGAGACACAGTTCCCAAGAGGGGTAGATAGGAGGGAGGTATCTGATGTGTTGCTGAATGATCAGGATCGGGTTGGTTATTCAGAAAATGCTGCGAAACACATCTGTGTGACATGCCTGGTTAATTTTCAACATCACAGCATGTTGCTTGCCATGTGCGTGATGTTGTAAGGTCCCATCTGTGTTCACAGCAAACAGTAATAACCATAGATGAATGCTGAGACCAAAGTGAATTTTCTTAAGTTTCAGGTTGCTCCAATGGCCAATATATGCTGGTTTAAAAAATAAAATCAAACTGTAGTGCATGAAAGGAATAATTCTCCAAAATCTTTTTTTCCGCACAAGAGGTTTGGGTCTCATCTGTTTTTTTACAGGTAAAGAAAGTACAAGTCATGTTTTCTTCAATTTTAACCTATTAAATTTCTGTAACATTTCACTGGAGAGACATTGGCTCTTGAAGAAATATGAAGCTTCTTTGCAACCATCATTGCAGAGGGAACCTAAATATACCAACATCACATTGTCTCAAAGCATTTCTGCAAGCGACAGAATCACCCATAAGTCTGTCATAATTGTAGGAAGCCAAAGAACGCAGAGGCTGGCTTGCCAAATATTGTGGTGATGGGGCCAGTGTTTTGATTAGGTCCACACAACTTTTTTGTTTTGATGTCTTGCTTCTTGTCAGATACCCACCAGCCAAACACAAGTCATGACTGCGGGTGGTGGGTTAGTCTGCGCGATCAGGCACTTTTTTGGAGGTTTGGCCTTGGAGATTGTGCTGTGTCAGGAATCATTTGTAGAGAATTTATAGCCGTTTGTCAATGTGTATGCGTGTGTTTCGAAAAATCATCAGGGAGAGCGTGTTCTTGTGTTTGTGCAAAATGCCGAAAGTATTAACTCTCTGTGTAATATGGGAAATATAAACTGTGTGTGTGTGTGTGTGTGTGCAATACCTCAGCTACAAATTACTGTACATCTGTGTGTGGGTTTCATACTGAAACTAAACCAACTGGCTGTGTCTGTTAGTGTGTGTGCGAAAATAGGTGGACTACCAAAACTTGTGTGTGGTGTGTTTTTTGTTTGCTTCAAGTTTGCTTCAAATTTTATTTTTTTCTCTCTGTAAGACTCTGTAATCGCTACTGATGGACTCTAGGATCCTTCGCTGTGTGTTTCTCTGCCCGTGGTAGCTCTGTGACTCATGCTGAAATGAAGCCAGGTCCGAGACGTAGATGAAACCCGGAAAACACCAACCCTGCCCACTCTCTAATCCAGCCACTCCCTGCTATCGTCCTCCTACTTGCCGACCTCACCAGGACCATCATAGGACAGAAAAAAATGCTCTCAGTTAAGGAAGACCCTCTTGAAGTTTGTTTCAAGGACTTCTTGAGCAACTTCTGTTCTGAAATTGACTGAATTAGGACAGATTTCAATCTGTGGTAGACAAGCTTATTTCTGTAGCCTTAATGAAGATTTACCAGAATATCTGTCTTCCTTCTTTTTGTCACTCTTGTGTGTGAAATTGGGCTTACCTCACAAGTTTCACTGAGGGCCCCAAAGGAATTACCATATCAAAAGTTTGTGTGCACATAGTTTTGTGTGAGAGGGACAGCCGTGGCAGGAATTCCAGACTCTCCTCTCCTTTTCATCATTTTATCCCAGCAGGCTATTTCAAACTTGAGGCCTTCACCCTCCATCAACCCTGTTAGCCTCAACTCCACAGCCCACCAGAGGAGAAACGGAAAAAGAGAGCAGGGCAGAAAGAACATACTTCCAAAGGCCGACTGTAAACAAATAGGGTCATGCTCATGTTGTCTGCTGTTACCTCACAGAAGGTTTCTGTTCTGTTGTGGAGAGGTTTTTATGAACTTCCCCTCAACCCCAACATCACCCACACATGTGAGCCTGTGAGTCAAATTGGTGATGAATCACACTCTGCTATGAGTCTCATTTATCAATGACACATTTGGGGCAGTTTTTTAGGTAGAAACTGGAGAGTGCTGTGGAGACAAAATGAGAAATTGGGGGGAAAAGCCCATGTGGGTTGGGGCGGGGGGCATTAACAAAGTAACATTTGCTAGGCAATTGGATGAGTCTCATCTTTGTGTGAAGATAGCTATTGCATAACAATAGCAAAACACTCTAACATCATAAGTTTAATCCAAGCATGTTTTGTCAAGTGTGACGTAGAAGGCAAGCCTCAGCAGACCCAAAAATAGCCCTGGCATGAGTGTGGACACAAGTTCAATTGAACAGCACTCGCTGCTTCTGGATCAAAGTGACTCATGTTGAAGACATCTCTTGGTCTTTGTGTGAGTGTTTGTGCATGCAAAGTCACCATTTTCTAGAACTAATGTGAGAACTGCAGAATTGCTGTATCGCCACACTGCGAGCATTTGTCTTGCAGCTACAGTACATTTCTTTTATTGCCATCAAAACTGCTTAATTTGCCAATCGGTGTACTTCCTGATTTAGATGCTGCATATAGTCAATGTACCTGAGTCGCTATGCTATATGTGTGTGTGCGCGTCTCTGTCTGTGTGTTTTCGGTAAACGTGTCGGTCAATGTGTGTCCATGTAACGTCCGTGTGCTGTTCTTTGCTTTAGAGTTGGTGCGCCATGAAATACCGTGTCAGAGTGTTTACCGTCATGTTTTTTTCATCATGGGCGTATGTTGTTGAAAGTGGTTTTATTCCCCTGATACATCTATATCATCTCTGTACTTTACTCAGTAGGTCAGATCAAATAAAAATGTATGTTACATAGAAGTGTGAAAGTATGGTTTCATTGAGAGTTTAGTGGGTGTGTGTTTGTTGTGTAATGGTTAAAATATTGAAGGGAGATGCGTTTATTTTTGGTATTTCCCCTACACAGCACCTTATCTTGACATTTGGAAGTTCACTGTTAATGTTTTTTTCTATCATCAAGCACTTGTTACCATGTTACAGTGTGTTTTCTTACCAACCAGCGCTAACAGACCACTGACAGGGTAGTTGAAAAACAGAGAAATAGTATAGTACCTTCTTAAAACAGTCGGCATCATTCAGTTGTAACTTGTATGATGTCATATTTCCCCTTTTTTGTCTATAGAGCCCAACATTATTTTTTTTTTGATGTTCAAATGTTCTTTTATACATAAACAAATAATATATACTTTTGCTATGCTGTTGTTTTGGGAAGGATACCTCAAATTTGGGTATTAAATTGTTATGACAAAGAATATTATAACATATCAGTAACTTTTTAAAGTTGAAATTAAATTAAAATCTTAAACACAAGTTAAAAAAGTAACTTATATTAAATATACAAACTAACTAGAGACCATTATAGCATCTGTGATAAGCCAGTATCTGTCACTGTATTTTGTTTAATATAACATGACCCGCTCACTGTGTGCATACATTCAGCACATCCTCACCCTGAATGACCTGACTCAGATCTACACTAATTTTTCTTTTCATTTATCCTCCCCTTCTTGTTCACCTCTCAGGAGCCGTTGGGGCCCAGTCCCTGTTCTCCATGCCACGGCGGCCTGGCTATGGCACCATGGGGAAGCCCATCAAGCTGCTGGCCAACTGCTTCCAGGTGGAGATCCCCAAGATGGATGTCTACCTCTACGAGGTGGACATCAAGCCTGACAAGTGTCCACGGCGAGTCAACAGGTGGGTTGGGCCCTCTGAATAGTATCTTTAAAACTTCTCCTACACCTTTCTCAGATACAGTATTTACATTTAGAAATAGGCAATAATTAACTGATATCTAATATAGAGCATCTTGCAATGAGCGAGTACACAGGGTTGCAGAGTCTTGCCAAAGGTTAAATGGCTGTTGAATCTATGACCTTTAATTCAGAGATGGTCTCACTAATGATTTGTTTGATGATAATTGTTGATTTGACAGTTTTAACACTATTTATTAAGTCTTAAACATGTCAGTATTTTACCACCTACAGTATAACAGAAACTCAGTTTGTTGTGTGTGTTGTGCAGGGAGGTGGTTGACTCTATGGTGCAGCACTTTAAGGTGACAATCTTTGGGGATCGCAGGCCAGTTTATGATGGAAAGAAGAGCCTGTACACAGCCAATCCACTGCCTGTCGCACCCGCAGGGGTGAGCTAGAAAAAAGACAGAGACACACACACACACACACACACACGAAAACACACATTTCTCTTCAGCGCAATCTGAATGTACTGTAACCCATGTGTGATATCTAGTGAGCATACACACAGACACACAATCTCAACAGCTCATCACTACCTGAACCAAAACACACATAGCACATACATACATGCATGCAGACACACATACACAAAATCTTAACAACCACCACCTGCCTTCACTTAATGCACTCCGCCTTGATCTAACCTTCCTATGTCCTTTCTCGCCCTCCTTCTTTCTTTCCCCACTCAGGTGGACCTGGATGTCACTTTACCAGGGGAGGGAGGGAAAGATCGCCCCTTCAAAGTTTCCATCAAGTTTGTGTCTCTGGTCAGCTGGCACATGCTCCACGAGGTGCTGACTGGCCGCAGCATGCCTGAGCCCCTGGAGCTGGACAAGCCCATCAGCACCAACCCTGTACACGCAGTGGATGTGGTGCTGCGACACCTGCCCTCCATGAAGTGAGCTGCTGATGTTTTTATTTTGCCTGTTTTTCATAAAGGTTCAGACTTATGTGTTCAATCTTTTAATGACAGCTGGAGCCCTGAATAGATAATTTATTGTTAAAAAGTGATCTTTAAAAGGCTTTAACAGCAGACCCATTTACTTACCTAATCTCCCCACCTTCATCTTCAGTCAGCATACATAAAGTCAAAAGATAGTGAACACATTGGAAAAAATGATCACCCTCTGATACTCATAGTAAATACTATATATTTGTTTTGTAATAGTTGCACCAACATCAGCACTCTGATCCCAACGGAAATCAAACAGAGCTTATATGGGCTCTCACAAGGTGCCATATTTGACCTCATACCATCTTCCACTCGATATCACTTTCCTAAGCCCCAGCAAGAGCACAGTCGAACACAATATCACCAGTGCTTTAATGAAAATCTTTTTCAAAGCATTATTAAAAAGTGGTTATATCGACACCTTTCATTAAGGTCTGTTCACAGCCCCCATGGGCCCGATATTACAATGGCATCATGACACATTGGCAGTCCAGGATTCACCAAGACATGTAGCCCATGTGCAATTATTAATGTGTCTCCTGGGCAGAGTAATAAGTGGTCGATGGGTCCAGGCAGTGTCACCACCCTCTCATTTCACAGAGTTTCAGGCCATATTGAAGAGCAGCTGAATGTCACACCGTATAAACACATATTGACCTACATTCTCAATTCAGGATGTGTGAACTAACCTTACATTTCCTGTCATCTCCTGCACCCTTTCATACTTGCCCCATGTTCTGCTTTTCATTTTGTCCTATTTCATGACCTTTGATTGTTTTTACCTCCCCGTTATCTTTCATTCCTTCCATCTCTTTGCTCTTTTCTTATAATTGCTACTTTTCTTCATCTAGGTACACTCCGGTGGGTCGGTCCTTCTTCTCGGCTCCAGAGGGCTATGACCATCCCCTGGGAGGTGGGAGGGAGGTTTGGTTTGGTTTCCATCAATCTGTGCGCCCTGCCATGTGGAAGATGATGCTTAACATTGATGGTGAGAACCAAATTCCACCTTGCATTTATTTTGCTGCAATGGCACCTCAGGACTACAATATGGCCTCACAGCTACAACAATGTAAATGCTGTTTTTATTGCTTACCGCCTCAAACACAGTAAGAACTATGTTTGCTAATTCAGCTGTCCATATTTCAAAATATTCAAATACAGAGATAAATATATATTTGTACCGTAATTCAATCTTGTACAGTCACACAGAAATTGTTTTCTCTGTTCCTCTTTCACAGCAGGGGAAATGAGATTTTAATAATTAAACAGATAGATTAGACTGACATTGAGCCTCCATGATACAGGCTATTTTTAGAGATTTGTGCATGATCAATTTACTTTCAGTGATGTTATGTTTGAGGAAATTTAATAGCTGTATTTAACATAAATCCTACTTGACAATGCCACGCTCATGAGAAAGCTATTTCACTGGCGCTGAAAGAAGATCTGCAAGATACACTCAAAGATTTTTCATCATCGTGGAGGCTGAAGTTGTGGTGCTTTGCTGTGGAACCAAAAGTTTTATGAAGCAGCACACATTCCATGGGCCCGAGAGTGAAACTACCAGATACATTTGTTTGTTACTTTGGTTATTTTAACATTAACAGAAACTCTACTTGCTGCTTGCATTGCTTGTGTAGGATTATGATGTAAAGGCATCATAATGGTGATAGCATCGCTCCTACTCTGCCATCACACGTTATTTTTTTTGTCAGAATTTGTCAGAATGGAGTGTAGTTTGGTAATTGGCTTTAGCACTGGCCTCTGTCAGTAGAAAAACCCTTTTTGATGACTTGGAGTGAGCTACAATTTCAGTCTGATATTATTTGTGGAAAATAAGTGTCAGAAAGGGTGGTGGAGAATGTGTTTTGCCATATGCACACTGCAGGAGGTTGTTGGAGACCAACAAACTTGGAGGAAGGTGGGTTCTTGGCTGGATGGGAACTGACTAGTCTGTTGCTGTGGAGACAAAGGGCAGCTAGTTTGTATGTGTGTGTCTGTGTCTCTGTGTGTGTGTGTGTGTGTGTGTGTGTGTGTGGTTGTGCCTGCATGAGTGAGACTGGTGGGTGTTGCTGGGGTCAGGAGGGTAGCTGTGTGGAGCATTTCCTTGAGACAGCTTTTGTGTGCTTGAAGCCTCTGTCTGTATTTGAATCTTTCCCTCTCTACTCTCTTTGTCTCATTTTCCCGCCCTCTCATCCTTGGAAATCGGTCAAATCAGTTGGTCGGCTCAAGTCTCTTGTCAGCTCTCCAACAACAAACTAGAACTCCAAGTGTTTGCAAAGCATTTGTTTTCTAAAACTTTTGTAAGGTATTGTGTATTGGCAAAGCGAACTGTTAAGCCTATTCGAATTAAATTAATTTAGTGAAATGACAATAACGAGGGGAGGACAATTAGGCGTGATGTCACTTCCTGTTGGTAGTAAGACGCTCTCATGTCTCACGAGGCAAACCAGAGGTGCAAGAGAGTGTGTGTGTACAATCCAGTCATCTGCCATCTTGTTAGGCATCACTCACTGACGTGCTTTCATCAAACACACCGTCAGAGAGAGGTTTCTTACGTCACAACAGCTGAACCAGATTATTCCACAAAAACAAGTTCCTCAACCTCAAACACCACACTCTCTTCATCTGTCTGTCAATTTTTGGATTTCTTTTTATCTTGCTTTGTGTTTTGTCATACCTGTTCTTGTTCCCCCTAGATTTTAATTTCTCTCTGATGTTTTGCTCGGCCACCTGTCACCTATCATATTTTAATTTCTCAGTGCCTCGGTATTTCCTTTTATTGAGAGTAAACAGTGTATCACAACAAAGGGGACTTTGTGCTGCATGAATTGCACTTCCTGTGTTAAATGAGTGTTCGTGCTACATTTTTTAGCATGGTGTGCTGACTACACAAACATGATGTGATACGCCTCTACAAGAGCTTAATAATAGCTACATTGCACATTCAAGAACACACCCTGCATTATAGTTCATCTGGTATTCATGCATTGCTTTTGTTACTTGAAGCTGTGTGTCACTTTGTTGTATGAAAACTTCAAAGTAGATACCATTTTGAATGGTTTTCTGAAGGAGTTATAACCTGGTGAAAAGTGTTATTGGAGTTCTTAAGACAGCCTTTAATTTGCCTCTCACAGTCCAAGTCTTTCCCAATGCCAAACAAAGCCTAACAATGTGTCCATTAGCCTACAATGCCAGGCAGAATCTTTTTACTGCATAACAGTTTTACATTTCTGTTCAGTTTTTCTTTTCAGGCAGATACTCAACATGTATATCGTCCAATTTAAACGTTGATGTAACTGCAGCCAGTGGTATAATGCTGTTGCTTCACAGAATCAAGTTCAGTCTAGTGTTATAGTATATTATGTTGTTTATTTGGTTTTTTTTTGTCTTAAATGACTCTTGTCCTTGCTTTGTCTTGCAGTGTCTGCCACCGCCTTCTATAAGGCCCAGCCAGTCATCCAGTTCATGTGTGAAGTGCTGGACATCCACAACATAGACGAGCAGCCTCGCCCTCTCACAGACTCGCACCGGGTCAAATTCACCAAAGAAATCAAAGGTGAAGACGGGGGTGTAAAATGTTCCTGCATGTGATAAAGAGAGTTAAATCAGATGAATAACATTGTATTATGTGTGTGGGGGCGAGAGAGAGTTTGTTCAGGAACAGGGAGAGCTCATGTCGCAGCCATTCACGCATCTGACACATTCTTAATGCTACTCCAACACTTTATATTATTCACCAGGTTTGAAGGTGGAGGTGACACACTGTGGAACCATGCGGAGGAAGTACCGCGTCTGCAACGTGACCCGTCGGCCTGCCAGCCATCAAACGTGAGTCAGCCTCTGGGCGGGCGAGGGAACAGGAGACTCTGGGGTGTGTGGATAGGATGAGGGCGGGGAACACAGAGGATGCGATCACCAATTCACCACCAAACAAACCAGATAATGGCTGACTCATCTGACAACCATGCGGTCAACATTAGTCATCCGTTAGTGAAGTAGCCGTTGTGTGCTGCTGCTGATCTTCGTTTGTCATGCAGAGTAGAATACCTTGCAGTGTGATCCTTTACTTGGTGTTTACATCACCATATGGCCATCAAAAAGGATGGTCCATATCTATGGTAATGTGCTGTTTATCAATATGCTGTTGGAATACTAAGAGTGAAGATATATAATAATATTTGAATAGTGATTGCAACACTCTTTTAAAGTGTTGTTAATGCGTGCTATGGCTATGATTTTATACATAGTGATTGACTTACATTCAGTTCAGTCAATCTACTTTAATTGCCCTCTGTGGCAGTCTAGTTTTTTTTTTTTTTTTTTACATTTCTCTTTCTCTGCAGGTTCCCTCTACAGTTGGAAAATGGCCAGACTGTAGAGCGTACTGTAGCCCAGTACTTCAGGGAGAAGTACAACCTGCAGCTTAAGTACCCACATTTGCCCTGTCTACAGGTGGGCCAAGAGCAAAAGCACACCTACCTTCCCCTGGAGGTGAGAGAAAACAAGTTACTCCTCTTATTTTTATTGGGTTTCAATTTAAACACAACTCAAGTAAGATGAAATCTGCAGTTTATGGTCTACTGGGCAGCTCCCAGGTGTGCCTGTCTATCAACTGTATAAATAAGAAGCAGGGCAGCTGCAGAAAAAGTATGCACAGAAAATATTTTGCAGGCTAAATAACCATTAACATGATTAAAGATACAACCTTTTCCAACCTTTGTTCAAACTTTTGCCTTTGTTTTCTTGCAGGTGTGTAACATTGTAGCTGGTCAACGGTGCATCAAGAAGCTGACAGATAATCAGACCTCCACTATGATCAAAGCCACAGCTCGCTCTGCACCCGACAGGCAGGAGGAGATCAGCAGGCTGGTGAGTTGGGGACACCTGCTGAATCAAGACACCCTGTTTGAATACTGAATTAATATTGAGTGGTATTTGTTGATTAGTAGGCTGTACTGTAGATGCCAAATACTCCTTCAGCATCAACATACTATAAATTCAAGGCTGTATTATTTACTTGCATACTTGATCAACTCTTTGGATTTTTTTCTTTTTCTTTTGGATGAGCAGGCACTTGAAAAAATTAATAGTGGTTAACATTGTTACTATTATGTAATATATTTTCATACTGAGGGTGAAAAATGGAGTAAAAATGTTGTATTTGTGCATCTGTTCAATGCTTTAAGCATGCACTATCATTCAAGTGGTTAGGTTTAGGTTATACTGTACATTGCTGAAAGTTAGAGCCATTGTTGGGGGTCTAACTTTAAAGTAGGTGGATGTCGAAACAGCCAAAGACAAAACGCTGCCTGGATGGCTAAATACAGGTCAAGAAAGCCTCTGTACCTATAGATGCTATCTAATATGCTGAACTCATAGATTATTATATAGAGTATTTTAGCCTTTTGATTCCAGCATGTTACATATGGATTTGCCATTTAGTTGGACACACACGTCTTGAAATGAAATGCCCGCGTTGCTAAGCTTGGGTTGCCATGCTGTTCATCTTGATATCAAATTGTTTGTTTTGTAATCACCTCTCCCAGATTCTCATTTTATATTGTTAACAGAGGCATGTCTGCTTGCTTGTCCATCGCATTTGGCAATTACTAGGCAGGCCTACCTAGGGTCAACAAATGCCAGAGTCGTAATGGCTTTAATATGTGTGTGTTAGGCTGCTGCAATGTCTGCAGCGTATTGTTTATGGAAAGGCTGACAGACTGTACACTGCCTCTGGCCGCCATCAGATTAGCAATGCACATTTAGTTGTTACCTTATTAAACCACGTCTTATTAAACTAAGGAGAAAAATTGCTGGACTTGCTTACAGTGATGTCTACAAATCATTTAGATGCACAGTTGCTTAAAACTGACAGGACAGTGTGGGTGGAATAGCAGAGGTTGAGAGACAGAAAAGGACAAAACAAGCAGAAAAGCTGTGTCTGTCATAAGTACATAATGATTTTTATAATAAATTTGGATTTCGTGCCAGCTGGGCTGATCCTGTGCTTGCAGCCACTTTGGATTAGGATGCTAGCACATTTTGTGGCATATCACCAATGTACCATTCCATTTTTCCTAGCCACCAACATCTTATAAAATAATAAAAACAATAAAAATGCTCACTGCAGAAGAAGCATGAAGGAAAACTAATACCCATACACACACCAGCAAGTACCCTAATGAGGCATTGCTTTTCTGTAACAAGCATAGGCATAAGGTCTAAAGCAATGATCAGGCATTTTTTAAATATATATGCCCACTGCTGCACTTTAGCTTCATTCTTAAGAGGAATCCGAGCTGTGTCACAATATACTAATTTTGTCATACTGTACAACATCCAAGAAATAATTGTCTACACTGGTAATTTACAACAACTTAATGAAGAAATTACTCTTCTAAATTTAGCTGATGCTCTTAAAGGAATAGTTAAATTTTTTTTGGAAATACACTTATTTGCTTTCTGGCCGAGAGTTAGATGAGAAGATCGATATCACTCTTATATCTGTCCATTAGATATAAGGTTATGGCCAGCAGCTGGTTAGCTCAGCATAAAGACTAGAAACAGGGGGAAATAGCTAGCCTGGCTTGTTTTTACACTTCGGTGTTTGTATGGATTAAACAAACAAGATATAACGTGTTGACTGGCGAGCTTCAGAGATGCTGATAGTCAGTCAGATTTTGTTACCTTTGGACAGAGCCAGGCTAGCTGTTTCCCTCTGTTTCCAGTCTGAATGCTAAGCTAAGCTAACCAGCTGCTGACTGTAACCTAACATTAGCAGACAGAAGTGAGAGTAGTGTTGTTCTTCTCCTCTAACTCTCGGCAAGAAAGCAAATAAGCTTGTTTCCCAAAATGTCGAACTATTCCTTTAACCAAAACAAGCCACAATGGGTGAGCATGTAAAGTATACTTCAGTAGAACACATGGCTACCTTTCAGTACTACAATTGTCTTTACTCATGCTGTCATTAACTACCGTGGCCTGACCTTGTGTCCAATTTTCCCACCCCCTTTCCCTGCAGGTGCGCAGTGCCAACTACGAGGCAGACCCTTTTGTGCAGGAATTCCAGTTCAAGGTGCGAGACGAGATGGCCCACGTGACAGGGCGAGTGCTACCCGCCCCCATGCTGCAGTACGGCGGCAGGGTGAGCACAGAGCACTTTATGGTACCCTTCCTTTAAATCACGCCCATTCTCTCTGTTTGTCTGACACGCTTTCCCCTTCCTCAGCCTTTATTCCACTGTCTCTAAGGGGGACTAACTCACTGGCTTCTGTTTGTACTTCATGGTGTCAGTCTTTCTGGCTTATTTCTTTGTGGTTGAGTCTCAGTAGTGCAAACTTTGATTCCACCTTAAAATTCCTTTATGAATTTTGATGTGAGAAAGAAGACAGGACAGGAAACATTTTTGTCCATCTTCCACAAGGGTTATTTTGAATAATAAAATAAAAAGAATACCCAAATCATAATTGGATAGCTTCTAAAGTATAGATCAGATGTGGCCAAAAACTTTGCCAGCATTTGCCTCATGTTAATTTTCTTCAAATCAAGAGGTGGTTTGAAATAGGTGTCCAAAAATTGGATAAAGAAGCAACTTACTGAGACTGAACCAGTGTTTATTAACATCTGTCTGTTTATCTTCTCTGAGGAGAGACACATTTACATTTGTGTGTGTGTGTATTACTGAGAACTATGACACCATTATGCACTGTATGTTGTGTGCAATACACACACCAAATTGCAATAGATTCCATCACAGTGCGTCATACTACCATTGCAATAAAATTCACATGATAACCACTTGATGATATTTTTTATTCGATTTGAAAGTTAAATGTTTCTCTGGTGCAAATGCATGTGTCTTTGACATTCATTCAGTGTGAATTCATGTACAAAAATGGATGTTAATAAATTTTGGTATGGATGAAGAGTGTGTGTGGGTTCTGTGGGTTTTCAGAAAGTAAGTGTATGTGAGTGTGTGCACACTTGTGATTCTGCCTGTTCAAACGTGAGTCTGTATGAACAGTATGAATGTGAGTGTTTGCCCACACAATCATGAGTACATGTGGTGAGACTGCAATGTTGTTTCAGAACCGCACTGTAGCCACGCCCAGCCATGGGGTGTGGGACATGAGGGGGAAGCAGTTCCACACCGGGGTTGAGATCAAGATGTGGGCCATCGCCTGCTTCGCCACACAGAGGCAGTGTCGGGAAGAAATCCTAAAGTATGATTATTTGCATATAGGGCTGTGACGGTATGGATTTTTTCTTACTGCAGTGAAAAAGCAACGCATCCCTGTGGTTTGGCGGTGCAAAGTGCATAATTTGTGTGCGTAGCGAGTGTGTGGTTGAGCGAGTGGCAGAAAGTGACAACGTGAGCTTAGCAGTGGAAAATGTTAGCAGTGAAGTTGTTAATCTGGCAGTAAATGTACAGTGTAGGTTACGGTGTTTCCTGCCTTTCCTGCTTAGCTTCCAGACCGTAGTCGGGAAGCACAGGGGAGATTTCCTCTGCACTGCTCGCATTCACATTCACTTTTCTGCTGCTCGCGCTCTCTCACTCGCTCAATCACACACATTATGCACTGCCCTATTCCTTAAAGGAGCTACGTTACTTTTATTACAATGATAAATCCAACACCGAATGTCTTCTATGATTATTTATCCGTTTTTCCGTGTTGAAAACAATTATTGTTGTTGTTAGCCATACACTGTCAATCTAATGATGCCTTGGGTTGAGTCTGTCGACCAATCAGAGGCTGTGTTTCTGACTTGTAGACCAATCAGAGGCTGTGTTCCTTACTGGGAATGTGTGTGACAGCTCGGGGTGGGTGATATGGCCCTAAAATAATATCACGATATTTCAGAGTATTTCTGTTCCGTTTTCACAGCAGCTTGGTGAGCTGCATGTGGCGGAGGCTTGTTGTTAAGGACATTGCCTATCGAAACGATACCAACATGGTATCGAATGATACCAACAGGTGCACTTACAACGACATAAGTAGGAGATTCTCTGTCTGTGTTTCTCTGCAGAGCATGTGCTATTGTCAGTAGACTGCACAGGAGGGGTAGAGCGAGGGGAGATTGTCCACTAGTTAATCGATCGCAGATGGTCATATTAAACATTATACCGATGTTATCGTGAACAATATGAAATGGCACACCCCAAGTGACACCTCTGATCTCAAACACATTGGGCGCAATGGAGTAACATGAGCTTGAACCCATTCTCCTATCAATAGATCGGGGGGAAAAACTGGGGCGATGACGGTAATGAGCTCAACCCCGCGGTAGGCATCACATGACCGCAGCCATGCAGTTATCGTCACAGCCCTATTTGCATATGTATTTTTCTCCTGTAAAGTTTTAGAAATTCCTTTTTTGAGATTCTGTTATCATTGTGCATGCAGTGATAATGCTCACTAAAGTATATTCATGATAGTTTAAAAGACATTTGTTAGATTACTATTCAAATCATTATCATTATTTAGCCTTTCTCATTAATCTGTAAGGATGTTAGAGATGATTTTATTTGTATATTTGGGTCTCCATAAATTGTAATCTGGCATGAATGATTTTTGGCATTGTAGGACAATAAAAACGTGGTTAAACATAATAATTTAAAATGTTAAACTTTGACTTAAGATAACTGATTAATGTCAAACATCAGTGATATACCATTTGCTGTTACACAAGGAACAATATTTTATTGTTATTATTTTTACAGGTGTCCATGCTTGCAGCTGTGATAGTAGTTGACGTCACCATTCTAATGACTCTTCATTCTTCCCTCCTGCTTCTTCCTCGTGTAGGGGTTTCACAGACCAGCTGCGTAAGATCTCTAAGGATGCTGGGATGCCCATCCAGGGCCAGCCATGTTTCTGTAAATACGCCCAGGGAGCGGACAGCGTGGAGCCCATGTTCAGACACCTGAAGAACACCTATGCCGGCCTGCAGCTCATCATCGTCATTCTGCCGGGAAAGACTCCTGTCTATGGTTAGAAAACTGCTTAAAAATAAATATTATTATATTAGAATCCAGAGATATGCTTGTGGTTAAAACTGTGTGGAAACGTTAATGCTATTCTGGGACGGAGTTCTGGTGCATTATTGTCTCCACTTCAGCTTCCCAAATGTATTTCAATGAAAGACCATATTGAGAAGAGGGTACTTCACGCTTTATTACAAAATATTCTTTCCATTGTATTATATATTTTTCATCTTTTGTATATTTTTCTCAGAGTGTTTGTACCTCTTCTTTTTTCTTAAATCCCAAAGTGTGGGAGTCAAAGTATGACTGCTCTTTTGAATCTTTAATACTTAACTATGTTTGACCGTTACTTTCGAAGCTTTGATATAGATTACTGATCATAAATTGAATAGTGTTCCACTGCTTTTCTAAATCTCCATTTTGAGGGCTAGATTTTGAGAACTGACACCAATATTATAATGTCTGTGCTGCTTTTGCAAGGATGACATATTTTAGAATTTTAAATTACAATTGTTTGCTTTTTTTGATGCTCACTTTTTGTAACCACCCATAGCGGAGGTAAAGCGTGTGGGAGACACCCTTTTGGGCATGGCCACGCAGTGTGTTCAGGTGAAGAACGTGGTGAAGACCTCACCTCAGACCCTCTCCAACCTCTGCCTCAAGATCAATGTGAAGCTGGGAGGCATCAACAACATCCTGGTACCTCACCAACGGTCAGTCATGTTCTTCTCCTCATATATGGCGATGCTCTACTGTAGTGATGCTGTTTTAAGTGGCTTCTCGTGGCTTGTACTTTTCAACTATTGTTTTACATTTTTTGTGTCAGAATATGACACTTTGTCACATGTTCACAAGTTTGTCTGACATTTGTACAGATGTAAAAATAATAATAATAATAAACACACGCCATAGTAACAAACATGGCACCATTTGAGGAATTAGTCTATATATTGTCATGTAACTCAATATAATTAATTTCTTTTGTTATGTCTCTCAATCAATAGACCATCAGTGTTTCAGCAACCAGTTATTTTCTTGGGAGCAGATGTTACACATCCACCTGCTGGAGATGGGAAGAAGCCTTCAATTGCAGCAGTGAGTTTATTCTTAATTTTCCACCTGACCTACTGGTAGAATTTATTAACTTATCATCCCTGTACCTGACATTCACTGTTGATCGACATTTCTGTCTGATTTTTTCCTCTTTCTCTCTCCTGCACTCCTCCCTCTGCCCTTGCAATCCATCACCATCCCCCCACACTCATGCTCCTTCTTCTCCTCCCTTCTCTCTTCCAGGTGGTAGGTAGTATGGACGCCCACCCCAGCAGATACTGTGCCACTGTGCGGGTCCAGAGGCCCAGACAGGAGGTCATCCAGGACCTGGCCTCCATGGTCCGGGAATTGCTCATCCAGTTCTACAAGTCAACCCGCTACAAGCCCACCAGGATCATTTTCTACAGGGATGGAGTTTCAGAAGGCCAGTTCAGACAGGTCAGCTCCCACTTTCTTTCACAAAAGGATTGGTTGGGGTCGGGGTGTGAATTGAACACCACAAAAATTCAGTTGAGTTTGGCTTGCAGAATTTTCTTTACTCTGTTTTTACAGGTCATGATTTACATGTATTAGATAGAAACAGTACATTTGGGTAGTTTTTGGTTCTGTAGCTGATACTGGTGATGATGTGTTTGCTCGGACTGGTAGTTCACTTCAAAATGTTGCGAAATATTCTTTAATCACAGATGATTTAATGAGAAACGTTTTCACAATGAAGGACAACATTCACACAAGTTTTCTTGTATTTGAGCTATAAAGTTTATATCAGTGGTAGAACACAGGCGTGGAGCCTGTTTGCCTGCAGAGGGGGCGAGGAACTGTAGTGGACCATTATACAGCCAATAGGCTGAATGGAGATGCAAGACAGATCCAAGGGGAAACGGAAGGGTGGAATGAAGAGAAATGTGGATTACTATGAGGTGTGCTATTTCAGCACCATGGACAGTGCCATTGACTTATCATTAAACAGCGACCTGCTGATATTTAAGCAGCACAACTGCTGATAGGCTATTTCAGAACCATGGTCGGGGCAATGGATATTACCAATAATTTGCTCAAACCTCAGTCAGATAAAGGATAAAAAGTAAGGCAGACTAAACTAGCAGAGCAGGCAACCAAGGATAGAAGGCAAATGAATACACAGTTTGACATTCAGTGATGTTGGATGCTCATACAGCCACACATCCATATAGTCTACACATTCAAGCCACATAATCAAGTGTGCAAGCGATGTGTGGCCTGCCGTTACTACAACAACCAAGCAGACATGGCGGTCTACAACACAAGCAGCAACAAACAACGTTTTTTTTTAAAAAGGCCAGATAGCTGGCATCTATGAAAAGCCTGTCATCACCAAAAACTCAAACATGTTTGAACACGCCAAACTTGAACGTGTTCCCGAACTAGCCTACATACAGTATACTATGACTTGATCTTATAGCACCATCCTCCTCTCCTTCATTCTCGCAAACCTTTCAGCCACCTTGTTCTTATCAATGACAATATCCTTCTCTATGGTTAGTAAGTTGAGGTTTGAGAGTCCGGCCTCCTTCATGCATGCCCGGAGATAGTTTTTAATTAACTTCAAGCGGGCGAGAAACTGCGTTCCGCATTTGCACAAGTGAATGGTAGTGTTTTGTAAATACGATACAAAATACTGACGTTGGGAAATGCCCTTTCCATATAGTTGCAGATAATGAATGGCAGAACAGCTTCTGTGGTGTTGAGCTTTATTTCCAATTCGCTACACATAGCACGGAAAGAAAGAAATTCATCCAACGCCCGCTCAGCTGTGGACACGTCTCCAGCATACAAGTTTGCTAGATCCTGGATTCTGCAGTGGTGGTGCCTCGTCTCTGCTCTGCAGAAGACACAGACGTGGTCTGAGTCTGACTTTTGATTTTGTGCCGCAATCAAGACACACAAACAAACTTTATTCAAAATATTCAACTAAACAACCAAAATGCATGTTCAGTCAAGCACATTGGAGAGAACCATAGGCCCGGGGCAGCTGCACCTTCTGCCACCCCGCTAGCTCAGCTACAGGTTACACAGTAGGCCCGTAGAGAAACGCAGGTAAAGATCCAAATCATCCATATATGATAGGAGACCATGAAACTAAAATGACGCACATAAAAAAAAAGGACAAAAGAATGTATATAGTACAGCGTATGAAGAATATAGTTGACAGGGTTTTCTTCAAGGGCAGTTTTTATTGGCATTTGAAGCTAATTTGTTTTTCTTCTCTTTCCTCAGGTGCTGTATTATGAGCTGCTGGCCATTCGTGAGGCCTGTATAAGCCTGGAGAAGGAGTACCAGCCAGGCATCACCTACATTGTTGTGCAAAAACGCCACCATACACGCCTCTTCTGTGCCGACCGCAACGAGAGGGTGAGTCCCCACCACTCACACACATGCTCACATACTCTCTTTGAGTATGACACAGCGATGGTACCCATTAAAGTCAGTACAGTGTGTTTTGTTAGTCCATATTCTTTATTATGATCTGTGCCAGCATGTTAAGTACACGGAATGGGTCTCCTTAATTACCTTTTGTTGTCAATTGGACTGTTCACCCTCCTAACCCCTGTAATTACCTTCGATTAAAGCATTAGTGCCCAATGCAAACCCAGAGCTCTGGAGTGGCACTCAAGGCCTCAAGAGTAAGACTCAGCTAGTAACAACCTTATTTTCAGTGCAGGCACTCCCATACAGAGCATTAGGCCCTCTAGAGTATTAGGCTTTTAATCGGTTGATTGGGAAGCACTTGGTAAAACTTTGCCTGTGTTGGTCCATCATCTAGTTCTTTTTTCAATGATTAGAATTTGTACTTCCTGACATCATGTGTTGCTTTAAAAGCTTTGTTTTCTGCTGCTCTTTTCCTGCATCTTCTATTTTCTGTTCTAGTTGTTTTTGTTTTCATGGTGAAACATAAAAAAAAAACAGTCATTACTTACTGACCTTAACTTTGCTTTTGTCAGGTTGGACGTAGTGGAAACATTCCTGCTGGTACTACCGTGGATACGGACATCACACATCCCTACGAGTTTGACTTTTACCTCTGCAGTCACGCTGGAATACAGGTCAGACCAACCTCTTGTCTTCTCTGCCCAGCCTGCTGCCTTTTTCAGTAGTGTTTCATCACACTTTCCTTCACTGAAATCTTAACGTCTAAACACTGTGCTTTTGCAGAGCTATGCATCGTTGCAAATAGATAGTGAACAGGCTTCAGAACTGAAATGGCCACAAGAGAACAGAGGAGATACTTTGTTTTTGTTTTTTCCATTTCTCATAATTAGATAAGACTTGCCCTTGGCAAAAATGTGTCTGTGAACAAAATCTGGCTGTTTCTCATTCTGGACATACTCATTTTCTGGTGTCTTAAAAATACTTTTCTTTAAAAAAAAATAGAGACTTTTAAGACAGCTAAAAAAGTTTTCTAGATCATGGGAAAGTATGATGCAATTTTATCGAGCTGGTATTGTGAGCGTTCTCAACTTTGCAATAACTGTGTGGAATGGCAACACCTGTAGCATGATACAGTAAACAGCTGGACAAAGTGAACAATCATGTTCTAGGAGCTACCTTCCCTTACTGAAATGGTAAATGGACTGTACTTGTGTGTATATATAGCGCCTTTCTAGTCTTCCGACTACACAAAGCGCTTCACACACTACATATCACATTCACCCCATTCACACACATTCATACAATGATGGCAGATGCTAACTGCTCATCAGTTCAAGGAAACTAATCATTCACACACACTCACACACTGAAGGCAAAGCCCTCAGGAGCAATTTGGGGTTCAGTATATTGCCTAAGGACACTTCGACATGTGGGCTGGGGGAAGCCGGGATTGAACCAGCCGACCTTCCGATTGAGAGACACAAGATTCTACAAGACTCCTGTCTTCCAGCTAACCATCTTTTTTTAACTTCCTCGCTTCTTTTAAAAGACTGAAAAGTATTAGAACTAGGACAGCGAGGTTCTGCAACAGCACTTACCCAGAGGCTGTTTGTGTCTTTAACTCCTAAATCACCGTTGTACTTTTGGTATTCTTGTCCATAAGACAGTGTAATGGTATGTATACAGCGATATACTGTACATCATATTTGGTTTGTGGTGCTGATAGCATCCCTATGGGAACGCTTGTTTTATTTTTTTATTCTATAATTTTTTTATGCAAAGGTTTAATTTTTTGACTGTGGTCATTTTATGTTTTTACCACTTGTTTAATGCGTCAGTGGAGTTATGTAATGTCCTGAGGTTTCTGTTTTTATTCCACCAAAGAAAATTCCTATTGACTCTGTTGACATGGCAATAACATATTGTATCTTAAATCTGAATCTAATAATCATACAAATGTGCCATTTTAATTCCCTTCTCCCAGGGCACCAGTCGGCCCTCTCACTACCATGTACTGTGGGACGACAATTGTTTTACCGCTGACGAGTTCCAGCTGCTCACCTACCAGTTGTGCCACACCTACGTGCGCTGTACCCGCTCAGTCTCCATCCCTGCGCCAGCCTACTACGCCCACCTGGTAGCCTTCCGTGCCCGCTACCATCTGGTGGACAAAGAACATGACAGGTGAGGAAGGGAGAGCGTGAGGAGAGTTAACAAGATTGACTCTGGATGTAAAGGTCCTGAACTCTGAAGTGTTTTGATAGCAGTTGTCTTGTATTACCTGCAGAATGTGCCCAATTTTCCTGCATGCTATTATTGATTGTTATCCATCATAACGGGTCCTCTCCTCTCCACTCTGCAGCGCTGAGGGCAGCCATGTGTCTGGTCAGAGTAATGGTCGGGACCCCCAGGCGCTGGCCAAAGCTGTTCAGATTCACCACGACACCCTGAGGACCATGTACTTCGCCTGAGCTACACCAACCCTCATTAACCATTGCCACCCTTAACACACACACAGAAACACACACAGACAGTCAAAGGAGTCCTCATATGTGCAAGTCCCGCCCCCCCCCCATACGCCTAGTCAATCCGGACCTGACACTGTGCAGAGGAAAGCAGGGAGAAGGGAGGGGAGGAGGCACCCCACACTGGACTGAGGATGCAAAAGCTGCTTTAAAAACAAATGAAAGAAACTCAGCACTATTATGCAATATTAAACCAGCCAACTAGTTTATTTTCATCCTTATCAGGCCCCCTTTATATTGCCCCTCCTATTTGTTCTTTCCCGTTTGTCTCTTTTACTTGTGGTCGAGTGTGTGTTTTTCTTGTTTGTTTTTTACTTTTCCCTTCCTTTTGGCACAATCGTTCTTTATAGTCTACTAATCTGCTCATTTGCCATCGACAGTACCTCAAGTCAGTCTGAGCAGCAGCACTTTTACATTCTGTCAGTTTTACTGTAGTTTGTTGTTGATTCTCTCCAGTGTTAGAAATGAGGTAGCACAGAAGGAAGGGTCAGACTCTGGAGTTGTTACGTGGTGTTTGATTTATTTTGGAATATAGTTATTTAATTGGACCAGAGGTCCTCTCAGTTGCCACTTTTATTTTTCCTTTTTCCTCTTGTTTCCTCTGTTCTGTCACTTTTCACATACTGTGTGAAATCACCAGTTATTTCTATGAAGCGACATGTTCTTTTGAGCACACTGCCACCTGCTGGCAACGAGGTATAAATGCCCACTTAAAGTCACAACAAGGAGTTGTTGTCTTATAAGGTTTCAGATCAGTTTTGATTTATCTTTAGCAGTCACCTGTCACGTTTAAACAGGGACAGTTTATATTGGCTGATATATCAATTGCAGCCATCTATGGAATTCAGTTAAAGTATAACACTGTTATTTAATTCTGGTTTTTATTTTTCTTCTACATTATGTGAACCATTTTATGATTCTGACTGTTTTTTAATCATTTAAATCATGTAAGCTTATGTTTTCAATCTTAGTAGTCGTCATGCATTCATTTCCCTCAGTGCTTTATCTCACATTTCTTGCTCTTGAGTTTGAGATGGTGGGTAAATAGAGATCACGTCGATGGTTTCCTCTAGTGCAATAATCAGTTGAAACGAAGGGAAGAGGATTTTAGGGGACTTAAACAACTCAAAAGAACAGTTGCACATTTCGTTTGAAAGTGAATGTCCTCAAAAAGAGAAAAGTGTGCCACTTGCTAGGCACTTTCATGTATTGCTCCACTATGAGACGATTGATCAGCAAACCTTTGAGTTTGCCCTTGCTGTTGGGCAAAAATGGTGCAACTGCAGTTTTGGTGATTTTCATGTATTTACTTGAATTGAAGGATGTCATGCCCTTCTGTGGTTTGAGAATACTTTGTCTTTAATGGGCATAATTTCATAATTTCTGATCATCAGTTTGCTAATGAGGCTGATTTTCTTAATTCCTAAGAATGACAAAGCTGACCGCAGCAAAGTGGAGTATAAAGGCCATAAAGAGGTAGTATTCAAGTGCCTGGTGGAAGTTAAGTGTTAAATGGTCAAAAGCTGCATAACTCATTATAGGGATCCTATTTCAGTGGGGTAAAATAATCAGAAATCATATTCCAACAAATGGACAGCATAAGATGGTTTAAAGCAAGAAAGTTTCACCCGATGCCTCTTCTCAACAATGTCTACTGACTTTTCTATACATCTCATTCAAATCATCCCAAGATCAATGCATTTATTGTGTTTACCTATACAGCAGTGTTAGCTGTTGGCTTTGCTTCGGAGCAGCGTTCATGCAAAGCAGGCCTAGTTGTCTTTTTGCTTAATCTTCACCAGACATGGATCCAGCTGCTACAGTGTGTTTGTACCTAAAAGGCCGGGTTCATGGGCATGGAGTCATACTCGTCATAAACTAATTCTGTCAATAAACTGTTTCTTTCAGTAGAAATCCTAAGTCCACGACTAGGTTTAATTCCTGTCCATGTAACCGGCCCAGAGTTGCGACTGGCTTCAGAACAATGCTGAGGAGTTAAGTTGGTGACCAATATTTGCAGCAGAAGTACAGCTGACTGTTGATATGAAATGTGTATGTGGATTATAGTCACCACTTAGCTCCTCTGTGCCGTTGATGACCTGAAGCTCGTCCGGGGGGGTGTTTTTAAAAGTTATCTGCACTAAAAGAAGCTGTGTTTCGGGACTGAACACAGGCGTGGTGCTACTCTGTCTGAATTAGAATCAGAAGCTGAACCTCTATATTAGACTTTAGGTGAGCAGGTGGTTAGGGTAGAAGAAGGAAAAAAAAAAAACAGTAAACCTCACTCACTTAAAGACAGGAGAAGGTCCCACTGCTGTGGTTGTTGCGGGGAGCTCTAGATTTAGGATGTCACTAGTTGATCAGCATTGTGAACCTGTAAACGGTACAATGGCAGACGTTTTCTTGGACAGTGAGGTATAATGTAGGGTCCTGCCCCCCGCTGTTGCATTTGACTGCCTTTCATAGGCTAGCCTTCCAGTATGGAAGCCAGTGGGTTTGAGCCTTCGTGATTTCACTAGTGTCTGAAAGCCTTTTTAAAAGCCAGATCGAAAGTATATTTGTACAAATTATGTAACACCACTTATTTTTGCTAACAGAAAAAAAAAGTAGTCTAATTATTAATCTTAGTAATAAATGTATCATGATAAGTAATGGTTAAAAATATATAATAACAAAGTTTTATTATTGCAATAGACTGTTGACTTGTTCCTGTGTCACTATAACGTATAGTGTATGTGTGAACAGTGGTGGGTTGTTGAAACTAGTGACATGTGTTTGGACTGTCATACTGTTATTAATAAGGATGTGGACTTAAACCGCCTCTTGCTTTGATGTTTGGGGGAAAAAAAGCTGCAAGATGCTGAATGCTTTTTTTCTCTTCCTTTTTTTGTAGATGTTGCGTACAGTTGGAGGTTTGTTAGTGGAGAGAAATATTACATACTGAAAGATTTTGTATTAATCCATTGCATCCCCATTGTGGTGACAAACTGTAGAATGGGAAGACGAGTCGGTTGGTGTATTGAGCTGAGTTTGTGCTCTTGAATGTTCTCGGGTTTTCTTCAACTGGTGCCTGCTCCTTTATCAAGATAAAGAGTGAAAAGGAATGGGAAAGTGGTTTTGAAAGTGTTGTTGATCCATTTCAAGGACACGTGGGATCAAACAATATCCTAACAAGGGGTAGTAGTTCTCCATTCCTTTGTGTTAAAGCCTCGGGGAGATTGCAACCTCTGTTGCTTTCCTCAGACTCCTCTCCTCACCCGAGCCACTTCATGTGCTCACAAATACAAAGAGTTAGCTTGCCGGTAAATCTGTGGTGTGACAAAGCCTGTAATCTTATTGTTGCTCTCTTTCCCCTTTGCTCTCGAACATTTACTCCCCTGTGCCAGAGGACTACATTCTAAAGTGTACAATCCCATCCGATCCCCCTGGGAGGTGTAAGAAAGATTAGAGCTGAAGGACAATAGTGGGGTCTGGTCAGTAAGATATAGGCTAGTGGGTTCTGTTATTCATTCAAGTACGTGTGATTTGGAAGGAATCAAAGCTGAGCAATGATAACTTTATGCGGCAGGTTATGTTGGAAGTTGAACAAGTCTGGAGGTTGATTGTGAGACTTTGAATCCATTTATAACTCACTATCTCTGCTGTCTGTAATGGATGTTCAGTTTGTGTATAAACAACACTCTTGAGGGCATTTAAACACATGTTTACATAGCAGATGTGTTTGCCTTGCTTACAACTGTCATCAGCTCTGCTTTGCAAATATTAGCTAGTAGAGAAGTAACCTAACATGAGTAAGACCATTTGGGGTCTGTGGAAGTGAACGCTTGAAGGGATACGTAGTAAGACATTATTTATTTGGTCAATTTTTCCTCAACGGACATCTGTGTTACATGGCAGGGGAATAGACTTGTTTGTCCTTCCAGTTCTGTTAAAATGACTTGTTATAATGACTGAAATAAAAGGGTACACTCATCTCACAGCTTGTAACTAGCAGTGGCCTTTGGCTCTCAACTAGGATTGCTAACAATACAGACAAGTATTTTTATGGAAGCTGAAGAACAAACATCTTACACACAAACTGGTGAAGAAAAATAGCCAAATTAACTTAAAAAGGTCAGTGTCTCCCTTTTTAAATGGAAGTAAAGGTGTATTCCATCTCAAGTAATCGATCAATATCCCTGATTTTGGTTGGTCTCTATTTGCAGTGGAAAGTAGCAATGGAGTGAGGAAAAAGTCCACAGAAAGTGCCTTTCCTGTTGATGGTGCTGTAAATTGAAAGATAAAATGTAAAATCAAACAAATAGAATCTCCTTTTCAAGAACACATTGCAATGCAGGAAGTGGCTGCAGTTACACACACTCACTGTACATGTTTGTTTTTTAGTTTCATGTATTTAGATATTAAACCTACATAGAAATAGGATATATGCCAAGTATATGGTTGTGGTTTAGCTTTCGCTTCCTAGTGCATTTAGTGTCTTGGACCAATGGTGTCATTGGTACAGTGAAATGTGCGTTTGGGTGTGGTGGGGTGGTTGGGGGTCTTAGCTGACACTAGTGTGGTATGACACAGCCCAGCCCACGAATGACAAACATAGCACAGCACTTTAGAGACTGCCACTGTCACTCAGACACATAGCCAGGAGGTTTTTGATCTCTGCCCCTGCAGTCCCCTTTTTCCTACTGAACAGGAGGAGGAGAGGATCCAAACCTCAGTGTAAGCGAGGAGTCCAAGGGATGTGTGTTACCAAACAAAGCAGTCGGTCATTAAAAGTGTGCCTCATGCTCTCATGACTTTGTTGGGTGGTGGTTTACCTTCTGGAACTGCCACTCGACACTTTGTTACAGCTAGGGCTGGGTGTCAAAACAAGATATCAGTACCTCCCAGATTTTGGCATCAACTTAGGAGGAGTCAAGGTTTTCTTCTTGAAGGGCATTTTTACTAAGTAAATTAACATAAGTAGGATCTAAAACTTCTTGAAAAGGCAGAAAAAAGCATGAATGGCAGAAAATAATTTTGTCTGTTGCATAGTGAAGTATGATTTCATTCAAGTGTCATTTTACAGCAGGTATAGAGATGAAATTAACAGAACCAGTGACAGTATTGAAACTTTTCTCACGATGCCCAGCCCTAGTAGCAGCACATGGCGTTCTTTCATCTTAGTGTAATGCCCTGCCATGTGTCTTGTCCCTGATGGAGGGAATGTGTGCCCAGCAGTATCCCTGTCTTGAGCCTGTAGGGTGTCGACTAAAAACCAAGGGTGGTCTGTAGTTCTGTGGGTACCTTTTCAGTCCAGGGGGTGAAACCTTTCTATTACAAGAGATCTCTAAAAACACTGCACCTCACTTACCTTGGTATGCTGCATATGTTATACTACATGAAAGAAAACTGCAAATTGCTTTTATTATGACATATATTGCTTGAGTAATGCCTGATTGCGATATTCTTATACAGTAACTATTTTAGAGTCAAAATAAGTATAACTGTAAAAAATATTCTCTGTTCTGTCTTAACACTTATCCGATTTTGGAAAATTGTTCTTGAGCCGACTTTTATTTTGTTGTCCTATTTAAATGTGTTGTTCTTTAAATTTATATATGAAATATATATATGCGGAATATTTTATGGTGTATTTATTGAGAGTGTGCGTTCAAGCGGCTGGAGTCTCCGCATCATATTGCAGCATGGTGGGGGCGGAGCCAGGAGGATGAGGCCTTTAGCCCCTCCCCCTCCATGTTGACGCCTTATTCTCCTAGACACGCAAGCACAACAATATGGAGGGGGGTGCGAGGTGGAGAAAAGGGAAGAGGTGGATTTGACCTGGTGATACAAAGCCGTGTATCCTGTTCTGGTTGATATTTACAGGTGATCTCCCCCTCTTCCTTTTCTTAATATTCTTTACCCTCCACTCTTATTTTACCACCTGAGACGGCCAAATGCCAACCCCCACATGTTGCAGCTCATCTCTGACGAAGGGAACCATTTCTGAACCACACTGACTTGAGTGTCGAATAGCTGACTTTTTTTCATCCCAAGCTGCTAATTGGTACGTTAGCCATGTAAATTCCCAGAGCCAGTAAAGGGCAGGTGGGAGAGCTTAAAATACAAAAGCGGCGGGGGAAAGGAAAGAAGGAAAGATGTCAGAAAGGCAGAATTCTTTGGATCATGGTGGAAATTTTAGCGTAGGCGTTGCTTCTTTCCTATTAAAGTTGTCTCCTGTCAAGTTTTTTTTTTTTTTTTTCTTGTGCCAGAACATTTTACAGCAGGAACAGGTCTCATTCCACAACAAAAAACATGCCTCAGCCTTAAGTGCGTTCTTACATAATCGTCAGATTTCTATGTGACTTTGCAATGCCTGTGTCGGGTGGACTACCATGAAAACAAGCCTACATACTTGATCTGCCCTGATTCCCCAACCGGCACCCTCATCTCTTCTCATTTCTCATGTAAACCACTAACATTGCTACAAAACTTAGTGAACTCTGATGTACAAACAAGTGTAAGCTTTTGAAAATTGCTTTGTCCCGCTTGTACTGATGTCGGAACAGAAACCAGGTCTGGGTCAAACAGCATTTGGAATCAATTCTTGGCATTTGTTTTAACCAGATGAGCAGTGCTTACTGCCTCAGGACAATTCAGATATCATCATATAAATTATGAATGACATGAAAACATATGCCAATTTGACTTTTATACACTTCCCTGTGTTTGTGTAAACTTACTGGTTGTCATTGAATTGTCAATGATAGCAAATCCAAAGAACAGTTTTTTCAGATACAGTTTGACCCGAGCCTGACAGGAACCAGGAGGTTCCCCAGAGTGCTGGATTACAGAGACCTGTGCCTGTATAATGAACCAAGAAAGAATTGTGTTGTGATGAATTGCTGTTTTCTAGTTTTATTTTTTATGTTGGTTGTCCCTCACCGCATCGGAGGATCAGAGACATGGAGCTTTTGAGTGTTGTCTATCCTGTTCCAAATTAAATAGGCCCTCTCTCCTTATTTTAATAATTTTGGTTTAATAATGTTTACTGTAATGTTTACTCCCATGGCTATCAGATGTTTAACCTGTTTCCATCCCATTTGCATTCCAATAATGACTTTGAACCAAATATTGCACAAGAGATTAGGCTCCAGATGCCGTTTTCCCCTTGTATACACCAAATGGTTTTGAAGACAGATCTTTGACAGTGGCCAAGGATTTAAAACATTTTTCTGTGTACGGTGATTGTTCAGATTGTCATAATTGTTTCAATGTAACATCACTCTTGTATCAGTTTTTTTTTTTTTTGGTCAAACTAAAGATCTTGGGCTCTGATACCTCTGAGTGAGGCACCAGCAAACGGATGTACACGTTGAACAGTGAACCTTCACCACCAGATGATTCATGTCTAAGTCTCTCTCTGTATGTTGCAAAGGCTCTGTTGTACCAACAGCTCTATTCCTTTTAGTTTTAAACGTCTTTCTTTTGTAAATCTCTCATAGGTTGTTGGCCTTTTAGTGTTGCTTTGCTTCAGTTTGAAGTGTATCTTTGACTAATACTTGCAATAAAATGCTTTGCTTTACCTTGGTTATCTTGGTGAGATAGTGTTGGAAATAAAATAAAAGTTTATTAATAATAAAAGTTTTTTATGTATAAAGTGAAATTGTAGGAAATGTTTCAGGTTATGAGAAATAACTAAAAGTAACCAAATATTTAGGAATACACTCAAAAGATATCATACTAAGCACTAATCATGTTTTATATAGTTCAGTCACAGTTCTATGAATATAATCTGAGACCTGCCTCTTGCTTTTCCTGGTGTTTAAGTGTTTTTCTTAAAAGTTCACATCCAGCTGAATTAACTTAAACTGGAGATAGTACATTTTCATCATGACAATCTTAAATTTCAATCTAACTTAATTCTTTGAACCCGTATTACTGCAGCTCTGTGAGGCTGCACTTTGCTTTGAGCTAAATGCTAACATCAGCATGCTAACATGCTCACAGTGATAATGATGAATGATAATGGTACATGCTGATGTTCAGCAGGTATACAGTGTCTCAATTTCATACTACATACTAATTCTATACATTATGCACTACATACTAATCATCACAGTATACTGTTTTAGCAGTTTGTATACAAAAATCTTACTGAACCGCTTTCTACTAACAGGATATGATACAATATGTGTGCTGACAGTTGTCAATCAAACTGCGACTTTGTTTTTGACATTAGGATTCAATACTTATTTAGTATGCATGCTGTCTGCGGTCATAAACCAAAGTCATATTGATCTCATGGTGGCGCTAGAGGAAAAGTCAAGGGATCACCAACATCATTAGAACCATCATTAGGGGACCATGAATGTCTGTAGCAAATTTAATGGCACTCCATCAAATAGTTTCTTATATATTTAAGTCTGGATCAGAGTGGTGGACCGACCAACTAATCGACTGACATTGCCATCCCTTGATCTCCACTGCTAGCAAGGCTAAAAACAAAAGAAATGAGAATAAAAATGCCTAAATGGCATATCTTGTAGTACTTTTCTCTGCAGCTTTACCTGATATCTTTATCTCTTAAATGATGGCCACATGAAGAGTAATGTGATCAAAATATGAAACTTATAAAAGAACACTGTTGTCTATTTTGGCATTTGTGTATTAAGCCATGAAGAAGGCTAACAAACAGGAATGTTCAAAGCAAAAGAATTAACTCAAGTGCCTACTTCCAGATTCTTTGACACAGTTCCTAAATGATGATGGAGATGTGGATTTCAACACAAAATCAAGATATGTAAAATAGTACTTTATTTTATGTTTGTTACAATCCTGCAAAGAGAGCAAAAGATGTAGGAAAGATGTATAGGAATACTGTTTAAAAACAGTATGTTTCTTTATTTTAGAGGAGGGTTCACTACACTCGCCAACACACACACACACACACACACACACACGTATCCTTGTACTTCTATCTTTGTGAGGACCGTCATGGACATAATTCATTCCCTAGCCCCTTACCCTAAACTTAACCATCACAACTGAATGCCTAGCCCTAACCCTAACCCTAACCTAATTCTAACCTAACCCTTAAAACCAAGTCTTAACCTTCAAACAGCCCTTTGAAGTTGCGAGGACCGGCCAAAACATCCTCACTTTCCAAAAACGTCCTCACTCTGTAGGTAAAAAACGTTTCAGTCCTCACTATGTAACACACACACATACACACACACACACTGCTCTGCTGTGTCCACTAACAAGCTGAAGCTTTCATTTTCACCGGTTGGGGGGGGGGGCTACCTGAGAGGCAGTGAGAGGGACTATTGTCAGACCTGTCACACTTAAAGCCTCTCTACACAGCCATGGTAAACTTACACAGGTGTTTTCACTTATTTTGCCTGATTTGACCTCTTTGACTGTGTTGTGTGTAAAAACTATCATTGATCAATATGTCCTTCCCTTTGTTGCACCTGTTAGAGCAGGACAAATTATACCTATATTATTCTTGTTAGTAAATGAAGTTGGATTTCACATAATTCCCAACATAGCTCAGTCTGAGGTTTAATCAGCTACAATAACCCGAAAACACCTGTGTGGGCTTGTGGGGCAATATGTAAGAATAGTACACCTAGTACCATGCTGACTGTGAAATTCACACTTAGAGTAAGAATCAGATCTGTATTTTATAGGTCTTTAACATTTATTTTAATTTTTTAATCCCCTATACACATGCTTTTATTTATATATTTCCACACACACCCAGTACAACCTCAGACCTCAGTTACTGGACACTGGGCAACTCCTTTACTTTAACTGGGATTTCCCTAAAAAAAATAAATGTAAAAAATCGCTAAAAGAAATCTTTTTTTCTTTTCTGCATTTTCAAATATTAATTTTGTAATCCCAGTTTGGTCTGTTGGCACGTCTTCTATCATTTCATGTCAGTACATTTTTGTGTTATATACTAAGTGCTAAAATAGTGCTCTGTCAAAATTAGTAAACTGCATATTGTATAGTATTATTAAAGTGTGGGATTGTGCTGAATTCATGGCCAGTCTTGTATCAGTATTGGTTTACTGATTAACTCAATTGAAGCCATATTAAACCTGTTTTTTGGGTTGTTGTTTTTTTGGTGAAACTGTTAATTTCTTCACTTTAGGACAATTTGCAAGAAACTAGGGATGCATTAAGCCACAGCACAGCATAATGAGAGAATCATAACCAGCAGCAAACGATCAATGCTGAGCATCATTAAAAACATGGAGAGATGGATGCTCTGTGAGAAACCAGATGCTCTGCAGGGTGGGACTCAACACTGATTATGTTCACATCCTAACTGTCATAAACAGCTCGGTCCCCCTGCGCCCAGCTACATCCAACTGACAAAATGATGGTGTTAATTTCTGTACATCATTTAAATAAGGAAGAGCCACTGTTTAGTCAAACAGGCATCCCTCTGTGGGCCTAAATGCAGCTGTCACAGTTTCTTGCTGTAGCACTGTGACCAAACCCACTGTTAAAAGCTAATTCAACACTTAATCACAAATAACAGAAAATGCACTGCTCTGTAATTGCAAGAAGCATGTTGCACTTCTGGTCAATCAGTGATGCCGTATCAGGTTCTCTGGATTTTTGTCCAATAAATTGTAAATAGTTGCACACACAACATCCAAGACCAGGCATGTTATTAGGTTAGGCATGGGTTTAATTCTAACCCTAATTCTAGAGCAACAACTTAGAAAGACCAATCACAACACTTTAAAAAGTGTAATGATTTATTTTGGCCACTTGGAGGCAGCAGAATAAATTTTAAACAGAACACTTTCATGTTGTTGCCTTAAAGGGACAGTTCACCCCAAAATCAAATATACATATTTTTCCTCTTAGTTTCTATTTATACTTATATGACACTCAGCTTGGGGTGCTCAAAGAGACAAAAAAAAATAATAAAATAAAATACATTTGAAAAACTGAACACTAGCTTAAAAACACATGTTAGGTTCGTGGACATAACAGCAAAATCTGTCCATGGAAAAATGACCTTTTTCAGCAGATATCTTAGTTACAACAAGATTGAGCTAGCAAGGGAGTTTTGTGTTTAGATGTGTGGTATTTATTCAGGTTTGGGGAATCCCACGATATCTAGAAAGCATTAGCTCAAGTTAGCTGGCTGACTCAAGAGGGACTAGAAATTGTCCCTGTTGCTAGGTCATTACTAAGGGTCGGCCTACTTGTTGGAGTAGTAAACTAGGTTTCATTACATAGGATTCTACTGACGTGATTGTTTTCCAGTTATTAGTTAGTCCCCATGTGTTCCAAGGGATAACACTTGAAAAAAAAATATTTTGAGAGTGAATTGCCCCACAATATGAATACATTTTTATTATATCTTTTATTTTGTTGGTAACAGTTGTAAAATGGACAGGTAGCATAAAGTGGGTTTTTAGAGCTTCTTAACTGAAAACATCTGCCTGTTGCTGCTGCAAACAAGGCTGGTGAGAGCAGTGAACCAAAAAGGTTAAGTTGGTTGTAAAACCAAAACAATGAGCTGAAAGATACTAAAATGCAACCCCTTTCATATTACACACACTCATTTTTCCCATTGTTAAATAAAGAGAATATCACTGTTGGATGTTAGTGATTTTACCAAGTGAAATGCCAGTAAATATTTGGTTCTGTCTACTAAGTTTGTTAGCTCTCACAACCACTTTGGCAGACTTGGACAACTTGTTCAAACATTTTACGCGTCTTATAGAACAGCATAAGATATAAGTCAGGCTGGAATTTATCAACCACTCTCACCAAAGGATGAGGAAAAGCCCTGCTGCTGTTTTGGGACAGGAATTGCTATTTTTTATACTGTCAGAGGTCTTGATTCAATAATTTCTGATGCTGAGCTTTGTTCAATTGTTAGGCAGAAAAAGTCTTTCAGTCAGTGTATGAGGGATCTATCATGTTTGTTGGAGAATTTCTCCCTTGCCACATTACATAATTTTGCTAAGTCAACTATTAATGCACCAGCAATTCTGGCAGCCAACACTTTATCATAATTACCAAAGCAGCTACATAAATGGTTCTAATTAAAATAAATACCAACTGCAAGTATGTGTCAGCTTTAATACAGCTCTGAATCAACATTTTTTATAAATTAATTTACAAGGCAACCGAATGTACAAACAGTCTCACCTGTGCGGACTGCACAGGTGTCTCTCATACAGCCGATTAGGGGAATCGGATAGACAGTTACATATTCTTTCTGTGTATTGTTTTTGAGCTTTCTTCTCATTAAAGGTTGTTTTGACTGAAACTTTAATTTCCAAAATGAACACAAACACTGATATATGCGCCCTTTGTTGGTGCTCATTGTTCTCTTTTTTCTTTTCCTCTTGTGCTTCTTCATCATCTCTGAAGGTTTCCTTGATTAGCTGTGTCTGTAACATCTTGACCTGGTTTGCCATAAACAGAAGAATTTGGAGAAAAGGAATAGGAGATCCCTGTTCAAGTTTGTCTTTCTTACTTGATGCAATTTTGTTGCTTTTTTTGAAGTTGTGTTGGAGGTTTCTGGTTGTTCATATTTGTTTAAAAAACAAAACAAAACAAGGATGTTGATGTGCCTCCTTTAAAGAATATATATATATATATACATAGTGTATCTTTTGCAAAAAGGTCCTGAGAAATAAGGCATTTTACACAAAATATCTGTTTTGTTTAAAATAAGAAACTTATGGTGGCATCTGTAGCTGTGCTTTAGAACAGGTCCAGCTAAACCAGAACTTGCAGGGGTTTAAAATGCAGCTGTGTGCTAAACTGGACCTGGCTGCCAAATCACCAAAAAATATTTTATATTTAAATATTATTTTATATTCACAAACATTCAGCAGAAACCCACATTTCTGAGTAATAGGTTGTGGGTTCACAAACAAAACAGAACTTGGGTTTAAAATTCAGTGAAGAGGCTTTATCATAAGTGGGGCTCCTCTGAGAGGACTTTTGGGGGACCCAGTAAACACAGTCTCCTTGGGATCAAGATCTGTTTTACAAGAAAGACCTGAGACAATTTACATATACTATACAACAAGAAGAGTCAGTTACATAAAAAGTTATCACACATACACACACAGACCTTTTCATTAAAACAATTGCAAATATTATTTACAATGAAGCACAGTTTCTCAAAGGAATGAATGACAAACATGAATGAATGTTTCTGACCTCACTTTGTTTTGCAGTTCATTCTAGTAGTAATGTGCACAGTACTGGTCTTTCCAAGTTCAGAATAAGTACGAGGAACTTTCAAAGCTATCCTATCCTGTGATCTGGTGTCATGGTTATTCACTTAAAAATGATGAATAATTTACTGAATATCTGGTCTGTCTGTCATGGCCTGGATTAACATATCCTCTGCAGTTTCAACTCTCACCAGGAGTGGGAGCAGTTCACCAAGAGAAAGTCTGGTCTGAGCAGGAAGGAATGAGATGCGCTATGAGGGCTCACATATAGTATGTACAATAGGATGTAAAGGGTGTCCGTGTTTTGGGAGGTTAAGCCTGAGGTCAGGTACTAGAGAGAAGTCACAACGAGGGCTGAATTGGAAACATGAAGGGCCCAGAAGGACAGAAGAATGTGTGGAAATGGAGACTTTTGGAGACTTATGGAAAAGATTAGGCCTGATGGCACAATTCCCAAAGTATTTTTTTTTTGCTCTTATTTTGTTTTGTCTTTACATCACAGGCGTTTCAGTGTTATATCTTGAGTGAGACGTTTTTATTTTACCTCTAACCTCTATTATGACTCACAGGCTGCACACAACTATCTCCTCTGGCCCATAAATGAAAAATGACTTGGTGGTACAGATGAATTATCACAGATTGTCAACCTGCAAAAGAGGATCCACCAGCTCCAGAAGATCATCCCACCACAGGACTTGGCATCTGCTGGGCACTGTCAGCAACAAACATTGAATTACTTTTTGCTACAATCTTTGTGTATGTAAGCATAGTTTGTGATCGACCGTCTGCTGAGTGAATATTTGGCTCTTTTAAAAGATTCTGGAAAGTGATGAAGTTACCCAGATCTATTTTGATGCACTTTCTTCATGAACATCTTTTTAAAATTTGAGCCAAAGTGACAATCACTTATGGAGTAGTTAGACATTTTCTAGGTTCTGATTGGGCTACTTTTTGTTAGTCAAATGTAGCAACACTGGCAGCTGGTTAGCTTAGCTAAATACAAAGACTGCAAATAGGGGGAAACGAGTAGCCAGGTTCACATTTACCGTACATGTAACAGAGTGGTATCGATCTTCTCATCTAACTCTTGGCAAGACAGCAAATAAGCCCATTTCCCAAAATGTCGAACTTTTGCTTTAAGAGCTAAGAAGCTCATAACAACATGCTTAGATCATGAAATGACCAACTCCAAGTCTCTGACAATAAATAGCTAGGCACGTTGTTCTCTAATCACACCAGACCACCCATTCTCCTTTTGTTAGCCCTTCACGGGTCCCTATCTCTGTAAACATGAATACGTATAGTTCTGGCAAGGAAATCCAGCCGTGATAAGAATAACATTACTGGAATGCACAGAGAGACGTTGAATAATTGGGAGTCAACAGAGGGAAGACTGGTTGCTGATGTTTCTCATGGATGTCTCATGGATCAGTGCACTACTCTTTACAGCTCCAGAGTACAATGCACCCCGCAAACAAGAATCTGAAATCTGAATCTATGAATTAGCTATTGTGTGTGTGTGTGTGTGCGTGCCAGTGAGAGCAGAGATGGTGATAAGATAATATTGAGCTGTCAGGGATCAGCAGGCAGTCTTTTCTATTTTATGGACTGCATGAATTATGACGGACCATTCTAACAGTTAGTCCTTCCCGGCCATTCTTCAGTTATTGTACACTTGTCAGCCCTCAGTGTCTGGCAATGTCTCTATAATTAATTTTATTATTTACAGACAATTTGATGGAGATGTTATGCAAATTTAAAAAGAAAGTAACCACTGCCTGAGTACAGCCTCACAGAGCTGCTAACGTGGCTGTAGACTCTTAGACTTGTTTTTACAACAGCGACTTTGTGGAGTAATTTCTGGGACACAGAGTACAATCATGTTTGATATTTTTTACCATTTCTCTGCAGACAGCAGGTCCGGAGTAAAGATAATTGAGCTACTTTTGGGGAACTACTGACAAAACTTTTGTGAGAGACTTTAAATTGTTTCTGTCAGTTTTCCATTAAAGGATAAGGCTGGCGATATTCTCGTTTTTGTTATTGTCAACAAATCCCATGAAAAGACCAAAAACAGTCCATCTATCAATACTTTCTGACGTCACTAATCTCTCTGTGTGGCCCGTTTGTTCTTACTGAAAACAAAAAAATGTAATATATACTTTCATTTTTTACAAAATAGGCTAAGTGATTTCCTGAAAGAACTGAGCGCAGTAGCTTTTAGCAAACATTACTCGAACAGGAGTTAATACTGTATTTGTTGGCTATTTACAAGGACTTGATGCTCTGTTTTACGGCAGCAGGATGGTGCATAATGGACTGACTCAAAATAAACTACAATGGATGTGTTCATCATAATGAAGAAACATGTTACCCAGTGCAACGATGTGACTCAGTGATGTGTTTTTAGTAGTTTTTGGACAACAATGGAGCTCTACGGCACAGAAGAATAAGCTATATCAGGCTTTGGCTCTGCCAACAATACTTGTTAGCAGGATCTGTTCATTGTTGGCTGTGGTCTTTTCATTGGATTTGTTGACAATAATAAGAATATAGAACCAGATTTATCTGTTAAGATGATATCTTTTTCATTCCTTTTGGAAGATTTCTTGACATGCTTTTTAAAATCCAGCTTGGGCAAGCTTCAGAGGAGGCTCTGTGGCTTGCAGGTTCAGCTCCACATGATGGATGTGCCTCTCCTGCACCTCCATCTCCTCTGTAGTCTGATGGGAGGTATGTGAATGCAAGGGAGCACAGGGTAAACTAACAATACAATGGGAGCAGTGCTAATGGACTTGTGACAGAGGGGATTTTGGCATGAATCCGGGTGAGGAAGCCATTTGAGAAATGTTCTGCCCTCCTTTTTAAGGCTTATATTGTCAGAAGTCCTCTTGAGAGGGCTGATGTATGTTTTATATATTGCCAATATTTGCAACTTTACAGACATGCATGAAGCTGATATTTGTTTCATATTGGACAGACGAATTTAGAAGGTGCATAGAAACTTCAGTACTGACTTAAGTAGTGAGTGATCTGTATTCCACACCTATCCCTCTACAGTTCTCATTCCATTTTCATAATATTTCATCATTGTCTGTTCCACCTTAGGATATAGCCTCAGGGAGCTATAAGCTGTATCTTCTATTCTTGTATCAGTTTTAAGGTCTGACAATATTGAGGACTTTTGTAGCTGCAAATGGAGGGTCTTTTCTTTGATATCTTTCAAATTATCGGCATAGAAAGCAGAAACGATCTTTGGCTAAAACTCCCAGAGGCACACCTAAACTTTCATGGCAGATGTTCAATTGCTTTTTCCTCCCATTCCTGATATAACTTGTCCTGCATTTGACCTCTGGCTCTCTGGTCCTGTTTCCTCCATGTGGTCCAATATAGCTCTACAGAGCACAGCCATAACACCGCTAGGGGTTAGAGGGTTCATTTCTTATGTGGTGTGATAGGTGTATTGTGAAAGTTAACATTGCAAGCGTAGATGATCGTGTGTCCAGAGTGTTACTTTCACTTTAACGAGAGGGAAAAAAACAAAACAGAAATGAATAGGAATCCAAGAAGATAAATGTGCCCCCAAAATCACTGAAGTTGAATCCACAGTGGGTCGGTACCATATTGAACTAAAACCAGAACATATCAAGCCACATTTTAAGACCCAGACTAAATAGGTGACAACTGATCAATGTAAAGGATTTCGGTTTGACGTCTGTTACGTGCACAGATTCTACAGGAACCTGAATTCACTAAAAGTATTCTTATAGTGCTGGAAAGAAAATGTATAACATTTTTTGGGATATTGAAAAGTTTAGCAACACTCTTCAGTTTGTGCTGATGTGTTCCTAATACAACAATTCAAGTAAAATGATTGTCGGGCTAACTGTTATGTATTTTACTCTTTTTACTTTCACTCTTGTGGACTATGTGCATGTTTCTAGATTAATTACAGTATTGTACTTCCTGCATTGTAGGAATGTATGGTCACTTTCTTCCCAGCATGAGGGACAATGTGACTAATTTGACAGCTAGCCTATACTTTTGTGAATCCAGTTTCCTTGTTACTAATTCATTTTATGTGGTCTAATTCCTGTTTACATCTCATATTTTTCTAATGTGTAATCCCCATTGTTGAATTTGTTATCCAATACTGTTTTCACTGTTTCACAATTGCCAACTCCTGTCTTCAACCTTTAGTTGAAAGAGCGTTTATAGATAGCATAGCTGTGCACCTACACACACAGTGAGGGCATCAGGCTAATCCAACATCTAGAATCTGAGAAAAAAAGGTTACAACTCATTATGAACAAATTAAGCCCTGTCAAAACAGCTTTAAAACTAAAACTGTCTTTCTTTTTCGATTTATTCAAATAACTGCTGAATCACTGAGTTTTGTCACATTCTGTGAAGGGATTTTATTATGAAGGCAATACAGTACATTTCAATACAATGTGCAGATGATACAAGCTTACAAAATTAATATTTTATTGAGCACACAGTGTCAGGTGCAGCGTAGTGTAAAGACATTGCTGGCACTTCAAGCTGAATATCCATTTTTAGATATTTTTTATTTGCCAGCAAGCAGTTCACTCTTCACATTGTTTCAATGCAGTGTAAGGACATGCTGCTCACAGGACAGGAAGTTCCTCCCTCACAGTCCAGTCCATTTCCTGTTCTCCTCTCTGAGACCTCTGAGTAACAGAAGTGTATCTTAGGTTTTTTTTAGATGGTGTCATCCAAATGTTCGTGCAGCCTCTCTCCTCTGTTATTGTGCCTGTGTCTCCTGAAAAGAAACCAAGTGTCCAATTTAGATCAAACAGCAGTGACAAACCACACACCGGCTCGAGTAAACATGACCATTGTTTTGTCAGCAGACACAGCCTGGCCTGTCATGCCTCATGTGTGTCACTTATCATGTGGGAGGACACTAGCTCTGTAGCATTTTGCTGTTTTCATTTTGTACCCTTAGTTTTTTTTGGTCCCTTTTTAAAGCAGCTACTACCATTGTCTTATTTTCTGTCAGCGTATGGCTTTATCATCAGACCATAGCCTGAAATAAGATTTGTTTCTGTGTCTGCCAGTGTCTATGTGCATTACTGTACCTCCACAGCAGAAATGCCAGCACTCCCCCAAACAGCAGCAGGAGGACAAGACACACTACAGCTGCTGTTGTCCCTCTGTCCTCTGTCTCACAAGGTGCTGTCAACCAGGAAAAAGACACCCGATGAGGGGAAAAAAACGTAAGTCATCTGACATGGCTGCCCTAAAAGCCCAAAAAGGTCCACTGCAACAAGTTTGCACAGTCACTAAACTGACTGGAACAGCAAGAGCTAACAGGAGGTATCTTAAAATACCCTGACTGTCTTTGGATCATCACGCCTCAGATAAGAAGAATTGCATTTGTCTCGCCTGTTTAGCAACAGTGGTAGCAGCAGTAGCAGTAGTGGCAGTAGTGATTTATTGATTGGGCTGTGGAAAATCCTTTATCACTGAAACACTGCCAGTGATACAATACATAGAACAAAGTGCAATCAGGACACGGCTTAGGATAGACACAAGGCACAGTAAAAAGGAGTCTTTTCTGAATATCCATGACACAACACAGTGATCTCACGGTAAACAAGACATCAACAGGCATAGCCACCTTTTCATCCAATCAACTATCTTAGACAAATAAGGATTAAACATTATGGTGATCTCATAATCTGTCAGTGGTAAAATAAGTATTCAGGTCCTTTTTATGTAAGTAAAAGTAGCATGTAAAAGGCTTTACAAGTCAGACTTGTATTTACAAATTTTAGTTAAGTAAAAATACAGAAGTATAATCAGCAAAAAAGACTTAACCTATCAAAATTTAAAGCACTCACTAGGCATGATTAAAGAATGTCCCCTTTCAAACTGTTGTATTGTTTATTATTATTATTATTAATGTTGATTATTTATTCAATTACTGGGTCATTATTACTGATGTATTACAGTGTATGCAGCATTTGTAATTTTGTGACTGGTCGAAATGAATTAAATTTTGCTACTTCATATACAGCTGGTTCGTTTAATCCATAAAAATGCGTGATTTGCATGTATTTTGTATGTAAAAACTCAATTTGAAAAGTACCTATATCGGTCACTTTAATGTAGTGCAGTAAAAAGCACAATATTTTATTCTAGAATTTTGTAGAGTAGAAGTAGCATAAAATTGAAATACTCAAGTAAAGTAAGTTCCTCAAAATTGTACTGGGGACATTTCAACAACCCGTAAACACAACATTGACATATTATCACATTGAAAAAGTTGATATGGCAAACTGTTTCCTATTTACACTTCCAGCAGACACAGAGCAACATTAGTATTCATTTGGAGTCGTGTTTCTGGCCACATGGAGAATGTAAACCCAATATTCACTCTCCTTTTTAGCTCTGTTTTTGGTCTCCACCAACTCCTGAGGGATATATACCGGTATCTGGCTCTTTAGCTGCTAAATGCTCCGCTATGTTCACCAGCTAGCTGCTAACTTTGTGTGTCTGCCATTTGGTCTTGGACAGGTAGTGTACAGTGGCTTTTTTCAGAGCTTTTTTGCTGACAACAGCCGTTGCTGGATACATCGCTAATATGAAGCTGTGAGAGTAAACCAAAACGTTTACAACGTTTAAAGTTGTGGGTTGTAAATCCAAAACAATGAGCTGAAATACGCTTCATATAAAAAAATTGATTAGAGCAGCTTTAAGTAAGGTAAATAAATCCTCTTTACTATTGCAAATTAAGAGAAACAATTTGGTGTAAACTCTTACCTGCAGTGTAGGTGGCAGAACTGTAGCTCAGCTTGTTGCTCACCATGCAGGTGAAGTGGCCACAGAATGGAGTCATGGTGACAAACAATGTTGTTCCATCTTTGGAGACTCTTCCCACAGTCTTCGTGATGGCGACTCTCTCATGGAACCAGCTGAAGTGGGGGTCTGTCCCCCAGGCCTCGCCACAAACCAGCAAGGAGTGAGACACGTTGACGCTGACTGAGACATGGTGCACTTCCTCTGTAAAGACAGATGAAAGAAGGTGAGGATAAGAAAGAAAAGAGGTGATAAGAATGGAGGTAAAAACTCTGAGCCAGATAGAAATGAGGAGATGTGAAGTGCTTTCAGGTGCTCAACTCAGCCGTGGGCATCTATCTGTTATAAAATAAGAATAATGGCACAAGGCTGTCCAAGAGGGTCTAACACAAAGAATCATGAGAGACATTTAATGCTGTCAGGAGAAACTGGCTCAGTTTCAGAGACAATAATGAGACCGTAGAGTGAGGCATAATGTCTGAGAATGGGATGATGGAAAACCCTGGAAGCTGAGAGAACAGATGTAGAGAAGAGTGGAGCTGATGAATTGATACTGTTAGAGCAGATGGATGAGAGTAAAAGCAAAGAAGCTTTGACAGAAAACTAGAAAGCTACGACGAGACTGGAATCATCTAGAAGCACAGAAACAAAAGGAAGCCCCAGAAAACAAAGCCTATAGGCAAATTTAATTTCAAGTGTTTCATTATCAAATGAGACATCCACTGTCAGAAAGAAACAATGCGTGGTCGAGTGAAATTAAAACACATTCATTATACTGTTGGTAATTGTTGGAGTTAACACTAGAAAGGCCAGCACGCTCAGCTGATGAGTATTTGAAATATTTCTGCTTTCATATCATTACTGAGATTCTACATAAACTGCCTCTGTAAGCGTTTCAAAATGATAAAGGAAGACAGTAGTTATCTTCACATCTCCCCACTTTAACTGTTGGCTTGTTGGCAGCCTCTAACAGCCCCAAGATCCATTGATCTTTCTGACCTTATGAACTTTTTCTTGCTTATGGATTGTGGAGGACACAATCATCTATAACTAGGGCTGCAACTAATGATTATTTGCACTTTCCATTAGTCTTATCATCATTTCACAAATTCAAAAAATGCATTCAAGGTGACATTGCCTCATACTTCAGGGGTGTGTTGTACCAGTGAATGTCATGGATTTTTTGCAGTTTTTTTTTAGAGTCTAGAGGACAGAATTACTGGAAAAAGGAAAGTAACTTCTGCTTGTAATGAACACTACAGAAGGGGACCAGGATCAGTTGATAGTGTAATAAGTAAGTGACAAATCATTTACAAACTGAAGTTACTCTTTAAACTCAATTGTTGATTAATTTTCTGTCAATTGACTAATCCATTAATCAACTAATTGTTTCATCAATCTCTATAATGATAACTACAGACTTCACAAAAAATGTATTCACATGCTGCATGTCATACTGTACCATATATCCTGACGATGCACTGTGCAGTGGTCTTGGCCCCTGTGTGATCTGTCACAGTCACAGCGTACACGCCGCTGTCCGAGCTGCTGTATCCATTAATCTGAAGTGTCGTCCCCTGCTGCTCCACGTTCACATGGACATTTGGCCTTGTACCAGCACACTTGAGGCTTCTGCCAGGGCATGTGGCCAGTGTCACTCTCTCTGGAGAAATTCCAGTTTCGGGCTCCCGTTCCCAGGTTACCACAGACACCTCTTCCAGGGGTCCCTGCCCGATCCGAGCTTTCAGAACCAGACTAGAGCCAGGGATTACATGCACAGGCTCCTCATTGAGAATGTGCACTGACATACACTGGAGCCCACATGGCACTGAGGACAGAGATTGGACCACTTGTTATAGCATGCTCATCAGAATGGTGCTTCAACTTACATGCCTCATACAATTTGTTAATCTATTCAGATGACCAATATAATCCACAGTATTTCATATTCATCAGTTTGGACCTTTTGAAGGGTTTGCATTGTTTGGGCAGAACAGGAAGCTAATAAAACAAACACTGACATAATACTTAATCTCCGTCCCCAGCATGTACTTTATGAATATGTATGGCTGCTTTCTGTCAAACAATGTCTAGCAGTGATTTATAGCACATGACAGCCTTGCCTAATGTGATATCCATCAAACCACTTCAATATCCTAAAATCTGTGTCAAAACTGCAGTGGACCTGGTAAGCCGCTGTTCATTTACCACAAGGAGTGTTAATCATGCATCTTAACGTGATAGGCAAAGGATGGAGGAGATATAAATAATACAAGTGTGGGCGTTAATGCAAAAGGCAGTTTACAAGAGTTTGCATTTGTGTCAACACTGCCATGATATTTCTTTGTGTTCTCAGAGAATAAAAGAATGCTGCTGTCTTATCTTGCACACAGAAAAACATTAAAAATAGAGAGAGAATATTAGAAAATATTTTGTTTTTCTCCCTGTAGTTTCAAGCAGGTGTTTAAATAGAAATCATTAGGATGTTGGTTACAACAAAAAGCCTTACTCAAGAGAAGCAGCAGGGCAACTCTCCAGCACAGGCAACACTGCAGATCCATAACACCTGCTGATGTAGACAGAGAACAGAGAGAGGAATTTGTCCATGACCTCAGCAACAGCACACCATTTCCTCTGTACTTATGCAGCAGGGGTTCCACTACAGCAAGAATAATAACACCACCTCCAGAGAAAATGTGAAATTAAAATGAGAGCAAAAAACAATTAAAGAAGCATGTCCCTCTCCTAAAAAATGTAGCCCAAATGTTTAGGGTATTATTTTTTTTCTTAATTTGTTTGTTAAGTATCCAAAGAACAACAGTATTGGCATTGCATGCACTAGAATCAGAACTTGGAACAAAATAGGGACAGGTCTACTGCCAAAACTAAAATGAACCCCCTCAAGCACAGCTGCTACAACAAAAACACAGAGAGAGGAAACACTGATAGCAGTGTGGGAACACAACCCAACCTGCATGCATTAAATATAACCTGGAATTCCCTTTGCTGTTTACCTTGAAGTTATCCACATAAAAAACCACTACAGTGGGCTTCACCTACCTCTCCAAAGTTGAGACAAACAAAACAGTCGAGTTGGAGCTCTTCCACTCTTATGTTCACTTTCTCAGAGGTTAAGGTGCAGCGCAATTCACTCTGCCAGTAGATTTATGGCCCAAAATAAATCTTCAAAGCACTTGCCATCGCATTGCGGGAAATAATCTGGTTAAAGATGACAGCTCCTAGATCTACAGCTGTCACTGCAAACGACATCAAACAGGAGTAAAGCTAGATGTCCTCTCTCTGGCCTTTTTCTCTGCTTGTCAGGTCCAGTCAGTGAGTCACGTAGGCGTCACCTTGTTTTCAAGCAGTCGTCCCCCCCCGACTCCCCCTCTTTCCTGTACAGTAAATGAATGTTTCTGCTTTGTGTTTTAAATAAGAGAACTTTCCGTTGAAACCCCCCCACCCCGTCCTCTAACCTGTGTCCACGCACATGCTCGCACAACAATGTTCGATTTGGATTTTCACACCACTGTTGTTGCACTGTTTATAAACAGAGATACAATGCAATGGTATTCTTTTCAAGGGAAACCAGTGGCAATGTTGGAACTCAGTCTTATGAAATAGGCTTTGTACTGCAAGCTTCTTATCCGGCACAAACACTATTTGCCCTGCAAACACAATACATTGTCTTGGCTTTGGATTGTAAAGAGGAGGTAATACATGAATTACTCTATTCTTATTTTTTTTTTCCAATAATTGTCTCTAGCATGCAACACCTTCAAGCACGTAAAGGGAAATGCAGACAATTTTATTCTCATTCCCCTGGGAAAGTTCAGTAGTAGTATAAAAAACCCTTAAATTCTTCATGTCTTCATAGACAATAATAGGCTGCTGATTTAGTAGAGTCACATTAAAATTAAGTAAGTCAGATAAGTCAGAATTTAAACATCAGCTGGTTGCAAGAACTCTCAGAGAAAAATCTTCCATCAAACAAGATGCCGTAATATAACCAAAAACTCCAGAACAGCTACTAAATAGGCCTTGAGATGAGATTGTTTTGTCAGCTACACACATCTTTTATACTACCAGAGCAGTGAAACATAATGACATCACTTATTCAGGAGTTAGCTCTGCAGCTTCTCACTTTATGAAACGCATCCTGGGACACAGATGTAACAAGGGATTTTAAAGTGATTATAAATCCATTTGTATTTGCAGAGGGTTTATAAATAATCATGGGAATCACAGCTGTGGCTCCCACGGAGATCTTAGTCTACAGAGGATTGCTGTTAGCTGGAATTAACCAGTGGGTGGCACTAATACATCAGCTGAAAAATATCTAATAGTACTTTGCCCTCACTTTAGCCTCTTTTTCTTCAGTAGACATCATCATATGCCTCTGGTTCCATGTGCAAAATCATTTATGTTGGGTTTTGAATAAATGGGAATGGGAGTCAGAGCCTTCAGCAATCAAACTCCTCTCCTGTGGAATCAGGTCCCAGTTTGGGTTCGGGAGGCATCATCGCCATCTCCACATTTAGGTGTAGGCTTAAGACTTTCCTCTTTCATAAAGCTTATTGTTAGGGCCCTGAACCATCCCTTAGTTATGCTGCTATAGGCCTAGACTGCTGGGAGACTTCCCATGATGCACTGAGCCCCTCTCTCCTCCTCTCCCTCTCCATCTGTGTGCATTCTTATCCCATTAATGCATGTTACTAACTCGATATCTTCTCTCTCCTGTAGTTTTATGCTTTCTCGTCTCTCCTCTCTCCTTCTGTCGCTTTCAGCAGGTAATTCTGTCTCTGGGCTGTAGAGTCTGGATCTATGATTGATGAGGGCCACCTACTGCTCCCATGTTCCTGCTCGACAAGTGCTACTACAAATATTATTTTTAGTCTTATTATTATTATTATTATTGCTATCATTATTTGTATTAATATTAATATTATTACCACTGCCATTACCATTACTGTTATTTTAAATCTCTATGTGGAATTTGCATTGTGCTACTGTATGTTCTCTTTCCTCCTGCTCTCTCTCTCTCCCTCTCAACCCAACCGGTTGAGGCCGATGGCTGTCCACCGACTGGTTCTGCTCGAGGTTTCTGCCTATTAAAAGGGAGTGTTTCCTTGCCACTGTCGCCAAGTGCTTGCTCATGGTGGGATTTGTTGGGTCTCTGTAAATTATATTATAAAGAGTACGGTCTTGACCTGCTCTATATGAAAAGTGCAATGACATACATAAAATTCAAGTGATTTGAATTTTGCTTCACATTCATCCATGTCATTGCACAAGTGAGTAAATTAAGCGAAGAATTTAATGTATAAAGATGTTATTAACCCATACAATTTCATCAACCACTTCATCAGATCATAGCTGCCATGTAATACAATCGCCATGTTGAGAAAATAAAATAATAATTATTCTCTGAAAGGTGATATGGTCTCTGCATAAATGCTATCAGTGCGGTACTGTATCTCATTGTCTCATCAATGTGAATTTTATTAATTTCATTAATAATTACTGTACAAAAGCACACAACTTTTATAACTTAATTCACTGATTTTGATTCCCTCCATAAAATCATATTTTATGGACGGAATATTTTCTGGTCTTCCCTCTGATATCCTCCGGCTGCTCTGCTTCAACTTTCAACTTTTAGGAATTTGCGGATGGACAGAGGCTTTAACTACTTGTTGTTAGCGGTTAGCTATTTGGGTGAGCTGCTAGCTGTCCCATTAGCTGACTGGGAGTTCGGAGCTGGGAGCACCGGGGGAATGTGTCATTGTTTACTCCTGTAGTACAGGTGTTTTGGACCGCCTAACTAACTAACTAATCTATTCATCAGTAAACTCCGTATATCACCGAGAGTTGAGGCAGAGCAGCTGGAGGACATCAGAGGGAAAACCAGAAAATATTCCCTCCATAAAATATGATCCAGATCAGAGTCCTCAGTATGATAGCTTTGAGCCGACTGTCCTTCAATGGCCAGAAGCACCATTGTGGCAGCAAGGCATGTATAGTCGATTTATGCACTCTGATGTCGATCAGAGTCCTCCATAACTTTCCACCACTGGTTAGTCCGTTGCAGATAAATGGCTGCGGGCTCTCTAAGAGAACAGGTGCGTCCTTGACAGGTAATAGTGGAGAAACAGGAAATGGACTCATTCGTTAGCAAACACAAACCAGTACGACCCTTATTTCAGCACAAAAATGAACATGAAGGCAGGGGGAAAATACTTTGGTAAGTTTCATACAGCTACTCTTCTTATCGCTGTTCAGCAGAATGTTTGTTTTTGTCAGGTATAATCTGAATTGAATCGTATATAGCACAGCACAGTAATACTAACTAGGCTTCTGTACAACCTTTATTGGAGAAAGTCTGTTTAAAAAACTGCTATAAATTGTGCACAATTATGATACAAAGTTATTTTTGTATATTAAAGACTTTAATCTCTCTGCAGACCGGCCTGACAGACGACATGAGACAACCTTTGCTTCTTATCATTGTGCTACTGGCAGGTAAAACAATTTGAAAGTGACAGTTTTCTTTTTCCTCCTGCTCTAACACTAAATTGTTCAAACTTCTCACAAAAGTCTCTAAAGAAGAGTATCGGTAGAGTTTATTCCGTGGGAAAAAAAACAGGTCAGGGAAGGGAAGCTGTGGTATTCCAAGCACGTTTATAAAACAATTGCATTTCAAGCAAAAAGCTCGTCTTAACGGCTCTTAAACCTGTGCGGCTGCATTCCCGTCTGTGCACTGACTACTGAGTGACGTGATGCCTTCACGGCCTCCTCCCACGCTCCTACATCTGAGATCTCAGGCTGATTCAGACTGACTGAGAGGTTATTTGGTATTTTGTTCATAGGGAAGGGCAGTACTGCATTTGTTGAATACAGAAATGATCAACAGACCTACTACCAATAACGATACTTGGCCAGTGCTTATGAAAATATGACTTTAAAAGTATTACTTTTTATTTAGTCCAGGTCAGCCTGCATTTAATGACAAACATCACTGCATAACAATCATTGCATAACAATTGCATAACAACTTTGTTACAAAATAATGGGGAAAAAATACATAAATATACAAAGATAATAACAAGAACTTTTACATGCTCAAAAGATTTAATTTTGAGAGATTTAATCTGTGTAATAGGCCACATAAAAAGGAAAATGGCTGGCTCATTTGCACAACATGCACAAAAAGAATAAAGCTGATGATATTCTATATTTTTGTTATTGTCAACACCAAACACCAAAACCAACCAATGATTTGATCTTACTAACAAGTATTGTCTGTGTATCTAAAGCCTGATATAGTGTATTCCTCTGTGCCATAGACATAAATCTTTGTCCAAAAACAATTAAAAACACATGAGTTAGATTTGGATTTAGAGTTGGATACTAGTTTCACTAGACACTTTCCTTCTGCCGTAAATACCAATAAAAGCGTATTACTGATGAAAATAGTCCAACACAAATGCATTATTTATTTGAGTAACATTTTCTAAAAACTACAGTGCCCAGCCCTTTCTAAAAAAAAAAGAAATCCCAAAACAACAACCATGTATTCATGAGCAGTTTTTAAAGATTTACGACTTCAGTAGGTCTTTTCATGGGATTTGTCAACAATAACAAACTTCTAGAACAATGCCAGCCTTACGCCTTTAGGGGGCACTGCATTTTATGTTTTTTGAAGATCTAATAATGTAGTGTATCCTTAATATATCTATAACTGTGGTATCACTTTTCCCATCCAAAATTACAGATTGTTACTCCCTGATGTAATACAGTGTTGGATGCTGCAGCAAGATGAGCACAGAAAATTAGCACCAGGAATGTTAATTATATTTTAATTTGTTCATTAACTTAGGGTTGTTGTTTATGCATGAAAGATAATAATTAAAGTAGTAATCAGCAACATTTTCATATAATTAAATATTCATCTATCTGCAATTGATGTTACAAAAATCAACCTTCACAGTTCACAAAAGCTTTTTGCCTTTTCTATTCTAAATGCCTGCGGTTTGGCGGATGTGTCTCTGACAAATGTCCTTTGGTGCACAAGAAGTGATTTATTTCACATTTCCAGAAACAGCGGTTAGTTTAGAATAAATGGAAGATATTGATTGTTAGAATGAACAGTTATACCCATTAGACCCACCTACAGAAACCTACAGTTAAGCAACAGACAGTAAAAACTTTTCTGGCTGCCAGTTTATCCCTTTTTTTTATCATTAGTTCAATGTTACTGCAGTTATTGCCATGACTTCTTGGCTCTTTGCCATTGTTTATCAAGGTACATATCTGCAACTAAATCACTTTCATAGTTACACAGTTATATAGTTAAATATTAGTTATTTAGTTGTAGATTAATTGTAACTTATTGAATATGACTTACTGTGCAATCATACGTATAACTTCTTTGAATTGTGTTCTAGCCTTGTAAAAACAATCCAACAGCACATGACGACATCAAAACTGCTGCGTCACTCATGGGTGTTTCTCACTTCTGACTCATGACTCTTTATCTTTGTGTCTGTACTGAAAAAGCAACAGGGCGATTTGATATTTTTAATCGGGCACTGAAGCACTTGTCTTTAACAACTCAGTGTGGGAACCTGAATGCAATCCATCTCATAGTGGCTCTTGTCATTTTATACTCTGCTCCCCTGTGAAAATCGTGTAAAGGCAGTCCAGCGAGACTGATCAGGACCATATTTATTTGATTCACTATAATTCATTGGCCAGAGCGTTCTTGCGTGGTAGCATTTATATGCCAGTAAAAGGGCATTGAAAATTCAGCCTGTGTTTCCCTGCCTGAATCTGTAATACCAACACAAACAAGAGGGAGGAGTGGCAGCCAAATACAAAAACACAGATTTTTTTTCCATCCTCACTCACATACAGACCACAAATGGACAAACAGCATACAACAGTTAAATGCCTGAAAGTGTAAAATCAGTGGTTCTTTACAACATTGTTTTTGAAAAATTGCCTATGCACCACTGATTCTTGAGAAGAGAGACAGCAAATATGATTTTAACACGGCTTACGTTAAGTCAGGCTAACAAAAACACAAAACAGATGTTTAGCTTGGGATCACTTACAATCCAAAAAACATGCCATGAAATCTAGCAGGGAGGAAAGAGTGTGTACCTTTCTAATGGGTTTTTACCCCCAGAGCCCAGTCTGTGTGTATCTATAGATTTTGTTCTCTGCAGTGGTGAAAGAAGTATTCAGATCCTTGCAAGATTAGTGTGAGGGGTCGTGATCATGGATGTTTTTGACGAGATATGATTAATGGGGTACAAAAGAAGAAAAAACAGTCTTGCTACACTAATTTGTTTTTATTTATTTTTTTGTCTTTTCTCTAATCTTTGCTTTTTGTGAAATATTGGATAATTTTACCTTTTTGGGCCTCAAACAGGTATTTAAATGAAACCATTTGATAAGTTTAAAGGGGAAATGTCTCTGTGAAATTGCTAAAAACTCAGACATCGGTGCCCCAACCAGTGCTTTTTTGTAAGGGGTTACAAGCTGAAAAGGTTGGACCCACTGGTTTGATCTTTAACAATACATTGTAATCATAGGCGTATCAAATTTTTACTTTCTTACCAAGGATGGCAATGTCGGTCTGTCAGTCGGTAGCTTTATCCACCAGATTGGTCCAGACTGAAATATCTTAACAACCATTTGATGGATTGCTCTGAAATTTGGTATAAACATTTATGTCACCCTCAGGATGAATTGTAATTACTTTGGTGATCCCTTAAGTTTCTGTCTAGCACCACCATCTGGTAGATTATTAATTTGTCCAATACTCATGTGTTTTATCCTAATCCTAATCACCAAATGTTAGCATGCTAACATGCTAAACTAAGATGATGAACATGGTAAACATTATATCTACTTAGCATGGTGAGCATGTTAGCATGCTGACGTTAGCATTTAGCTCAAAGCAACACTGTGCTGAGTCTCACAGAGCTGCTAGCATGGCTGTAAACTCCATATTGTTTTTGGGTCTCTAAAAGTCAAAAATGAAACCATTTGCAAGGGAAATCACTTTTTGGTGAAGCTGATAACTCATTCTGTAGACATCTGAAACATGAAAAGGGGCTCCACCTAGACGCTGCTTTTTTTTTGTGGGGTCACAACCCAAGAAGTTGTTTTTTTACCAATATATTGTTGCTTATATGTTTTTAATGTAAAATCTTAATCTGCAAAGTATAAGGAGTAACCATAGCTGTTAAATAAAGCAAAAAATACAATATGTCCCTCTGAAATGTAGTGGAGTAGAAGTATAAAGTAACATAAAATGTAAATATTCAAATAAAGTACAAGTAGCTCAAAATTGTACTTAAGTATAGTATTTGAGTAAATGTACTTTCCACCACTGGTTCTCTCTTATTTTTATTCTGTTTAGTCCTCCTCTCTGCCAGTGTGCTGGCTCAGGACCAGGTACAAATCCAGTTCCAGACAGACCCGGTGCTGGTTCAAACTGGTACTGAGATAGTGTTCACGGTGCTGACAGTCTCCCAGGTCTTTTCCATCATATGGCAGTACCAAGGAGGAGTCACTCTGGGTCAGTGGGTCGGAGGAAGCTCAGTGGTTAATCCGGTGGCCCAGTTCCAGGGCAGGGTCACCATCACTGCCACCCAGCTCCGAATCGGAGGTGCCCAGCTTCGAGATGCGGGGAACTACAATGTGGAGGTAACTCCGTTGGCTCCAACAGGCCTGGCCACTAACTCCAGATCGATACAGCTGAGGGTGTTTGGTAAGAGATAAAGAAGTGTGCCTGTGAGTTCACTTAAGAGAGAAGAAGGGAAGTTGGGAGGGGTGGTGTGCGGGAGAGGGACGTTTTGAGGGAAGGGATAACGTCAAGTAGGAACAGAAGGGAGTAAAGAGAGAAGAGGGAGGATTTGGGGAGTAACAGAATTAGTCTGGGAGGTATAATGAAATTAGTGACCCATAGTAGGCGAGGTAAAATTAATGAAAAAGGAGGAGGAGATGAAGCTAGTGGCTCAGGGCTTTATGCTAATTAAAACTCATTTGATATGCAGCACTCATGCTCTTAGATGTTTGATATTGTAGCAGTCTAAATGTAGCGTTACATTTACATACAGTACATACAGTTTTTGCATTTATTTATATTCAGTACTGGAGCCTGAACAGCTGAATGTCTCTCTTTATTTTCAGTCATCAGCCCATGCTGGAGGGATGACATACAGTCTTTCTCATCCCTCTTACCACCAGCACTAATGGGGTGGCAGGGTGACCAAATTGTTAGAAGCACTAGTCTATTATTGCTGAAAGGTCACAAACTCACAACGGCTAGTTCATGTCATAGAACATCTGTGTCCTTGAGCACGAATCTCAACCTCCTACTTACTCACTCATAACTTACTTTGGAAATGAGAGCCAGATAAAATCCTAAAATACAAAATGCACTTGCTGAGTCATAGACAAGCAGAAAGTGTACAAAAAATGCAAGTGATTAGAGCCATTGGGTGGTTCTCTTTTAGTCATAGCCTCCTCTGTCCGTACGCCCCCTCTTCTCCCTCTCCAATTATTTAACTTAGGCTGCCCGCCAAGAGGCATCTCAGCTACCACTCATACCGTCTGCCCCCTTATTCACCATCTGTGCCTGTATCTGAATACTGTCCCTTCTCAGCTCTCACTTGCTTTGATTACAGCAAATTATTCTCAACAGATACATAAAACTGCCCTCTATTGTTCTGTCACCACAGCTTTTGAAGTGAGCTCTCTCATACTCTCATGCTCTATACCTACAGTAATAGTGCCTTTAGAAACCTTTTCTGTGTAATTCTGCTTTTGCAGCTCTTTGGTAAAACATCTTTTATTTTCCCTGTAGATGCAGTGGCCGGGGTGAGTCTGTTTGTTCCCTCAGTGGCGGTGGAGGGGAGAAATGTGTCTCTGAGGTGTACGTGGACTGCTGGGACAGAGATTACAGTGCAGTGGGGCAAAGGAGGTGCAGCCATCACCGCCGACTCCAGGATCACCTTCTCAGGAGGCTTTCTGATCATCAACCCAGCCAGACGGGGTGATGCCGGGGAGTACACCTGTACCGTCAGCAACCTTGTCAGCGCCCAAACTGCCACACAGAGCCTCACTGTCTACTGTGAGTTTGCACTGATCAAGACAAGTGGCAGCTAATCTGCTGTAGCCACTGCAAATAGCAGTAGCTTATCTATTATCCACATTGCACTGCATACAGTGTGCTGAATTGCACTTGGATTGCACAGGACATTCTTCCATAAGCTTATGGTACTGCTTCTAGCTTTGTCTTGGTCACATCCTTATTTTTGATGTGACAGTCTCACAGTAATATCCCAACACACAATCGCCCCTGTGGCATACTAAAATGGCTCCACATGGTTGTCCTCTAACATCACAGGTTTCTTTACCCAGATGAATAACGCAAAATAAATTATGGGTGTTGTTAAAACCTGCTGGGGCTATGCATGCCAAAAGTGTATGTGCTTATAGAAATGTAAGTCACTTTAATTTTGAGTCACCACTTGTGGCCACAGAACGATATCAGTTACAGACAGTTACTCTGTCTTTGTCCAAAGGTAACTAAATCCCTCTGCCAGCACCTCTAATGCTAGCTCACTATTTATCATCTTGTTTCTTTAATCCGTACAAAAACCGAAGTGTAAAAAGTTGTGGTTTTACAGGGGGTTATGTGCTGGACTATTCCCCATACATAACATGTCCCCATGAGGTTGCCAGGCAACCAGCGGAGGCTCCAGGTCCGAACTATTCCCTTCATTTTGCTTTAAATACTAGTCATGGTACACTTTAAAAAAAGGATAGTACTGTATGTAAATTGTAGCCTGGTGACAGTCACTTGTCTGGGAAGTGTCTCTTCATTATGCAGTACATAATGCATAATTCTCTTTGCCTGCCAGTCAGATTGTACTGTAAATATGACTTGTTGAGACACAAGTTGATTCAAGACGTAGCAACCATTGTGGTTTTAGATTTAACATCCAACCAGAAAGTGCACAGCTCCTTCATTAGCTGAGTAATATGCCGACAAGATCGAAGATGGCTCATCAAAATGCCAGACAGGGTGTTTTAAACCCAAAACTTAAACCCAAAATTGACAAAATGATAAGCCTTTTAGCAGAATATGTAATCTGTGCATTAGACTCTGCTTTTTTGGAATACATATTTTCCTTGTTGTACTTGTGAACCAAATGTTTTTAATGCTGATAACAATGTCCTCTGATCATCACCAAACCAGATGGCCCTGACACCCCTGTGCTGACCAAGGTCACCCCGAAAGAGTGTGTCGGGGGAGTGGATGTGTTGGTGGGACAGACGGTGCGTCTTACCTGCATGTCTGACTCACTGCCCCCTGCCCTCTTCTCATGGCAACGTGACGGACAGCTGGTCGCATCTGGCCAGCCGGACAGCGGGGTGCTCAGTATTCAGACTTTCTCAACCAATGAGAGTGGCCGTTATGTCTGCACGGCCAGAAACAGCATCACTGGAGGCACGTCGGAGCAGGGGACAGTCTTGGCCATCGTAGGTGAGTTATGGTGGATGCTGACCTCTCTGTGACTGATAATGATGACGGTTGGTTTTGGACCCTGTCCCTGTATCTGTCTTCACGACAGGAGAGGGACAGAAAGTATCCTGGGAGATTGATCTGGTGAGAATGTGGTCAAAGTCATTCAGTGACTTTCACACATACTTTTTCCTCCCCTTTATTTTCATTTCTTTGTCTCCCTGTCTCTCTCTTTGCTATTACTTTATCATCCTTTTTTTTAATCTCCCCCTCCTCTCCTCTATCTTTTTTTTCTTTTCTTCCTCTTGTCTGTCTGAGCTCCAGACCCATTATCTTTATTAATTCTCCCCCTTTGACACCATTCTTTTTATTTCAGGCACATGTCTTAATGTGGGGGAAGTGGTGGGGATTGTGATTGGCTGTTTGCTGCTGATCATAATCATCGTGCTCCTCATCGTGATCATTGTCTTTCTAGTGCGAAAGAGGAGGGGTAAGTCTGTGTGTGCATGGACATTTTGTTTGTCCACTTCTCATTTAACTGTATATTATGTTGAGTCTGACACTTTTATAAAAGGCTGTTTGATGATCTCTATGTACATTTACACTTTATATATTTAAGAGCTCAGGCATATTTTCTTGCACTAAAGTGATATATTTTTTGTTATTTCTATTATTACAGCACAACAGAGACAAAGAGATACTGTTTTTGTGCAGAAGACCGACCCAAATCCAAGGCCTATAGTAAGCCACAGTAAAGTTTACATATGATTCACTGTTGATGTTGTGTTTATCTTGTCCATGTGATGGTGCTAAAGGGCTTTTCACAAATTAACCCCCTAATTCCATCTTTCTTTTGCTTTCTCTTCTTTCCCTCCCCTCATTTTTCATCTGCTTTCATTAAGCCTCCAGATCCACAACCTAATGGTGCAAGGGATTTGGGCCATGGTCCCCACCCCCCCCTCTATCACTTGAACACACACACACGCCACCCTGACCGCTTATACACAGCCCCGCATGAAAACCCTGGCAACCCACAGACACTGCTGCTGCACGCCTTGCATAACTCCGACACACGCCAACACAATGGTCGTACCCACACAAATAGACTCCTACACAATTCTATTCAGAACACCAATTCATACCCAAACCATGGCATTGACAACCCAGCTTTCACACACACTGATGCTCAGAATGCAAACGCACTCCCAAACACACAGCATCAAAATCCTAACATTGTCATACAGGCTGGCACTGCCCAGGGTGGCGTCCAGCCGCCGGCGGTCCACGTCAGCCTTAATGCGCTGCCACAAACTGCCCAGCAAAACAACAATGCACAAATGCCCACCATTCATGTTAATCTTAACTCATACTCACGCAATGGCCAACAGACTCAGCAAGACAGCTCATTTCCTCTTACCAATACAGCCAATAATAACGGTTCACAAACCCAGCAAAACTTGATACATACAGGGCAATCAAAGCCCAGAATGCAAAGTGGGCCGTCCTATCATAGTGACCCCTGGCGGAATAGTCACCAAGATCAGCCTGGGCTTATCCCGACTGGATACACACACAGTAATAACACTTCTCAGCGAAACGCCAACACACAGACATACCAGCAGGAGCCAGAGCCTCATAGTAGGTCTGATAGAAACTCAGGTAGACATGATACCACTGCCAGCTCCTCCCGTCGACAGATGCCATGGGATCGCCTCAGAGGGACACCAGCGTATCCCGGCGGCACGCTTCAAAGAGGACAAACATCACCTGAGTTCGCCTCTGACACAGACTACACTACCCATCCTCCCATACGAGAGGCAAGAACGGCAAACAGATCTCAGCCTCAACCTCAGAGCCAAAGCACTTCCTGGAGCAGAGCTCCACCCAGACAAGATGCACCATCAGTGACCAGACAGACACAGAGCCGTTCAGCTGATCTTCGAGGCCCAAACACTCGCAGTGCAACACAGCTTGAGGACGCACACCACACACAGAGAAGTCCTCGCACACAAAGGGAGAGTGCTCAGCGAGACATCAGAGGTTCGCCTGGTAGCCAGACCGCCCCCAGGCAGGAAGTCACACACAGCAGTAACCCCCGGGCACTGCCTCTCATGAGCCAGCAGGCCTCTGTAGGCCGCTCTGCTGTGTCACAAGGACCCACAACACAACAGGGACTGACTGCACCGCAGGGTGCAGATACAAGAGCTTTGGCTGATCCTAATCACCTTCCACAGGCACACATGGCCCAACAACACAGAGCAGCACCGATCCAAACACAACCACAAGGCCTGGGCACACAGACACAGCCTGTCATACGTGGTGCCAATCAACCTCGCCAAGGAGGCACTGCTCCAGTCCCATACTCTTCTGCTCAGCCTAATCTCAGTAACCTAACCCAGGCTGCACTTACAGCCCACACTGAGAGGGCTGAAACATTTCAGAATCGGAAACAACAGACCCAGGCTGCCCTGCTTCACTCTGGACCACAGGCTCAAGCTCCAGCTGCTGGGGCTGAGCACCCACCAACTCCTCCTCCTGTTATCCCCCTTGCACAGTTCCAGACCCTCCCCAAGAAGCGCACCCAGCACAAATCCCCAATTAGAGGTCCTCAGCCCCCCAGGCCTCCTGTTAACATACCGGTGGCTCAACGACACCTGCAAGTACAACAGCGGCCCAATGTGCAGCACCATCCTGCCATGATGCCCGCCAACAATCACCACCATCCTGGAAATGGACCCATGCATGTCAGTGCACACAGGCATGCCCATGCCCATGCCCATGCCCATGCCCATGCCCATGCCCATGCCCATGCCCATGCCCGTGGACACGGCCAACCTGCCCACTTCACCCAGCCACGGCAGGTGAGTGAGACATAGCAAGATAGTTTGAGACTGCAGCAAACAGATGCCATATGTTTTCTGGTATTACAGACTTCCAGCACATGGTTCTCTCTCAGATGTGCACTTACTGCTGTCATATAATGTCATACTTCCTGTGTACTTGCATGTGTGCAGTGTTATAGGCCTGCTTCTACCTGCACTGTCTCCTCAACAGTATGTGCTTTTGTCTGTAGTGTGCATTTCTTGAAGGATGCTTGACAGCACTTGGATGTTGCATTTTTACAATTGACAGTCTTCTCTGCCAAAAAAAATGCATTTAGTCTTGAGTGTTAGTGACACTGTGGCAGTTTTTAAAAGTAGCATTGTGTGTCAGAGGTTCTGCCTCTTTTTCTGCATGACATGTTGGCAATGAAGGGCTTGTTGTGTCTTTCTAGCAACAGACTCACAGAGGGAGACCAAGATGATGACAGATGTCAGCAGACTACACACTGTCCCACATCCACTGACATAAACAAACAGCTGACAGACGTGATCCAATATACCACCAAGCAAGACTGACTGCACAAGGTTCTGCACTCAAAAAAGCTGTCATACCCTGCTATCTCATTCCTGAAGTCAGTTTTTTATTTTTTAATGAAAGAAATGAACATGGGGATGACCCTTTTTGGAATACAGTCCTGCTCCCTAGAAAAGAAAAAATAAATAAATAATCTCAAAGAAAGAGGCTTGATCTGCCCTTTTTAATATTTACTAAAAGAAATAAGCTAAATGATACTGAAGGATTTTTATATAAAATGCTCCCCCATCAACAACCTCTCTCTCCAAACACACACACACACACACACACACACACACACACACACACACACACACACACACACACACACACACACACACACACACATGCTGTTACCTAGACCCACATGTACTATTTTGATTTCTGAAGCATTGGTCATGCATCAAACTTTACCAAGAGCCTACTCAGAGAAGACAAGCTCAGTGATCCATACCTCTTGACCATCCCCTCATCCATTCATCATCAAAACTCATCATCAAAACTAAACAACACTCAAAATGCATTTGAGGTGCTTGCATGACTATCTGTGTGTATCTCACACTTAAGAAGATCTAATAGTGTCAGACAAATGAGAAGGGACTCTGCACAAGATCGACGTGGCCCCTGGGAACAGTGACAATTATGAAAGAAGAAATTAGCCGTAGGGGTGGTCTTAATGTACATGGAGTTATTTATTTTGCGCCTTCTGTTTACAGATGCCTCTCATGACACTTCTCAATTAAGGGGATTCGCCTCAGTGGCGCTCAGAAGTAATGCTCAGCTAACTATGAAGGGGATCCCATGAATGGATGGGCGCTTATTAATTAAATGCTTTTATGTGACTTAAATTACTTGGAAACTAATCACACCCGTGCATGAATGAGGTCAGTACAAAGACCTGAGCTGCCACGCTTTCTGCTGAAAAAGCACAGTGTAACAATTTACTGTCTGCACTGGGTCATGGACAGCACATTAAAATGGTGGGATGTCGTTATTACTCTTGCAGATTATGTATTTATTGATGTATAAAGTTTTTGTGTTTTTTTTTTTACGCTCAGGAGTAGGAGGAATATCTTGTAAAATGTATTATTTAGGTTGCACCAATTGATATCATTGCTATTATTATTATTATTGTTGTATAGTGTGACCAAATTTGGAATTTCAAGGATAAGGCTGGTGATATTTTATATTTCTCTTATTGTCAACAAATCCAATGACAAGACCAAAACCAACAATGAACTGATCATACTAACAAGTATTGTTAGCCTGTGTAGCCAAAATGTGATATATCTCATTCCTGTGTGCCGTAGAGCTCCGTTGTTATCCAAAAACGAATGAATCAGTAAGCCACACAGTTGCACTGGGTGACATGGTCCATCATTACCATAAACATGGGAACTGTAGTTTATTGGAGTCGATCGCACATATATTATCCTGCCGCTGTAAATTCTCACTAGAGCACCAAATGCTCCCAACAAATGCACTATTTACAGCTCTGTGAATAACATTTGCTAAAAGCTACAGTGTCCAGCTGTTGAAGGAAGTTACTTGATTGATTTTGAAAACCAAACTATATGTTTATTAAAAAAAAATAAATAAATAAATAAATGTTTTCAGTAGAAACAGATGGGCTTGGGGCTGAGAACCACAAACAGGTTAGGGAAGTCAAACGTATTTAGAAACAGACTAATGCATAGTTGTTTTTTGTCTTTTCGTGGGATTTGTTGACAAATTTAAAAAACAGAATAATCCCAGCCTTATCCTTTAATATCACAATACATAAACTCAACATCCAAATTTGAAAACCAGCATGAACAAATACACAGCACATCTTCCAGCTCCAACCAAACATCTGGAGCATCAGATTTACTTGACTGCCTTGAAAAATGGTGTCTTTGAAAAATGAATGCTTGTAAATAGTTTATACAGATATTGAATATCCATGTGAGATGCTACAAGCACAGTATTTATCTTTGCTCCTCAGGAAGGATTTGTACATTGTTTGGAATTTATGAATTGTTCCAAGATCTTATTTTGTCAATAATTATGAAGAATTTATATCTACTGTTGAACAAAACCAGAAGAACTTTCAAATTCGGTACATTGTCATATTCCCATCACAGTGGATGTCACTTGTCTCGACTATTCACAGAATGCACAATCACACCTTATATTTGCCTCTACTTTCAAAACGAACGTATTCTTCCAAACATGAGGCATCTTTTGATTTTCAGTACAAAATAGCTCCTCATGCTTGTTGACAGTAAGTAAGACCACAAAAGAACCTATTTATTTTGGTGTTCCTCTGAATCGCAGAGCTGTTTGCAGTCAGAGCATATTTCTGCTTACTGTGTCTATAGTGCTAATTATGCATGGCGCCTGTGTACACCGAGCACTGTTGTTGATTCTCCTCAGATGAATCTGTTCTTTTGACTTGTGGAGGTGCAGAGCGTGTATTTGGATCACAGCTTCATCTGTCTCCCAATCCCCTGCTCCCACTTGTACGTCACCTCTGATAAACAGTCCTGCTGCTCACTATTGGAGACACTTCACGGTAGTCTAGCACTGTAATGAGTGGAGATGGAGTGCATTTGAGTACCTGGTACTAGAAAAGGTTACGGCATTGCCTACCAGTTCCAGATGAAAGCTGTGATTTATGAAAAGTTTGGAGCAGTTTTACAAATGCAGTAGTTTGGTATACTATACTGTTCCTGCTGTCTTTGGAATGAAGTGTGTTGTTTATGGCCTAAACAGCTGAAATTAGAAGACACTCTGTAGTCTTGAAACACACAACACAGTAAACCTCAAATGCCGATGTGGCCACCTTCCCTGGGCCAATTTTCATGTAAATCTGCTCGTGTTGTTTTAGTATACTGATTTAGTGTGATTTACTGTGACAGCCGCAAGTAATTGTAATTGTTTACGCATCCTTTTGGAGGCATAAATTAAAGGCAAACATAACTCAAGTGCAGTGTGTGCAAATAGGGCATTTTTTGTATTGAGGAATGCTGGTTTTTGGTGAGTGTCAAACTCCAGAAGAGAGCTTTCCTGACTCAAGTGCATAGAGAGCCAGTGTTGATTTTACTCAGAAGACTGCAGTAGATTTGCACAGGAAAACTTAATACCACAAGATGGCCAATATAATCCTAATCCAATTTTAATTTAGATTCAGTCTAGCTCAGCAGGCACACATGTTTTTGTAGATTTGATGGCATTTTATAGTTTGCAATAACATAGGGGGTGCCATAAGGCCCAGACAGAATTTAGTCCAATTACCTAACATCTACAAGTGAATAAAAATTCATGATGCCGCCTTTCTTTTGTTCACTCCAGTGATGGCGATTTTTTTTCCACCACCAGGGAAAAGAAAGAGGTCAGTCATGATAGTCTTCATAAGTCCGTATCATCATTGAAATGAACTGGTAAGTCCTTTGAGATCCATGTGTCCATCCCTGTCAAAGTGTCCTTGAGCAAGACACTGGACCACTGCCTCTGTGCACTGACCCCGTTTAGTGAAATGTCACATGAATACGAGTCTCAGAGGATTATGAAATGAAACAAATTTATGTTTAAACTTTGCACACCAGGGCAGCTGCAAAAAAACTCAATGTGACTGTGTTAGAATGCGACAGCATGACCCTGAATTTATAGCTTCAGTCTGTGCCACAGCCATCTATCCACTCAAAATGTCCTTGAGCAGGACAGTGAATCCCCAACAGTTCACTAAGAGTAAATTGCTCTACATGGGAGTGTCCAAAATGTAAATCATATGCCGAAACTGCACCGGGGACTCCATGCCTTGTCATCCCACAAGGGGGAGCCATGTGAGAGGATTTTTGAGGTTATCTATTGATCACTTTCACCATTTTTCTCCTCAAGGCCTTCACCATCTGTGCAACTTTGATGGTGAGTGCTGAAATTAAAAAACAAGCCATAGGCAAAGTTATTCTTGTCAGTTGTCCAGCACACAAAAAGCAAAGGGGAAAAAAATATAGTCGTGTGCAGCAACAAGGAAATCCTCAGTTGTCACAGGCCTGTTTTATAGATGCTTAAAGGTGAACTGCTGCCTTCAGGGATACATATCAAACACATTAACTTCAAAGAGTTTTGTGTTTTATCGTAATCTTTTGTTGATTAATTTGAGCGTATCATGTGTTTCATATCATCACCATGCTTTCTCTTTCAAATAAAGACAGGCTCTTTTTACTGATATTTCTCAGTAAAATAAATCGGAAACAAACCCAAAGAGTCATTGTGGAAATTTAGTATTCTAAAGCCTTTTCAATAAATCTTCAATATCCACTGTGGCATTGAAAATCAACAATGAAAAATTCAATTTGTCATAGATGCTGTAGTGTAGGTACACAGTGGACTGCAGTGAAAGGACTAAAAATTCAACTGCACCAACAATAGACATCACACCGACCTCTAATGGCATGGAACTTCACACCTACCAAGTATTTTAAAGTAAACAGGTTCACGCTTCACAAGCGAGAAGTGCCCAGAAGAAGTTCAAAGGAAGAGCAGTTTCTTCGAACTGCAGCATTGTGCAGATAGTTCTTCTCATAATTAAGCCATGTGTTGCAGCAAAAATCCAAAGTCAGCAGAAAAAAAGAAAGATGATTGTACAAAACCGAGCAGATGCATGAGTCATTAAAAATATATGTGAGCCAAGAACAGAAATGAAAGCATCACAGTTAGAGGAGGATACTTAACAAAATGGGGTTCATGGCTTTTGTTACATGCTTTCTGTTTATATTGAATTTCATGTTACATTCAGTGCTCTTTGGTCCACTTTTTGTGTACTTCAGCTCTGTGTATCTACTTGCTTTCTTATGACATGAACAAATTAGTTTTATGACTCTTATGAAGGCTTAACATAGACATTTTACATTATTACGAGGTATTGGGGTTGTCACATAGAAGATTCCTGCCCAAAAATAAGTTGATGGATGTTACACTTCTGTTAGAGACCATCTAACTGGCCACTGTGGCCATAAGTAACATTTATAAGGCAAAGGTAAATGCTAAAATGTAGTGTAACACTAGCACTAGTACATACAGTAGGTCTGTGTGCAATGCAAGCACAACACACTCCAGCAGGGATCCCTCTGATTTGCTTATCAAAGAGTCGTGACACAGATACAGTGTATGTACTGAAGGCAGGGTGTTTTACAGCTGGACAAGTATCTGCACAGCTGCAGCTGCTCGGCCAGCTCCCGTGTTGCAGAGTACTATAAACTATGGAGTCTGCTAAACAGTAATGATGACACTGTTTCTAAATTACCTTGGGCTCTTCCTGCACTATGTACTGTATGCATTTTCAGCCACCATCCATGCCAATACAGATATCAATAACCTGTTATCAGCTGATAGTATTGGTCAGGCACTTGTGTACATCCTTGCATCCTCATTAAATACAGTATGTGTGAAGTGTTGCCCTACTTATTGGGGCTCAGCAACTCAGCCTGACTCTTCTCTTCTAAATATATCTTTTACACCCACGGGAGGAATTTAAAATGGATTTGATTGACATATTTGTCAGCTGTAATGAATTTACCTCACTTTCAGCACAACATTTCTGATGTAACATGTCAAGTCAAATTTATTTGTATTGTCGCCGTTATAGTCTAAAAAGAACTATTAATGATGACAGTCTTCAGTGTTATATCCTAATAAAGCATAAAACAAAACAACAAAACAAAAAGGTAACACTTTTTTAACCCCCTATTTAGCATTTATAAGTATAAACACATATATAAACACTATAGTATACCATCATGATTGAAAGGGTATGTTGATTATATGTTGAGAATAATATGCCATGTGACTGTATTGGCAGGAACCAATTTCACTTCATGAATTATATTTATTAATGAAGTATTTACATTCTTCACTCTCCATGACAACTGAGCATCTACTGATGAAGTGCAGTTTTGAACACTTTTACAAACAGGTTTAAACCCACCTTTTTGAACATGTTAATAAATGCTTTATAATGCATTGTGAGGATTTGTTCGTGTGTACACCTACATTATAGTGTGTTATAAGCCAAGTGTAAGTTTTTATATACTGCTTATAAATGCTAAATAAGGGGGTTAAAATAAAGTGTTACCAACAAAAATCCCATGAAAACTTAATTAAATGGATACAACACTATGAATTTCTTCCAGGAGAGACTGTCTGAAAATGTGTGCCGTTATCCCCATATGCACGATAAGATAAACAATATCACGTCTCCTCCTCTCTATGACAGCTGGCTTTTCATTCCTCTTTTGAGGGTGTGGCTATTTGGAACAACTATAAACACTTTAGATTTGTGGGCAACATGTTGTATGAAGTAGTTCTGATCGTGCATAACCCGACCCTTACAGAGAGCGATGGAAGAAGATTTAATATTGATTACGAAATGCAACAGAAACAAAACAGCCAGAATGTGAATCCTATGGCTGACATTCAGATCAATGATTATTCTAGTCGCTGTTGTCAATGTCATCATCAAGGTCGTCATGGGGAAATCTGGTAAAGGGTCATTGATGGCATGTTGGTTTACTGTAAACCACCGCTACTGTTCGAATTGTCCACCAAAATGTACAATAAGACGGTTCTGAGTGGTAGGGAGGAAGTGGGTGATATGTAACTTTGCCAAAATTATTAGTTACATAACAAATTATTAGCACCTGAAAGCTGAAAAGCTTAACTTTGAGAAGCTATTCATTGCTTTAGTCATACATAAAAACAACCAAGCATTTGTAAAATTATTAATTAGTTTATTTCCAGAATAAGTCATTTATAAACATTGCTTTAGGCTCTACTAACTATTTCATTATTTCTGGCATTTAATACCAAATGATTAATCAGAAAAAAGAATTGATAATGAAAACAAACATTGGTTGCAGACCTTTTGGGTACCAACATGTTCCTGCTTATTTTTGACTTCATGTTGCAAAATGTGGCCCAGTGCGACTTGGAATATCTCTGTCCTTCAAAATGTCACTGCTGTGCTATGTGACCTCATATTAAGCCTGCCTTTGGGGGAGTTAACGGTGACATTTACAAAAAAATATGGCAAGGTTCACTTATATAAAATTGCTCACTATCATATATTTTTGAACAGCTTTTGATAAGGACAATATTTTCTAAGGGACGTTGAAGGTCTTTATGAAATGACATTTTTGCTGACCTAAAAGGTGTTGTTTGTCCTATCAGCCTTTACAGAATAAGTAAGCACTTAAAAGCTTGAAACACTGTAATATACATTAGTTTTTATTCATCTTTATATTCTGCAGTGGCAAGGATTTAAAAGCTTATATATACAGCCCTAAAAGCCTAAATCTTTAGTAGGCACTGTAGTGTATAATTTCTATTACAGATGGTAAGTACTAATATTTCCATGTGAATACTTTAATTTAGGAGTCATCAGTATATTTATTTAAAGCTGCTCAGCTGAACAGTTTTGGTTGTTTCACATGAGGGATTTCTGTATTTGTGTTTTTGTCAGTGCTCGTCTCATTTTGGGATGGGTGGAGCTCAGTTGGAAAGAGATGATGTCACAAGTTGCCAGCACTGTCAATCAAATTTTATCAAACCACACCCACACAGTCCTAATGAAGCAGTCATTTTTGAGTTTTAACCTCTCAATAAATATTAACTAAAGATGTTTTATCCCGAACTTAAACCTTTATTGTTGCTTATTTAGTGATGAATATTTATTGTTATAGAGAAATGCACGAGATTTGAAACCAAGTTTTCAGAGGCTTTAAAGTCATAATCCTTAAGATTACATAAAATCAAACCCTGTTCTTGCTAAAATCAATGGTCTGCATTTTCCACAGCAGCTGTTCAAAATATTTGAATTCTGTAATTTCCTCTCTATATAGTAATTTTCATTGTTATTGGCGGAGTCTGCCATTCCTGTGCTGGATTCATATGGGCTTGACATGCACAAGGGATTCACTGGATATGATGCATGTGTGTAATCCAGTGTTACTGTTTGTGATTTTATTTTATTGATACCAGCCTTGCTGTTTATTATATTATTGCAGGTTTATAGAGTAATAAACAAGTTAAAGTGGAGGTAACTCTTAAAAGGTAAAGCATTTTGATACTGAACAATGTTTCATAAGAAAATTAATGCTTGTACAGTTTAACTAGAACAATAAGCTTAATACTAGCATAAGGAACACAGTCTCTACAACCATTTGGTCGAGGCTATTATCAGTAAGACCCATCAGTACCATTTTCTCCCTCCTTTGACCTTTTTGATTATACTTTTGAAAGTGTTTTATGTCTAAATTTGTTCCATTAAACAAAAAACATATTGTGATACTGGTTGTTTTAACATATTTGGACCCATTTAATGTGGAGCCACTACAATAAAAGACATTGCGGAAGGCATTCCTCGATAATATACTAAATTCTATTCTATAATGAAGTTTTTTTCCAGTACATTCATCTTTTTGTAATTTCTCGTAAGAAAGGAAATCAGGAAGAGCAATTATTGGTATTTGAGCTACTTATTTTACAGAAGAGTGTTGGTGTGAGGTCATCAGTGGCTGACTTCTCATCTAAATGCTTCCAAATGTTAGCAAATGTTCCCCATGGCGATCATTAAAATTTCATCACACCTGAACACGGAAGCATAGTTGCTTCCCTGCTCTCTTTCCTATTACACTGCTAAGATATTAAAGAGATGTATTCTGTACATCATTTAGCAATTTAACACTCTAATCAGAGGAGTAGTGACTTTCAACTTTTTCTCGACCTCCAAGAATGAGTGTGATGATTCCTTATTGTGGCTCTAGTCCAATCTTAGGCTCCTTTTATCTCGCCAATCACCCACTGTTTGACAAGACCATTGATTCAACTCTCTTTTGCTCCTATAATGAGATGCATTTTAAGAGCTATGCTTTTTGATCTTTCAAGACATTTTTATCTCCATGATCCAAGTTCCTGGTCTGAGGATCAACAGCTTTTCAACATCTAGGCCTTCCATCAGTTAAGTTCAGTATATTTATTGCTCTCTGCAGTTGTACAATGAAACCTAAACTCTATTTATTGGTTCTGAGCTGACTAAAATCATTTTGTATTCAAGGCCTTGAATCATAGCTGATTAATTGAGACAGGTATTGTGTGAAGGACAGGAACTAAAAATATTGGTAATAAAGGATCTAATTGTACTGTAAATAAAAAGCAGACAAATAATGGGGGCTGGTTTTCAAATAAAGGCGACATAATAGATGGGCAGAGCACAGTTCAACAAGCCCTGTAAACAATCAACAAGGTGTTTCCTGTTGTGCATATTCATCATTTTCAGGCTCATAATCGAGGGTAGATGACTCGAGAGCATTATTGCTTAGGAACCTCAAATATTAATGCTGTACGTGACTGACTGTGATCTGTGACCAATGTCTAAGCACATGCATACATCCAGCAGTATTGATATCAGTTTTGCTTTTACAACCACTTTGTGAGTTCCCAGCAACACCAGATTACCCAATAAACACCCACGACCGGAATTCATTGTACAGGTGTATGACTTGGCCTCGTTCCCAGCAGTTGGATAAGTTTGAAAAATCTACACACTGATCATAAGCTTTAGCAAAGTTATACTAACAATTAATCTTGGTTTCTGTGTTTACAAGACTTACACAAAGCAGGGTATCACCACATGTTGTTGGCTGAAATATTAATTGCGCATGTTGGCAATGAGAGTAAACTGCACAGCACTTTGGAATGGGACTACAGGAAAGTTTCCTTTTGGTATTTCTCTGTAAAAGGAATTGATGTGATCATTATACAACTGATTAGTTGGCATGGGCGGGGAGCCAGGGGCTAAAAATCTATTTTGCCTCAATGGCATTCATACTTTCGTCTATTTTTCTCACAGATTTCTGTCCTCTAACACTTGTTCTTTGGACTCAGGTCATATTTGATAAGGCTGCCAGCCAAATGTACAAGATTATCTTTTCAACATAGCAAGCTTTATTTTATGACTATGTCACTGAGAATAAAATGAGTCCAGCTATGTTGGAAGCAAAGTCACTCTTCAAATAGCAATATGGTGGCTTAGCAGCCACTGAACTCTTCTGTTGGGACGGAAGAATTATGTTGTTATATTTTTCCTCCACCACAAATGTAAGGAAGCTTATAGGTTCATGCTCTGGGTATTAACAGAGGGATTAGTGAGGAGGCTTCTGGGATGCTCAAGTCCATGAAGCACAGAGCCGCAATCTCTTCATTGTTGAGATATCTACTTGATGTAACACAATTAACTATTTATTTCAAATGCACTGAGGTCTTATAGAGGCAAGATGGAAGCGGATTTCAGTGGCAATCATTCTTTATGTGTTGCATCTAACCTGTTGTGGCTGTGCATGGTCCTGTGTGAGACAGTTCTCTTCTCTTTTGATCTGGACCAAAACAAATTTGCTGATAGGAGGCAGCTGAGTCTGCCACTGCAAGATGCTGGACAGATAAACTGTGAAATTGGACAAATTAGCTGTATGAGCTAGCAAGCCTTGCTGTTTCTATTGTGTTCAACTAAATGGAAATAGTGTGGCTTATGTACAGTTGATGGTCAAGAACATAATGTAATTAATACAGCCTCAGATAAATGCAATGGTAAGACAACAAGTTAAATATTCTGTATAACCAGTGGTAAAAAGTAACTGAGTACATATACTTAAGTACTGTACTTAAGTAGGCCTACAACTTTGCTGTAGTAGAGTATTGAGTATTCCATTTAATACTTTTATATACTTCTACTCCACTACAATTCAGTGTTACTTTTCAGATGAAGTGCCCCCTATTTAATCAACTTGAAGACTTTCTCCTTGTCTGCGGTCGTGGTTTGTCAGTTCACAAGCTTCCTGCAATGGCAGATTCAGCTGTCTCTTATTAACAAATTTGTTTTGGTACATAAACACATGATAATATAAATTATCATATAAATTATAACACTTACAGATCATATGTTTCTTTAGTACAGCAGCAGAACTGAACTGCAGATGATGGAAAAATGTAAGGTCAGAAAAATGAGATGCGTATGGTGTTACAAATGTTGTCAGTTACCTCAGCAGAAACGTTTTTGCTTGGTTTTCAGTTCCTTCCTCATAAGAGAGAAGACCTCAGGAAGCTGAGTGTTTATCTGTATTTACACCATTTACAATAAATCAAGAAGGGGAAGTCACGTCCACTCATTTTACCACTCCTTCATCTCCAACTGCCTCTTTCTCCTCATTCCTGCTCTTCAAAATGTGCATGACAACATTCAGAGCAGCTCTTGTCCACGCTGCCCATGTTTGTGCTCTCTAACAACACAAGCACTCTGACACTTTGTTCTGAACAGCCATGTCAATTGAACTTCTAAGTGGCCTTTCCCAGTGAGCACAAAGCAGAGGGACACAGTGACGGCCAGTTTATTTTCTGGGTAATATCACGCTGCAGTAAGATAACTCATATTAGCAGGTTTCTGAAGGCCAACACTTATTCTTATATTTTTCAATGAATAATTAGTTTATAATTAGTATTATTTAATACAAGAACAATTTGTTGTTTCCCCCACATTTTTTTCTTGATGAAATATTCCACGGACTCCACGGAACACTAAAACACTCACTGATGTAATTTGTTTATAGGTAGCAGCTCCATTAAACATTATTGGCCATCATCTCTATTTAGCCTCTGGGATACTTAAGAGGAATCGGTGAGATGAGAGCAATAAACTATATCTGTTTTGGTAAAATAAAATGTAAATTTACAAAACAATGTAAAATTGGAAGAAGAAAAAATTCAATCAGTCAATGCTTTTATGGATTATTTCGATGTGGAGAGTGTAACCTGCATCATTTTGTTTCTGATATTTGAGGCCTGATACATTGGTACACCAATAAATCTCCTCACTTGTAAAATGTATGATTCTATTCCTGCTGCTTCAGTAACCACACAGACTTCTGCTCTGCTATTCTGTGTACTACAACACTGAGCATCTGAGCCATGTCCTTGTTTTGGTTTGTGTGCTCTTTCACAAATATCATCTTGTTGCATCAGCTTTGTCTGACTCCATTCCCAGTGTCCCAAACTCTGAAAAACACCACAGGGTTGCTGCTCTGCTGCTGCTGCTATTCACAAACTGCTTTCCAACCACTCAAACTGTCTGACATTGCTGGGAAAATCCCTTATTTCCCTTTTACACACATACCTACAACACCTGCCTGGAACCTCCATGTTTGTTTATTTTGTGCATTCATAAGCACATATAACACATCAGGAAGAATGAATCAGCCATGTTTGTTGCCACAAGACTTGTCTGTGCACCCCTGCAGTGCCCTATTACTACTACTATTACTGCTACTACCACTACTACCACTTCTATTGCTACTATTGCTATTACAGCTGCTATACTGCAAATTCTATCTCTGCTAGAAATATGTGCCAATATGTTACAATGCTATGGTTAAGGCTTTGTTGGGTTTAGGCACAAAAACAACTTGGTCACGTTTAGGGAAAGATCACGGTTTGAGTTAAAATAACTATTTTGTTTAAGGAGACCTTCATCGTCATGGTTACAATAATGACAACTTGGTGAAAGGTTAGGAGATGATTGTGGTCATGCTTGAAAAAAAAACAAATGTTGGAAATGGGAAATGAGCTGTGGTCTCCCGTGTTAATGTCTGATGCTTTGTTGACCTCCTCCCTATGTGGACTTTGTTGCTTTATAATAACATCACCTTACTTGCTCCTTTTCTCATAGCATCAGAATTACAGCTGCTAGAGGGCTTTGTTATGTCAATGTCAAAATGTTTTGGGGCATTTGCTGATACAAATGCTGTTCTTCTTGGGACAACAGTCTCCTATTACTCATCATTAGGGTTGTACTCATCACTGAGGTCATGTTCTTTGAATTGTTTCTAGGAATTTGGGGGGTTTATCAGAATCAGAATCAGAAATACTTTATTGATCCCTGAGGGGAAACTCTTTGCAAACTCTTTAGCAACCTGGGGAGTATATATGTTATATAAAATATTTGAAAATATAATTTTTAAAGGCTGATTCCAGTACATTTAGTACAGTACATGACTACTTTTATGCAAGCAAAACATAAGTAATCAGTATTTCCCCACCTGAATTTTCTTCTGGCAGTGTGGATTTGAAACTGTATTTACATCTTCATGTTGGGAAATAAAATGTACAAAAAATATAGCTGAACATATTTTCACTGAACAGTAAGTGAACAATGTGGAAAATCCAAATTTGGTCTGGGTTTGGTGGTGGGGGGACTTCAGTATTTCTAAAATACTGACAATAACTTGCTCCTTAACAACTCCAAGACAAAGGAACTCATCGTGGACTTCAGGAAGGAGAGAGGAGGCACATATGACCCCATCCACATTAACGGGACGGCTGTTGAGCGTGTCTCCATCTTCAAGTTCCTGGGGACCCATATTTTGGACAACCTGTTCTGGACCACCAACACCTCCTACTTGGTCAAGAAGGCTCACCAGCGCCTCTTCTTCCTGAGGACACTGAAAAAGAACCAACTGTCCTCAGCTATCCTGGTGAACTTCTATCACTGCACAGTAGAGAGCATCCTAACTAACTGTGTCACAGTCTGGTATGGGAACTGCTCTGCTGCAGAGCGCAAGGCACTGGAGTGGGTGGTGAAAACAGCTCAGTGCATCACAGGGTCTCCACTTCCAGCCACTGAGGACATCCAGAGGAAACGCTGTCTGTGTCGAGCCCTCAGCATTCTTAAGGACTCTTCTCACCCCGCCCAGAGACTGTTCTCTCCCCTGTCTTCCAGCAGGCGCCTCAGGTGCCTCCGGATAAGGACATTATATCCTGCACTTGCTTATTGCACTTCTGGTTAGACCTAAACTGCATTTTGTTGCCTTGTTCTTGTACATGTGTAATGACAATAAAGTTGAATCTAATCATCTAAAAAAAAAAATCTAAATATACTGGCTACGGCCCTTGCTCCACCTCTTCCTTCCTTCTTTACACTAATAATAATTCTTAACGTTTAGTTAAAGTTATTAACTAAATCGGGAAATGTTGCATGCTTTATATTACACATTGAGCCCTATGTAAAAGATTTTCCTTTGGCAGTGGAGACAACTTTAATAGACTAAAGCGAGAAATAATATTCTGCCTCTGATATCATTTAAGAAGATAAGAAATAGTAAAATATGGAATGTGAAAGTGCAAAATGAGTCCCCGTCTACATTTCTCTTTTGATTTGCTCCTCTGGCTCTTGCCAAGAGGATGAATTGTCTCTGGCTAATTACTGAAGTGGGTTGTCCTGCAGTGGTAAAATATCACCAAGCGTTACAGTAAAGTTTGTGCTCAAACGGCATCTTAGAAAATCCCTGATGTAATTCTGTAAAACCAGCTGTCACAGTGGAACACACCAGCTTGCATGATAAGATGTGATTGTCCAAATTTATGTGTGGAATACAAATGATTTCAGACAGGAGCGCAATGCCTGAAACATTTTCTCTTTGGTCGCTTGTCTGGGGAGCAGAGGCACGTAAAAAGTTGAGAAATAAAATCAATAGCAGGGGTAAGAAGTGACTGACATGGTTAAGGGGACAAACATCTAATAAGGAGCTACTGTATGTCAGACAGTAACAAAATATCCAAAACTCACACCTGAGAATCAAGTGTTTAAGGACTAAACTCAAGTGAAAGTGCCTCAGAGTGATTTACATACATTAAGCAACATCAAAAGGACTCTTTTTACACCTCTGAGTCATTATTACTTCAAATGTTTGTTTCTCTCACTAACCATTGCACCTGCTTTCACTTGTTTCACCTGTTCAAGAGAAACTTGACCCTGTTGTTGTGATATTAAAAAGAGTGCTGATCTCTAACATCCCTGGGTGTTTTTCTGCTGCGGTGAGCTGCAGAAATACAGAATGATCTCACAATGGGAAGTCTAATCAGTCTCCTTTAAATAAACCACTAGTCATGGTTTTTTATTATTGTGTACAGTATATGGCTATCCAAACAACAGGCCTCTGTTTGAATAACCATATAGGCCCTGCTGCCCTCACCACATGTTGTGAAGGGAGGGACTGCTCTGGCAACAAGTCAACTCTTTTGTGTAAAATGCCTTTTCTCTCCTTTCATAATAAAGAGGCAGTGGGCATGGATAACTAAATATGATTTAATAACCTACGATCAAACAGGCTTGCAGAGACTGTCTGCGACACTCATATTGCAAAAAGGCCAGTTGTTACCACGGAAACCATGTTTGGCAAGCGTGAGAGATAAATTGCAGCAGTATCTCCCTAATAATAATTTCTATTATCTGGACTGGATGTTTAGATTGCCATGTAAATAGGGGGCTGTGCCAGGCGACAGCAGGTAGGAGCTGAAGGCTGGTGAATAGAGGTGATCAAATAAAACAGTTGAGCAATCACCACATGTGGGTGTGCCAAGAAACACGCAGTGGAATAAGGTAAGCCACAATTACTCCTTTTTTTTTAGGTAGTTTCTTTTCAAAAAGCTTGTGAACTGAAAAACCACCACTGCAGTCAAGGAGGAAATCTTCAGGTTGCTTAAATTGGTGGCACTTCATTGGTTTCATCACATTCCTTTGGCGGTTATTAAAAAGAAATTTCCCCCTGCTTCGTCACTGGACTACAAAAGTCGAGCTGCTGTCACACACGTTCAGTTTTATGTGATGAAGCCTATCACATAAAGGGTAAGGAACTAACTTTTCTTAATATGATAAGTTCCTTTAGACAATTCTATTCTCTTTGTCTTATGATTTAGATTCTACCAATTTACTTCTGTCTTTATTTTGTATTTCCTTTATAATGAGATGCAGGAATTAGATACAGACATTGTTTTGATGACAAAAGCGTGTTGTGAAGCTGTGCCAGCTAAAGCTTTGAGACACTCATTTCCCTGGTGTAGTTAAGTCATTATGTTTATGAGGGTCATCATTTTCACAACATGTCCAGTATTTGTGCATATACTGAAAACAGGGGCTGGGAGTTAATGATAAAAGCATCATTGTACTGTATTTACGACACGGAGGAAGCAATAACACAGTATTACAGTTTGTATACAAACCCATGTGCCAGACCAAAACACTGGCTCCTCATTAAGAGATAATTCAGCTCCACAATAAATTCTGAAGTAGGGATGTAGAAAGAAATTAAGAGGGAATTTAGAAAAAAGGAATTAGAGTTTATCACTGGCTTCTTCCTGTGGTCTTTCAGCTTGTAGGCTAAAATTTAATGTATAAAAAGTATAGCAGTGCACTCTTAAACCAGGTGTCAAATGGACAGTTGGTTGAAATACTGTGCTGTGCAGTGTGGTAATCTCTTTCCATTCTCTCTTATCAGCAGAGCTCAAAACCCTCGAGGAAACGATGAGCGTTGGTTTATCGGTGGAGACAGGAAAACCACGCTGTCTCACCGGGTTTGTTCCAGGCTGTTGACCCAATAAGAAGCCCTCGTCTCCTGCAGTTCTGACTGCCTGACAGATCAAACCTCCCTGTGCTGCAGTTTATTCATTCCCTCCAGAGTCAAGGGCATAATGTGACACATCTTGATCCCTGACTGACTGACTGACTGACTTACACAGAGGCCACCATGCAGGAGTGCCACACTGGGCTGTGTCTGTCTGTCTACATCATTACCTTTGTGCTGGGCTTCCCGGCCAACGTCCTCGCCTTCTACACTTTCTGCAAGAAAGTGAGGAAGAAACCCACACCAATTGACATCCTGCTCCTCAACCTGACCATATCTGACGTCCTCTTTCTCCTCTTCCTGCCCTTCAAGATGCAGGAAGTGATGAACAACATGCTCTGGGACATGCCCTACGCCCTCTGTCCAGTGTCTGGCTTCATCTTCTACATGACCATCTACAACAGCACCTTCTTCCTCACTGCGGTCAGCGTAGAGCGCTACCTGGGCGTGGCTTTCCCCATCCAGCACACCCTGAAGCGACGACCTGTGTATGCAGTCGCTGCCAGCATCTTCTTCTGGATTTTCACCTTCATCCACCTGAGCATTGTGTTCATCGTGCCCTTTATCGGCTCTGAAAACTCTCTGAATTCCACATTAGGCCACAATGCCTCAAATAGCTCTGCCACTGGTGACAAAAAGAAAGAGGTGTGTTATGAGAATTTCACGCAGGCTCAGCTGAAGATCCTCCTGCCTGTGCGTCTGGAGCTCTGCGTGGTACTTTTCTGCATCCCTTTCCTGATTAGCAGTTTCTGCTACATCAACTTCATCAGGATTCTGTCCAAACTACAGCACATTGACCGGCGCCGGCGCCTGCGGGCCATTGGCATGGCTTTAGGAACACTGCTGGTGTTTGCTTTATGTTTTGGCCCCTATAACATCTCGCACATTGTTGGTTTTATTGCATGGAAAAGTCCTGACTGGAGAGACAAGGCCCTGCTCTGCAGCACCTTTAATGCTTGTCTTGACCCTCTTATTTTCTACCTCTCCTCCTCTGCTGTGAGAGGGACTGTGGGTAGTGTGATGGAAGAAGTTAAGAGTCGCCTAAACAGGTGCATGTCCTGTCACATGCTCTGGACCTTGAGGGGGAGAATTAACAATACTGCAAAAGATAAGGAACACAAACAAGAGGAGATCAATGCTATCTAAGCTGACTGAAAGGAGGCTGTGAGCTGCTGCCTTCACTAATTTGTTATTTCTTCATCCCTGGAAGCAGGAAATGAATGTGTATGTTTTTACATGTAAGAAAATAACTTGGCATACTGTATACAGTGACTCTCTGATGAACTTCCTATTTGGAAACGAGACAAAATAGAAAACCTTCTTTCTGTCTGAGGAGGCCACAGCAGTTTGTATGCAGTCTAAAGCTACAGAGACAGCCTACTTTTAGCTGTCACATTCAAATGAAAAATATTTCTTATATAATATACATAACAGCAGAATTAATGCAGTTGCAGGTATTGTGGAGTATTGTGGTAGAGACACCAACAAAATGAATATCTAAGCAACGGCTTCAGACGTCATCTCTAAGCAATAAGAGATAAAGCTTTCCTACCAGCTTTAACCATGAACAGGATATGTCATCTGTTTGTAAAAACATGCTTATTATGTGTCAGATGATAAAAAAAGAGAACTGTGAAGTGTGAGATCTGAAAGAGTCAAATATTCAAGTGTATTGAAAATGACCGGGTTTACAAAACATATATTGTATGCAGCTAATATACAGTTTGCTTTTTATGTAAACATGTATCTGTGTATTTTGTATTTTGCCTTGCATGGCTATAACCATTCTCATGCAGATTTGAGGTTACACAATTTTATATTTATACTCTGATTTGATTAGATTAGATTAGAATTTGTTATATATGTTATATGACATATGTGGCCATATTTAAACCATATGTGGTACTACATTTATAAATATATGTATGAATGAATGTAATATACGTCTGAAAGCTGTATGACAGGGGTTGTAATTATATAACACGAAACACAAACACTTTTTTAATACACAAATCATATAAACATTTATTTTACATAATGTATGACTCATATTCTTTTGTAATGGCAGCAGGTAGGTAATAGATGATTCTGTGTGTGTGCGTGCGTGAAAGAAAAGAGATAAGGACTAATTTGTTTTTGAAAGAGAGTGACGAATGTTACATTGCATGTAAATATCCACTGCAGTACATGAATTTAGGTGTGACCACCAGATCATCACTTATGTTGTATAAATGCATACCTTTTTAAAAAAAAATATATAATGACATTCATAAAAGTAGTTTAAAATAAAAATAAGGATTAAGTGTGAGCAATAGCATGTTTATTGAGCAGATAAAAAGCCTTTTTTTGACATCACTAATCTGGTTATACTGTAGATTCATCATCTTGCTCTAAATTTTATGGTCATTATTACTGGCAACATTTGGTGCTCTTGGCAGTGTGGGCAGGCCTAAATTTAAAATGAACTTCCACCAACACGTGAATCAAGATCTCACCCCACACACTGCACACATAAACAATGCTATCACACAAGCAAGCGCTGGCATCAACTGTAATCCTGTTTTGTGAGGATTAGGCCTGCACGGAGGTTGAGCTGATCACTGTATCTGTTTGACAGGTGGATCATGCATGAAGCATTCATTTTGACACACAGACCCGATGTGCGGACTACCAGCACACAATGAGCAAATTCAAAAACACCCTAGTCAGCACGCCACAGCGATAAAGAGTTATAGAGATAAACAGCTTTGATGTGCAGGAAGAAATCAGCATTGCATCAGTGTTTAGAGGATCTACAGTACAGTGTGAGAAAGCCAGGCAGAATATACAGCACAAGGTTTAAAAATGGTAGAAACTTTCGAATGTAAAATATGAGAGAGTAGGAGGTATACACAACATTTACTCATAGTGCAGAATTAACTGTGTCAGAATTAATTCTATTAAATTTATGTTTGTGATGTTGTTTGTCAGAGGTTGGTCTGCTGAGAAGAGCCACACTGAACACCCGGCGGTCCTTGTTTTGTTTTTTCTCCTATTTCATTTTGTGTTTCCTGGAAGACAATAATTGGTTGCTGCGTCAGTGTTGACTTTTTCCTAACAATGTGTGATAGGTTACAGGGATAAGGCAATAAGAAAAACAGCCCTGTGTGAGCGTGTATGCATGTGTGTTTATACATGATGTGTTTGCCAAAGGCAGAGGAGAATATTGTACTCACATGGCCGACATAATTTTCCCTGCACGCAAAAATGTTTGACTGCTGTAGAGAGCAAGATCACATAAATTAAATATCATGTTTTAACAACTTCCTGTAATTCTTGCTAAGAGGTTTACTCACTCACCTTCCAATAAAAAAACAACTGTCATTGCAGAGAGGAAACACATCTTGAGGATATTCAAGTGTACAATCAGCTCGTTAGGGGAGGCATCTGGAAAGTAGAGCAAAAAAAAAAAGAAGAAGAAGAAAAAGAAGCAAGCACTGATTAGCACTGACTTATCATGTTATTGAACACGACAGAATTAAATCAAGAAGGTTGAACTGGCTTTGGTTGATGGACATGCTCCTCCTCCCTGGGAGGAGAGGTGTTTAAACATTGATTGGGAAAATCATTAATTTGTTCAAGTATGCAGTATTGCAGGCAATCTGTTGCCTTGGAACGATCGATGTCTGACCCACATTAACAGTCAAGTAGGGCAAACACTGAACAAGCGACTTGTGGTATGTGAGGCCCTGTCGTCACTGAACTCTGTGTCAGTACAGACTGTGTTATTTGAATGGAATATGCCTATAGACTAGCAAAGAGGTAAGAAGTGTTTATTTTCTACATAGACATGGTTAGGTGAATGACACCTGGAGCACTTCTAAGGCTTGGCTAGACATGAATATCTCCTGGTTGAGTCATCAGTACAAGAGTTGAGCAACAGTATTAGAAAATATTTGGTTGTTTGATGAAATGTCAAAGGTACAAGCCTGTGTACATAAAAACTTAAAGCTGCTCTTATCAATATTTTTATATTAATAATGGATCAAATAGCTGTAATGTGTAATGCGAAAGGGGTAGCCTGTATTGATGAACCCACACAGAATTATCAAAAACTCTGCCGTTTCCTGCAGCTCTACTGAGCTTTTTAGTGTCTTTCAGGTCATTGTTTCGGTTTTCTGGCCTGCAACTCTACTTTTTTGGTTCAGTCTCACTGCTCTTGTCACTGTCATTTCCAGACACAGCAAACTCTGATAAACCATAGCAGAGCTAAAAGGAGAGTAATTATTGGACTTACATTTGTCAGGTGGCCAAAAACACAACTCCAAATGAATGCTAATGTTGCTCCCTGCTGGATGTGTAAAATTCACAAATGTTGCTAGTTACTGTTGCTATCAACTTTTTAAGGTGATATGTCAATTTTGTGTTTACAGCTTGTTTCCACTACCCCAAAGTGGCAAGAAAATAAGTTATTGCAGGTTTCGGGAGAAAGGCAACTTCTAAGGAGTATTTCGGTAGGCTAATGGCAGGCTGAAGGTTACACTTTGTAGAAACCTGATAATGCATTCGGCAGTTTAGATCAGTTCAGTTTCAGATGCTGGGTCAATGTTAGATGAATTCAGTAACTAAATGCAGTTACCCCCCCAATGACATGTGCTAAACATTTATTACAGCAGTGATTCATACCACTTACTGGCTTTTTCTCCAAAGCAAGCAGTGTGTATCGTAATATTTAGAGCCATCTGTCACACCAAACTGACAGAAGAAATAACATGATTTCTCAGAAGCAAAGTAAATAATTAAGTCCCATTTTACATGTTGAGGAACATTTAGAATATCATTAAAAGAAAACTTCCAAATGGGAATTTAAACTGGTAAAAAAATAATTCCAGTTCCAGTGGCTCTAGTGCTTCCAAGACAAATTTCTAATATATAAAACATCATATTTGGAAAATTAATTGATTCTCCTTTTTTATTTACCCCAAGTGAAGGAGGCAGTCAGAGCTGTGCTCATGGCAGGGTGGTTCTGCACCCCACATGTGAAGGTGATTCCTGTGTCCAAAGACCGTTTCAGTGGGAGGAAAAACACACTGAAGAGATACACTTCTTGGCTGTGGTTGTCCATCATCTGGAAACACTTTGGCTGGCTCAGAGGCATGGAGTTCACCAACCAATCTGAGGACAGCAGGGCTCCGTCAGCTGGGTGTTCAGACAGGTTACTGTGAGGGTTGATTGCAGGAAGGGTGCAATTGGTGACTGACAGGTGGTCGATATTGGCTGCTGTGCTCTGATAGGTCCAGGTGAGGGTGAGCTCACTGGGGTGGAATCCCCCGGTGAGACAGAGGAGAGCCCACTGACCAGTTTGTGGGTCTAGGGGAATCTGGAGGTAAATTTTGGGAGCAGAAGGTGGTGCTAGAAGTGGAAAAGGTGTAAAAAACAAAGAAAACACATCATATAAGAGAGATAATTCAGACTTTAAAATTGGGTCATTGCAACAGCAAATACTAATATACAGCAAGAAAAATAGGACAGAAATACAAACAAATGTAGTGGTATTAATCATAGTGCAGCCATTTATTTAAAAACAAGGACGAATTAAGAGGAAATATGTTGGTGAAAAGTATAAGAATACACAAATGAATGTATGTATGCATGGTGCACAAATGCACACTGGTAAAATCTTCTGAGACATAAAGATAAAGGATGTAAAATAGTACAGTACAAAAATTTAAATATGTGCTATATGACAAATAAAAAACCCTGCATAACTGAAGAGACTTCTAAATTGCTACTCAGAATTATCCTGCAATCACTGTCACTACCAGTATTTATTCTACTACTTCTACAGTACTACTTTTACTAATATCTATAATTATCATTTGCACAGTATGTCATTCAAGACAAACATTGCAAAATGTTTTACCTACAACAAATAAATTAATTAATATAAAATTAATTGTAAAATACGAATAGAAACTGTATTAAAGAGAGTACATCTGGAATAAAACAATTAAACAAGATTATAATGGGTAAAAACGTGCAATATCAATTGTTATTTGGTGGAGGCAACTTTGCATCCAGAGAAAATCAAAAGGAAGCTTTTCTTCCGCATGAAGGATTTCCACATAATAATTTGGCCATTCTTCCCTGCCTTGTTTTCTGGTGAGTTTCAATTCCCTGGGCAAGATCGATACAAGGCACTGCGCATGGTGCCGGGGTGATTATTTCTAGATCTGTCATGAAACTGTTCAGGCAAAAAGATGAACTCTGAGGGAATTTCACATGACTTGAATTTTTATAGATTGAGCCAGGTCCTTCCTTTTATGGTGATGCATGGTCCACACTGGCGCTTGTATCGAGCTGCCTCACACTAAATGCTGTGGCTCTGGTGCACAAAAGATACAAATGAGACATAATTACCAGCATGGCAACATCACCCAAGCACAGCCACCCTAATGAATTTCTGAAACGAGCAATTTGTTTCTCACCGAAGACGACCAGCTCGGTGCCGTTGCCCCACTCTGGGTCTTTCTGCAGGACGTTCACCTCGCAGTAATACCACCCAGAATCCTCCAGTGCTACCTCAGTGATCACCAGGGAGGAGGTTTGATTCTTCTCTACAACGATCTGCCTGGATGACTTTGGGATGAGCTGCTTTTCTGACTTCATTTTGAACCACTGAACCCCATACTTGAGGGATTCGACTTTGAAATGACAGGACAGGGTTGCCGTTTCACCCCGCGTCACACTTAGCGAGGGAGGGTACTGTCTGACCCTCAGTCCCTCTGGGGTCGCTGTCAGGGCTAAAGACAGAGCCATTAATACAATGTGTCATACAAGGAACTTTTAAAAAGTGTAGAGCAGACCTGCAGGTCAGCTACAAATACTTTAAATTATGCCTGGGTGACAGCTGTGAGCGAGGTTTGCCAGACAAAGACGATCAGACAGAAAACTCAATAACCAGAAGAACAAAATTGGAAGTCAATTTAGTATAATTTTACAATGCACCAAACTGAATGGCTCACGATATGATGAACTTCACCTAACAACAAATGCTGTGTTTTTAAAACCTCTTTTTTTCGACAAAGACTAATGCAGACACACTCGAGTACAAAAGATTTCAAAAGCTTTGGAATAGCTGTCTGATTGTAGTGACTGCTTGTCTAGCTAAGTGTGATGAAGTGATTATTAAGTGTGATGATGAAATACTGCAGATAAGATAAGCAAAACACTCAGTCACTCACAATTGGAGTGCAGATGACAAAGACAACCAGCAAACACAAAAATGATGGACCCAAATCAGGTTGCATCTCTATACCTTCTGCTTTTGTTCACTAAAGGATGAGCAAGATTTTTGCACTAATTCTATAATTTTTCATCATTGGAATGTGTATGTTACTTGATTATTGTCACAGATGGTATTTTATGTTATTATGAAAATATATTGTTTCATTCTAAAATGACATATCAAACATTTGAAATGGATGCTCAAAGAAATTAAAGAATAGACAAGCTTAACAGATAAGCAACAGTTAAATGCTAATAAATGAACCTTGGCTGGCAGTTTATACAAAGCCAACACATTTTGTAACATAACTGACTTGTATTCAGACTGACCTGGTACTTGGCCTGCCAACAAAAGAAGCAAACACAGGTGAGTCAGTTTTGCCATGCTGCTGTTGTTCTCCACTTCAAGCTTGAGTGGTGAAATAATTTCTGAAGTCTGAAGCTCTCTGTGCTTTAAAATGTGATGGTGTCAGCTTGTTTTTTTGTTGTTGCACTCTATGGTTAGAGTTGATGGTTCATTAATAGGTCATTCTTCAACAGAAACCTGAAATTCAGAGACTGTTGGGGTGAAAAACTACATATGTCAGTGTCTTGTCAAACAAATAGGCCCTCTGTCTGCATGCTGACAGAAACCACAGTGCAACAGTAAGCAAGTGCTGCTGCCATTACTCTACAAGTTTTTCTACAGGTTTCTGTTTCCCTCTATCAGTAGTGCAGAGGCTCTTTAAATCATCACATCAATTTGATTGGTAATATTTGTATTTCAATTTTAAGTAATTACACATAACTAAAGGAATGAATGTGATGTTTTTGCAAAAGGCCTTAGGCCACTGAAAGTTTGTATTTACAGCCAGTTATCTGAGAAACAAGAACTTATTAATGAAGTATTTCTTTAAAACATACCCTAACACTTAAGCAAATACAAAGAGGCACACAAGTTTAAATATATTCAGTTCAACTTGGGGAACAAAGTCTGCCTTAAACTTGCCACTCTAAATTGAAAACTACAGAGGATTTACTCTGTAAAAACACTTTAATTGCAATTACTTAAAGGGGTGTTACGTAACATTATTACCTTACTTTTTGGAAGTCAAGGAACTTTGAAAACAGTGACAGTGACCCAACTCAAACAATAAAGTCACATTTTTTTTCAACAGAGAATTATTCTAAATAAAAGAGCATCGCTCAGAAAGTGAGTTCAAAAACCAAAAATGTCAGAGCTTGGTGAAGTACTCATAACATTGCTGGTATTACTTAGTGACCTAAAAGCCTAGTGTTATTTAATCCCCAGCACACCTAAAGTGTATTTACTAAGTCTGAACTTTGAAATATCCAATACTCTTATTTCCTTCTTTTTGGGTTTTTTTCACAGCACGATTGAAATTTTTGTCAAAAATATAACAGAAATTATTTATGTTACTACCCAAAAACTGGAATATGATACAACTTGATAGATTTTTCCTATCTAGACTAAATAAATTCATCTTCTAAATAAAGAGAACATTGATTACATGTTGTTATTACAATGAATTAGAGCAGATTAGCTCCCAAAATCCATTATCATGTTGTTTGACAATAAATGATGATGAGGATGAGGAGACACAGATGTTTGTCATTGACAAGAGGAGGACAAGTGGAGTTTCCTCTTGTGTGTAATTTCTAGCTACAACCCAGCTAGAAATTAACACTAACCACATGGCAACAGCCAGTTTTAATCAAAATGGACCCTGACAAACTGGTTAAAAAGGACTAATTTTCATATTAATGATTGGTAATGACAACAGATCATTTCTAATATGAAGTTATCACCAACTAATAACATTTAAATCATTTGTTGGCAAGTTATTTATTCTGACAGTGTTTCATCAAACCAAACATTCAGAGATTTTAATAAAAAACCTTGGAGACAAACCTGCAAACACAACAAAAGCAGAGGCTCTTTACTCAGCAGGAAGCAAAAAGAAAGCTGAAGCAACTCGCCTGACCTCACCTCCTTTCCAACCACAGGGGCCAACAGAGAGAGTCCCGCTTCCAGCAACAAACCACACACAGTGAGTTCTGTTAAAAACAAAACTGACTTTTATTTTTTTGTCTCCCTCCACTTGATATGATTTTTAACTCCACTTCATGGATTTTGAAAAAAAAAAGACACGCTCCAAATAAAAGTCAAAGAAGACAAGTTCAGCAACTAAACGAATAAAAAAAAAGTACAATCATCGCTTCACAGCACTGAACATCTGTCAGGGTGGAAGAAGAATTTGTTTGTTCCTTAAGTTGTTTTTTTTCTGTCTTGTGTGTTTACATTGTTGAGATCGTGAGAAATGTAACAAATGCCTGTAATTCAGGTATGTGTTATGAATGGACCAAACATGCCTGCCCTGTACAGAACACACACACACACACACACACACACACACACACACACACAAACACACTATTGTTAGATGCCTGATGCATGTGAAGCCCCTTGAATTACTCATGCTCAATATGGAGCTCAATACACACTTGCACATAGATACAATATAGACATTCATACACACACACACACACACACACACACACACACACACACACACACACACACACACACACACACACACACACACACACACGTACAAACACACAATTTATATCAGCAGAGTGGGCAAACTGGGGGTACTGAGGGGTGGGAGAGCAAAACTTTTTACAGGTTATCTTCACACAAAAAGAAAAGGAGGACTGGATGAAGGAAACTAGGTGTGTGTGTGTGTGCGTGTAAAGAGAGAGAGAGAGAGAGAGAGAGAGAGAGAAAAGAGAAAAAGAAGAAGAGAGAGAGATGGGTTCCACATTTGACACTAACCTAAGCCAACTCATTCCCTCAATTTTACACGGTGGGTTCTCGTCAGGTAAAATTTGTTATTAGTTTCCAAATGAGACATTTTTTCCATTACTCTGCATTGAAGTTTCTTGCAGTCTGTTTACTTTTATTGCCCCCTTGAGGCACACAGCACATGACCAGCCCCTATCATACATCCTGTCATGCATCCCAGCCTACAGCGCACCATACACGGTAATAAGACACTTGTAGCCTGCATCGGTGACTTCACCACAGCCCGGCATCCGTACACATCTCATAACTGCATTATAAATCAGCACAAAAACAGTAGTTGGTGCTGTCACTTGTGAAAGAAATCCAAGTTTCCCCTGTCAGTTCTCAGCACCACAACCAATATTTACCACTTGGTTGATTGACAAGGAAAATGCCAGGCGTGGGCTGGTGATTCAGAGAGGCCAAGTAATAGGACTATTTCTATGTTGGAGATGTGAGGTGGGCGACTTAATGACTAGGGGAGACGTGGTGGGCGAGATGCCTCCATTGTGTTGCCTGGTCCTTGCGAACATTGCTGTTGCTCAACTGGTGGAGTGCAGCACGCTGTTAATTAGCCAGACGCTCCTGTTCTTTGAGAGGTGAGTGATTGACAAGACGCCATCTGTGGCCACAGTAAGGAATAGGGCTAGGCTCTGTGGCCCAACATCTTTGCTGCAAGCTGAGGCTTTAAATATATACAGAACACCTGAACTGAATGATATGCATAAGGAATCTATTTAACTACTCTCAGCTAATTACTAACACTAAACACAGCATTAAAATCTATCTATCTATCTATCTATCTATCTATCTATCTATCTATCTATCTATCTATCTATCTATCTATCTATCTATCTATCTATCTATCTATCTATCTATCTATCTATCTATCTATCTATCTATCTATCTATCTATCTATCTATCTATCTATCTATCTATCTATCTATCTATCTACTGTACCTATGTAACTATAGCAATTATGGAACACTAATCCTAATCTAGACCTACATCTTGGAACTGTCAGGTGACTTTTTAATAAAACAAAAAAACTGATACAATTTCAAACACCTGAAGTGTGCTCATGCTGACTGTTATAGAGACCTTCCTCTTCACCATCTTGTCTAGTATGTTGTATACTAATGCACTCATTAGCTGTGGTAATGGAAAAGTACTGGGCCTTTATAGACTTGCAACATTGACTTTGCCCATGAGAACTGAATGAGCCTGTAGATAGTTGGTAAACAATGGATAATTAGGATAATATATGGGAATTAGGCGTGCTTTTCTGTAAAGGATGTGAGCAGGGGATTTAGAACAATGATAATCATTCATATATAATTGTCACTCTGCGTAGCATATCCTTTTGGTATACTGACTCTGGCGCTGTAACGTCTGCAATTTCTCATATTATTAAATTATAATCTGTTACATATATTGTAATTCCTTACAATTGTATTGCATGCTCACACCTTATCTTTGTGTATTTTACATCCAGACATAAGCCTCTAGATACACAGTGTCAGTAGATGCTGACATTGGCAACTGCAAAATGATACAGGTTCTGTCATTACTAACAAAATACAATGTAATATTGCAGCACCCACCAAATTGTACATACAGTGAAAAAGCCCAGGGAGCATGTACGGTTAACACTATATTATGTAGCAAAACAAACAACAAATACCAGCCTGGATTGACTTGAAAAGAAAAACAAATGATTAATTCTTCATTCCCTGGATCTGAACGGTAGCTCTGAACACATAGTTTACTGAGCTGACATTACAGCTTGCCCAAATAGTTTCAGAGAAGGGCTTAAAATCGATGCACAATTAGGGGTGTCTTGTATCAGGCATGATGAATTATGCTCTCTGTTCTAAGGCTGGTCTATAGACCTGCTAAGGCAGGCTGAGGAGAAATTGCTCTATTCCAAAGCCATTCAGTCGCATGTATTGATTAACCATTGCATTCTGAATTGAAAGTCTGTCTGGGATCTGTTCTATGTAGGGAGGGTGTTGTAGGAAAGGCTAAAATCTGAGCCTGCCACATACAGAACGAAGAAAGCAGTACATTCAAACTTTCCACGGGCTTACACTTCTTTTGCTATTCTACAGTCTTGGGTTTAAAGCACCATAATTCTTTGAATATATCACTGTATCAGTTCAGAAACGATGTAATGCAACCGCAAGGGGGCACAAGCCAGTGTCTTCTTGTGCCAGTCCCAAGTCTGGATAAATGCAGAGGGTTGTGTCAGGAAGGGCATCCGACGTAAAACACATGCCAAATTAAAAATGCGAATAGTGAAAATGACTTCCATACCGGATCGGTCGGGGCCCGGGTTAACAACGACCGCCACCAGTGCTGTTGACCTACAGGGTACCGGTGGAAATTGGACTACTGTTGGTCAAAGACAAGAGCATATGAGGACTTGTATGCTAGGTTGGACACTAAAGAGGGAGAGGTGGATTTGTACAGGTTGCCCAGACAAAGAGATAGAGATGGGAAGGATGTGCAGCAGGTTAGGGTGATTAAAGATAGGGATGGAAATGTATTGACAGGTGCCAGGAGTGTGATGGGAAGATGGAAGGAGTACTTTGAAGAGTTGATGAATGAGGAAAATGAAAGGGAACGAAGAGTAGAAGAAGTGACTGGTGTGGAGCAGGAAGTAGCAAAGATTAGCAAGAGTGAAGTGAGGAGGACGTTGAAGAGGATGAAGAGTAGAAAGGCAGTTGGTCCTGATGACATACCTATGGAGGTATGGAAGTGTCTAGGAGAGGTGGCAGTAGAGTTTCTGACTAGTTTGTTTAACAAGATCTTGGAGAGTGAGAGGATGCCCGAGGAATGGAGGAGTGTACTGGTGCCAATTTTTAAGAACAAGGGAGATGTGCAGAGCTGTGGCAACTACAGAGGAATAAAACTGATGAGCCATACAATGAAGGTGTGGGAAAGAGCAGTGGAAGCTAGGCTAAGGGCAGAGGTGAGCATTTGTGAGCAGCAATATGGTTTCATGCCTAGAAAGAGTACAACAGATGCAATATTTGCTCTGAGGATGCTGATGGAGAAGTACAGAGAAGGTCATAGGGAGTTGCATTGTGTCTTCGTAGATTTAGAGAAAGCGTATGACAGGCTGCCGAGAGAGGAGCTGTGGTATTGTATGAGGAAGTCTGGAGTGGCAGAGAGTGGTGCAGGACATGTATGAGAGCTGAAAGACCGTGGTGAGGTGTGCTGTAGGTGTGACAGAGGAGTTCAAGGTGGAGGTGGGTTTGCATCAAGGATCGGCTTTGAGCCCCTTCTTGTTTGCTCTGGTGATGGCCGGGCTGACAGATGAGGTTAGACAGGAATCTCCATGGACTATTGTGTTTGCGGATGACATTGTGATTTGCAGTGAGAGCAGGGAGCAGGTGGAGGAAAATCTAGAGAGATGGAGGTCTGCTCTGGAAAACAGAGGAATGAAGCTTAGCCGCAGTAAGACAGAATACATGTGTGTCAATGAGAGGGACCCAGGTGGAACAGTGAGGTTACAGGGAGCAGAGGTGAAGAAGGTGCAGGACTTTAAGTACTTAGGGTCAACGGTTCAGAGCAATGGAGCCTGTGGAAAAGAGGTCAAGAGGCGAGTGCAAGCAGGTTGGAACGGGTGGAGAAAAGTGTCAGGTGTGTTGTGTGATAAAAGAGTATCAGCAAGAATGAAAGGAAAGGTGTTCAAGACGGTGGTGAGACCAGCGATGTTGTACAGCTTAGAGACAGTGGCACTGAAAAAAAGACAAGAGGCAGAGCTGGAGGTAGCAGAGCTTAAGATGTTGAGGTTCTCTTTGGGAGTGACGAGGATGGACAGGATCAGGAATGAGTACATCAGAGGGACAGCTCATGTTAGATGTTTCGGAGATAAAGTCAGAGAGGCCAGATTGAGGTGGTTTGGACATGTTCAGAGGAGAGACTGTGAATATATTGGTAGAAGGATGCTGAGGTTGGAGCTGCTAGAGGAAGACCAAAGAGGAGATTTATGGATGTAGTGAGAGAGGACATGAAGTTAATTGGTGTGAGTGAAGAGGATGCAGAGGACAGGGTTAGATGGAGGCACATGATTCGCTGTGGCGACCCCTGAAAGGGAACAGCCGAAAGGAAAAGAAGAAGTTCAGAAACGATGTGCAGTATCTAAAGAGCACTAAAGAACTTCATAACCTGACTCTTCTCAGAAAAGGCACAGTCCTCCGAAACTGTTAAATATACTGTATTTCAAAGTATATTACAAACCCTATTACTAAACTCCATGTTATAACACTGCACTGATATGTTAACAAATAAAGTGCCATTCATTTACAACTATATAAATTCACCTCCTTTCCCAGCTATCACATGTGCATTGATTAGATCTTAGCATAAACAAAAACAAACAAAAGTACACAAATAAACAAAAGTGCAATATGTACTATAAACTACTACTACGTCCTAGTTTTCTGAGCTCTAAACAACAGCTTCATGGTACCTTATTAACAAAGATTCTGTAAACAGATCATCATAACCTTCAGCTGCAGGAGCCAATCAACACTTTCTCATCAGGGTGCACCAAATGTAATTAGGGGCCAAGCAAACGTCTTGTTTATATCACTGTAAACTCACTGAACCCCAGTTGGGGTGTTATTTATACACTTGAAGTAGGCCAGGCTGTGTTTGTGATCAAGGCTATGTTAATGCTATTCATATTACATAGTGCAACCATAAATAGTGTGTGGTACACCTTCCCCTGGGAAAGACCACAGCGCCCAAGTTTGGAAATGCAATATGAGCGCCTATCTGTCTTCTTCCCCTAAATGGAGAGTTCACTGTCTGGTTAGTGTCAACCCATCTCTCTCTGGCTCTCAGCTTTGCATTGTCAGTGTATCCTCCCACAGGCCCATCAGACCGGGTGCGCTCTCAACAGCATCCTCAACTACCCTCCAATTGCGCACCCAGGGGATCTGCAGCCTCCCCTTGCCCACACCATCTCCAGTCCTCCTCTCTTGCACCAGAAGTGTGATTCATTTACATACATCATGACTCATGAAAACATGTTCTTTTGCTGTTTGTTTATACAAAAGCCCACATTCTGTTTATCACCAGTCACGATTTCAAGTCATATTACCCGAATTACCCTCCATATGGACCCTTTACCCATAAACCTGAACACAACATACAATATTGGCTTGTTTTTTTTTTTTCAAAATCCACCCATACACGAACATTGACGTGCTTTTTTCAAACCCACATTGAGAAACATGACAAGTTATTTTTTTGTCCGTGTTTTTTTTTTATGTTTTCTTCCGTTTTTTGTTCTTTTTCTTCATCAAGAACAGATTATGTACATACAGATGTTATATGCCACTGACAAACCCAGTGGGACGGTGACATGTAACAGTATGTTAGTAAAAAAAAAGAAAAGCAGCATGAAAGACAGAGAGTGAGAGGATGAAAAAGTGATGAGACAGAAAAAAGCCATTGACCAAATGACCTGCTCTTGTGCTTGAAATGGAATCCGTCATTATTTTTGGAGCAACAAAATGCATGCACAAACAGTGTGTGTTCTGTCACACAGACAACCCGACTACATAGCAGAGGGCAAGACTTTTTGAGTACAACATGTAGTGTTTTAGATTAAGGGCCATTTAAACAGAGATTCACAATCATTTCAGAGTACTGTACACAGTAAAAGTACAACAACAGACTCATTTGATATACCTTGTTAATGGAAACTTTTCAGATATTACACCACAGCTTTAACCATATCTGATACTTTGCACAGTAGAGTTAGGGGTTATTGCTGGTTTGAAACAAAATCAAACATAACACATTCAGACAATTGATTCAATACTGAGTAATTCCCCTTTAAGGTCGCAGTAGTCAGGGTTCAGCCGGGATAAACTCATCTCTCCGTGCAGGCTCGTTATGGCAAATTTGCATATAGTCCCTGCATGTAAGTGGCACAGTGTTTCAGCAGAGAAACGAGTGCCACCGTGTTGAAATATGGGCTTACCTCCCACTGTTTGTGCTGTGCAGGGGAACTGGATGGATAATTGTGCCATGGGGGTTTTGTAGTGCCCATGCCTGCATGTCGCAGGTACACATTGGAGGGAGTACTGGCACACCAAGGCGAGGTTGTCCTTGAAGAGGATTCCTGTCAGTGGCAGGATTGAGCTTGATTTATGGGGGCCATCACTGGCTGGTAGGAGGGACAGGTGGAGCCCAGGCTCCTTCACTTAGCCAGCCACAGGTAATGGCTAATTACATCTTTATCTCCCTGCAGTCTGGCCAAACAAGAACCGACTACAGCCACGACCAGAGACTGACATGGATCCAAATCATTAATCTAGCTGGTCGGAGAGAGACATACTATGATAAGTGGACAAATATGCTGTAAATGTGTGTGTGATGCAGTTAACAGCATGACAAAAAGAGTCCAATACATAAACTGTTACAAATTATAAATTACATCATCATTCAATGCTTCTGGACTCGGATGAAATAATCCCTCAGACTGTTTCAAATGCGTTTTTAAAAAGCTTGTCATGGCAAAATAGAGCACATCACTTCGAAAACTTTACATCTTTTTTTGTTTGTTTTTTCATTGTAGTCGTTCAATGTGTGTGACTTCTCAGAGTAAAGTACAAAATGTTTTTTCCCCACGCACGGCTCATTACCATCAGATTTTGTTCTTTTTTTTTTCTCACATGGAATTACTATTCATAGTTATTCAAATACTTATTAACATCATCATCATCTGTACTATTATTAACACCAAAAAAGTAAAAGCAGGTAACCTTGCAGAGTAAAACAGACAGAGAGGGAGGGGAGGGAGGAGGGAGAGAGTGTAGGGAGTATGGACTCACAACAGGAACATTTCTAACCGGTACATGCTATCAACAAGCGACAAAGAGAATGGAGCTGCAGCTTTGAAACAGAAGATATTGTTGTCCCTGGACAGTCTCTTGCTGCTTCAGAAAACTGGAGCGTAGTCGAGGCTGATGGGAGATGTCGTTGGGCGCCAAGCAACTTGAGGTCGCTGGCGTGGCCTCTGTACTGCATATATTTACACTGGGGCGGAAGACGGAGGGAGGAGGGGGGTGACACGGAGCAGAGAACACTATAGCGATGCGAAGGTCGACTAGACAGAGCACGTTGAACAGAGGGGAGGGGGGGGCTAAAAAGGTTTGGGTAGTGAGGGGGTCTACATGCGAAACCTTGGTATAAACCCCCCAAATTACATAAAGGGGTAATTAAGACTGACGCCGTCACCACCCACCCTTTTTTCTACATTTTGACATCATTCATAGCAGCTTCACTGCTACACAGTTAAAATCAAAAAGCCATACGTGTGTGTGTGTAGGTGTGTGTGTGTGATCAAAGGGTGACACTTCACATGGTCACCAATTGGACAATTTTTAAAAGGTCACATGACCGCCAGTACCACATTATAACTATATTTCCATAAATATCCACCATAATAGTGATTTTATCTATCATTTTCATAAGGCAAACATTGTAGGTCAGTCATTAGTCTATGTAGTATATTACATAAATGATCATCCAGTTGTTAGATTATCTATTTTCTCATTGTTCACTGACACAATAATCATTAATATACACTCTCTATCAACATCAGCCCAGTGGTAATAATGAGGGGAAAACAAGGTGAGGAGGGAAGTACAGACTGAAAGAGAGGGAGACAGACTGTGTGTGTGAGAGAGGGAGGAAGAGATGATGACAATGATTTGACCTTGAAATTGAATTGAGGGTGCTGGGGTTTTGGGGGGTGGGGTGTGATGTGGTTGTGTGTTTTATGCAATGATTCAATGGCTCCTGGATTAATGCATATTCTTTTTGTTCACAGTGATGGGTTCGTAATTAAAGAATTTCATTTCCTTCTTCTGAGGCCCCACCCTTCCAGCGGGAAGGGTGGGGGCTTTCAGGGACGTTTAGGGACAATTCCAGGTGGAGCTCGATCTTTACACCTTCAGCAGAAGAACAGCAGAGAGGGAAACCCAAACACACAGGCTGACACTCATTCCTGCATGTAAACCGGTCCCTCGCCCCTGTATGGCCCCCGGTCCTGGATGAAAACAGAAGGACCAAAAGAAGAGAGGAGGGAGGGGAAAAAGGAGAAATGTGTATAATTAAACACAGAAAGCTACTAACACTGCTAGAAGTAAGGGGTCTCTGTGACAGCTTGTATACATTTTTTAAACATATTACAATTAATTAACCAAATTAATTCTGATGCCTTGGCATAATTACTGTAAACCATTAAGACATATCCTGTGTTCTACAATAGTAAAATAGTGTTATAAATTTTTTTAACTACATTTCTCATATTCCAACAGCTTTACACTCATTGCACCATCTGAAGCTGTTTCTTTAATGTGTTGTTTTTTATCATATCAATCAATAATGCAGCCATTATTAATGTTATTAATTTCACCTTTTGACACGTCAAAATGAAAACTGTAAGAAAGGTCTATTGAAGTTCTTAATTCAGTACCATGTGGTTAATCTCAAATTACAAAGCCATGAACTGCTGGCGTTAACGTGTTGTAGACCTTCGGGGGTGATATTTTGACTTGTGAAACTAATAACATTTATGAAGGCTTTGTTCTATTCACATTTACCAGAAATCTAAGCCAGTGAGCTAGCATGTACAATACAAGCACCTTGGAACTGGAAAACCTAAATGGAATGCAGCTATAATTAATGTTATTAGTTACACCTGTGTTTGAAAAGTCAAAATGTCCATGGTGAGAAAGTCTATTGAATTATATAATTCAATTAATCTCAAATTACAAAGCCATAAATGCTGCAGTGATAACCTCTGATATACCACCATATACCATCAAGAAAATCATATTTGGGACATGAAATTACATCACGATTGAAATGACAATTGCAAGAAAACCTTAATTAACTGTCTTTCTTCCTGTTTTGTGCCATTAGGCAGTCTAGTAGATTTACAAAATCTAACCTGGTGGCTTATAATGTGACAGTGTAGAGTGGAAGCTAAGCTAAGCTGCCAATGGTCTCAGTAATGGGCTCAATGGTTGAAGGTAATTACAATAATATGCCAATTTTGATGTGATAGTGGGTTGTTGATGTTAAAATGCTACATGTGGCACCTTTAAAATGGTGAACAAAAGGTACAAAAGCAGGGAAACAAAGTCAGGGGAGGCAATGACAGTGAGGGACGGCGTATGAATAGAAATGCCACAAAAGTCCGATTATGGTCTGATTTTCCATGCCTGGTCCAGAACAGAAAGGGGTTTGTTGTGTTCTAATGATGGCAGGAGGAGATTAGGAAGGAAAGAGGAGGCAAAAGGACAGATGATGGAGAGATAGGCTGACAGAAGTGGCAGCGGTGGTGGAAAAAGAGAGCAGGAAGATGTATGGGTCTGACGGGGGAGTGAGTCATTGAAGGGAGACTGGCCGAGATAATGGGTAAAGGAATGAAAGAAGAAAAGGGGATAGATGAAGGACTCACTTAAGATGGTAATGCCGAATGCACTAAAGAGGGGGAGAGAGGGTGACAGAAAATGGAAGGGTAGGAAATCGCTCATTGGGGACGGTTAATGTGAATTGGGCTTGGAGTGAAATGACAACTTCTTGCATAACGGGACAGAGCAGAGCGACAGTCTGTGTGTGTGCACGCAGGAATGTGTATGGACGAGAGATGGAGGGTGAGAGCATGAATGAATGAATGAGAGAGAGAGAGAGAGAGAGAGAGAGAGAGAGAGATGGTAATATAGGCAAGCAAAGCTTTAATGGGGCGGAGAATAACGAAAATGGGAAAAAGGAGGGAGGAGAGGGCTGAGAAAATGCTGTGCGCAGAGCAAAAATGAGACGAGGCGAAGTGAGAAAAACAGTGTTTCATTGCATATGTATCGTTTTGTGGTATTGTGTAACGTCTATTCAAACTCTTGCACATTGATTGATAGTCATGAGATAAATGTGAGAGTGTATATGTGAAAAGCTTGGGTTTGCATACATGTGTACACTGTGTCATTGTGTACATGCACTTGCATGTAGTTCTGTGTGATAACTTACGAAACAGCAGCATGCTGGCGTTGGAAGCCCCCAGACGGTTTGAGGCAAAGCAAGTGTAGTTGCCAAAGTGTTTCTCTGTCACATTGGTGAACAGCAACAGCGAGCGCGTCCTCTCGTTTTTGATCCTCAGGGTGTTGTCACTCTCTACCGGCCTGGGTGGTGGTGGTGGGGAAACAAAAGCGAAGGAAGGAAGCAGGAAGAAAAAGAGAAAAAGTTTGTGACAGAAAAAAAAAAAGATAACACAACATAACATCACACCTAGTGACTCAACCTGCATAAGAGGCTTTTTTCTTTGTCTCTCCAGAGACGACCAAGCAACACAGTCCCCCTCCACACATCGGCTCTGTCTCACCTTGTACTAATAGTGAAATCTAACAGTCCATAAATAACAGAGACCTCCTGCTGGGACCCATTATACTCTATTAACAGCTCTCTCTGGCTGGCAAAGGCTTGTCTAAGTACTTCTGTGTCTTGCTTTGCCTCATGCCAAATCACCCTAACTTTTCTATGCTCTCTGGGACCTTTTGCAAACTTGGAAGGACAGATTGTGTGTAGGTAATAGAGAGCAAATAGGTTTCCAACAAGGCAATATTTTTTCAGAGAGCAAAAAACATACATGATTGTCTCAGACCTATACTAATGTCAGAGGTTAGGCAAATGGATGGCAGCCAAGACTATGTCCACAGCAAGTCGGCTGAATCTGAAAAGGCTTTTTTATATGAAAATGACTAGATTTTTCAGTTTGTTTTTGTAAAGATCTCTGTTCACCTTGAAAAGCCAAAACAATAATCTCTTTTCCGTCCTCTTTGGTTCTTCTTAAACAGCAAACTGTTTAAGAAGAGGGACAGATACAGCTTGGTTATTCTGCTCAGCACAACTGATTGGGTAAAAACAAAGATTCGTTTGAGGCTCATAACTACATGTTAAACTGTTATTCCTGTGCTGCTGCATAGTTGGTCAATCAATGTCAATGTCACAAATCAAAAATACATGTTAATACTGACACCTATGTCATCAGCTCTACCGACATTTAAAAAGAGTTCTCACAAAGTGGGTTAGAGGAAAAGTTCTTAACTTCACCGCTACACCCCCATTGTCATTGTTTCTAACGCTCAGTTTTCCAGATCAACACTAAAATGCAAGGCCGGTGTTTTGGGATTTTTCCATTTGTAGAGCATGTGGCAAAAAGCTTAATTTTGGGTGTGAAAAACATTTGCTTAGTGAGGCCCAAAGGCCATAGGAAAACATGCATTTTACGTTCAGCTGGCTTAGTGTGGACATGGTCAAAAAAAAAAAAATGCACTGAACTCTTGGGTGAGCTCACCTGTGGTCATCTCTGTACCACTCGAAGGCAGCTGGTGGGACTGCCATGGCTTCACAGCGCAAGATGGCCGTCTTACCCAAATGGGCTGGCATGTTCTTCATGTCTGTGATCATGGGAGGGTCTGGCAGAGAAAACGAGGGAGGAAAGAATGGACAAATGGAAGGAGGGAATTCAGCAATTAGTGTACATGTGCCTTCGGTCAGGCCACTTGCAAATAATAAAACCCCGGAGAGAACAAAATTAAGATGTATGAATTCATACATAATAATGCATCTACAGTATTTACATATATCATTAATATATCATTGTGCTATAACATGGGAGGTCCAGTGTAAGTTGAATTATCACCACTGGGCTGTTGTGTGTCACAGAAAGAGATACTTACAGTTGACTGTGACCTTGACCTTGCGCTGATCGGGCGGAGCCACTCCATTGTTGGTGATGCATTCGTAGTCCTCAGCCTGCTGCCTCTTGATCTCTGTGATGTCTAGGAACTCCCCCTCACTCACCAACCCATCTATTGACATTAGGCAGATGTCAAAAGTCACTATATATCAAATGCAAGGTATCAGGCTACAGGCGCTACAGGTGGACTGACACCCAACTTACAGCTAAGATGATTTAAGATCATACTGACATATAGGTTGATATGGTGGAAGTCAATATCATGATGTTCATTTGACATTTGTCCCAAACTGATATATCACAAAGTAAGATTATATATAAAATATGCAAAACAATATTTAATTCAATGAACTGGGTTATATCAGACAACAATCAAAAATGTTCTCATTTTGTTTAATTTTAATTACAATTTGCTGCTTGGAATCATTCATTTGGACAACAGAAAACAACAACATGAAATTAATAAGAATACAATTCCACAAAAAAATTAATACTGAATTATCAACAAGCCCTAATGAAATATCTAATATCAAGAAAGACTGATTATATTTCAATAATATTTGTCTCAGGACCCAAACTAAGGGCCTCAAGCTGGTTTGTTCAGTAAAATAACGGGTCGGTTGGTGAATGTTTGTATAGATGCAAAGTAAGTAAACATGATTTGACACTTTTATAGTGTCAGGGGAAATTGTAAGCTTTGCTTCCAAGCAGTGGACACACCAGGGGGTGACGGCTTGTTCACTACATTACTAGTGAGAAGAATATTTGGCTGTTATTTGATGTTGACAAACTCCCAGGTGCACCCAAAACCAAATTAGTCAGTCTCACACTTTGGCTCTTTTTCCCAGGGCGACAAACAGCCACAGAATCTCTTCAGAGGGGAGAGTCGAAGGGACGAACTACAAGTTATTGCTCCTTCATGTGAGGGAATGGATGTTGGGGGTGTTATTGGATCGACAGTGGCAGAGAGAGGAGAGCAGAGAGAGAAGAAGAATGAGAGTGAGAGCGCACACCCTCCTCCCTGCAAGTCTTAGCAGCCAGCTGTCTCACAGCCTCCAAAACCATTAGGCCTTTTTTTCTCCCCTTTACCCCATTAAAGAAGTCAGACTGTGGAACACGACATAATATATAATCTCACCACTAACAAGGAAATCCAGCTCTTAAATTGCAGCTCACTTTTCCCTTTCAAAGCCCCCCTAAACATACACACAACCACTGTCAATCAGTGGACCTTTACTTCCCCTCACAAACACACAAACGGCTCCTGAGCACTTTTATGAGCAACATCGACGCAAACACACACACACACACACACACACACACAAAAAGACACTAAACGCCATGATTATTCCTGTCAGAGATTAGCGCGGCGGTTCTAATTGAAGATTATACTGGTGGATTATTAGTGCAGCTACTGAGCTGGAGACGATTATTTGCAGCTGCTGCGGCAGAGGCTGAGCAGCAAGCGACAACCGCGTGATGGCTGCTTGTGCCACCCGAGTGAGTGCAGACCAGCAACCGCGGTGATGGGGTGGGGTGGGTGCAATGTTATTCACTCATTCCATTAGTCTAATAAGTATAGCTCTCTTGTGACATCTCTGTCAAGCAGGCAGAGTACCCAACTTTGCCAGAGGGGGGAAGCTGTGGCGGCATAGAGGGGAAAAGGGGAGAAAAAGATAGAAGATCAGACAACTAGCACTGGAGAAATTACACACACGCTGTTACAGATGACTTCCAAGAAATAAAAAGAAAATAAAAAATGAGAGCAATTGAGCGCTAGAAAGTGTATTACAGACTGAGAGAGAGAGAGAGAGAGAGAGAGAGAGTGGTAATTTGCAAGAGATACTGAGCAAGAGACTGAAAGAGATACACAGATATAAAGATACAGGAAAAAGAGAGAAACAGCATCATAAAGAGGCAAACAGAGAGATGTCATGTTGGGTATTTGATGTGGTTGGTTCTTTCATGGACTTTTCTTCCCTAGCACCTATGTGTGATGTAATGACAGTGCAAAGCAGCCCTTTCGCACTCCCTTTCTTTCCTTCCCTCTCCATCCCCCGAGATCTCTGGACCGGCATCGCACACCTCTCTCCACTTTGGTGGGAGATCATATCTGACTGGAGCCGGCCCCTGGCACTCCTACAATAGCCTGTAAAATACTGCTCCATCAACCACTTATGGCTTTTGAAGGAGCCTGACTCCTGACCACCAGAGATAGTTGGATTGCACCTGAAAAGAGAGGGGGAAAAAAAGGATCTGGGGTTCTGGACTGCCCTACAATGAAACCGTGCTCTATTTCCCCGGCAGCACTTTGGGCCTGACTAGATCATCAGGGCACTTGATTTCTCAGCTCCTCTTATCCATTTCCATTACAAAAACTACCATCGAGGCAGAGAGGTCTAATGTCAGGTTAAAACAGAGAAGGATGGACAGGCTGACAGACTGTAAAAGCTGTCATTTGTAAGAGTAAAGGGCTGAAAGGTGTGTTAGTTGAGCTAAATGAAGCTACAACAGAATTTAAACCAGGAAGGCTACCTTGCTCTGGCATTCCTCACACATGCCTAAAATTACTCCATAGCTTTCTATCCAAGTAGTTTCTTCCACATTCTTTCCTTAGTTACATTTCCTTTGTTTCTATTAGAGCCTGACCAATACTGGATTTTTGAGGCTGATACCTAAATGTCTTATGGTCAACAAATCCCATGAAAATACCAAAACCAAAAATAAATCGATCGTATTGTCTGTGTAGCTAAAGCCTGATACATCTTATTCCTCTGTGCAATAAACCTCCATTGTTGTCCAAAAACTATTTAAAACACAAATCAATAAGGCACACTGTTGCACTGATGTTCCTTTATTATCATAAACATGAACACTGTAGTGTATTTTGAATCAATCCCACATACACCATCCTGCTGTAAATACTCACTAATATGTCTTAATCCATGGCTGAAAATAGTTCCCAACAAATACAATATTTACTCATCTTTGAGTAATGTTTGCTAAACACTACAGTGCCTAACTGTTATAGGAAATTATTTGCCGTTTTTTAAAATTAAACTGTAGATTTGATCTTGTTCCGCTGTGGTAAGGACTCAGCCTTGTGTATGGTGCGTGCACTCTCCCAGGTGAGCTACTGGGGAACTGCACACATAAATATTTTTAATAAGGACACCTTACATTTGTTTATTAAAGAATTGTGTTCTGAACAGGACATTTTACAGTTGAAATATAAACTTGACTGCACTCTCTGGCAACGCTGTCTCTCCAGCTGTTGACATGATGCCTTCAGACATCCCTGCCTTATGCAATCATCTGATTTCCACACCCAACCTGCAGACCTGCTATTCATTCTCTCGTTGAGCCACACCTGTCCCTCATCAACCCAACTCAGTATTTATACCCACACGCAATCTGCTTGTTTGAGATGAACTACACCTTCCCTGGAAAGTGGATAAGATCAGGCGGCAGCAGCAGGGGGCAGTGACAAAAGGCTGCTTCAAAGAATTTACAGGATGTCCCTAAAATATTTACATCCTGTTAGATCCATCTGTAGGCTTAGGCTACTGGTAGTTTGCAGAATGTATTTCTTATCCTTTTGCAATTGTCCAATAAATAAGCAATACATTTATCAGAACTGAACTTTGACTCAGTGTGAATAATTTTTCTTTAGCAGTTTAGTGTTACTGATATGTAGCCAGAGAATAATGGCTACTTTGCATATACATTCCACTGTATTAATTATCTTAATGGGCATGTGAGATGTGGCATGTAATATTTAATTTGTAATCTCACAATTGTAACAAATAGAAAATCCTACCTGCTCCATTGTTGAGTCAAGCTTTTGGGTCCACATGTACACAACACATACTAGTAATGTCACAACTCCCAAATCCCAATCAGTCTCTGTCAAATGTATACACTCTATATGCTTATCATAATATCGTCCTCGTCCTCCCTACCACCACAAGCCTCCATTCATTCATGCTAAGCCTGTGTGCCTGTGTGTCTTTTAACGGATGGGATGTCAAATGATAAGCCCCTGATGCGCTGGTATATTTGACTGAATGAGACAGAATGCCTGTATATCTCTGCGTGGGTCAACTGATGGATGCCAGTGAGAGTGAATGGGTGCAACAGATTATATCTGTGCTTTGGTGAAAATGAAAGAGGCAGCGCATGCAAACAGTGCAGAACAGCATCACTATCTGTTTATTAGTAAGGACTCTGGTAACTGTGGACAAGTTGCAAAGGGGTTGAAGATTTTTAGCAGGTCTCACCTCTGAGGTGCACCTCCTCCTATCCTACTACCTCCTGACACACACACATTCTCCACCCAACCTCCACATACACTGCCCCCCCGCAGTTTCTCTATGTAGTCTTTGAGTAATGGGGACAGATGGCTGGCAGCTTCTTGCTGTTTCTTTGGGCTCGTCCACCCCCCCTTTCTCCACCGCCCCTGGTCTCCTGCAACTCATGGCTTGGTTGCAGAGACTCCCATGGAATAGCAATGCGGCCCCTATCTCTTTCTCTGCAAGCTGAGGGGTTATAGGGGGAGAGAGGGGGGGAGGTGGTGTGAGATAGTGGGGGTGGTTAGAGAGGGAGGATTACTGCTGACAGAGGAGAAATGCTGTAGGCTTGCAAGTGAGGACAACTGCACAGAGTTTGTGACGTAAGGTTGTGTTTGCTGCAGGTGTGCGTTCATGCATGCTTTCCTTTTTGCCTCTCCTCTCCTGTCCCTGCCTGAGGTACTGTACTGTGTAGGTTCACAAATACTAACTGTGCAGAGAAGGACATTGCATGCACAGCAAGCTAACCCAGGGACAAACAAAGGAGAGAGGAGGAGGAACAGACCTCTGAGCAAGCTCAAAGCTGTCTGTAAGTACAGCAGTACAGTATAGGTTGTGCATTTATTGGCCTAACAGTATAATTACATCGTGTTGAGTACTGACCAATTTATTATTGCTGTCTCTGTGCTGCATTTGATCTGTGTTGCTGCTGTTGTAGTCAAGCTACAACTCAGCCTGTTGTATGATAAAAATGCTTTAACCATCACTTTGGTGACACTGATGCAGCCTCACAAAGAGACCACCATTTGACTTTCAAAACACTTTAAAGTAAAAAATAATGATCCTTCTTCTGTTATATTTACTATGAAACCCAATCCATAAAGGAAATGAAAACAACAAAAAGCATATCGAAGTACAGTCCGATTATCCAAGGCATATCAGACAAAATAGATAATATGCTTGTCTCTGAAAACAAAACGTCTTGTATGTCTATTCAGTTTTGATATTTTGCTACATGCAATAATGAGTGTTGCACATGCAAAAAAGACAAAATTACAGCCAAACTGACAGGAACAACAAACATTGTATAAGAAAACTACATAAGTCAAATGAGACGAGCATTCTCTGCTTAAATGCTAACAATTACTGTAGTAAAATACACCTAGGAATATTGAGTCATAGCACAGTGGTATATTCAGTACACAGCAATTTTCTTTATGTGCAAACAGATGACACAGCACTAACATTACAGTTCTAATAAAACCTAAAACCATCCAATCTCTAGAGGCCACCTAATGGTTATTTGCCTGACTTTGGACATTAGTGGTGACAATGATGGGAACAGATAGGGCATAAATGCTATGCTGATCAAATCAAATGGATTTGACTTCATATCAAGCCATGCATCCTGACCACCCTGAACTAGTTCTGATTCCACACACTGATGAAAGCTAAAAATAGCTGACTTAATGCCAAAAGTGGCTGTTAGCGTCAGTTGGCATCGTGATGCCAGTTGACATGGTGGATGAAGACAGATGCTGATGATTACAGGTGGCGCGGTGGGGATAATTATGTATAATGTGTGGTTATTTGGGACAAAACATTGGGACATAGGGAAAATACGAGAGTATAAATTCAAGATGGGGACAGACTACACAGCTGGGTTTAAGAATGATGACTACTGAATGGGGGATAAAGATGTGGACATGGGCTGAACGCTGATAAGCCTTTAGGATGGAAGGAAAAAAAAAAGGCTATAAAAGACCAAACAGGGTTAGGGATGAATGTGAAGACGGGGAGATAAAGGTGAAGCTGTGAACAAGAGATCTCTGGATCTGAAGACAAGCAAACAAGAAGGGGTAGCTTACATTTCTGGTCTTTCCAGGTGACGGTGGGCTCAGGCCGACCCACTGCCAGACAGTAGAGGTTTACATTCTCTCCTTCGTTCACCGACACGTTTTTTGAAATGTTGACAATTCTGGCCGGCACTGAAAAACAAGATCATGCTATTATAATATGACCTCAAAATCCCCTTTTATTTCATAAATTATTGATAAGGTATGGCCTTACAGCCTATTAAGGTGTTTAAAGTATGATGCAAATCCCTGCACCTAAGACCGACAGGCAATCAGCTGATTAATGATCTGTGCCTGAGAGCTTACTGAACTGTGCAACAATATGCTTGACCGTCTACTTAAAATGCACTGAATTCTAAATGGCTGCAAATGGGCATTAAAATCTCCTTCTTCTGACATCTAATCTAATCTGATCTTTAAAAAAAAGAAGGACCTTTGTAGAAGTTGTAGCCAGAAATTTTTACTTCTACTTTTTAAGTGAATGACCACTCCTGAATACCGTTTTGTCCCAAACTCACAAACTGTTGGAGCGCTATGCATGTAGTTAGTTTGATAACAAGATGGCCCTTGAATTTAAATAGCCCATTATCATTGTTTTTAATGAGCTTGGCCCTGAGATTGCTTTTTTGCGACACATCTACTGAGGATCCTATTTTTCTCTATCTAGCTGGAGTTGAATACTTGCAGCGATAAAGCACAGATTGGAGTGGCAGTGAACCTGCTTCTGCTTGATGCACTGACTTGAGGGTGTAATTATTTTGTGCGATATCAAGCTAGGGCTGAAATTGCAGGCGACTTGGAATTAGGTATATATGGTCATCTATGCCAAGCTTTGGACCCTGCAGACAAGAGTGTTTGTTTGGCTGCAGTGCGATGTGAAAACTCTGTTAGTAAGCAGCTGACATTGTCCCCGCCACCTATGAGCTGTGAGCCAGGCCTTGTGTTTTCATTCCAGCAGAATGTACCTAATGTATCCTGTTAAGGGTTTTCAGTTTCATTCTGCTGGTGATGTATAACTGCTATCTGCACTACATACAGTCCAAAATATGCATACAAATGAATGCACGCAGGGGGGAAAAGTCTGAGATCCATCCTCTGGGCAGTCCTGTGCCAATACATCGTGTCACTCAGGATCAGTCGGACTCTCACTCACTTAGCTGCTGAGTTGATGACTGAGCCTCAGTCGTTGTCCTGCACTGTCAGTTATGTAGTCAGGCAGTTGGACAGCCTCCCTGTGTACCTCATCTCCTCCACACACATCCTCATCCATCTGATCTGCCTAACTTTCTGTTTATAAAGTAACAATAACTGGCCACATGGAAATAACAAATGGGCTTGGACTCTGCCTTCTTATTGCAACTGACTTTCTGGTTATCTGTCACCTACACTAGACTTGCTTTACTGTAGCCACACACACACATAGGCCAATTGAGCTTTCAAGACATAATCAAGTAATTACATTTTGATATAACCATAAATACCAACCTTAAATGCTCAAACATCATAAAAAAGTTGTCTATCATACATTTAAGCATACATTTAAGCATGATTTAACAGGAAAGGAACACTGAAACGTAACCATAGAAAATCTTAATTGCTTCCCCTGATGTCAAACCTCAATCACACCCAATAGACAGCACTACGCTTGGATGAATGACGAAATGCATAATTAAGCCATTTAGCGGATGTTTTTATCCAAGGCTGCTTACAGTAACAGGGTGCACACATATTTCTTTGTAGCTGCAGTGGCAATAAAATCTGCAGACATATTAGGGAAATGAACCAGCACCTGTACCAGATACAGTAAACACTTATAGCAGATTCCTATTCTGTCTCAACTCAGCTGCTGACCTTGGACAATGAGGTAGACGTGGGCGATGCGAGGTTTGTTATTGGCCTGGAAGGTGCAAGTGTAGGGCCCCTCGTCGGTTACTTGGACCTTGTCGATGTGGATGGAGAAGTCACTGTTGTTACTGTTAGCCAACGTCACACGCTTGTCCAGCGACCACTTGTCTGTGCCCGTGAACAGGATGTTAGAGCGGTTCAGCCAGGCCTTGTGGGTCACCTCCTCATCGATCCGACATCTGTGTGAGGACAGGATGTGATTAACAGTTAAGGGGCCTGTTTGATGTTTAGGGTTGATAGTAAATACTGTTGAGAGGTGTTTTATCATTACATTTATCATTGTTACAGATATACAAATGGGTGACGTATCAATGGAAAAACCAACATTAAATGTCCAAGTACAGTGTTAAGCATCCATGAGTCACCAGAAGAGCTTCAGTGCACCTCAGATTAGACTGTACAAGTCTCTTGAAGTTTATGTAAGGGATGGGACACCAAAAAATACTCCCTCTTTTGGTTTTTTGATGATGGTGGGGAGCGCAGTTGAACATCTCCCATAGGTGGAAATACGGAAATACGGGACTGCATAGGACATAGCATATGATTCTCATCGTTTTCTACCAAATGAAACCACTCATTCCTCGTGCCCTGCACTGTATAACATCTGCATTCATTATGACTCTCCACTCATTTATTTGTGTTTTTCTTTATTATTCACCTTATTCACCTTACTGTAACCTCGTGGTAACACAGTTCAAATGATCATGCATCACTCCTCGATTGGCCATTCGCCTAAAACTGGCTTAAACTCATGAGTAAAGTTAATGGCAATAAATGTAAAAATATGTGGAAATAACAACAGATATGGGAAGGTAAAATATTATAATGGTGTGATGATTAAAACAGTAAATCACTACTGTTGTTCCAAAAAGATGTGACATGCTTCAAAACAGGAACCATGGCCTGAAGGTGTGACTTGAGTTCTTGGCTTGGCCACTAGATGTCCTTACCCAGCTTCAACTAGCTGTGAGAAAATGCCTCTGTAGTCCTCATGTTTAATTGATATGACCTGGATAAATATCACTGTTGAGGTAGATCTTAGATCACCTGCCAAGTCAGTGGCAGTGACACCACAATGCATAACAACCACAGTGCAGGTAAGCTTGGAAGTCTTTAACAAATAGGCTACAAAGCAGTGGGCTGATGTTGACACATGACCTAAGGGCCAAACCATTCCTAACTTCTGTTATGAAATAAAGGCAAAGAAAGAAAAAAACATTATTTTGATTAAGATTCAATTTGCAGCTGGTGGGTTTAACATAAAGAGACAATATAGTAAAAAATCCCACCATAAATGAATTATCTGTGTACAAACACTCTATTAATCTATTTTTAAAAATTAATCACTTCTGCATTGATGATGTTGCTACAGGACTGCAAGCCCAGAGGAAATGAGCACCATAATAGCATCAAATGTGCCTCATCTTAATGGCCCGCATCAAAGCCAACACAATGGCATTGTCTCAAGCATAACACAAGTATTTGTGCCACTTGGGCAAAAGTGATTTTACATGAAAATGGAGTTTATTTATAAAGCTCTTTGGTCTTTTTGTTTGTCAGTTATTGCCCGTCCAGTACAGACTAAACTTCACACATCTAATTACAAAATACGCCATCACATCTCTACTGATGAAGCAAAACAAGCCTGAGGGGCCGGGAGATGGTTAACAGGAGAGCAAAGCAGGAAAACATTTTTCTGCACCGATCTATTCACCGATTTTCAAACTTTGATCTAATCCTTGTGTTTTTTTTCCTGTGAGTTACTGGATAATGTTACCTCTTTGGGCCTTTAAAAAGTATTCAAATAAAAAATAAAAACTCAGAAAGAATAATGAGCCTTTGGTTGAACTGGTCAAAACTGGTAGACTTATGCAACTTGTGTAGAGGAGCCACAGTTAGTGGCATAGTTTTTGTTTATAAGTCATAAAGGTTGGGAACTACTGGTTTAAAGAACCAAAGGGGATCACCACTAACATGAAAAAGTTTTTAATGTTCTATGCACCAGTAAGTCATGGGAGCTGGCACCAGAAACAAGAATGCTAAATGGACCAAACCTTTCTAGTCTTCCAACCACTCAAAGCACTTTGCATACATACATCACACTCACCCCATTCACACACTGATGGTAGAGGCTACCATGCAAGGTGCCAACTGCTCATCAGAAAGAAACTAATCATTTATGCACACACCAATGGCACAGTCTTCGGGAGCAATTTGGCCCAAAGACACTTCGACTTTGGGGGAAACCAGGGATTGAACCGCCAATCTTGAACGGCAAATCTTCCACCTGCTCTACCTCTAAGCTACAAGAAAGAGATGTTTGTAATGTAACACTACTGCACAGCTTTCCTGATACCCAACTGTAAAGGATTAATATGTGACATTGAAAGCACAGATTTTATCTCCCAGGTGTATTCACTTTAGAGTTTTAGGTGTGAAAACGGCCAAATAAATTCTATAGATTTGACTTCTCCACAGTGTCAATGGAACAGCTTCAGACTACACATCTTGATGACATTATAGATCAGCATCCTGGTTCTTTGATTTCCATCTTTGAGAGAGACTTGATGTTAACAAATATTGACAGAACTGTATTTGGCTTCAGAATAACATTTGATTTTAGTGGAAAGCCAACACTTCTTTCAAGGGAAAAAAGGACTAAAAGAGGAATTTGTTCAGAGATCTGTAGAGGTGTAGGCTTTAAGGTGATGAAAGTAATGTTGACTTTGATTTTTTTTTGCACTGCTGAGTGTACTGCCAAGCCAGGTCACATCCACGCTTGTGGAAAAAGCAAGTTGGCTGTTTTTCTGCTTGGTTGGGAGCTGGGGAAAGCTGTGATTTCTACTTTATCACTCAGTTAGGCAGGTGTGGTTGGACGCTGAAGAGGTCCACGCAACAAGCTGACCTGTGCATCATTATTGTTACATCTAAGTAAAAGGAAAAGGTGATTGCAAACAGATGGGATGACTCCAGTGACATCTGACAGGTATTATTATTCAATTAGCTGTAGGACAGACAAGAGCTGGAAAATATGGCACAATGTGGGACGCCTAATTGAAGTTATGTGACAGAGAATTGCCAATTAGAGCGGCATGACAGGTTGGGAGGGGACAAACATGTTTTTCATGTAATTAGTAGGTGCAGGTGTAGGATCAAGAGTTACCTCAAAGTGACGCTTTCTCCTTCCAACACTGTAATGTTGTCCGGCAGGTGTCCGAATTCTGTTCCATGCACACTGGACCCTGCCAAGAAAAACAACAGAAGAGACCAATGAGCATCCAATAATAGCAGCAGACGCTCCACTGGTGTTCATCAATCTCAGGTCAGGTGCTTGAGGATCGACTACCTCACCAAATCAGGTTAGGCGGGGATGTGCTCTGCATCCTGCTTACTTATTTCTGAAGGGAAAGTAATAAATATACTAAACAAAAGAGTCACAATGTCTGCACTGACCCTCATACTTGAATAATGATTTGGTTTTACCCTGCTTTCTGGTAGGATGCGCCTTCATTGAACAGCACTGATAATGAGCCAAGGGAAGAGGATTCACGCGGAACTGCCGGAGCGTGAAATGAAGGGACAGCAACAGTAACAGAAGGGATGCTCATCCTGCCTACCAATACGCACACACACACTCAGAGAATGGAGGCACATGCTTACAAAAGCACAAACACACACAATAACAGATGCACATCCTGAGAGCCATTAGCTGAAGAGGAAATATGAAAGTGGCATCTGTGAGATGTCTTTGAGACACTCAGGTGAGAAAAAAAAAACTTTGAAGTCAGTTTGAAGTCATTTTGTGAACTTGCTTGGACTGCAAACAAAGATAACAAAAGACGTTATATGCTGGCAGTGATATTGCCTACTGGGGCAGACTGCTCCCCAATAAGACACCTGGCTCTGTCCATCTAAACTCTGCCAAATCACAGCATGACACCAGATATTTCAGCTTGTGTCCTCCCTCAATCTCCGACAATCTCTTTCTCCCCCTGCCTGCAAGATGACCTCAATATCTCAATAGGATTTTGCTGTGGTCTAGCCTTGAGGTTTAATAAATGGTGACTTTATGAAACGAAGCCACTGCAGTGAGGAGCTAAGAAGCACCTCAAGGTTTGTAATAGCCGCACAAAGTGAAAGACATATTAAGCATGCTGAATGGGAATCTGCTAAGATATGAGACCCAACATGACAGCAATGCACCACAGGAAGTGTGGGTTTTAAATTAAAGGAGGGTCTTTGTGGAATCATGGTTTGTTTACAAAGAATAATGAGAGAGGCTTCAGAATTATAATGCACAACATGGATTGCTAATCAAAAGGTTTTCAAACTGCATAGCAGACAGTCTTGAGAAACTGCCAACTATACTAAATAATAATTTATCAGCTTTTAAATAGACTAATTATGCCTGTTCTTCTTTTCTGCATCTTTGTGAATGTAAGAGTGTGGTTTGGCATATTTGTGTGGATACGCCATAGTAAATACAGGCTATATTCATGCTTGTGTATTAATATATTCATGTGTATATGATTGTGTGTGTGCACCAGTGCATTTGTTGCTCATGGTTGCGTATATAAGCAGTTACAGTATCTAGCCGTCTGTTGCTCATGGGTGTGAATGTGTACGTTTGCTTGGTGACATACTGGTGGAGAAAAAGAAACGAGGACAAACTAATGACGCCTCAAAAGAAAACTGGCCCTGAAAATCTGCCGCTAAAAGCTGTAATCGCATTAATGGGTGCTGCTGCCGCCACTGCTGTTGTGCTATCTGGGCCAGCCACGGATCCCAGAACTGGCTCCATCTCTTTCTCTCTCTCTCTCTCTCTCTCTCTCTCTCTCTGAAAGCCTTGGGGGAGGGGCGGTGCACATTAGCCATTGTGTTAAAAAATGTTAAAAAACTGTCACAAGCTTTCGTTTATCTGTGATTTTTAATGTTGCATAGCATCGCTGTGCTCATGCTTCCTGTCTTAGACTCAGACAGTCCTCCGCTCAAGCCCTCAGCTGTTCCCTTTCAAGTACTCTGTACTCTACACACTAGTCTTTATTTAGGTTAATTCAATTCAGTTCCACGGCTTGGGGCTTGGAGACGGGTGTGACATGCTGTCATAAATACACACTACCCCACATAAGCAATAACAGACACACACGTAGAGAAAAGACGCTCCCTCTCACATAATGTAACCGCAGGTACACACACGCAACGCATACATTTTGATTGAATGAATGATGAATGCATACGCTGAATGCTCCAAACAACATTGCGAAGGTTACAAACCAGCGGGGAGCTATTCCCATTTCCCTACTCAATTCCCATTTTCACAGCTCGATTGGCACTTCGCATTCTAAAACCTGTATCACCCTGCCTCGACTCCCAGGCATCGCACAACATGATAACCAGGTCAACACATTCAGCCCACACTTCCTCTCACACACTGACTCACAGGATCAATCACAGACGCAAGTTTACGCACGTATATGCAAACGCACTCATCGATGAGCCAAACAAGCAGAGGTGAAAGTTTGTCTGAGTTCATTGTGACAACGAACACAGCAAAGATTCACTTCACATTCCTTGTGGAAAATACAAATGTGACTTTATTTACACACAGGGAAACAGACACATACACAAATATCTAGCATCCACTCTCCCTAATGCATACACCCACTACTGTGTAACCTTTTTGACCTCTGTCACTCACTCTGAATAATCAGTGTACAGTGAACGAGTCGCTTTGAACTTAGCACAGGTTAAGGTGATCACTAAAAGTGAAAATGTTGTGGAAATCAACAGTTTGTGTAGACCAAACAGCACCAGCATCTGTATTTGAGAGATCGGAGACCACCTCTGTCCTCAGGACAATGCTGGGGTTCATGCTCCCTTTTTTTTCATCTTGCAAGCAAAGAATTGTGCGAGAAGCAATCATATATTCATATTTGCTTGATAGCTGGACTACTTTATTTTGGCACCAAGATAATATCGAAAACCTAATGCAGACCACGATGCATACAACCCAAGCCCTCAGGAATGTCGATTGGCTACATGCCTAGAACTGGCTGTTGATTTATAGTTAAATGCACCATGGATATCTGTACTAAAATTTAATGGCAATCCATCAAATAGTTGCTGAGATATTTAGTCTGGACAAAATTGGTGGACTGACTGACCGACATTGTCATCCCTAGAGACATGCTGCTAGAGTGGCTAAAAACACAAACTTTGTCAGAGATTCAGAACAGTACAAGAGAACTAATACAATGTACAAAACAAAGTACAACCACAATTTTATTCCTCATTGGTACTATTTCCTACTTTTTTGATAAGTATTTGTTATTGTTTGACAGCATCATCTGATAATGACCACTTTGTTGGTTAAAATTCAATGATGAACATTTGATGCATTGCCTAATCTGATACAACTGTTTCCATAAGATTTTGAGGCCAAAATTTAGGAGTGCAGGATTTTGTCTCAGGAATATTGCACACTGAAATTCTGTTGGCCAAAGCAGTCAAATAAAATACAATAATACATGGAGGTAAATGGTTATTCCTTCTACAGATAAAGGAATATAAAGTGTGCATCTGCATCTCATTAATGGGAGAGTGGGAGTGTTGGGTGTAAAACAAAAAAAATGTAAACATCATTTGGCTGAATGACAGCATGTGTCTCCCACACTTTGATGTGATCCACATTATTTATCCCTTTCAGGCAATTAATTCAAATGTTGCCAGCCAAACACAATGGACATGATCAAACAGAACAATAATGAGTCCAGAGTGCAACCAGCAGTGTGCTGCTGCATGGCCAAAACAGAATCTTCAGACTTCACTTCACAATTTCTGGGCTACTTTTGGCTTTATTGATCCCTATCTCAAATTCTGCTTTTTCTCTGCTCCCTCCTGGGGCTCAGCATGCAGGCTCATGAACTGCACCCACCAGGAGGAATCAGGAGTCTTGCCCATTGACACTCTAGAAAGAAGGCTGCTTGCCAACAGGGAAGCTTAAACCACCGGCAACCCTGCATACTCTAAATGCGGAAACACAAAAACAATGTGAATTCCAAAAGAAAGCTTTTTTCCTTTACTGCTTTAGTACACTACTTTACTAAAACAAAAAAGTTTTTTTTTTTTATCAGAAACAAAAATCCTGAGCCTATATAAAACACTACTGAGCTGAGTATGAATAGAGAAATGATAAATAGCCATGTAGAGCAGTGTTGGTGGTGAACACTGCAGTGGCCTCTGGTGTTGGTGTGGACACAGGCATATTGAATTTCCTTGCTCACTGTTGTCTACAGCAGAAACAGTCTCTCCTGGTTACTGGTATCTCTTGTCCTTGCTATGACCTGCTGTTTTGGCACAAAAACGGAACCCCCATCTCCATACCATACAGACACACATACACACTTGTATGCTGTCCAAATGACCCCCCTCAAGCCTTTGTCTGCACACAGTATTGAGCCTCTGGTCTAGAGTTGTCTGGCATTTTTAAAAGAATAAAATTTTATGGACATGCCTGAGGGATTACACACAGGAGAACATTGGCCTAGCAGACTATTTATTCACCTATAGTGTAGGTCTTCCTTTCAACTGTTATACACCCTGCAGAAGCAGGAATCTGTTTTGCTCATCTGTGAATAACACTTTATCTATTGCTGGCCCATAGCTAGACATTCACATAATTCCCTCCACTTGTGGTCCAGTGTTTTTGTCTCTGTGCTCTTGTCCATTGTGTCTTTTGTCTGTACAAGCGTTCCAAGGCTGCTTGCTCAGTACCCACGAGACATCTATTATGTGATTTGTATTCTCTTGACTTTTACATGCGCCTGTTTGTAATTGCACTTGCTACTGGCAGACACTTATGAGTAGAGCTCTATTGAGCTGTACAACTTTAGCCTGCGTAGTCCTTGCAAGGCTGTCTTTGTACTGTTCATCTATTTCGCATTGCCCTTGACGTTCAAACAAACACAGAGAGGAGGGAAAGCTTCTTCTGAAAGCATGATTGGCGTCGGGACGGATAACGGCACAGGCTATAATGAAACCCATAAAAATAATCCGTTTTAACGGAGGCTGCCGTGGTTTTGAAATTGAAAGGAGAAGGAGAGAGACATAGCACAAGGTTGGAAGTGAGAGGTGAAAATAGATAGCCAGGGTGAGGTCCTGAAAAGAAACGTCACTGAGAACGAGGAAAAGCTGTAGTGGAATATGGAATTACAAGGCGTTGTGTAGTAGCAACAACAGAAGCAGTAGTAACAGTAGAGGTATACAGTTGTGGTAGCAGTAGTAATGGGTGATAACGGCAGTACTGGCATTAATAGTAGCAGTATGAGAAGGAGCGATAGAGTAGCATCATTATGAAGAGGAGAGAAACGCGCGAGGACACAGTCAGTGACGCTGGGGCAGAGAGCAAAGCAAAGACACACCCGCATAATTAACACCGGCATGCTGCAGCCAATTAAATATTTACAGAGGCACTTCCCTCTGACACCTTGATGATGAAGAGAGGCAGCCCAAGGATTATCAGATGCCGGGAGCCTCAGACAGGAGACGAGGGGTTGGGGGTGGGGGATTAAACATTAACCGGCACAGATACCCCTTTCTCTTCCTCATCTGATCCCATTAACTCTGGACAGCCTAAATCCAACCTCATGTCCACCTCTCTGAAGCCCCATCTTCCTGCCCACCTCCCCCCTTTTCCTCTTCTCCTTCACTCCACTACTCATTCAGCCGCTCTGTTCCCTATCAATGAAATCCCAGACTCTCCTCCTGGCTCTTTCCACCCTCAGCACCACCTGTCAGGGACAGAGCAACAGGAGAGCAGGGAGAGAGTGATGGGCAAGGAGTGAGAAACCACCTGGATGCCTCGCTCAAACAGCACAGCAAGATGGATATGCAGGTCGTCTGCTTTTCACAATTGCTGGTGAAGCAAAATGGATGTCAGTAGGATTCCACTTGACAGGAAATCTAAGAAATGTCAGAGAAGTCACGGTGAATGAATTGTTTTGAATCTGTCTGGTAATGTCATTTTTCCCCCGTCTCAGACCAAAGATGTTTTTCGCTGTTGGAGGAATGTGGTGGAATGACTAAAATGAGTGTTTACGTGACCGTGGCTTAGTTCGACATTAACTACTCTGGTGAGCTTGTTCTGAGGCATCAAGAGGATTGATTGGACATTTAGATGCTCGTCATTCAAGGTCATATATTTAGCTGGTCTTACAGTGCCCACATATTGCAACTATTCTGACACACATATAACTGCTAACACAGCCTGATCTCAGAAGCATGTTAAAACCATCAACATTTACAGAAAAGCAGGGCATCACCCTCTGGTGTCTAACTTGGCCTTACCAAAGACGTGACATCTGCCCCTTTTTATTGTACACATGCTGCATCCACGATTCTGCCTCTGGTCGCTCTGCCCGACTCTCCCTCCCATCCAGTATCTCCTCTTCTCCCTCCTAGCCCTCCCTCCCACCCACTAATCCCTCTTCACACATCAATCAATAGAGCACTGCACAGTGCACAGAGCCATACAGTACTCAATGCAGCAGTTGTACAACTTCAATGGGCAGCCACAGACCTTTACCATTGAATCAAGCGTGGGAGAAAAGCCGAGCGTGCTAAAACCAGGAATGAGCCCCACTCCGCTTTCTTTTACTCCCCATTTTCCTTGGACTGACGCCTAAACCCCTTAGCACTCTTGAAATCAATACAGTAGTTAAACTGTTACTTCCTTTCCCAGTGAGTACACACACACACGCCTGCCTTACACAAGGCCCTGTAGACTCCTCTAAATACACCCTGTGCACTGGTAATTTGACAGATTTGTGGGCAAGTGCTGTCACTGCTTTAAAAGAGAAGCTTTAAATACTGATTCACCCCATGTAGCTCTGCATCTAACATCCTCTGAAAAAACATACTTTATGAGCAACAAAAAGGAATAGAATACCTATATGTAACGTCAGCATGGAGCCTTCTATGGCACTGAGGAAATCTGAGTTGTAAATTCACATTTTATTGTTATATTATAGTAAAAACATACAGTAAAGGTAGAATAGATGGATAGGCTGAAATATTAGCTAAATATTTGCGTCTCATTGTCATGTATTCATGTATGTATGACTATTTTACTGGACATTATGATAAAAATCTGTACTATATTTAAGTAGGCTAATATATTATATTAATGTAGAGTTTTCTACATGTAAAGTTTATGTTTATGAATTATGAATTATGTTGACATGCAATGTGTCCCCTCCCAAATGCATTGCGTGTATCCTTGAGGTCTACAACAACGTCACCTGACTTCCTCCTTTGCACCCAATGGACAACAGTCTTAATTTATTTGCTACAAGCGTTTGTCATTTGAATGAAGAAGAACTACTTTATTAATCAAAAACCAAAAAATCAAAAATTTTACACTCTGTTGTTATTTTCTTTTTTACACACACGTAAGCCTGAAATACACAAACACTCAGGACCTATAGCTATGCATTAATTGTTGTACAGAGATATCAGAGTGATGGGGCTGCAGCATACAATGGCTTGAACCGGGAATCCTCTGATTCCCAAACCAAGTCCCCACAGAATGAGGTACTGCCCCAATGTATGTAATGAATGTAAGCTGTTTTAGACATTTGCTGAAACAAGTGATGCTGTCATTTTTCTTGTGAGGACAGTCTCGCTAAATCACATAATGTTAATGTTTAACGCAATGAACTGTATTCCACTGTTGTGCAGACAAGACTCACATGTAAAACAAAAACTTAGTCGTGATTTGCTTGGAATCACTGATTTAGACAACATAATCTTGTAAAAATGATAATGCAATATGATAATATCACCAAGAGGTAATTCAACTTGAAGTATATAAACCATAATAGTGAATTATTGCCCCACCTTGTACTATAATGTCAAAATAAATAAATAAGTAAAAAATAAAGCTGTGTAATAAAACTGTGAATATGTTCTGGTGTTCTATATTTTTACTGTTTATAGGAGCTCTGTCAGATGCTGTGAGACTGAATGAATATTTCCAGCCATGTGGTTAAGCTTCCAGCCCAGTGACGAGGCTTACCCTATAGTTTACACTTGAGCCTCTAAGAGGCTACAATAAAAACAGCAATTACCGGGCGATAGTGACAGGAGACAAAGGAGTGTAATAGCATGGGAGCTGTTATTTTCGATAGGACCATTGGCTGTAAAGTGGAGTCAAAAAGAATGAGGCATCAAAAAGTCAGTTGAGTGTTGGGCAGTATGTGTGTGAAATGGATGACCGGCAATCCAAGCTGCCAATGGTCATTTATGACACACTTGAAAAGTAGGACTAATGAGAAAAACAGAGTTTAACGAGAGCTTGAGAACTACTGCGACTGTTGTTAATCTCGACATTAACTTACACTGAAAGAGCTGAAATCATGCACTTTCTATCAAAGACAAAAGATGATGTGCTGAAAACGCATTCAGTGAATTTTGAACAAAATCTCGAGTCAATGTGGAGCTGAATAAAAGATCTCATTTAGCTTTTGTTTAGATTTTTTTTTTGTATGCATAAGCCTTTACGGCACCACCACTGACTTTGCTTATTAATTCCCCAACACACCATTCATTTCATACTGATAATGACATATTTCTGTGGAAATATGCACAATATGTAATATACTCAAACAGAGTAATAAGACCAGTTAATTGTGATGACTGAATGGAAGGCAATTAGCCGCTGTCTGAAGCCGCCATGGTAATGAGCAATCTAAAATAAGTCATTCTTTGTCTGTGCGTTTTGCACAGCAAAACAAGAGGGGAAAACATTTTGGCTGCAGGGGTGCAGCAACATTTTCACATCAACACCTTCAATCTCAATGAATGCACACATAACTGAGTGTACTGCTGGGATGCTGTGCTTTCAAGTGCACCTGGGTTACATGCACATGTGTGCATCCATGAATTCATGCATGTGTGTATATTTCCTGGCATGTGTGTTTGAGTGAACATTTTAAAGTATGTGTAGGTCCATCTCAGCATGCATGTGTATTTGTTTGTGTGTGTGTGGGCTGATGTGTTGTTCAGGACCACTGGGCTGCTCATCCAGGGGTCTCACTACCTGCAACACAGGGGGTGGTAAGAGAGTGAGGATGAAAGGAGGAGATCCAGGCAGGGAGGGAAGGATGGAAGCACAGGGTGCAGGGAAAGAGAAGGAAAAGAGTCGGGAGCAGGAGGGGGGAGAAGGTGAGGGCCAGAGCCCAGGAGTAAGGTGCTGTCAGGATAATTTACAGCAGCAGTACTTGCTGCGAAGAACAAAACAGAACTACCTGAGGGAACAGAAATCAGCTAACACCTGCTTAGGAGGGAGCTCCTGAGGGATGGAATAGGAGAAGGAGGAAAAAAAGAGGGAGGCATGGTGCAGTGCACTAAGATGCTGTCAAGTACAGATGAAGTAAGCATCAGTGTGTGAGTGTGTGTGTGTGAGAGAGAGAGTTAGAATGAATGTGCATATGTGTATTTGCAAGCTTCTGTAAATCCGTTTGCTACGTGCGTGTTTATGAATCTGTGTGTGTGAGTGTTTAAGTGTGTTTTCGTGCACGTGTTTGCACACTTCCGTCTGTTTGTGTGCTGTTGGATTCCGCCTGGCTGTGCCCACAGCCATCCTTACAGCTGTGGATGGGGTTCATTTGCATTCTGAATCACAGCAGCTCTTGCCATTGTTGCTCCACTGCTGTGACTCGGCACCGCTAGCTCTTGCACACATAGCCGCTGTGCCAGTTATGTTTGGCTACAGCTGTGCTGGAGAGCTTGTGGGAGACATTCAAACCGCCACCACAAGCTCAGGCCTATGCTGTAAGTTGGAGGGAGTTTGGTCAATGTCATTTTCCTTTGTGAGCTACCTGGTTCGCTAGGCTAGAGTGTACCCTCCTTCAACAAATCTTGGAGCTCCCTTCTCTTTCTCTCTGCATCCCTGTCTCACAACAGATGGAAGCCGGATGACACCCCGGCTAGCTTTTGGCACCACCAGCATGCTGCTGCTGCTCAATTGCAGAAAAGCCCCTACCAATTCCCTCAACAGTGTTATAGTCTTGCTCACATGGTCCCTGGTTGCTCTCTTCATTTTGTTGAGCAAAGATGAAGTTAAAAATATGCCTGGCATTGAACACAAGTCTACCTCCCTTTTCACCCTCCAACCCCTGCTTTCAGCCTGGGTGATGACATGCTTTTTTTGGGTATATCTTTGGAGAGGCCGGTGCGTTAGAAAAGAGCAATCGATAAAGAGCCCATTTAATCTTTGCAGCTGAGCAGAACTGAGAGGGCTCTCGTGTATGACATGCAGAAAAAATACTGAGAATCAAGAAAAGAGAGATGAGAAGAGAGGTAAAGGTGAATTAATGTGTCATAGTCTGTTTGAGGAGGAAACAAGCATGCAGCCAGTTACTTGGGGCGAAACTAAGTTGTGCGTTTATGTCAGCCCTAGTGGATTGAGCCACTGATGAATCTGTTGGCTCATGTTACTGATGAAGCTGTTTTACCAAAGCCTGAGGCTATCGAGGAATATGAGGAAATAAGGGGCATAACTAAAGCTGTGACAGAAGTAATGTGTAATTAAATACAATGCCACTGGCTAATTTGCTTTTCATTTATCTCTACACATCAGTTTCTTGTGTGTTTTTCTTATTGTGTTTTCTCGTAGAAAGCTCCTGTTGTGGAGGTTATTAATATTTCAGCGCACTGTTACAAACATAAACAAATTCCTAAGTCACCATAAGTTATTAGAGGGCCGTCTCCTTGGAGCTGTTTGAATTGGATTAATGTTCCTTCATGTGGAGCACTGAAAATGATCTCTGGCTCCCCTCTCCCTCATGTGTGAATGAGCTGCAAAAACAATTTTACTACTGTGCCACAAGCACACACAAGCATGTGAAGACTGCAGACATTCCTTATGCATATGCATATACCCACGTAGAAATATAATAGCTGGTAATGCATACGCATACACACACACATTCTCAGTTGCTCTGTCACCAGTTCTAACGGTCGATAACAGCAAAAAACCTGGAGAATCATTTATTTTCAAGTGTTGTACACTTTACAGATACAATACACTATGGAACAAAGGGGCATCGAGATGTAGCCATCTTCCTGAGACATAAATTGAAATATTAATAATAAAACATGCACAGCTGCCAGAATGTATTGCGAATGCCCAAGACTGAGTAAAAATGAATTTGTATGGCAATGAATCTTGCTCAAGTGAAATCTTATTCTATGCTGTAAGGAATATTTCCCAAAAAATACTACAAAACTAACAGAAATAAGGGAAAGGGAAATAGCAGTATCCTCCATTTAAGCTGCCTGCTAATGTAGCAAAACAGTTTTTATATAGCCTCAGTTTAGCGTAAAACACACTTAAGACTATCAGACAGCTTCTTTAATTTACATGTCATTCATAATTACTATTCAGCAAGTGAGCAAGTGAATGTGTCATAGTGAGATCGCTTTTTAACACATAATTTCTAACCTTCTTACAAGCTGTCTCATTATCTTTACTCACTCCGTACTGCATTGGCACTGACTTCATCGGCAAATGACCTGAATGAACATTAGCCAGATGTTTATTCCCTATATTTGCACAAGAGTCTAGAGTAAAGGATTAAAATCAACCCAGAGACTTAAGTTAACCTCCAGAAAGACATGATTGTGCCTGACTTGGTACATTCAGAGCCTGATTGAAAAAAACTTTTTGAACAAAGAGAAGATGATGGAGAAGATTAGGTGAATATTTTCAAGGAAAAATCCACCCTTGGATTCTTTTACACTGTTATGTAATTTATCATCAATTGTGAGTGAGGGGTGGGGTGTGCCCACTTTGCCAATCCGCCTCATCTACTTCTATTAAAGCTAGTGATTTAATGTGGTTCCTAGAATTGCACTGTTAGAGCAAGAGAGTGAGATGTCAGATTGAAAAGAAAATATTACTTGCGTCCTTGAAATGTAACATTTTTTAAACCTGCTTTGCATTTGTTCAACTGAGGCTGCAGTCAGCTGAGGAAAATTGGTATCTTAGTCTAGTCTGCACTGAATTTCTCCCAGTAAAGTTGTTGGACTGAAGCCAAAACTGTTGATTTTGTACAGTACAGAGCTAAAAAGTGCCCTGCTAACCAAGATGCGTGATGTCACATCATCTACATTTGGCTGACTATCTGAGTAAGTTAAAAAACATCAAACCACAAAATGGGCAGAGTGTGTTTTAACAGCATTAAAAATGTATTTTCCTTGAGGAACAGGAATATGTGAGAAAAGAAGCTGACAGGAAGATGAAGAAATAAAAAAGGGAGAAGAGTCAAAGCAGCAGCTCATTCCTGTTTTTAAAATACATTTTCTGACCTCACACCTCTAACCTAATGCTTTACCTCTGCAGCAGTTGTCAGCTGTACCTTTATTAGGGGGACTTTTTCTCAGTTTAAGTCCTTTATGCACTGAGGTGGACACGTTGTCAGGACCTAAATTCATTTTAATGCTTTCCTCACTCTGTTTTCTCCTTATTTCTCTCTATGTAGCTCCATATAATTTTTTGCATAGTTATTCTAATGTCTGTGTGTATTGCTGTTGATCTGTTGTTTGCCATAGGTTACACAGTTTATGTTTGCATACAATGTTGCATGCAGAAGCCACATGTACTTATGGCGATGCATAGAAATGTTACACATACATGAATACGTACAAATCTGAGGACTTACAATGGACCGTTCGCTAATCCTCTCCCCTAAACAGCAATTGTCCAAACACAGCCCAGCAACTGTATTTCTCCATATGATGAAGCAGTGTTGCATGGGATTGTAGAAAGAGCGATACTTGGTATTTAAAAAGTTTGTAAGATGGCATCTTTTTTTAGTCTTTCCAAAAACACAAGAGCAAGAGTGTAAGAAATGCATTAAACAGTGTTTTGTCTGCTCTAGCTTAACGTAAGTATGTAAGCTAAGAAGCCAATAACATAACTAATTGTACATTTTTACTTATCATACTTGTATCTGTATTTTTTTTTTATTTATTTTTTTTACTTATCATACTTGTATCTGTCCCGCTGTCACGTCTTCCGAAGAGGAAGGAGGCTGGGGACCCGAGGCGGACTCATCCATCACCCTGGCCGAAGTCACTGAGGTTGTTGGCAAGCTCCTTGGTGGCAAGGCTTCGGGGTGGATGAGATCCGTCCTGAGTATCTTAAGTCTCTGGATGTTGTGGGACTGTCTTGGCTGACACGTCTCTGCAACATCGCGTGGCGGTCTGGGACAGTGCCTCTGGACTGGCAGACCGGGGTGGTGGTCCTCTAAGAAGGGGACCGGAGGGTGTGTTCAATCACAGAGGATCACACTTCTCAGCCTCCCGGTAAGGTCTATTCCAGGGTACTGGAGAGGAGAATTCGTCCGATAGTCGAACCTCGGATTCAGGAGGAGCAGAGTGGTTTTCGTCCCGGTCGTGGAACACTGGACCAGCTCTATACTCTCCATCGGGTGCTCGAGGGTTCATGGGAGTTTGCCCAACCAGTCCACATGTGCTTTGTGGATCTGGAGAAGGCATTCGACCGTGTGCCCCGGGCGCTTTGTGGGGAGTGCTCTGGGAGTATGGGGTCCGGGGCCCTTTGCTAAGGGCTGTCCGGTCCCTGTATAACGGAGCAGGAGCTGTGTTCGCATTGCCGGCAGTAAGTCAGACCTGTTCCCGGTGCATGTTGGACTCCGCCAGGGCTGCCCTTTGTCACCGGTTCTGTTCATAATTTATATGGACAGAATTTCTAGGCGCAGTCAGGGGCCGGAGGGTGTCCGGTTTGGGAACCACAGGATCTCATCTCTGCTGTTTGCAGATGATGTCGTTCTGATGGCTTCTTCAAGCCAGGACCTGCAGCATGCACTGGGACGGTTTGCAGCCGAGTGTGAAGCAGCTGGGATGAGAATCAGCTCTTCCAAATCTGAGGCCATGGTTCTTGACCGGAAAAGGTGGTTTGCTCTCTTCGCGTGGGTGGGGAGTCCTTGCCCCAAGTGGAGGAGTTTAAGTATCTCGGGTCTTGTTCACGAGTGAGGGACGGATGGAGCGTGAGATTGACAGGCGGATCGGTGCAGCGTCTGCAGTGATGCGGGCGCTGTATCGGACCGCTTGTGGTAAAGAAGGAGCTGAGTCGAAAGACAAAGCTCTCGATTTACGGGTCAATCTACGCTCCTGCCCTCACCTATGGTCATGAGCTTTGGGTAGTGACCGAAAGGACAAGATCGCGGATACAAGCGGCCGAAATGGGCTTCCTCCGCCGAGTGGCTGGGCGCCCTTAGAGATAGGGTGAGGCAGTCACACGGGGAGCTCGAGTAGAGCCGCTGCTCCTCCACGTCGAGAGGAGCCAGCTGAGGTGGCTAGGGCATCTGATCCGGATGCCTCCTGGACGCCTCCCCTCGGGAGGTGTTCTGGGCATGTCCCACCGGGCGGCGGCCCGGGAAGACCCAGGACACGCTGGAGGGACTATGTCTCTCGGCTGGCCTGGGAACGCCTCGGGATCCCCGGAGGAGCTGGAGGAAGTGTCTGGGGCGAAGGAAGTCTGGGAGTCCCTGCTTAGACTGCTGCCCCGCGACCCGGCCCCGGATAAGCGGAAGAAGATGGATGGATGGATGGATGGATACTTGTATCTGTGGTGGTTTTGGTGTTATCACTTCCTGTTTTATTTTGTAGTAGTCTCCTTCCCTTGTGTGTCTTGTGTTTTTACTTCCTGTCTGTGTTTTCCCTCCAGTTTTGATTGTTGGTCCTCCATTGATTGTTGGCACCTGTGTCTTGTTATCTCACCTCCCCTAGGGTATTTAGTCGTGGTCTTTTCTTTGTTCTGTGTCGGATCATTGTTGTACATATGGTGTTGTTCCTGCCGAGCCTTGTTGCTAAGTTGTGTTGGATTCTTTGTTCTCCCGTGAACCTGGTTTGGATTTTGGCTTTTGGCTTTTGTCTGCTCATTACCTGTCTGCTCACCTCTGCCTGTTCTTGCCTGCATTCCACCCAACAATAAACACGGTAGTCATCCGGCTACTTCACCCTGAGACCGCTTCCTTGCCATCTGCTTTTGGGTCCACATACCTCCATATAGCACCTCGCCTTACGACAGTATCACTAAGTATCTCTACACTGCAACACAACAATGCTGTTTTTTTCTTTCCATGTCCTCTTTGTAGATCTTTAACTGGTGAGGATGCTGACTATTTGCATGTAGCTTAGCCTCAGTCTTTTAGCACAAAATCATGTGTGGCCCCTTTTAACTACATTCTTGTTTTAAAATAAGTCAACTGGAAACACTAAAGTCTGAGGAAGACAGCATTTTTAACCAATTCATGGAGCTATTAAACGTTAGCTTAGTTAACTAGCTAGCTACAGCTCTATTTCTGATGTACTTTCAGTTTTTCGCCTGCAAAATCAGTCTCTGAAGCCTGCTTTTGTCTACTTCTGTCTGAAATCAAAGACCTAATTAAAAAATGACTTAAAATGTTCAACTTGACAGGCGTAGCAACCATAACTATCCTCATCTCAGCTCCTTTCTCCTTCCAAAAACTTTGCTCATCTTCTCTTCCCCCATCCTAACCTAACCTGTCCCCTCTTTTCTCTCCTTTTGCCATCCTCTTTCAACCTCTTTTCCTCCTCTGTTCTATACACCTCGCTACTTTCTTATCTTCTCACCTCCTTGCTCATCTCCTTTCCCTTGCAACGCCACAGCTGATCTTCTCCATCCTCTAATTCAGCAGCTTATCTGAGCACACAAGTTCCACAAAGCTCTATGATCCCTGTCACCCCGCAGCCCTCGTGGGAATCATGAGTCAGTGCTGCAGATAGATGACGGTGTAAGAGCTGGTTGGGGGGGATGAAGGAAGGTGGGAGGTTGAGGAGGTGACAGAAAGAGAGATGGAGGGGGAGGAAGTGCTGTGGAATGCTGAGGAACTGAGAGAATGAAGAGGCGAAAGGGAAATGCAATGAAGTGCCGAAAAGATAATACAAATCTGAGGGGTCACAAATAAAATAATGGCTGTAAGCGGGAAATTAAAGAGAGACAATAGCATCCTGTAAGATGGGCAGGATAAATCCATACTCATTGAGTTTTTGGTTCAGGACCGTTGCTGCATTTTATCTGCTTCCTGTGACCTATCACTGCAGATTATGTCAAATGAAGCATTAAGTAATTTTACAAGCAAGAGAGAAACAAAGCAGAGGCAGGTAATGGATATAAATTTAAAAAAAAGAGAGTGAGAGACACAGCTAACCAGTTAAAGACAGCGACAGACAGATTGTCGTTAGAGATTTTGTACAGATGTGTCACACAAATCCTGATCTTTAGTCAGACTCTGACAGGCACAAAGAACATCTTGCTGTCACATGGAGACCCCTGTTGGTCCTCCTCCTCTTTCTCATCATCTCCCCTCTCCTCGAGCTTCTCTCTGTTGTCACTTCCTCTCTGCCTCGTTTCTCCATTTGCTTCACTCCATTCCTCCTGTTTTTCTCTTTTGCTCTGCATCATCTCTCCCTTCTCTCGTTTTCTCAGTGCACTTCAACCTTCTTGACTCGATTTTCACGCTCTTAGTCTGTCTCTTTCTTTCCACTCTTTCTCTCCTTTTACTACTCTTCCACATTCTTTAGAGAGAGATGTTTCATTAAAAAGCTTTAAAAGTCAGTGTCTGCTTCCTTGTTTGCTCCTGCCCTCTCTGTCCCCTCTCTTCCCTCCCTGTCTCTTTTTCTGTGGCACTCTCCTGGTGGATTTTTGCTCCTGGTCTCCCTTGCCTCTCTCCACTAATGAATTTTGGGCACTTTGCAGCCACAGATGGTGCAGCAGGCAGCTGCTGGCGGCAGGGCCCTGGCTTAACAAAGAGGGAAAGGGAGAGAAAAAGAAAGACAGAGTGCTGCAGCGATAGACTGTCTGCCATCACCTTTAAAAAGAGGATAGAAACCAACACATTGCTGAATATCCCCTCACCTAAACCTCACTTCCCCCTATGTTGCATGAAGATCCTGAAATACTGTACACACTCCAGCCAGGCAGCCAGTGTGAGCTCATGTAACACCTACTCTCTTTTAATGTATTATCTCTTTTTGCTCTTTTCTCTACCACTCTCTCACCACCCATTCTTTTTTGTCCCAGTGGCTCTCTGGTTAATTGCAAAGCCTTGTTTCTTTCTGGCAAGCTTGAAACCTTTTTCCCTTCAAGAGAGCCTTCAGGCAAGGAAAACAACCCCCAAAGTTGTGTTTCTCTCCCCATCTTTTCAACCAGCACCACACCTTATCTATTTTTTTCTTTTTTTTATTCAACTCACACACCTTGCAGAATTTAATTCATTCTGCCCTTGGTTTCTGAGAGCCTAAAAAGGCATCAAAAGTGGGTAAAGGCACCAGTAATAGAAGTGTGCATAAGGTGATGGAAGAAGCAAGGTTTGGAACAATTATTTGTTCAGTAAAAAAACATCCAAGGTCTAAATGGAAATTTTTAAAAGCATAATTTCTGTTTATTACAACTTGGATCTCATTTTTGTGGTTTAGTCCATCATTTATATCAGCCATGATAACACTGTACTTACCTAAGTAATTGCCGACAACTGGGGACATAGCAACATACTCTATAACTAAGTTACATGGGGCAGGAAATGAATGTTTAGTCCGTCAGACAAGTTGTAAACAGGCCAGCAGTTTAGCAAGATTATCTAAACCAGTGGTGCTCAACCTTAGGTCAGGCCCCTCCAAGGGGTCACAGGATAAACCTGAGGCTTCACAAGATGCAGGATAAAAGAGAGGACAAACATTTGGCTACGCAAAGTTATGTATTGTTGTTTCATATATCCAGTTTCAAAAACTGGATTCTTTAATGTTTTCAGGGCTCTAAAATATTGTGTAAATGTTACTATACACAACTCAAACAGTCTGAGAAGGGAAATCATTCTTTGGTGGAACTACTCACAACTTATTTACATGTTACAAGGGGCCGCAAGTAGACATTGCTTCATTTTAAGGGATCAGAATGTAAAAAGGTTGAGAGCCACTGATCTAAACCACATTATTTGGAGGTAAAAGTGAAAATGAGCGTACCAAAATTTACATTTTGGGTGCGCTCATCCCAGATTTGAAAATCTCAGTACTTAACTTGGGGAGCACAATGTTATAAATATTTATAGGGAAGAGGGCCACAATTACAAAAATGTGTCAGAATAAACTAAAGTGATACTTTAAAGGTGCATTCCCTGCAGCCTGCTGCTGTGCTGAGCTCAGGTGTAATCTCAGATAAGCATGTTTGTTACCAACCCTCAGCTCTAACATCATACTGTAAATACAGAGAATACTGTAAATACAGGGACATCAGAGAGATGACTGTGTACTCAGTGTGTCTTGTGTGGGTGTCCCTATATGGTCAGCACATCCTGAGGTAACACTGAATGATTTATGAATTCTGGGAGATTTAACAAGCTCAAATGGTACTGCTCTACACTATTCTATGGTAACCTCTACAGAGAGCTATGTATAGTACCAATGGGCATATAGGTTAATTGTGCTAACTCAAGGGCGTCCCATCTGTGGTGCCCTTGAGAGTTCTACCATTATACATTTTGAGGCCAAGCAATCCTTCCCCCCAAAGTTTTCTTCTCCCATTTTCTCCCTTTCTCTTACCCTCCGTTTTCTCATGTCTCTCTCCCCTCTGCAAACAAACTGCCTCGTCATCATCATCATCTCCCTTGACAATGTTGGTTGCTTTCGTTGCCCCAGGTGAAAGCTGTTCTCCCACCCAGAGATCAGAAGTTCAAGTCCTCTACTCCTAAACTTTTTGGGAAAGTGGGCAACATCGCCTTGCTGTACTTTTGACATTTTAGACATAGTACTTGTGATAAAAAAGAGACTGAGAAAAAAGGTTAGACTCAAGGTGTTGTGGATGTTCAGGGTAACAACACAAAGTATTGATGTAGACTTTAAGTTATATCTGTTCTCCCTGGTGTTATATGATTTATTGTGTGGCTGCTGTACTCCATTTAAAATCTCACACCATTTCTGGAGGTGTAATGACTGGGGTTATATGCTGAAACATTAACAAACATATTATATAACGTATTTAATTTATTTTGTCATAATTGACTCACATGTTTTTGCACCTCTTTTAGAAAAACAGAACATTTATTGTGTGGCTCCCTTCAATCACATTCCCAAACCTTAAAAAGCTGAGCAACATGGATACAATCTTCTCTCACATTATATGTAATTTTACATCATCACAGTGATATACTGTATAAAGTGATATACTGAATTATCTGGAAATTCAATTGAGAAACTTTACAGGAAGAAAAAAAGGAGAAGGAGATAAAATAGACAGAAGTCAATAAATAAGAACAAGGAGAGTGTATGCAAAAAAAAGTTATAAAATCAAGAGAAAGACAAAGAAAACAAATGGGCTTTAAGATGGTTTTAAAAGATGTGCACTGATTTGGCTTTTCTGAGACTTCATAACAGAAATAACAGATGGGAATGTCTATTTTTGGCTAATCCAGGGAATTAAATGACAAAGAAAATGTATAGCAATCTAATTCAACTAATAATTATTTTCATTATTGATTAATCTGTCATTTTCTCAATCAATAAATACATAATTTAGTCTATAAAATGTCAGAAAATAGAAAAAATGCCCATCACAAAATTAACAATATTCACTTTACAGTGATGTAAAACGAAGAAAAGCTGCAAATCCTCACATTTGAAAATCTAAAAATCCACTGATTTATTTTCCTGATAAATTAGTTAAACGATAAAAAGCAGTGATGCTCATTGACTTGCAACATTGCTCCAAATGGACAACAAGCAGTGATATTAAAGAAATAGCGGCCTTGGTAAAAAGAAGGTTTAGCAACATCTTTAACCAGTTGACAAATCTCACTTCAGGATATCTATCTTCATCTCTCTCAACTCTAAACTGAACTAAACTCTACTTCATCCAATCATGACAGCTGATGATGACTGTACTTCATCTCCTTGCCTATATTAACACATCACACTCCTCACTTGCTCATACAGTCCTGGTCCCTCCTTCTATCTCTCTCCCAGAGGAATAAACAAACCCCAAAACAAGTTTGCTCCAACTTTTTTCCCCCAATTCCTCTCTCATCATTGCTCTTCCCTTCTCTGTTTCTCCCTCTGTTGTTTTCTCATTCTCCATCATTCCCTGAGGTAGGCGGCGGTGCGGGGGAAACTGACAGCCATCATTGCATCGTTTGTCGGCTCGGCTGCTAATCTGCATGGCGTTAATAATTGATTGAAGCCTGCAACCACATATCTATGATGGACTCTCTCCCCTCCATTTCTCTCTCTCATTCGTTCCATCTTTCCTCCTCTGTCTCTAAATGTACTCCCACTTCACTTCCCCCATGCTATCAAAATGTATTTTTCTAGCATTTTTCTCCATTCTCTCTCTCTCTTGATGAATCTACTGAACCATCCTAATTCTTTTCTCACACTCTCAGTCTCTCTCATACATACACAAACACACTCTATGCCCCCCTCTACCTCACTGGGAAACCTTTACATCTCTGTTTCAGCTTTTCATCCACCTGTTCAGTTTTTCAGATGAGCCTTTTCAAGTTGCTCAGCTGTCTCGGCCTTGTGAGGTGGCTTTATGTATCCCTTCTCCAACAAACAACAACTGAACAATGCTGTGTCAATGCCTCGCCACCTGCCCTACTGTTGGCAGCACCACATTAGACACATACAGGGGCATGTGCACACACACACCTACACACACACACACACACGCATTTTTTACTTGACAACATAATCCTGCCATGCTGTCTGTGATTTATGAGACCCAGTTAAAAGGATCTCTTCCTTTCACCTCTCTCTCTCTTTCACTCTCTTTCTTTATATTTCCAAGGGGTGGTGTGTGTGTGTGTGTGTGTGTGTGTGTGTGAGTGTGTTGTGAAGGAGGGGGTGCAGGGCGAATCTAGTCACTTGGGTCCCCCATGTGATTTCTAACCACAAGCTCTTGCACCAAAGCACTGCAGTGTTCATCATTCACTTGCCCAGAATGCAAGTGTACACACATACACACCAGCACAAATGCATGTACAATGAAAAAAACATACTCACGCACCTACACACAGAAAGATGTAATGATGCACACATCCACACACACACACACACACACACACACACACACACACACACACACACACACACACACACACACACACACTTGCTGTCGCTCAGGCTGGCCTGTTGTTTCTTGTATGCACAGACTTCTTATGGATTTAAGTCTGGATTACCAACCAGGCAAACTGGGGTCCCAGACCCTCAGTGACCCCAAAGGCTTGAGGGTCTACCAACCATCGTGTGTCCATAACAAAAACTGTAAAGAAGCAAAAGCTGCATGACATCAAATGTCTAGTCAGTTTTGTAATCTTGTTTACTTATTCTTTGATCAAATAGTTGCTGATTCAAATCAGATTTGCAAGTTTAGGAGCATGTTTTAGGCAAAGTTCTTGTATGGTTCCTTTTTGTATATGGGAAAAAAGGTTTTTTATACAAGGGTGGAAAGTGATTTAGTACATTTTCTCAAGTACTGTACTGAAGTACAGTTTTGAGGTACTTGTACTTTACTTAGTATATAAAGCAAAGCTTGGACAGTATTGTATTCTACCATAGCATAGTACTGGTTTGCTTCTGGGGTTTTAGGTTTAATATAGTTCAGCATCTCTAGTCATGTGCATGTCTGTACCTGATGGAGGCAACAGGATGCATATTAACTGGGAGGACATAATGGTGGCTCATTTCTGCCCCGGGGGCCCCTTCGCAGGTTAATACGGCCCTGTTTTAGAGTTTTCCCATGCCATACCCGAACATGTTCTTTCCTGCTATTCAGCTGCACAATCAATCTCATCATTCTATATAGATGCACTCAGCACATACATGTTTGCTGTACTCGCACACATCTCTACCCTGCAGGCACATAAATTCATAATAACGTCTTAAGGCAGCCATCCATAGCAACATAAACACATTTAGAGGAATCTAAAGAGCAGGACACACAGTGATGTGTGTTTGTATGTATGGGTGTGTTTGTGTGTGTGTGTGTTGGAGTGTGGTGTGCATGGGGGCTTGGCTGGGGCCGGGGCTTTGGCAGCAGCCAATCTGCCCAGGCTGTTAGTCACGATGCTGTGACACCCCCAGCTCCCAGGCACTGCACGGGTCATTAAGGAGCAGCAGCACAGCCGGAGGATGACCCCACGCACACATGAGCACACATGAGCACACAAAGGCACACTGACACACATAAGCACAAAATATTGTGTTTGTGTGGTGGTTAAAGAGGACTGAGAGATAGATATAGCACATGGCAAACACATACATGCTACTTCCACTACCTTCCACAGGGAGAGCCATCATGGCATGAGCCAGCCAAATGGGAATCTATTCAATTACTTAATTAAATCCCAAGCCCCTAAGGGCACGGGAGACTCAGGAGGAGATTAATTGAGAGGATGGGATCCTCGCCGAGACCCCAGAGTTGCTCTGCTTCCTGACCTTTGCCATTGCATGTTACTGAGGCCAAGCAGGACAGTGTGGAGACAGGGCCCAAGTTATGATCTCTAGGCAAGACAGAGGGGTCAGCGCTGGATGAATCAATGAGATAAGTGGATTAGAGTTGATTTCTGCTTCCATGGACTTAAGTTTGAACTTGAGGTGGGGTAGCAACATGATAGGTAATTGTAAATAGTTGGTGTGGCAACAGATCTCCATTTATACCACCAGAGAGTGGTTGTTTACCATTGCAAGGGGAAAAAGGCATTTTTATGACCCCCTTTTTGGACTTTGATTGCGCTGATCTATAGGTGTAATGAAAGAAGCTGGGAAATAATCAGTGTCCCAGGGAGTGTTGAGTGGTTTCTCGGCCACTAAAGTGAGATGCTCCCCGCCCGGAGGGGAAAGTTGTTTCTGTTAAGGGCAATGAAGGAGGAGGGAAAAAGTTAAATGGCTTTTAATTAAATTTTAATCAAGAGATAATTTTCTCTTCCCCAAACCAGTTAAGAGGAAGAGATGGATAGAGCTGAGTAAAAGGCGAAAGAAGGAGCGCCATGGCCATGATGGATTGAATGTTTAAACCCTGCAGAGAGCCCATCACTGGTGTCTTGTTAAAATGAATCGATCAGTTGATTCTCAATGAAGCTGCCAGATCTTAAAAAAATGAAGCTGCTATAAAGGTGAAATTCTTCAGTTCGGCTTGCCCCTCAGGATAGACTCTGAGAGAAGAAAGTCTGTTGTCAATATTGTTGCTTTAACATCAGGTCAAAGTGAAAAAAGATCTTTGTAAATATATTTGTACTTTGAGAATGAATACAATTAGTGTTGTAGTCCTTTCTGGAACTCAGACATTATTGTTGATAATGCCACCACCTTCTGTACAGCCAACACCTTCGCTTGGCCACCAAAAATGACCTGACCTTTAAGCAAAGTCTGGTGCTCAATACGACTTTATTACTTTATTGACTTGACTGGCTTAGCAGTGCCTGTGTAGTATTCATCCTGAATGTCAGACTGCTGCTGTCATAGTTGCCAGGGAAGCTGGACCTATCTTCATGAAACCATAGAGCCATGTAATCATCTAGACCCCTCAACTCCCCCTCGCTTAGCTCCACTCTCTGCTCTTTATGAGATGCTTGGTGGGATGGGCAGGCTGCATTCTGGCCTGAAGCCTGACCACAACATTACATTCTCCTCACTGATGTGCTGCAATATAAGAAAACACCACCAGTAATCACATTATTATATTCACGCAGCATCTGTGTAGAGGAGCGGTGACTAGCTGCGAGCTGGATGTTGCACTGGATTACATTTCAGCTGAGTGTTTCCTGCCGTTACAGCTGGCTATTACTATTATCACTTTCCTTGCTAGGCAGGATAGGAGCACAGCGGCACGTAAAGTGAAAATGTCACGGGGGTTTTAGTGGGTAGGAAGAGGTTTGGAGGGGGAATGTGGTAAGAGGCTCTGGTGCACAGGCCAGAGTGTGTTTCTGACATGGTGTGTGACGAGGGGCATCGCACCGACCCCTGCTCATGAATAAGACATGGGCTGAGAGGGCCGCCGGGGCGCCCGCTGTCCATTTGCCATTTGCACGCTTGGCCAAAGCCATGGAGGACGACTGGTGAGGGAGTGCTGTATGGAGTCGCTCTAGGAATACAGCATGGAGATACAGAGTACACAGAGGAGACTGCTACATGCAGCTGTGCCATTTGTGGATTGAGGTTTTGAGGTCTACTACACTACCATAATTAATGACTGGCTGCCTGATTACATGGGCATGAACAGCATGTCAATTTGATTGTATGTTTAAGGGAAAGCATCTGGGATTCTGATTTGTATGGCTCTGGGTCTCCACATCGCTCGCCTCCTGTATTGGCATCATATAGGAAAACAATGGAAAATGCTCTCCTGTTAAATGCCTGTTCAGTGTGTCAAGCATGTGACACCAGTCTCAGAGACACAATAAAAGTAGAGAAATAGCTACAGGGAAAGATTTAGTAATGCAGTGCAGTACATCTTCAGTGCTTACTTTGGATACAGATATTTGTCTTTAACATTTTCGAAGTTGGCCTTGAGCTCACAAATTGATGTCCTTTAATGATTTCCAATAACAACCAACATCTCATGGTCACAGCATTTGGAAGTTCACTATGAAGGAAGACTGCTGAAAATTGCATGGAAATCTGAATGTTGAGGTCGCTTTTGGAATTAAATATAAACCAAATCATTATCTGTATTTTGTTTCTTTAGCTCAGTCTGGCAAACCAGAAATGGTTAATGACTTTCATCCAAAACGCATCTGACCCATCCCCCCATGGGAGGTCAAGCTAACATCGATCCACCACCCTCCTCGCCGTCTTTCTTCTTTTTCTCTTTTTCCTGACCAAGGCAGATGGGAATCAATAGAAAATCAATGAAATGGCTGGAAAATAAGTTGGTCGTGAAATGTTCCAGACTGAACTTCTACTTCAAAAGGAACTTCTGAAAGAGGAGGAAAGATGGACACACCAGTCACAAGAACTTTGAAGCCCGGGCCTTGTGGATGTGAAGCAGCAAATTGAGGTGAAGAGTCAGAGGAAGGATGCTGGCTGCTCAGATAGAGGATAAGAGGTCAAAAACGCTACAGATGAATGGGACAAATAAGTGCTCTGCTGTTAACACAACCTGACACCTGTACTGAGAGGCTAAGCCTTGTTCAACATGGCTGTTTTTGACTATTCTCTGGACAAACACTTGTCAAGGGGGTCTGAGGGTTTACAGCTGGCTGTTCGGACAGCAGTATAATGACTGGAAACACAGCACTAGTTATGCTTCCTCTGTCTTCTTTTTGGAGTTCTGATTGGAGTCTGTACAATCCTCCCGTACAACAGTGTGAAACCTGCCTGCTCTCCTCAAGTCTTGCTCAAATGTAAACAACTCTAACTTGTTGACACAGCCTTTAACCTCCAAGCCCATGGGTCTCCTCAAGCTTTTAATACACCTTTCAACTGAAAAATGTGTATTTCAGGAGGCAGCAGGATAGTTCACAGGAGCTGTTAACCACTGACCTTGTGGCTCGCAGTGCCTGTTAGCAGAATGACATGTCTAACCCAACTACACTAGGGCAACAAATTAGGCAATAAACAAGGCAAAGGACTGGAGGCACCCAGCTGAAAGCTCCAGCCACAACAGCTTCGGTTGGGCATTCAATTTTCCATTGCTACCACGCCCACACCCTAGTGGAGAAGCTAGAAAAACAGCTGGGGCCCGACACTAAAATATCTCTTATATAATGAAGTGCTGAAATGGAAGGGAAGACTATTTGTAGGAAAACCCAGGATTGATTGGGTCTGTCTAGACAAACCTGCAGAAAAACAAACTCCACAGTCCACAGAAGTACCACAGTCTGCAAGTCAAACAGCCCACAGTTCACCAAACTACCCAGCTTGTACAAAAAAAGAGAAGAAATTGCTCATTGTGCAAACAGTTAGCTAAAAAAAAAGCAACTTAAATCTTTTTGCTGATCTGGGAAATATTGCTACAGTGTAGTACAACAAAAGAAGACATAAGACTAAATGACAGATACCCATTAGCAAGCGGTAGGCATTCATTATGTAACGTATTTAATGAGATCACATGGCTGCTACATGCTCAAGGAAGAGGACTCAGAGTAGTAGAAAATGGGTGTTGATATCAGAGAGCCTTTAATTAGAGCTGAGTGGAAAACATCTAGAGGACCAGAAAGCTTGCTCAGTGGGGACTTGGGTTGCACAGGGTCCAGAGTGGAGGAAAGAGATGAAAAATATCAAGAAACAATTAGGTAAAAAAAAAAAAAAGAAACTCAGGTGATAATTGCAAACAAGTTGGAGAAGGGTAAACTGCTGTTGGAGGATTGAAGGAGGAGGTGGAGGAATAAGACAATCAAGGGTCATAGCCCTATAGGAGGGAGGACTTTGGCACAGGTGGTAATTAAAGGTGATAAAAGCAAACTGTTCTAAGTGTGGAACGTAATGGAAGAAGGAAGTAGACGTGAATAAATTGAGGCACAGAGGCACACGGTTGAGTGACAGGGACAGGTGGAAGGGTTGGTGATGTGGTGTGGCAATTGGTTGGCAGGCAGCTAGGCTGAGCCGAATCCTGCGCTCTGTGGCATTTGGGGTGTGTGTGTGTCAGTTTGCTGCAAAAGAGAGAAGTGATCATCAGATTTGTTTCATTCATGGAAAGGCTGGGGGCAGCACAGGTTACCAAGGGTCAGAAGAACTGGGCTTTTCTAAGTCCTATCAAGGGAGACCAAAGGTAAACAAGGGAGACATGGAGCAAGAGAGAGAGAAAAGAGGGAGTGTGGAGTTGAAACATAGGGAAGGAAACAAGCCAAAGGAACATAGAGAGAAAGAGAAACACTGACTCATGGGAGGATTAGGAGCTGAATGCAGTGGAGGAAAAATAAGAAAAACTAATTTACAGAAGCTGGTCAGAGGCATCTTCAAAGTTTTGAAGTCGATCACAGAATTTCAAGTTAGCCAGCCAGATTCCAGTTCACTCACTCCGAATACTGGTCCACTGAGAGCAAGACATCTCTTTCCATTCTGGTGGCTCAGACAGTGCTCAGAGGTGCATTATGTAGTTGCAAAAAATTGTATGTCCAAGTCCAATCCACCCCAATCTTTTCTGTTCGAATTATATATCTACATAGTGCAGTACTGCTTTAACATTTTTTAACAGGAAAGGCAGTAAGGCTGTCGAGAGTTTTTACTTTCTCCCAGAAGGGCTGAGGAATTGGAGTGCTGTAACAGAGCTTACTGTATGATGAAGATTGAGGTGTAAGTCCATGATGAAAAAAGCTTTTTCTCCCTCTTAACCCTGGCCACATGTCTCAGCAGTCCTTGCTCAATCCGCAATGCTTACATAAACTGTCAGTGAGCAGCACTATCAAGTATCCCAAATGTACCTTTGTTGCAAGTACAATGTTTGAGTTCAACCTTCATAAATATCGTCAGTTCACACCTACACTCTCTACACTTTACTTTGTGAGCCAGCTGACAATTATACAAACCTGTAAATCCATCGGGATCAAGTGAAGGGGAAATGCTGAATGAAATGTCTTTAAACATGTGTGTATGTCTTGCTTTAACGTAAAAACTTCATTTTTAAAAGTCATGTGTGCTATGGGATTGCACTTAGATATGTCAATCACAGTCATTTTGAAGTGTAGGCTGAAAGAGAGCTGGAGAAAGAAAGACATAACAATAGAAGGAAGGGTAAGGAGATGGCAATGAGTGCGAAAAGGAACAAAAAAACAGGAAGGTGAAAGAAAGAGATACTGCAAGTGTAAGCCGAAGCAACCAAGAGCAATGAAACGATAGAAAAGGAAAAACTTAGATGCTTGTCACAGTCACATTGCAAATCTCTCCAGAGAGGAGGTGAGGTGAAGGGAGAGGAGAGGATGGCGATGAAGAGAGACATTAATATTGCACTTAGTCAAGCAAGACTTAGGTGTGAAAATGGCCTCCAGTTTGTTCGCCAGCACTACTGCCAAGCTATCAGCCTGTCCCCTTCAGGCAAATTCCCCACAACACAAACAGACAGTCATATTCAGGGAAAGAAAAAAAACTTTTCTTGCGGCAGATAATCAAGCTGCAGTTGCATGGTGCTGCATTCGTAATGTGTTTTTCCATGCTTAGGGTTATAATTCAGGACTGAAGGATTCTCAAGCACTTACATAGCCTTGGTCACTCCGTTGTCAAAATTATAGGTAAGACATTGATAAATCTTCCATGAAACCAGCTCAAAAGTGAGCAGAATAATTCTATATGCCCTGAGGGAGGAGGGAAAAGGACTTGTTGAGGAATTTCAATGGGAAGAGAGAGACAGAAAACAGACACACTGGAAGAAATGAGCAACAAGCCGTCTGTCTCCAAGCACCCTTGACCTACATGTCAGCCACAAAGCCCCCCCATTTGCATGGCAATACATTTTGGCAGCAGATGCTTTGATGTCAATCAGGCGTCCTTGATGAATTTAAAAGTGGTTTAGCTGAATGAGGAACGCAAGCCAGGAAGACGGGTGAACAGATGGGTGAACAAAGAAAGAGAGAATAATTGGTCACTACTGAGACCGTACACTGAACTAGCGGGCATCTCCAGTCCCGAAGCCTATCCCCAGCCTGCAGCCACCCTCTTGAACCCTAACTCTTTAACACCCACCCCACCTCCCCAGACCACCAACTGAGTCCTCCAACCATCCCCCTTCCTGCCCCCTGGAGGCCACTCATACTTCCTGTAAGTTTCCACTTTTCAGTGCTAGAAACTGGAGCTTGTTGCCATAGAAACAGCCTTGTATAGGAGGGGAGGGGGAAAAATCTCTGCCGCATTGCTCGACTTGGATGAGTGTTTTGTTCGTGTGTGCGTGTGTGTGTGTCCATGTGTGTGTTTGTCTGATAGAGACCTTATGAATGAGTGTGTAATCAGGCACTTGTGGAGACAGGATGCTCTGTGTTTGAGAGAACGAGACAGAGGGAAAGAGAAACTGTGTGCGCTTTAAATTATGTTTCAATGTACACTGTAAAATAAAGTCAAACCTTAACTGTCCATCAACCTACTTTGTATGCTCTGTATATCTGTGTGGTCATGTGCATCTATGGACAAGTGAATGTGTGATCCAATTTCCTGCCCATTAATGTACATCATTAATGTAACTGAGACAGGATGTTTGATTGGTGACATCACTTATATTTGGAGCATGCATGACAGGCTCATTACGCACAACGGCCTGTTTAAAGCCTCTCAACCAATCCCAGGATTGCTGTGGCGGAATTGAATCTGTTTGATTTGCTTCTGGATTCCAAAGACCTTAACAGCCTTTACTGTTGGCAGGCCCCTTTCCCCCACTTCTCTGGCTCAGCCCCTCTAGTGACTGAGGTGACATATTGTATTAGACCATCAGAGGAAGGTTACGGAGCCTTGGTCTGCGCCCCTCATTCTCATTCAGGCCCATCCTCGGCCTCCCTCGCCTTTCCAGCCGCTCAGCAGCCTGGCAGCCCCCGTCCTCTATTGATCCCACAATCTCATCAAGCACGTTTCCTTGAAGATGCAATTTCCACCACATCAACACACAGGGCCGGAGCACTTTGTTCTAGCCGCGCCCGCCATGTCATTGATCTAGTTCGCTGCTTGCTTGCTGGCTCCCCATCCTCTCCTCCCTGTTCCGCCATCATTGCACTGCTGCCAGCGTCACTTCCATCTGCCAGCTGCCTCCCCACTCAAAAACAGACACTCCCCACCCTCTGATGCCCCGCAAAACACACCTCTCCACCCTCCCTCCACCTCAGTGAACGTCCACCCGCTGTTAACTTTCCATCGCTGCCTGCGCTTTTGACTGAATGGGGTTCAGAGGAGCAGTGAACCATAGTGCACCCACAGGCATGCACACACAATGCTTATAAACACACACAAAATGCACATGCAAAACACACACCACACACAGACACACACACACAAGAGCAGGCATATGCCCCCCAATCAAAGCTGTGGCAGCAAAGGCCACGAGGGACTCAATGGGGAGGTTGATGGGTATCCTCGTTCTGAAAAAAAAAAAACCTCTACTGAAAACTGAGTCACACTCAATCAAACCTTTACACATACACACACAGCAGCTCTCACCCACTATGTATTAATACTGAAAAGTAGACTAAACCACCAACATAAACATTCTGTGTACATTTGCTTTATATCTCACCCTTATTCCCTCTTATCTCTCTTTGTTTCACACACATACACACATTCTTTAGTGCACCCACACAAATCTGTGCACAAAAATAGCCGCACCTATACACAAATACACGCGCACACCTCATCTGCTGGGCTTCAGCGGTGAGGTCATGGCGGTCTAAATCTACACCTCGGGGCCTCCGAGACCTCATCCAATTCCTGCCTCCTCCTCCTACTTCTCCCATTTCTCCTCCTCCTCTCCTCTCGCCCCTCTGTAATCCGCTTCTATTTTTCTTTATGTAATCTTGTTGCAAATGCGTTTCAGATATGACTAACACATCCTCCCGTCCATTCCCCTTTCCCTTTCTTCCACTCCTTTCTCGTCTTCTTTCTTTAATTACCGAGGCAATCATATTTAGCAATTCCCCCCACTTGTTTATCCCTCCCCGCAACTGTTTGAATATTGAAATTGCAATATTTATTTGTCTTCTCTACATTCTTGGAGAAAAGGGAAAATGTAAGACGGAATCGTGGGGGATTTAATTGAGTGGGTCAGTGGCTTTGGGATGAATTATTAAATAAGCAACAAACATAGCTGACATGCAGGCCGTGGCACTGGCAAAATTGTGATTAAAAACACCACACACTTGTTCTGCCCCCTCACTCTGCTCCTCACCTTCTCTCCCTCCCACTTCTTCTCACCTCATCCCTCATATTGGATGTCAAAACTGTCTGTCACAGTTCTTTTTAGCAGGCAGACAAGACACATACTTTGCTGCATGTGGCCTTTGAGGCACAAATGTCAGTGTTTATTTTGTGGTGCCCACAATTATGCTACTCGACATTTGATGACAGTGTCACCTTGAGTGATGCCATGAAAACAGGGTGGGACAAACATGAAAGCAGGTGAGAACTCAAACAAATGCTGAATATTTTTAGGTACGCACAAGACATTTGGGTGCATTGCATGTCTTCCTGATTTACCTGCTGCCGTTGGATGCCTCCTAACTGATGGTGCAAAACTCCGAACTAGACAACAGTGATCTAGCTTTTCTAACACTCGCATATCTACAGCTTTTATAGCCTCTGACAGTGTTTTTCCTGCAGAATAAAATACGATGGGACCAATTATCATATCACTGTTCATAGACAGGAGGAGTAGCAGCACAGTGAGAAATACCTGCTATGATTTGAAAGACTGTGTACAGTAGTGACTGCATAAACTGAAAGATGGTCCATTTAAAGGGTAAATAAGATGACTGTTGCATTGATGAACTGGAGTCACGGAGCAGCAAGCTGCGTCCGCTCTCTAAATTGAGAATCATCGGCCATGACACACGCGTTACCGGACCATCATCAAAGACTGTCACTGTTTGGCAATCAGCACAGAACCCCTCTGGAGGCCGGCCTGATTACCCCGTAGGGAGTAATGACATTTCTGAGTGTAATTAATAACGTGTCGAGCTTCACTTTCCTTGTCGGATGAGAATCATGCGAGACATACGTACTAAGACCATTTAAAAAAAGACATCTAGTTACTGCTTTTCCCAGCTTGTGTTCCATTTACATCGAATTACCTGGTGGTTGGAGACACAAGTGGGCTTAGTTTCAGAAAATACATTGACCTTGTTTCTCCTTGCTTATGAAACAGAAATTAGAAAGCCTCCACTGTCTGACCAATCTCTCCAAGTGTCTCGTTGCTGTGCTCCTCTTGGTTTTAATCAGTAAAAGGATGGGACTTGCTGGCCTGTCTGAGGTAATCAACATCAGGGGCCATAAAGCGATGCTAATTGAATGGTCTCCTCATTGTCATGCACAGGGGGTATCTCTCCTCTCTCCCTCTCTCTCCCAATCCTTCTCTTTCCAATCTGACTATCCCATCCCTTTTTCTCTTGTATGCCTCTCATACAAGTTCCTTGGAGACCCTCCATTGCTGGCGCTGGCTTTTCCCACCAACAGCTCTAAGAAAACAGGCCTTGTTTGAAGTGGATGGTGCTGGGAGAGTTTAGCCCCTGTGTGGATCCAAATGTAAGGGGGGGACTGAGGAGAGGGGAGGAATTGGTATAAACAATCTGAGGCGATCAACAGAGCAAGTGAGGTGAACATGCACATGAGTAGGTGTCCGTCGGTATGTGTCAGACATACAGTATGTATGTGTAAAATTTTCCTTGTGGTGGGTAGAAAAAGACACTGCTTACACAACAGTCTGTATTGAATTTCACTTTTATTTAAAAGATTTATGAGTGTGTTGATTGCAAAAGTTGGTCATGTGAGGAATTCCACTTTGGCTCTGCTCAAACTGCTAAAACACTTAAAACTAAAAAATTAGTTTTAAGTGTTCTTCCCTTGCAACGGCCCCTCACTCAGACCCACACTATGAATACCCATACAGACAAGCCAGGACCGTGACTGAGCACATTGGCTAGAACAAAAGGCCACTGATTTTATATCCAGCTGACGAAAGGAATTAGGGTTACATCACGTACCAGGGTATGATGGCACATCAATGACTCACATTGAAGCAAATGTTGTGGGAGGATATGTTTTTTGTTCCAGACATCATTCGACAAATTCATGGGGTTGCATAAGTCCGCTTAACCTGAACAAATGGCGTTGCTCACACTTAGATCACTGCCTCTTCCGCATATGGAGGCGATCCCCCATTGAGGCTCTTTCCTCCAGGCTACCATGGCAGAGGGATGTCATATGGGAAGGCATGCACAGCACTTCCAGAACCAGAGGCGGCGTTCTCCAGCGACGACTCCACAAAGCTGAACCATCGACACAGCACCTCCGGCGACAGAACAGAAACCACACAGCAGAGAGGCTGCCTGTGTGTGTGTCGCACAGTGGCTCAGCAGGCAGACCATAGCATGCTGCCGACAATTGATTTTCTTTTGTCTGTGCCCATTTTCACCTGGAAAAGCAACAAAACTGTAATCATCCCCATCTTCCTCCCCGACAACCCCCCACCCTCGCACCCCCCAGGCAGCTGCTGCTCAGGCTGCCATCTGGAGAGAGGCTGACCACCGCTTATCAGCCCCTGGCTCATCACACAGCTGGCACAGTGGCACAGAGAGAGAGAGGGAGAGTGGGGAGAGAGACAGACGAAAGAGAGGAGGAGTTAATGAAAGAGGGAAGGATGGTGAAAGAGATGTGTGGAGCTGTCGAGAGATAAAGGAGGGACAGAGGAAGATGACAAGCGACAGATGAAGAGGGACAACAAAAAAATGACACTAGAAGATGGAGGAGTAGTTAGACAATGTGATTGCCAAATCGGGAGATAAGCAAAGACAGCACAAATCAAATGACAATGAGGGGGAATCAGAGGCGAAAGTGTGTGAAAGGGTAAAAAATAGAATAAAGAGAATCAGACAGAGGAACTCAGGGGCTGGGGATGGGCAGTTGGAGCTGAACCAATGTGTCTGTCCTTTATGCCTCATAAATTGTCTTTCAGGGCATCATTGTAGGGGTTATTGATCTGAAAAAGACAAACACACCCCCTCAGGTCTGGAGAGAGTGCTGCTTTTTGACTCCATTGATGATGTTGCAGTTCACTCAATCTTTCATTATGACCAGAGAAGAGTGATCTTTACACACAACCCTCTCTGTTGGCCTCTTAACATCCTGGCCTACACCTTCAGAAGTGTGGGAGGCTCCAGGAATAGCCTCATGGGTCCTCCCCTACCTGTGATGAGACTTTGTGTTGCTGTGAGTCACTATGTCAGTCAGCTCACCCAGTTTAGGCAGTGTGTCTGTCAGACCGCCAGTGTAAATCAGGAAGTGTGTCATGTGGGTTAAATGGTACACAGTCCACTGTATATCTCCCCATCAGCTGTCACAAAGTGCCTGACATTGATGAAGATTAAATCAAAGCCCCCTGCTTTCCTTTTTTCCGCCTAAATACCCCGGCCTTGTTTATGAGGGCCTCTCTCTGTCAGATGATGGACGCTGCTTGGAGCTGTGATTTCCCCGGAGGCTGGAAAACCTGCCTCCTGTTTGGCTCTGTTGTGTTCCTCCTCCTTGTTACCCAACACGTATTTACATCAAGGCGCTGTTGGAGTGCTTGCATAGCACATTGAGACCCAGTTTCCCTCCTGCAGGATTTCACGATGAGTAGGACTGGCATGAAATTATGTGTTTCATATGCTCAGCCTCAGTCTTATTTCCATGATCAATCGTCCAACTTGGCTCTAAATTGGTCCTCTAGTGCCGTGATCTCCTACTGGGCCTACAGCTGTGGGAGCATGTTGAGGCTCTGTGGGCTAGAGCATCTCATAAGAGAAGGTTAGCCAGCACCAGGTGTGGTCCGACTGCCTCCTGAGAGTCCAACTGGCTTGCATATTTCCTCTCCACTCCCGGCCTTAATTACCAAATTCAACTGGTAATTTTGATAATAACTCACACTGGCTGTTTCATTCAGTTTTTAAGTCTCGAAGACATGTCCTAATGAGCTGATAATTAAACAGTACCTGAACTTGCATGCCCTCCAGAGAAGTGACATTATCTCTTCTCTTGGTTACACTAGATCAGTGAGATGCTGGTTGCCGCTGCCGGAGCTCCCTCCTGTCTTGGAGGCAGAGATAAAACTCACTTGGTGAGAGACAGGCATAGCAACCTGATTAAATCAGCAGGTTTACTTTTCTGTGTTGGTCCCCGTTGTCTCTTTGTTCCAGTTTGCTTCCTTTCCAGAATGCTTCTGATGGAGAAGAGGGGAAACAAAAGGAGCAACAGCAGTAGCTTTCTTCTTCTTCCCTCTAAAGAGATTATAAGTGCTTGTGAAATGACTTCAAGGAGAAGCACATGGAATCTTTTTTTACTTCATATCAGCCTGCAACCATGAGCTGGAGACAGCTTCTAGGGAGCCAGAATGGCTTCAGACATCTTGCCACACACAGAGTTGCAGCAGCAAAGGACCAGCCTTGTTTTAAGCCTGTTCCCCCAGCCACCATAACCATCTGGATGGTCTAATAGCTTGTTAGCCTGAATTCAGTGGACCAGTCAGCGGGCTGGTGTAGTGAGTAGAGTTGGCTGGCAAAGGCTAAAGGTCAGAGTGTTGGACGGAGCTCGTCCGCTAGGCATCCACAGAGATGATTTACAGTGATCCCTTTAATTAGTCCGTTCAAGCATGTTACTACCCCTGCCATGCAGAGCAGAGCAGACTTATTACACATGCACTGGACAGGCAACACCAATAAATAGCAGGCTTGGATGTCACCCTTACACAGTCAAGATGTGTAAGGGGGCCGGTGAGCTTCATTGTGATTCCTTCCTTTAACGCCTTTTGTACCCCCATTTTCTCGTTGCAGTTGAACATGGTCGGGGACAGGCGATGCCGCGTTGCCAGGAGTTAGCATTAGCGTGGGTCTAAAGCTCATCCATCAAAGCTGGTGTTTCGTGATGCTCCCTGCCTCTGATGCTACCTGTTTCCCAGCTGATCAGTCTGCTAAGCCTACACCACCATCCTATCGCTCTCCCTTGTGAATTGTTTCTCCAATCCAAAGTGACAGATCCAATTCCACATGTGGTAAAAATTCTGGTTCTGTATCGATGTGTGGGCTCTACTTGCTCAAATCTTTGAAAGTCAATTGTATTGCTTACTCTCTGTTCCCTCTGTCCCGTGACACTCATTTATGCTCGGTGGAGGTTCTAATGAGTTTTTGGCACAGCTTGGGCTGATGCAGGAGGCGCTGATATTGGAGGAGACTTTGATGCCAGGTGGTGAATTGCTCTGTGGAAAAAATACTTGGATATAGTTGTCCCCAGAAGAATCCTATCCAGCTGTATCAACAAATGAAATTTAATTACTTAGTCTATTTTAGAGTTTTTATTAAATTAGGCTGTGAAATGGTACAGATATATGGTTGTGTACTACTACTACATGTAAAGAATAATATTTGAGTGGTATCCAAGTGGTTCCTTTCTTCTGAAAGCCTGATGACAAGAAAAGGTATTTTTTACTTCGAGTTGGGACTCATGTCAAAATATTTTGTCACCTGATAATAAGCTGGATAGTATGTATTTGGATAGTAAAACGTTTCAAAATGAATGATCAAATCAAGCAAATTAGCAGCAACACAGTTTTTGAGGGCCGGTCACATAAAAAAATCATTGTATTCATTTTTTGCAGTAAGAGCTGTTTCAGTGTAGACATGTGTTTCATGAAGTCAGTAGTCATGAATCAAAGTTATTGATACTATGATATTGGTAACAGTGGATAATTACCACTTCTTTGTAATTATTAGGCAATTTGTAAGAAAATAAATGGATACAGCTCTGATAAACACTGTCATAGTTATATGGATAATGGGGATTTTCCTTCACTGCAAAGAAATACAATAGCTTGGACATAAATCTTTACACAACAGTACTTTTTGCATGCAGATGAACTCTTGTCAGAATGAGGGAAAAGGGGATATTGCTAATTATAGTTATTAAATGCATGCCTGTCAGTATCAGCTTGCTAGGAGGCAACATGATGGGCTTACTGACTTATATAGAGAAACCACTTGATTTGCTAATTATCTGAACAGCCAGGGCCACTTATACAGCTACCTGAAAACATGAGTGTTGAAGTAAGAGGTTGCGTCTGTCACTGTCAAAAGAGGTCCTAAGCTGGCTTTCAGTGCATCTACCCTGCCAGGTCAAGTCACACTTATAAACTTTTTAATGTAACTAAGATAGGAATATCAACGCTCATTTCCATTTGATGGCAGCATAAAAATGCATGGTGGCCTGCCGCTAAGTGTGAGGATATGAAAAAAAAAACTGTCAACATGAGCGACAGCCGGCAAGCCCGAGCCGACGCATGATTGCACTCCACAAACCACCTTCTGGGGAATGGGTCAAATGAGACTGAAATCCTGACAAGATTCTTAAAGTCGGTGGGCTCATAACTCATAACTAAGTATAATTTAAGGAAGACAACAAGGGTTGCAGCTGAAAATAGCAGCTAATGAAACAGGCCCTGGAGTTGTGTTGTGCAGGGAGTGACAAAGTGATGTTAACGTGATGGGACATTTGATGGGATGAGAGTTAAAACAGAAGTAGGAGGAAAATGTCACTTTCCGTCTCTCTCTCTCTTTCTAGCTTACTGTCTTTCTCACACACACACGCGAACACACTGGCACACACGAGCACATATTGACTAAGTCAAGTAAAGCAGTTCCAGTGTTGCCCTGGGTGCCGCCCATCAGGGACAATTAAACTCAGTGATCTGTGACCTCCTTGCCACTCCATGTCACTGGTTGCCTTTTCAGAGATATATAGAGACGCTTGGGTTCCCCGACATTCATTGGGGACTTCAGTCAAATCAAGGAAATCATAAATATCTGCAGTGACTCAAACTGTGTGTTTTCTTTCTCTTGCTTTCAAAATAATTGTCTCTTCACCTTCCATTTAGAGTCTTGCAAATTCATTTTAATTCAGGGTACCTCTTTTAGTGTAAGAGCATAATTTAAAACACAACAGGATAAAAAAAGAAAAGCGTGTATTTATGAGCTTGTACCTCTGTAATTAGAAGAATGAGAGCTGCTGAGCAGAGGAGCGGACACTCCCTACAATGATCCTGGGTGACAGTGAAGAAGAAATGATGCTGCCATTAGATCATCTCACAGTTGTGATTGTTTTTCTGTTGTTCTTTTTCTGCTGTCCATCATTCCCACCGTCACCCTAAATGCAGCACCCTGACATGCATGTGAATTGGCTAATTTGTTGCCGGTTCTTTTTTCCCCCCAGACTCATTTGTGAAGCCTGGCGTCTGCCGAACACGAGCTGGATGCACACCAGCAGATTCACAGTCAATTAAACAAAACACAATGCTATGGTGATGAATAGAAAGCAAATGGATTTGATGATAATCTGTGCTCTTGTAACACCATTTGTGAAACTTTGCTTCTGAAGAGATCTATGATGCTGTTATCACCACAGAGAAAGAAGCAGAAAGAGAAAGAAAAGGACAGATCCCATGGAGCTGCTAGCATCAGCATTCAACTTGTATAACAGCCAGCTAGTTATGAAAAGCTTGGGCGCGTGTGGGTGTTCTGCTTTTAGTCAAGTGCAAACATTTTAGCCTTAAGAGGGAGTCCACTGCCAATATGAATGCACCATCAACACCCACACCATTTCCAGTAACTCAAGTACACACCTCATACATATGCACAGCACAAACATGCACACAAAACAAGCTCTCCACATACATTTACTCATGCATAAATACTTCTATGCTCTCATGTGCATTCCCACATGCCTCTACATTGTACATTGTCACATTGAACATGTGAACATGAAATTACACACATCAGGGTAATTAGTGCATCACATCACAGCTTTTTGTGCAGTCTAGGAGGCAATATAAAGCTGAAATGTTTACCGCTGAGGCCCATTGCATCACCTCAAGTCAGACAGATCATACTAGGTTGCTTGAGAATCTAATGGTTGGTTTCCGAATAAAACTCCTGGACTTTTTAATTAGTTCCTTCTTCATATTAGACATACCCTCATACTCCCAACAAAATAAGCAGTTTCTTAGTGCATTAGAAAACCTTATGACCTTTCCAAAAAAACTACTCATATGGGTGTTTTGTGATGTGCCAGCCCTATTATTGAGCTGTGGTTATGTATAGCTACTAAGGCTACTTGGTTAAGGTTAACCTTCTTGGTTAAAAGAAACCTTTCTTCAACAAAATTGTGTGGTGATATATACTGTAAATGTTATAAAGAAGAAATGGCTTGTAAGGTTGCCATTTAAATAAACGACCAGTGCATTTTTTTTTATGATGACAGAACCGAACATGCCCATCCTTGGGCATTCATTATTTTTAAGTCAATTTCTTTATAATAAAATAATGAATGTTGGGCTTGGCCTGAAATATAACCTCTAAGATTTTTTAATAAACTCTCCTGCTCTGAGAGTCTTCTTGAGTCCTTCCAAGTCACCGCTCCAGGAGGCTCCGTCAATCAAGATGAATCTCCTTCAATCAGAAATGTTTGCAGCACTCTGCTGGGCCAGTTATATGAGAGAGAGAGCAAGTACAGCAACAAGGAAAATAGTATGCATCTTGCACCTAGACCTGTGTGTTACATTTTTTGGGGAACACCATGTGATAAATCTGGTTTACAAATTTGATAAGTCAATATAAATGCAGTGTTCCTTTCATGCTGCAAACCTTGTAGCTGACAATGCCATCATGCACAGGTCACTTGCAATATGTACGACAATGAAAGAAATTTCTACCATATTGCTCAGTAATAAGGGTGATAGTGATTCTGGGCTGTCATGTGTGCACTCTGTGGGTCCCCATCTGTAGCAGTGAAGGTCACTGCGATATGGCGACAGAAGCAGCAGTGATGAGCGGGCGATGCTGCTGGTTCCCATTACATATCACCTCCTCACTGATTAATTAGGCTCATTCTGCTAATTGAAAGTCACCCCTCACCCACTGTTTCTCTGTGAGATTGAGGGTAGACTGAGAGATTGTGACCGTCCCACTCTGTAATGGCGAGCTACTGAACTGCCACACTTTATTAAATCAACCAGTGACCGCCACATTTTTCTCATGGCGCTTCCTCCTGTTCCCTCCCCTTTGTGTCTCTCATTGGTCCGGACAACTCCCCCTCTTTTACTGTTTGTGGAGGCCTCCAATGAATGACAGCCAACCCACAGCGGCTGCCCTGGGAGCAATAGGCGTAATAAGCCAATTAACTAATTAAGACCTCATTTGGAGGCCTAACAAGGAACACGGACACTCATTTGTGTAAATAAATGGGGATTTTTTTTACTGCATTTGGAGAGCTCAAATGCGTGTGTTCTTGCACAGAGGTCAATAAATGAAAAACAAAATAACAGATAGTGTACACAGGTTTCTGCCAATAGACGCCTCCTCCTGTATGCATGAAGCGAAGAAGCAGAGACAGTGCAATATGGTGATTCATTTATTCTAATGATACTGCTGACATCAGCCAAGCAATGAAGCGGATCAGATCTGTCTTATCATAGTAGGGAGAAGGGAAGCTCTTAGCCTTCTGACTACCAACTCATTGGCAGCCGCTGTATAGTAATAGCATGGCTGCATACCAAACTGTAAACAGACATGAGCTGAATTGTTACTGATTCTCCTGTCGTCCAGTATCAATCTACATCAGACATGACGCCCATTCATCTTGCAGCTTGGCGCAGGCTTTGATGAAAACGCTCTATAAATTAGGACTGTATGATGGAAAACTGAATGTGTAATGTGCTCCCGCCTTGCTTATTGGACAGTGAATATGCAATGCATCAAATCACACGAACTCTGTATTAGTGCTCAAAAACAGGTAAGCATGACTTTTTAGTTTTATTTTTTATCCGTCCAAGAGACTGACGCCATCCGCGATAGATCGATTGATCTCCCCTCGCTCTACCCCTCCCATACATGTATACTGACAATCACACATGGTCTGCAGCGAAACACAGAGAGAGAGAGACAGACGTAGATATTTTACAAACACGGACCAGGTAAAGCAACAGTGGTTGGTGCAGATGTCATTCGGTACCACGTTGGCTTCTATCGTTTCAATAGGCTACGTCATTAATAACAAGCCTCCTCCACACACAGCTCACCTGCTGTTGTGAAAACAGAATTGCTGGTGAAAAAATCCAAAACGCAAGTTGTGTTTTTTGGGTGACTTTATAAAATATAATGTTGATGAAGAAAGTAAACAGACCCTGTATGATACACTGAGAGAGCAACAGAAAGATGCGGGGCAGGCTGTGTGTGTGTGTGCAGCGGTGTACAGTAAGAGACAAAGGTGTAGGTGTGTGTGTGAATATCCGAATCCCAAATTGAAAATCGAATACCTACCCAACAAACGAATATCCGAATAGTCAAATATTCAGGTCCAGCCCTATAAATTAGTAAATCCTTTCAAATATGTATATATCATACTTTTCCTCTAGCCGAAAGATAAAATGTTAGAAATTCTAGGGCACATGTGCACACAGTGTTCACAGCAGTGGGTTGGATTTCCTTGTAGGTTTCATAAAATAAATTTTGCACTTTCTCTTTGAAATCCTTGATCAGTTAATATTTGAAGAGTTCTATTCCAAAGTGTTATCCATTTTGAATGAGCAAATAATTATCTAAAACATTCTGATTAAATATCTCCAAAATACCAAGGGTACAATGTGTTAAGGTGTTACCATCTTCAGAAAGACCTTGGTTTGTTTTAATTTTGTTCATTTAATAAAGCTAAGGGTAGGCCTAAGCGTCTTTTTTTCTAATGACAGTTATCTCTTTTGTAGTGAACTTTAGTTTTTCCCACACATAGACTGTACTTGGGCGGGCGGCCCAGGTATATTATTGGCCGCCAAAGTATATTTGGTGACCCATTTTAGCATTTTTTATTTTTATTTTTTCATCTGTCCGAGAAAACGATACCATCCGCGATCAATTAAGTGACAATCACACATGCTCTGCAGAGAAACACAGAGAGAGAGAGAGTCTTCTGTTTAATGTAGGCTTACTTATGCCGTTGTTTTGTAAAAGCTTGTAAGTGCACCTGTTGGTGCTGATCATACACTAGTTTTTATCATTATCACAGTTTATGACCCATTTTCACACTTTTTCCCCCCTTTTTGTTACCACAACCTGTTTCTGGCAATATGCAAGTAAATAACCTCTAGGCTCGCGCTCGCCTGCCCACTCGCTCTGGTGAACTCGTGTCTTGTCCTCGATGAGAGACAGAGAGAGAATGGAGAGTATTAAGAGAAAGAAATACTCTAACTATTTCAGATGTCCTGGAAAGAAGAATTCCCCATTTCATATTAGTTTATGACAGAGATTCACGCACAATCACGATACAGGTGTGAATTATTATATATTCTTTAGTATATATAACAAAAGTATTTATCATAAAAATGCTGTTGCAGTGTAAAAAGTCACCAGAATGCAGGAAACAAAGTCTCTGAAATTTTCTGGGGAAAGAACCCCCCCGCTGCCGCTTTGGTTTCCAAATCCTCCCTCTTTTTGAGGTCTCAAAACTGGCAAGTATGGTGCTGATGTCATTTGGTACCACATTGGTTTAGTTCATTTAGATAAGCTACGTCATTAACAGCAAGCCTCCTCCATACACAGCTCACCTGCTGTTGACTGAATTGAACTGAATCTCAGGTGAAAAAATCTAAAGCACGAGTCGTGTTTTTTGGGCAACTTTATGAAACATACTGCTTACGAAGAAAGTCAACAGAGCAGACACATACAGGGAGAGAGAAACAGAAAGAGGCGGGGCGGGGCAAGTCGGTGTGCAGTAAGAAACAGAGGTGTAGGTGTGTGTGTGTGTATTAGGGCTGCCTCCGACTAAAGATTGTCCTAGTCGACTAGTAGTCGTTAGTTCAAGCCATTAGTCGACTAGTCGTAGAACATTTATTATATTAAATTAATTATTTAAATGTATTATTTTGAGTTACAGGGCTGAGAAAGAATGTTATAAGTAACATTGGTAACACTGTGCTACATTACAGAGAAATACAAAACCGTAATAATGACCCTTTAAAATATAAATTTTACAAGGGGCATGGAGCGAGCCGCCTGTTTGCTGATGGTAAAAGTGGTAACGTTATTCTGAACATATCTGAATTTGCCACTATAAATCACCTTGGTACTGTATGCACTGTTGTCAATCGACTTACGTCGGTCTCGGAGGCTGTGTTCGGTCCTGATCCCGTGTTCAGTGGGAGGGTGCTAAACCCGGTTCCATTGCCTGCTCGCCCAGCTCTGGTTGCTCATTCCGGCCCTGCTCCCTGGCAGCATCCCCCACTGGGTCCCCCGCCCCGGGCCTGAAAACTTCCTCCTCCCGGTGGTCCTAACCTCCTCTGCAAGCGTTGTTAACAAACACCAAGACTGGGTAATTTGAGCTTCCAAGCTGGGAAGAGTCAGCTAATAAGACTGCTAAGTTAGCTAACTAGCTAATGGCAGCTAGTATATGTTATGTATGTATTACAGATATGTTGGTGCATATCTAAAAAGAGAACTGAAGGGAAAAGCAAGGTGTGCAGATTAAAGTAGTTTAGTGAGTAAACACTAAAATAATGTATTCTTTCAAATATTATATACTGTAAAACTTCAATTAATACTCCAGGATTTTATTTACTTCAATCACTGAACTCAACCTGCCTATATTTGGGACAGGTGTCTATATGGGACAGTCCTGTAATTCCATCTCTGTTGTTTACCATGCCGGTAAATCTGAATGAATTATACTTTGGTGCTCATGGTATCCGTAAAATGAAATGAACGATTGAATTGAGGAGAATCTAACCGATCTAATGATGTGTAGCATGTCCATATTGACAAAGCTTAGAACTAGCCCCCATCCCACACTGAACTTATTAACTGATTTTGTGAACCTACTGACTTGAATAATGTAACACCTGGAGGGCACCAGGTAATGAAAGATGATGAGATCAGGTAATTGGCACATGACAAAACCTATTCAGGTTGAAATGTTTTACTGGTGGTGCAGAAATGATGTGTGATGTGCAGGCCTCTCATACTAATGTCTTCAAAAAAGGACAGGCTCATTTGAAGACAAGCATACAATGAGTAGTCCAGCCTGCCCCATAAAGCTGAAATACAGACATCAGGCTTAAGACCCCAACATGTGTGTTATTAAGTGTCTGGTGTAAATGTTCATGCCACAGATTCAACCTTGGCAACCGCAGAGACTCTGATCAAGTCTGTGGCTAATCCCCTATGACTGAGCCTTCAATATGGGCTACAATCAGCAGGGGGGAAGACAGAGAGAAATGGATGTGTGTGTATGAGTGTGTGTGTTTGACCGTCTGTGTTTGTGTACACAGAGCAATAGATGTGCAGAGGGAAGCAGAAAGGAGCAGATGCAAAGAGGAGAGGTTGAAAGATAGATGGGTGGGAGGAAGAAATATGAGAGATGGGGAGGGGAATTGGAAAATTGGATCTTGGGATGAAAAAAAAATGCTGAACATGGGGAGCAAACACAGGGGAAAGTCACATCTTATATAGGGGGAGTGCTGCCGGGAGAGAAAATGGGTGAGATGGAAAATGGCAGGTATGATCATGAGGAAGAAAGAGGGACCAAAGAGTGAAGGAGTGACCTGTATTGTTGATGGTTGTGATAACGGAGGGGTGGGGAGGGAAGAAAAGAGCTGAGGGTTGACTTTTTTTTTTTGTCTCCCTTTATTTTCTGCCGGGAGTCAGCAGGTTTGGGTGTGGACTGCGGGCGAGCGGATCGATTTGAGTTTCTATAGCCAGAATACTCTCCTCCATCTCTGACAACCGCCATGATGGCGTGATAGACCAATGGGATGTAGGAGAAGGATGAAGGCAGCAAAAACAAGGGAATGAGAGAAAGGGAGGGGGAAAAGTGAGCAAAAGAGTGATGGAGTGCAACGCCATTAAACCCTTTGCAACCAGGATTAATAAATACACTATATTTTATATGTTTAAAATGCCAGCTAACATCTTTTTTTGTACCATACCCTGACCTGGATATATTTATCTCACCCGGGCTGCTTAATACACACACACAGCGTTATATGTAAAGCACGACTATTATGTATTCCTAAATACTGAATGTAAAGTAAGGTCTGGCCTTGGACTGCCACCACATAAGTTAACAAGCTGTATTAAGTGAGCAAGGGGAGGGTCTCTGTACAAGGTTGAACATACTTATCAGGGCTGAACACGCTAATAAACACACACACATAAAACCTCACTATTAATTTTCTCTGTTCTGCCAACTACTGTATATGTCATGTTAAAGGAAAACTTTTCAAGATTTTCAACCAGCTTTGTATTATTACAATGAGGGTAGTATTTTCAAATTAACAATGATTTACTTCCCTCCATGTTGCCTACACCCAGAGCTCTCCATTCATTTGCCAACAAAAGTCCGCTGGATGACGCATTCCGATTTTTGCCAGCTCTAGGGCTGTTGTTTGAACTACAGATTGTACTTCTGCATTTTTTGTATGCCTGCCTCCACGGACAGTCAGATCGAGAGAGGGGCGGCTCCTCAACACTCCAAAATCAAAACATCCTGTCCAAAATCAACTGGCAAGAACAACCACTGGCAGAAGGTAATGTGCCTGTTGATATGGAAGAAAATGATTTTAATAGTGTAATGCTGGAATCAGACATTCAGCCTACTTATATGAGCCAGACTACAGTGTAGAGGATTTACGGCATATGGAGACAGAAGTGGAGTCATTGTGTGTTACACCAAAGCTTTGGACAGGGGAGTGCTTGAGACATACTTCAGGATCCCGAAAAGAAACTGGAAAAAACAACCAAAGCCACGGGGCTATCAGAGTTTAGCCTAACATTAGTAGCTCTGACCGGTTGTTTGTAGAAGTTGGGAGTGGAAGTGGCCTTGGAAGGCAATGGGCCTGGTGCATTCTGGTTGTTGTAGGTTTTCTACGTTTTGAGCAAACGGGAATACCAAAGCCCCTTTTCTGTGTTTTCTCTGGTCATGTACCACCAATTTAAAAAAATATTTGCGTCTTTATACCGCATCGACAGCCCAGTTTTATGAAAATACCATCTTTCCTGCGGTGAAATACCTCTTTAATGTAAAGTCACAACTTTGTCATTTACTAGATAGCATTATGTTTTGGCTTAGGTGAGCCACTGAGAGATTTATGTCTGTCTTTATTTCCAGTATCACCTCACTCTGGGCCTTTCCTCTCACGCAGTGTGATATACTGTCTAGTCAATAAAAGAGAAAAAAGACAAAACAAAAGGCTGTATTTTGGACTAGAACCAGGCCATTCAAGCCTGCAAATGGGTTTTGAGCCACCGATTGAGGAGCCCCAGCATGAAGTAACCCTTGCATCCACTCCACACTGGGAGGGAGTAAAGGGGTAAAACAAAGTGTATAAGACAGTGGATAAGTCCCAAGATGAGGGAGTGTGTCACAGTGACAATGCCCTTCAGGAAGGTCCTTAACCTGGCCCACTCAGCCAGTACTAACTCGCTAATGTGCACTGTATGAAAAATGTAAGTGGCTTAAATTGCATTGGATTAAGGCAGCCATGAAACGAATAAATGAGAGAATAAAACAATAAGTCTCAATGGGAGTAGCACCAGCAGGAAAAAAAAGCATGTGGCATGTCGCTTTAGTCCCCAGGCCTGCTGCTGCCGGCTCCACGCTGCCGACAGCCAGTTGGACACGCGCCACAGCCAGGTGTAGGGGATTTTATGCTTGTTACCTTGTCCTCTATGTGAATATTGAGTTAAATTACAATCATATAACCTCAAATGTGGTCTAGCGACTTTGTTTTTTATTTATTTACTGTACCTCTAAGGAAACTTATATCACAGTAGCGCCATGTGGCCATGACACACCTGAAAATGGATCAAAGTGCTGCATTGCATTTTTCTTCCCACTGCTTTTAGTTTTCTGCAGTGGCAGGTAGAACTGTGCTTGGTATGTATATAACACAGCAAATCATAGCCAACTCAGTTTTCTTTGTCCCCAGCTATGTCCCTTAATCCCAAACTGCTATGCACCAAGTCTTACAGCAAAGAATCTTGAGGGTAAGCGCAGGATTTGCTTCTCAAAGCATTTAAGCTTTTTCATACAGCCCTCATCGACCCCGTACCGCTCACCTCAGGGTTACAGCGGCAGCAAGTAGTTCTATCAGATTAATAATTAGAAGTAAAATCACTTTTTATGCATTCTTTCAAAGCAGTACTGGAATTTGTCTGGGTGACACTAGTGTAAAGACACAAATATTGTTTATGTATGACCATACTTGCCAACCTTGAGACCCCGAAAATAGGGAGGTTTTTGTAACCAAAGCTGGGGGGAAATACGGGAGACGGCAATGAAAAACAGGAGTCTCACAGGAAAATAGGGAGGGTTGGCAAGTATGTGTATGTCACTGATTCGTCTCTACACCAGCTCTTTGTCTCTGCACATGTTCTAAGGACATGAACAATGCAAGGAGAAACTACATGACAAACTCCACTATACATAAATATATGACATTATAGTCTCAGCTGCAGATGGGATACAGTGAGACTTCATTAGTGCAGTGTAGCATGAGATAGTTTTAAACTCAAACAAATAAAATGTGCTAAGAGGATTTTAGAGCATTGATTTTGTCTGTGTCACACTGACATAATGTGTGCACACATATTCGGTAATGAAAGACAACTGCATATCTATAACTGTATAGTTCACAACTTGGAATATTACTGTTTAATATGTTTAAAATTCTAACTGATCTCTAGCAGTCACTAAGGAGAAAAATAAACATGTTTCTGCCACAGCTTTTAGTGCCCTATAACTGACAAAAATAATAAAGTTAATTCTCAAAATAGAGACTACTAGGTTAGCTAATTAGAGCAGAGACCCAAATGTATCATTTACTCAAAAGATAATGTTTCACTAATTGCCATTTCTTAGTTTGGCTCAAGAATTAGGCTTTTTGCCTTCATAGCTTGAAATATGTTTTACAGCAGCTCACTTATTCATAGGACCATCTTGAGAAGCTGAAAATTAAAGCAGTTTAGAAAATCTGAAATCTCAGCAGCTGGTAAAGTAATATTTCAGTCTCTATTGTCGATCACAAGACTACGAGACTATACAGCTACACACAAGTTATGATCATTTTGTGCTGTTGGACAGTAAAAATAATGACCACATCTTAAAACACAAGAAACATTCAAACATAAAGATATAAAGAATACATTAGAACAAATCCTGATGATATGACTTTAAGGGAAGAAATGTTGGCGAGAGCAGCAGGGAACAAGGAAAGTTCAACTAAGTAGGCCAAGTATGGTTGCTCCCACTCACCTTGGGGCTTTGTGTGTTTCGGTGGAAGCTCGTAACACTCTGTAATGGAAGCTCCAGGCCTGCCAAAGATCCCCTATCTTAAGAAACAGAAACATAGCTCTGCAGTCAAAACGATTATGTAACATGTAAATAGCAATGTAGCGGGATAATGAGTGATACCCTGCAAATATACAGTATATATATATATTATGCAAAAAGCAGACAGTGATTCTTAATTCTGTATAAACTGTTGAATAATGTAACTAAAAGTGAACAATGCAATTACCATAATCATATTCCCATTGGAATGCTGCTGCAGAGGTTGTTATTATCCTGTTTTATCTCAATATTTACTTTACTGATAACATTCTCTAAATATGTTATTACAGAGTGAAAATTGAATCTAATGAGTAAATATTAAGACAAAAAGTGATTCATCAAATAGATTTTGAGTTGCACATCCTCCCATTCATCTAACAGTAAAGTTTTAAGTCCTGCCTGTAGACTACAACAACACAATCAGCAAATTACACAGACTACAATGAAACCGAATTTAGTATTATCATTAATTCATTTCCAAGTGGAACGGCTTTAGCTTGGTTCATTGGCCAGTTCCCCTTGATGATCTGATGGTCTGAAATTATCCTTTCCTAATGATCCCCTCATAATGATGTGGAAGGCAAAACTAGTTATATATTGTCTCCTCTAGGAAAAAACAGCACATGGTTTATGTGTTCAGGATGCCACTTGCTCAGCAATGATCAACGCTTGTCATTTTTAAAAAGTGTAGAATAATACCAACACTTCTCAGGAGTGGAAATTCATATGCTCTATTGTCATGAGGACAAGTTGTCTGTGGCTGAATCCAAATGTCTGGACTTAACCACACTTGCAGACTTGCAGACTTAACAGACGCGTTCCCAGGAAGTCCGTGAGTGCTGAGGGCTGTCCAAAACCACAATTCTTTAAGTCCATAAGAGACCTCAAGTGGACTTTCAACAAGTCTGCTTGGGATGCAGAGTTCACCAGACTTTGCCCAGAAAATTACCCATTATCCACAGATATATGGGTGTGACAATGTAAAAAAATAAATATAATAATATGTACCATAGTTATTTTTGAAGACATTTTTTTTTCTCTTTTGTTGTATTATGTTGTGAGCATATTGATAAAGAGAGGTTTGAAAATGCACACAAGGAATATGCAAAGGTTGAATAATTTGGATTTGTTTTGTTGGGACTCCAAAGATGAATTCATTGATTTGTGTGATTTTTAACTGCGATTTCATTAGGAGACTGCAAGCTCTTTTGTATTGCAAAATCCTGAGAACATTTGAACTCAGCAATCCAAAATCCAGAGAGCACTGAACGCAGCTTTACAGCGCTAATGGGCAGTCTGACCTGTGCTCAGGATGACACCAGGTCAATAAAAAGGTCAGCAGTCATTTGTTCTCTCTCTTTCCTCCTGGATTAGCCATGTACCGCTGACGTGTAATCTGCTCAGAGCAGAAACACGCAGCAGAACCAAACTCTTTGATCGTACAGCAGCGACGTGAGCAACTGCTAGATCTCTGCAACAAAGTTTAGTGCCAACAGCTATTACACAAAGCCTGCCAGCTAAACTTTAAAAGCAACTAAAGAAGTTAGCACCGAGCAAACTGTAAGGAGGACAACAGACTGGGTTTCACTCATCTGCATAAACAGACAATAGACACAGCAAAAGACTTTCCCTGGAACCACAATTCTTTCCAGCTTGGCTTGTCTACAACAGACTGACCACCAGCTAACAGCAGTAGCACGTTCAAGGCAACCCGTTTTCCCTCCTTGGACTGGTAATGTAACTTAACTGGGCATTATATAGCTTCACATAGCTATGTAGCTATGTGAAGCTATAGCATAACAGTGTACTTGGCTAAGCACAGAACTGTTTAGTTTTAATGATGTACATGTACTGATGTGTTCATTGAGTTTTTTTGTTGTGATGTGTTTTCACTGTTAGGTCTTTTGGTAGCCACATGCTAAGTTGATGTTAGTTAATGTTATGCTTCACACAGACAGAGACTTTGCATGCTAACTAATTCCTTTTAACTTGACACCGTTCTCTACACAGATCATACACATAAACCTCTAGACAGCCACACCCAGCGGAGAGAAACTTTAAAGCTCCCGCTCTCAGATGCTCTCAGAATTTCCCAGTCACATGATCTCCACACCTACCTGCACACCTGATCCTCATTCCATCAAGCCACACCTATCTCTCATCAAGCCACTCAGTATATATACCTGCCCACAAACACTAGTCCTCTGCCAGATTGTCTTTTAAGCCACAATAACGGTCCTGCCCTTGTTTGTTTAGTTTCTTTTCTTTTCTGTCTGTCTGTTCATTATCTTTTTCTGGATTATTTTTTGGATTTTGACTGTTTGCCTGCATCCTTTTTTTTGTTTCCCTTGCTGGCTGGCTGTCTGTTGCTGACCTGTTTTCTGACTATTGAAGTAAGCCTTACCTGCTCCGCCTGAGAGTTCTGCTTTTGAGTCTACACTGCACCTACCAGAACTGTTACACTCTACAAAAAGACATAATTGCTGTTGCTTTGGGTGACTAGGGCTTGGTATCGAGGTTCTGAGTACCAACTGAAATGTGTCTGTAGAACAGAATTTTGAAAACCATCAAATATTGAAAGTCCATTCATCCAATTCTTAGCCAAATTGTTGGTTTCTTATTTACTTATTCTTATTCAAATGTTTCCTGATATATATCAAGAAATCTGAAGATGTTGCTGCTTTTAAAATCTATTATTTAGGCAAAGCTCTTGGGTGGTTACCTATGTGAAGATAACATCAAACACTGATGCTTTGTAAAGGTTGGCATATATTTTTTGATCAACAAAAAGCCTTTTTAGTACAACATCTCAGTTCAAGGCAGTGAAAGTATTAAGTGTTGATACAGAAAAATTTAAAACATTAGCAACACCTACCTGAGCCCATTTTTAGAGGGGGTCCTCTAAATAAAATATTCCAATGAGATTAGAACAACTGTGCTGAGTCAACTCAAGGTACAACATTACCTATCAGAGTTGCCCTGTGTATTGCAACCTTTGAACTGTGTATAAAAACACTGAACTCTTTTACATCAGCACTGCCAGAATCTGAGCAAATCTTTCAGCACTCATCTAATTATGGGGGTCAGTCAGCACTGCAGAAGGAAGAGGAAAACTTGACAGATTTGCATTCATGTCATGAGTGGAGTTCAGATCATTTGCAAAGCCATCAACTGGATGTCCTTTCATATCCTAAGTCTCTGCTGTCCTATCACTCCTACACGCTGGGGATCTTAATGATGGCTCTCTTATTTGCAGTTATTTCAGGAAATTCAATGACTTACTTGCCAGGGTCATGAGCAAAATGAACAAGACAAGCATCTTTGAAGATTATGATAATGGAAACGGAGGACAAAATTGGAATTGTTTTAAAATTCACCCGCACGTTCCACATCTTATTATCCTTCCACTTGGCAGCCACCCATTTTCAAAGGTGTGATAAAAATACACATTAGATACATTCACTGCCACTGCTATGTAGCAGAGAATTTTATGGCCTGTAAAGTTTGGCATTTTAGGATGAGAAAAATAAACACTCTTCACAGCAAAAACTAAAAGACATGAACAAGAGATCTACAGGGAAGACGGATGTTGGTCCATCCACAAAATAGTCATTAGGATTTACTCTGCACAGCAGATGAAATACAGTCCTACATCATATAATTTACTCTGGTTTTTGACACTCAATGCTACAGACGCCCATAGTGAGAAGAAAATTGAAACCTTCCATTCTTGATGGGAGAATGACTATTCAGTGCTTGATACAGCACTGAACTAAGGACCAGATGGTGCAGACTAAAACATACTTTAAGAGGGAGGATGTTGTTTCAAAAGGCAAAGTCATGCAAATCAGGTCCACAGTGAAGCTGTTGACTCATGCAATTTCACAGTGTTTACCAATAACAAATTGGAATGGAACATTAATAGTGCTTTCTGAGCAAAACTCCAGATAAGGCTAAATGTTCAGAGAAATACGTTATTACAACTGACCTCAGAACTGAAGTGCTACATTAGCAAATTATGAAAGGTTTAGTAGGTGCCCTGCATCAAATGACTGGTGAGGAAAGGACGCATTGACCTCAGAAAATACACACACATTAAACAAATGTCGGTTATGGCCTTTGATCTTAGGGAGCTAAACAAGTAGTGACTAAAACATATGCAATTACATCAGCTGGGCAGCCTCTGAGGCCACATGTTCAATAGTGTCACATGCAGTCTGCCTCACCACAAAATTATTATCTTATTATTATTCATCTTATTCTGAACCTGCTGCTTCTGTGGTTCATTCTTCCAGCCACTAATTAGAATTACACATAATGCAGAGTTTGCATACTTTTGACATTGTTTTTAGTAGGAAACAGATTTTTATGTAAGTTGAAATCATTTTAACAACAAGGCACAGGGGTCTTGTGGTTATGTTGAATCTAATCTAGTCTTGCAGCATGTACCTGTATGACTAGACTATATTTACACATTTTTTCACAGTCACCCTGCTCCTGTTTGCCGTGGTGGACATCTGGAGTGCAGCAGCAGCTAAAGGAGTTTGGAAGGACACGGCAGACTGCAGGGAAAGACAGGTAGGTGTACGGTATGCAGGGGCATGAGGCAACCAGGTGCTGTGAAGTGTGAGGCTCTGCCCTTCCAGCTGATGATCAAAGACAGGCATAACTGCCACTGATGACTATGGCTGCTGGCCAGACCAAATGCACAATGTGGACTACGATGTCAGCAGAGATGAGCCGTATCAAGGCAATGCCAGCTAGAAAAATACTATTATTGTTGGCACCACGACAACACAGTGGATACACACAGAAACAAAAACTGAATAATGTCTCATCAGTTATCTATGAAATCCTTTGTCTGCTTTTACTAACCTTGAGTTCCCTCATTTAGTCGGTAATGACCGCTCTTTGGTTGCACATTTTAAAGAGGGGTTCGTGACTGGGGATTACTCAGGACGTTGTGGTGGAATTAAAGAGAGAATATGTCCCTCCAGCCAGTCAGCCAAGATAATGTTAATTATGTCTTGTGGGATCCTCCACTAGAAGGACTCTTGATCTAGATCCAGGGGGATCCACTGCGACTTCTGGCACCACTCTGGAGCTCACGATAACTCCCACTATTAATTCTTCTTTAATAGAATTAAACTCTTGATAAAAAACCTTTCCATAGGATGATTATCATGTTAAGTTATATGACCAAAGGTCTTCTTGAGTATGCAGAGGGAGAACTTTTCCCAGTTGGCAGTTACTGAGAGAGTTTTGTCAGAGGGATCTTATAGAAGAAGAAAAACAGTTTGACTGAATGGGAGACAGCTGTCATGGTGTCCCAGTGTTCTGTTGTGAAAAAGAAAAAAACATTTATTGAATAAATGGCCTGGGCATGACCTCTCGTCCTAAATGCCTTCACATAAAGGAACATTATATTACGTCAGGCCATAACACAAAACCAGAACTGCCTTGTAAGGCAAGGTCAAGTGTATTTCAAATGCAATTCGTTACGTTAATGAAAAAAAGGAGGAATAAGAAATACAGCATAAGGCATTTAAAACACAAAAACAAAGATGAAAATAAATTAAGAGGATGTAAGATTGAGGATGGTCTGCTTACTGCTGAATAGTTAAGGGCAGAGGAGAACATGAAATGTTTAAACCTTGTTTTAAGCCAGTCAAAAGATTTATTTTACTCCAAAATTACAAAAATGTACAGAAAAGTGGCAGTATTTGTAAGATGATGCCATCCTGGAATCCTGAGATTTGCTGTTACGCATTCAGTAAGGTAAAAGTACTGTACACTATCTTGGACCATTAAATTCCATTAGTAAAGTCAGCATTTCATGCAGTATTCATTTGACATAAAGATGTATTGACAGCAACGTTGTATATTCCGTGCGCAGCCTCCACTATGTGCCTCTAATGCACCATGTCTTATAGCCATGCCTGGGTGTATTCCATTGTCACGGATGACACTCCCTATAGTAAAAGCACTGAGAGATCAATGCATGCAGGGGCACCACCTGTGCTGCCTGGAGCCCCACTAAAAGCCTCTGCGTCTCGTCTGAAGACGGAGCTGGCATCCCCAGGGACTCGCCTTAGAGCAGAAAGAGGGAAAACCCCCGCAACCCCCCCATCATAGCTCTGGAAAGCTCCATTGTACAGTTATTCACTGCTGGGAAATCAACGCAACTCCTAGTAGCTAACCTGTCTTTTTTCTTTTTTTTCACTTGTGCAGTTCGAGCAGGCCTAATTAACTTCCTGTAACAAAGGGCTCTACCGCCGTTGCTTCACAGGGTGAGCTTGCGGCATGATAGTACGAGCTGAATGTCACGCTCTCCTTGGGCCGATCAATCCAGGCGATCAGATATCAGACACCTGAGGGATGGCTCCAGCCACAGATCGCTCATGTGCAGACTCACACGGGCACGCACGCAAGCACAATCGAAACACATTGTCGGGCACGTTGAAGGTACTCACAGAGAATCAACACAAACATGCACTAAACCTTGGCTGGGGCCAAGGACGAGAGCTCGTCCGCAGACAGATGTGCTGAGCCAAAAACTTTTCTTCCCAAACATTTTGTCTTTCTCCTATTTCAGCCGTATTATTATCTGCATGTCAGCTTGATGAGATGACTCCCACATTGATAAGACTCTCTGTTCATCGCAATTGCTGCACTTGTCACATGCTCACTGACTGAAAATTGCATACCTCGCTCAAGGTCACAGACAGTGGTTTTCCCCTGGGGGGGAGAGGGAGCCAGACGTGCAACTCCCTCTGTTCGCATGTCTACATCTTTGCTTGATTCCTAATTGCCTCTGTGAGAGGTTGTGGCCTGTGGGGGGAAAGTGGTACAGACAACAACAACCATTTTGTATTTGCTTGTATTAGTCATTCAAAAAACAATCAGCGATGGTAAACATGCAGTTTGCCCTCCCTGGGAGTGTTTATGACAATCATTCTGTTAGGAGATCATCTGCCTCTAACCTAAAGGGATAACAACAACTCTCTTATGTAAACCTATGAAGGGATGTCGTTTACAAAGTTAGGATGAACTATATAAACTGCTTCCGAATACTCACTAGGCTCTAAGATGTTGTTCACAGAATGAACGCTTCATTCGTCTGAATAACACTATTGTCATCCTCCCATCCATCAGTACTTGGTTTCCAGACAGTCAGTAGTTCTCTTTTTTTCTACCTTCCCAGCTCAATCAATACGGTCAGTAATAATACATGAGTCGAGCTTGCCTCTGTATCTGTATCTCACTTTTTCTTCGTCTCCCTCTGTGATTCTTTCTCATCCTCACTGTACAATGTGCGGCTGTCTTTTCAACCCTGACCACCTCATTATCCCCCTACGCCAATCCTTTTTTCCCCCTAACTCTCATTTGCACCACTCTCCACAAAGGCTAACAATACTCTTCAGTGTTTCCATCATCAGCAAAGTGTTTTCCCTTGACACTGCCATGACTTCTTGTCTCCATTACAACAAATACTCCTATTATTCAACCTCTGTCTTTCTTTCTCCCCATTCTCCACTCTCTTTATTTTTCTTCTTCCTCCCACTCAGTTTTGTTCCTAATAAAATGTACGGGGCTTGACAGGACTGCAGCCATTCTCTGTGGCGCATCCACGACCCCTCTTAGCAGCAAAGGAAGGCTATGGTGGACAGGCTTCAGTCTCCCACTGAGCTGCAGCGCTAATCCACCTGGGGAATCACATCAAATAGAATTGCCCTTTATGTGTCATTTGTATGAAGAAAACAAAACAAATGCATGACTAATAGTCCTTGCAGATGTACTTCCTGTAAGAGATTCACAACTGCAACTACAATTTCTCTGAGAATTCCACCACAACTCACCACAGATGATGCATTTGTTGGACTGTGCTGCACAAACACACACAGGCGAGCTCTTAAGACAGACATTAGGTTTAATTTGCTTGGGTTTTCAGGATAATTTGGCAGCCAGGGAAACACTGGTGAGCAACAAGCCCTCCAGTGACGCGGTCTGCCAAATCAATCCCAATCTGAGCATGTCCACTTACTCTCTTCTCACTGCACTGCCAACATATTGAGCAGGCATCTTCCTGGATACTGGAGTAATCCAATCAAAATGCATCATGGGGATACCATTATGTGCTCATTTGTACAGCTGCAAAGCATTCCCTTCGAGGAAATATGCAGAAATCAATAACTCAAAACCCTGCCCTCACTCAGCTCATCCTTTTTAAAAAGTTCAAATTAGGTTTGCGGAGGAAATCAAATGAAAGTTTTGTTTTTACTCTCACAGCTGAAAAAAGGCTCCTGCTTATCTTATGTACAACAGCAGAGTGAATAAGAAGGTCATATCATTCAATCTGAGCTTGGGATTTTGTTACACAGTTAAACTGGGAAGAGAATGAAACGGCAGAAGATAGTCTTGGAGCGAATGGGAGATGCATCATTTTTGCTTTCTTTCGTTCCCTTTCTGAAGGGAAATGGGCTTAGGAATTCAATCAGCTTTGGAGAGCCAAAGCTGAATGTGATCCAGCTCCGCCTTGGTGTCTGTGTCCTGCGTACACGAGTGAAAAGAAAACAAACAAACAAAAAAAAAGATCAAACAGAGAAAGACATTCAACCAAACAGCAGCAGAGCGTAAACATAATGCAGTGGCCTTTCAAAAAAGCCAAAGATGTCCTGGCTGCGTGCACCTAAATTACTCTTTCAGGAAATGGAAACGAAATTAAACCTACAAAACTTTTTTTACAAGACCTTGTCTTCTTGCCATCTGGCTCAAGCGCTTCAATCCCTGTTACGCCTTTATGCTGTTGGCTGAACACAAGCGAGTGCTGTGGTATTGATCCAGTCGTACACCCCTTTTATTATCTCTTCTCCCATCCAAAGGCAGCTTTCCGCTTTGATAGCACCACTGTTGTGGAAAAGCATAAATTCTCAAGCCCATTTGCTGTGAGGGGGCGGATAAATGGATGTGAAATCAAGCCATGAAAAGCCAACATGGCATGGTGGGGAATTTTATCCTGAGCTCATTAGGAAAAGCATGTTACCTTATTCGTGCACCGTAATGGTGCACAATATGCTGATAGAATATTTTTCTCTCTAGCTCCCACATTTTCATGAATGCTTTTTAATTGGGAATGTTTGTTTGGGCTTTTGTTCTGCAGATATTCTTTGGCACACTAGCCGTGGGAGAAATCAAGCCTGGCTTCATCTTGTCAAACTAACAGTGGGCCATAGAGGAGGTGAGGAAGAGGGTCCTGAGGCCTCTCCATGCTTTGTGACAGTAGGGCAGCTGTGTGTCAGTGAGACCAGAGTAAATAGGGCTGTGTGGAGTCACAAAGCTGCCCTGATCAAAGGCGTCTATCTCAGTTTGCTGTCACAGTTTCTAATGTCCTCTCTGTTGCTTCAGACTGGCCTGGCTGACTGACTGGCAGAGGTACTGGACTAATGTGAATGGAGAGTAGCCCCAAAAGAAAAATCTGAAGACACTGCCTGCAACACACTATTATATGTAATCAGTTTGTGTGTGAGTCTGGAGCTGCAGCAGGTTGGAATTCACAATCCCCACTACCCTTTGTTGCCTTTTAGATCCACTGTTGTCTTTTAAGTTCAGAGAAAAAGCTGCACAGGTAAGAGATGGTCCAGCAGGGGAACAGCGCGTGTTGTTTTCTTTCAGTGTACCTCCACAAATGCTCACCCACCTATCTCCTCCCTGTCTGAGAAAACTGCACATGTGAAAAAAGGCCCTGAAGTGCGTTGTTGCAACAGGTATGCTATTAAGAGTCACTAGAAGGAGGATTTCTCCCTTTTCTTTCTTTCCTCATGTATGTGCCATGCCTCAGGGGACTGCTATGCATATATTAAATTACTGCTAAGGATTAGCATTTGTGGAAGTGAGTTTGTGGAATGATATGTATGTGTATGTGCTTTTGCATCCATATGTTTGTGCAGAAGCTCTATGTTGTATACCCTCCGAGAAACTTATACACGCAAAGGATGCTCTGAGGTCTTAATTTTCTACCTGACCATGTTTTATCCCCTGCTGCTTCTCCATATACAGTATATTTTACCAGAGCTACAGCCCATCTCCAATTTGGAGAGCTACACTTCTTCCCCACTGCAGCTTGGGCCCAGTGTGCATATCTTGCCCTCTTTCCCACATGGTGGGATCGCAGTGAGGTGATGTGTGACTGCTCATGATTGAACCCTCTTTAGCTAACAGGTGCTATCATCTCTGCAAACCTTAACCGGCGCCTCACACTCATGGTCCCCACAAAAGGTGTAAAAGAAGAACAAATGTATGAATTATCTGATCACAAAGAGAGGCGCAGCGTGAAATCCCGGACTGAATGATAATTGAAAGTGAGCTTTTGGACTTCAGGATAAGAGCATTTCATAAGAGAATTTCAGAGGCGGAGGTGGTTTCGTGGATTTGTGTAGGCAAACCCTGGTGATTTCCAGCTCTGTTGGCCTGTACTGAATCAGTCTAAAGAGATGAAATTGACACTGCATTTTGATGAATGAAGTAGTCCTGCTTTTAAAAACCTCTGTCCTTGAATTAGGAGTGTTTGCCCCCGACAGGCTCCTTTTAAAAATCGAAATAACCCGGAACGCTCTTCATTTATCAGGATGACACGTCTCTATTGGCTTATAATTTTGAGAGAGGGGGGGCGCTCAATACATTTTACAAAATGGCTGGTGAGAGCCCAGCTCTGTTACCTGGACAAGGTTTAAGAGCCCCCACTTTCTGTGTCCTCCTCCTTATCACTCTCCACTTCACTTGCTTTCCTCCTCCAGGTTTTGCCTCTGCTTCCCTCTCTCCAAATCACAGTCTTTGCACCTGTAACCCCTGGGTGAGAGATGATTACACCTTCCGAAGCAGAAATTGAACTGAGAGCTTGGCCCTGACCTCCCTCGCACACCTCCACCTCCACCCACCTTGACTAACAATGTGTTGAAACACCAAAACAACCACCATTAAAGAAAGGTGTACACCTACAGAATTAAAATAGGATAAACATAGTAAATAGGATGGACATTTGCTGCACCATGTCGGTACATCTTAACAGTCATGCAGTCATGAGCAGTCATGAGCAGTCATGCTTTGTCCATTGAGAAGCACATGCAACACAGCTCCTGGTTGGTTGGGGAGCTCCTCCAGGCAGGATGGACAACTCAAAGTTGTTTGACGCTAGCAGGACAGTGGACCAAAGGCTGCGATTTCTAATTCACTAAGCCCCAAGGCCAAATGACAGGTAGTCAATGTCCTGTTTCTCTGCATGCTGTATCTCCCACAGAGTCGGTAACAAACTCATTTTCCCCACTAGAAAGAATCACAAAGACTTTGTTGGCGAACTGAGAGAGCGGAGATGGAGAAAGAGAGAAGTAGGTATAAACAGCAAGGGGAGATTGAGGTTGAGGGCAAGAAAAAAAAAATGGGGGAAAGATGTGGATGGATTGAAAAGAAGGGGGGGGTGGCGGTTTGAAGTGAGATGAGATAGCGTCAAGGTGGGGGGAGGAAAGGGGAGTAAGAAGGGAAGATGGAGGGAGGTGGGACACTGAGAAAGCGACACACTTTCCGGGCTTATTTACACGTAGCTGCCAGTATGACAGGTAATTTGGGCAAATTCTCCACAGAGCCTGCAGCAGACGGCGGGGGGATAAAGACGAAAGGAGAGAGCAATAAGAGAGAAAAAAGGGAAGGGAGGAAAGAGGGAGGGGAACGAGGGGAGAAGCACTGAGGGGGACGTGCGCAGACTACCCGACACAGCCTGAGTTGGGTCTGAGAGCAAGACAGCAAATGGTTTTCCAGATTCCAATCAGAGGAGAGGGGTGGGATAGGAGGTGGGGGCGAAGAGATGGAAGGAGGAGGGTGAAACAGGGGCGGAAGTCATCCTGTTGACAGTCTGATCATTTTATTTATCTGCAGCAAGGAAGAGATATCAAAAGCACTTTTTAATTCAATTTCTCTTTTCCTGTTGAGGCTGAAAGATCAAGCAGAAGGCAGGAAAGGGTGAGGCAAAAGAAAAGAGGGGAAAAAAATACATATCCAGATCTCCCGATATATTTAGGCTCTGATTTATTCACTTGTTTGTCTAACTTGTGCTTCGTGTGTGTGTGTGTGAAGACAGGTGTGCGTTCCTCTCAGTACACTTCACGTTGGGGCGAAGCAAGCCTGTTAGACTGTATTTATAGAAAGCTCTTGTTCTTGTTCAGTGTGTGGCTGTCTGTCAGTGCTCAGAGCCAATTAGAAAACACTTGTTAATGGAGGAAACGATCCCCTTCCCGCTACAGTGTGTGTGGGTGTGATGACTTTATTCTCCCTCGCAGTGACAGCAATGGAGGTGTGGACGACAGTAACAGAGATAACGACGAAGGAGATAACGAGGTGTTTGTCCCTGTGGGTGGAGGTCCCCTCAGGAGGTGGGGGGTGCACATTGCACTGGACCCTCCGCTGGCTTCCACTTCCTGTGGTGACTCATGCTTTATATGAGTTGACCTTTTAACCCTGCCTCCTGCTGTGCTCAAAGCCTCAGGCATCACAGTCGTGATCCATCCTTCTCTTGTCACACACATGCACGTGCCGATGCAGCCATGAGCGCATGCTGCACATGCACATATGAATACTCCAGTGTGTATGCACAACAGCCCTCTGATATCAGTCCTTCTTCCAGGAGTCTGGATTCATACTGAGAATAGGACTGGTCAACAAATGTACACATGTACATGTGTGCACGACGGCTACATACACATACATACAAATGTGTACAAACACATGCATACACAATCACACTCTACCCCTCCAATTCAAGCGCCTGTACCCCTTTTACACAACCCAAACAGCTCCATAAAGAGCAGTATGCCCAGTGCTAGACAGCAATCTCACAGTTTATGACACAGTGAGAGTGGAAGAGCAACAGAGGTCCAGCACATAAGAATGAAGACACGGGCCAAATTGAATGAAAAAGAAATGGGGAGCAGATGGGTTGAGAGAGGAACACCCAAAGGCACAGAAAGAGACTTTACAAGAGAAACTGAGAGAGAGAAACATGGAGAAACAAGTTTTTAAAAAGACATTCCCTGACATAGATGAGGTCAGGACAGATGTCTACATCTGGAGGTTGCTGCAGATTCCAGAAGATGGTGTGTGGGTGGGGGGAGGGGTGGGGGGTTGAAGAATGAGTGCAATGAAATATAATCAAAGACAGTGAGAGAAAGGATTACCTCCTTTGCTTCAGTGGAGTATGTAATTGTGGTAAAAAACACTGTCTCGCTGTGACAACAAAACACAATTGTGCCGCAGAGACCAGAGTGTGATGCTTGGAATTAGCAGCAGTGATAAAGATGGAGATAACAGTGAGAAGATGGGGAGGAAAGATTCGGCTGATTATCAGTGTTGATGATAACAGTGTTGGTGGTTATCATAATGAAGGTGGTGAGGATCAAACGTGGCATAATGTCTTGATGATATGACAAAAAAAGATGACTTGATTAAAATTGCTGCTGATGCCAGTGATGATAGTGGTATTTTGTTGGCACAATTTTAATCACAGAGGTTCCAGATTTTACATATTCTTCCTTAATTCAGTATTGCAGGAAGACTGTCTTGCATCACATAATTCCCTTTGGTTTTTTTGCATTTTAGAACGCAATCCCCCATATGACTTAATGAATATTCAACCACCAATACTGCCCTGGGGTATCAACACTGATGTCACTCACTTGCTATTATTTTAAATCTAGTATGACTGCTAACCCTAGAAATTAAATTAGGGATACATGGCCATTTTATACCTACAGAAGCAAATTATTTTTAACTGAATTAACTTTAAGCTTTTAAGCTTCTTCACCCTCTTTCCCCAGTTGGTGAAGGTCCCACCCCAACTCTTGTAACCCATACTGATGAGCTGTCTACTATCTAGCCTGAGGCTGAGGTAATCAGCATCTGTAAAGGCCAGCACAGGTGTGGAAGAACAGTAAAAATGGAATATGCAACATAGATAAATAATTTCACACGTTTATTAACAAGTTCTGCATATGTTTAGCCCAAGTGCCAAAAAAGTGGTTACATTTTTAGGCCATCTAGTGGTCAGATCCAGAACAATTCCAGTGCCAGAGTGAATTACAGGCTGATTAGAGGAAGGATCTTTACTTTGGTCCCTTGGTATTACAAGAGGGTTATTACATTGTGTTGTCTGGATTGGGGATATCGGGTGTTGTAAGTGGGAAGGACTTGTGTCTGTTAACTTCTGACTCATGTTGTGTGATTATTTGATCCTCATGCATGCAGGAAATCAAATTCTATTGAATTTAATCAGCTTTTCACAAACTGAAAGTTTGACATCAGTAAAGGTAAGGGAGGGCTGATACAGACAACATTTAAAAGTGTTGTTGTATTTAGACTTAATATAAAGTTTGTTTGGGTAGAAACACATTCTTTGACTACATGAGAAATAATTACATTTTGAAATAGGATCTGGAGGTAATCACATGACAGCAACAAAAAAAACCAACAACAAAATAATAAGGCCAAAAGAAATAAATTGATATTGGGTAAGACAACCAGTGACTGATAAGTCATCTCCACAACCCACCACAATGTTTTCAACAGTACAAAATAAAAAATGTGCACAAGCAGGATCAGAAACTGGATTGATGAGGTATGAAAATTCTTTTGTATTATTTTAATGTCAAAATTTGCATAGTGCAGGTTTCAGATACACATGTAGCTGATTATGTTGTCTTGCTACCTCTAACTGGAAGCTCTCCGTGAGTACCGTACTTGCATAAACAAAGCTTTGATTAACTTTACTTACTCTTTACTCTGACCCCAATCTTAGAAAAGCCCACATATGCCCTAACTCTATGTTGCTTTACACAGATAATGTATGGCAAGGTCATCCGTCAACCCTGTGTAATTAAATGGGTGGCCTGAAAATGCGCCTTTAGGATACCATTAACCCATGCTTGCCTAACAAGGCTGTGCAAACATAGACTAAATACACCAGCAAACACACATCTGTGGCTAGAGTGAGTGGGAGAGCAGAGAGGAAAATCCATTTCATGAATATTGGATTTCATTATGAGGGTGAAAAACAGCTTTGCTGTGGATCATTCTTTAATGACCCAAAGTCCACATGTATGAATCTTTTAGTAGTGGCTGTCTGTTTGATATGGGGGAAGGACTAAGAGAAAAAAGAGAGGGGAGAGCTGCTTCCCCAGTGGGTTTTGACAGACCATGAGACGAGACTAGGGTTGAGCAGCTGGATCATGGACTCAGACAATCTTTTGGACAGGTAGGTCATCCTATTGCAGACACAGAAAGAGGCCAAGTGGGGATTCAGTTCTCAGACATACTTGTTGCAGTTTCTCTTATTTATGGAAACCTGCAAAGGAGGAACAACAGATTTTGGGTCCAGATTTAATGCTTGTGTCAAATCTTACGGCGCAACTTATTTTTTGGATGCTTGAGGCTGGGCTTAATTCTTTGTTCAAGGTTTGTTTTCAATATGAGAGAAAAAGCTTGCAGCTGAGAGCCTCTTCTTCCCTCCAAACTTATCCTCACTGATTGGCCAAGAGGTCAGACTCCTCACTTTACTCCTCTCCTCTCTCGAGCCACTCGACTCCACCACCCTTCAGTTTGGTTTGTCGTTAATTACAAACAACTCACCTTTCTGGACAGGGCCGAATTTGTCCAGGCAATTTTATGGGCATGTGACACAACAAATGTGTGGGTTTGTATGCAACTCAAATCCAACACCCAGATATTTTCTTTGTGTCTTATTTTGGAAATGGAGGGCTGTCATATTCAATATATTTAGTCCTAATGTATTTTTATTTTCACTCTAATAAGTTCTCCTTCAATCACTCAGTGACTCAGAGGTGATTGACATTATGATGAGTAACTGCAAGGAACACTGGTGAGAAATGGCAATAAAGCTAACATGCCAGGGAACATGATGTAAGTCAGTATTAGTCAGTGCAGCACTGCTGCGTTTTTCTCACGTTAAGTTATGTTGTGACTCTGCTGCTCAAATCAGGATTTTGTGCTTATATCAAAGCACATCTGTATTGCACAATACAACCCAGAATATCTGAAAAGGGAACATATGATATCAAAAGCAAAATGTGTGCACAAAAGCTTAAAGCTAATACGGAAAGATTTTACATATTATAACACCACATTGGTATTGCTTTATTATTTTTTTCTGCACTTTGAGGGAGTGTTCCCTGATTATGGAGCTACTTAAAATCAGCAGCTTTAACCGAAGAAGCAGGTGGAGTAACACAGGCATGAAATGAATGTAGTAACCAACCTGGCAGAGCTAATAAATAAGACAACCAACCACAGCCAGACACAGCCATCCATATGGTGTGCTTCTGTCTCAACCAACTATATTCCATCCTTTGTGCAAAGCCCAGTCCATCCCAGGAGTAGCCTTACCCTTTCCAGCCCAGCCAATTAACTCCTGTAATGCAGCACTCTTCTCACCTTTCACTTCCTTAAATGCAGGAGCCATTACAGGTGCTGCCTCCCCCTGAGCTTCTTTCAAACAGTAGTTCAGGGGGAGGTATAGACCATACATCTCCAAAACATATAGATCCCTCACTTGCTTCCCATCAGCAACATTAAAATATGTTCAAAGGATCACCAAGTCAAGCCGGAATCACTGCAATAAGGGATCAAACGTGTGTCTTTGAAATGGTTGACAACTGTTTTCCTCTGTGCAACACCAGCATCCCTTGAGTATACTATTTATTAATAATAATAATCATAACCCAATATCAAATGCAAATTTTGTTTTCTCACACTTTTGCACAGGAAAATAAACATGTTACAAAATGTATAGCAAAATGTGTCCAAACCACTTATCAGAGACATTAGAGATATCTGAGATATCACCTTTGTGTTTAACACTAGAACCGCCAACGGGTAAATTTTACCTGAGGCTGTTTTTCGATTGTATGCAACTTTGTTTCAATACAATATTCAAGTCCCCCAGTCTTTGACTTTTCCTATAAGTGTGTTACGTAGCACCCCCTATTGTTAAAAATTGTCAAGATAAAGCCAGATTTTAAAAAATGGGCATTTATACCTATAAGCATAATTTTCGCCCTATTAATTTTGAGCATTTAGATAAGCATTCTATTGGCGCCTTTTGTCTAGTCATTGGCTAAACTTTAATTTGGATAAGAGAAAGAGAGTTATGAATGCAAAACAGGACTCAATGCATTAGACTTGCTGAATGCATTGAGTGAAGGAGAGTCTGATGGTGGGGAGGTTTCAGGACTGAGCGACATGTCCTGGGTTGATTCTGACGGGTCATCATCTGACAGCAATCCAGAGCCTTTGTGAAAAGTGAGGCATAACTATTATACTAATATTATCAAATGTAGCCTATAAACATTTATGAAACAGACTTGGTCTAAAGTAGTCTTTCCCTCTGACACAGGTGTGTTTTGTGCTCCCTTCAGGTAGCGTGTGACTCCCTCATTATGTTTTTTGACTGCAGTGTAGGCCAATTGTTTAGCAAAAGTGATCATTATACATTTTTTTCATTGGGTAAAAATCTAATTTGAATGTTTGAATTGATTAGAATTGTTTCTTTTAAATAAATATTTTTGTATGCGTAACTGTTCAGATGCACGCCAGTCCGAAACAAACAAGCAGGTAGAACACCTTAGCTTCTTAGTCTACATTATTATTTTCATTTAGGCCTATAAAAACATTGCAATAGTCAGTTGTTTTTTGTAAATTGTATGCTGCATTTAAATTCTGACTGTGTTTAGAATATAACTATAACAGCGAGGAGTGGATGGCATCAACCGCGCATGGACGTTCACACGTGCAGAAGAGTGCAGGAGAAAATTACCTGTATGATGAAGGCGGAATGCAAACACAATAAAACATTCTGTAAATGCCTGAAGTGCTGGGATGCTATTTGTGGGAAGTGCACACCCAAGGTGCTGAATGTCTGCGCAAAGTGTGTTTGAGCAACATGTAGCATAAAACAATCACAAAATCAATGCATTCTAATGGTGCGTAAATTTTACCCGTTGGCGGTTTTAGGTATACAGCGACTCCTGGTGGTTCTAGTGTTAAAAGTGTGACTTTTATTTACAGTGTAATTTGTATGGCTAGTTCCTGGTTCTACTCAGTGAGGAACCCATCATAGCATTGCTGTTTTTGTATATGTATTGTGTATGATGTAAGGCTGGGCAATAATTCAATGTTATCGTATCTCAACTTTTGACACTATGTTCATATCGTGTTAAAAACTAACTAAATGAAATGGTTTTGCTCAAGCTTCAAGGTACATTTATTTGGCATTCTACAACACAAGGCTGCACAATGAAATTAAAGTTATAGCCCCTTTCACGCTACACACACAGAACATATATACAAATATTTTAAATTAGAATAGAATAAAAATAAAAATATAAACAAGAGAGTGATGTAAGCCTGTCATCATGGAGAGTATATTCACCAACATTTGCTGTGATATACCATTTTTGACTATTGGAAGGTGTCATCTTTTAACGAGTCTGGCATGAATTAAGTTATTAATATCTGTGCACATTCCCATTAAACTTGCTGCAAAGGGAGTACATTACAGGGGGCACCACAGCAGGCGAAGCACAGCTTTTATTACAAGTTGTGAAGATGTGGTGTTCCCCGGGTAATCAGGGCATACACAGACGGTTGACAAATCTGATGGTACTTTTTATCACATATGTCCATACCCCTGTAGGCGTCGAGTTGCCCCAGAAAAAGCAAACAGATGGCCTTAGGTTGTGCGCTCGTGTCTTTAAGTGTGAGCTGAGAGCAGGAAGTAGCAACGGGTGAGTGGGCACAGTCGGAAGGACATGGGGTCCCCGGGGCTGAGCACTAAAGCATAACTTATGGAACACAAACTGTCTGGGTTTTACATTATAATAAATGTGGCACTACTGTAATGCAATTCTATCCACTTCCATGTTTGACTGTGTAATTGCAGTACTTGAATTGAAATGTTGCAGTTTCAAAGACACAGTATTTCAAAGCCATTCAGTCTATATGGCTTGACAACTTGTGTTGTGCCATCTTTGCTTTCAGTCTGCACAGCACACTTGTATAAAAGAGAATCTCTGCTCATTTAGAAGTCCCTGCTTTAAGAAAGAAATCACTGCGCTACATCAAACTGCACTGTCAAAATGCTGACAACGGACATCTATATACTTGAGAATAAAAACCTCGCTGTGATGAAGGGAACACAAATGAGGCATTAAATGTAACAGGCATTGGCTAAAGTGTTTCTTATTCAGTACATTATATCAAACATATTTGCTTAAGTGCATCATATTCAGCACTTCATACCAAATTTTAGAGACAAAACATGTTTTAATCAAGTACAATCCATTACACATATGATGTCATTGCTTTAACTGTCTGAAATAATTGAACCTTAAGGCGAGTCTTCACCTGCCATCATAACTCTTCACATTAATCCACCACATAAAACCCGTGTGGTAAAAAAATCTAATTAAAGGCAAATCAATAGCAGCAGCAGAATTCCTTCCAACATTTTTGGATTTATAAATGCTCTGTAGGACTGAATTGAAATGCAACTTTTTTGCTGAAACTTTTTGCACTGTAGTCGATCAGCTGCTATCTTTCTTTTCTCTCTCCCCCATCAAAAAAAAAACACAATCTTAATAGAAGCCCAATGTCAATAAGGCTTGATCATGATGGATTCAAGAGAGGATCAATCACGTCGGCCTGATTGAGAAAACACCTGCACTGTCTGCCCCACATTTGTCATGTCTGATTTAGCTGCCTCCCTGCAGTATACAGATCAATTCTGATTACAGCTGTCAAACCCGAAATAACAAACAAAGGTAACTGCAGGTTTGATAAAGCAGATATTTATTTATGATAAATACTAACTTGAATCTTACTAACAAGTGTTGAATTGGGTTGTTTATCTTCTATGGTTCAGATATCATGCAAAACTCCATTTTTTCTATCTTAAACCTTCTCACGTTTTATTTTGTATTGGTGGCCTCTCATCACATCATCGCTCAGTCTAGATTTTTCATTTTGTTGTACCATTTGAAGGCATCTTTATCACCGAATTGTTTTCATCCAGTCTATCGCAGCAGAAATGCACAACAGTTTTTTTTAAAGGGGCAGTAAAACAGGCTCAGTGGAACCAAAATCTACAAATTAATTTCTATAATATCAACAATTCCAATAACTCTTACAGTGTCTCAAAGTACAGCAGTTGTTGTCAGATATAGATATTGACTTGTCAGCAAAAACATGTTGTATTAGAGTACTTTTGCCCAACATTAAGCAGCTAATTGCCCTTTTCTGACACCTTCATTATTTCTTAATGGAATTGGAGGTCTGCTGGCCAGATAAAGGTCACATCGATACAGTCAGTACCCCCTTGATGGGGAAAGAGTGTGATGTTTTGCTGCTGTGACAAAATGATTTCACAGAGTAATTTCTAAAGGGAGATTTTCTAAAATGTTTGTTTTTGTTTTTATGTACTAAACCTATTTGGCGCTTCCAGCATATTTGACAAATTTGACTTGCATCTCTGGAATGATATGCATTTTAATGAGTACAATTTGGCCAAATTCCTTCATCTTTAGTGCTGCTCTAACACAAGAGGAAAGGAAAAAAAAGTAACTGACATGTGCTTTTAAACCACAGCCTTGAAATGTCTAAAGAAAAAGATTTTAATCAGAATGTGGAAATCACACTGGCACCCCAGGAATGATATTGCACAACAAATGAGATAGCCCTATTCACTCACATCCCTCAGTGAATAAAGTGTATGATTGAAGCATAATTTAAAAGCACACCATATTCTGGAAATGTCTTAAATAATGTCTGAGTCGAATATTTTGCTCACAACCGCCCCCATGCAGGTCCAAGCACTAATGGAATTTCACTCACTGCATTACAAAACTGGGAAGAGCAGCACAGACTTTTGGCGTTATCCAACCCCACATCTAATTAGTGAAATATCATAATACGATAACAGAGCAGCGTCTTCTCCCAAACCCAATTAATGGTCTATTGCAGCACAAATGTTTGATGAAATCTCACCTAACATCCCAATTACCACAATAGCACCACAATATCACAAATATGTTTTGTTCAAAAATTATTCCTGTGATCTTTTGCTTCAAAATGTGTGCAGCAATCTTTAACACCCAATACCCAGAGGACATGGAGAAAGGAATCAAAATATTTAAAGACACTGTGGAACATTTCCGGTAAGTCCATTTATGGGCTGTCATGGCCAAATCCTTGGTGAAATTCTCCTTAACTGAGTCTTACTGTCAGGATGTCGCGCTAATATGGACACTTTATTACAAGAAAATCCTACCGGCACCTCCACAGCTGGAGCTGGAGCCATGTGCCAGCCTTAAACGACAGGAGAATTGTGGCATATCTCTAAATTGCAGCATACGCTCTGAGTGGAGGGCAATGACTACACCAAGTACTGACTACCACCGGGCAACGGCATGGTTTGTTTTCCTAAATATGTAGCTTTCTAAATAGCAACAGAAACATGTAATGTCAGCATTTGATTGCTGTGTATGCTGGAAATTTTAAAGAATATCTAAATATAATATTTTATGTAATCTGTGGATTCTTGACAAGCTCCAAACCACTTATTATGATGTGGGCGCACTGCATAAGCATCTTATTAGAGGTGTGCTGCCTCGCTGAAATGACTCCCTAACCAGTGCCATATCACATTAGCAACAGCTCCTTAATGCCGCAATATCACACAACAAGTGACCCTGAAACAATTTTACTACTCCCACTCACAGCAATATCACCCAAAGACAGTATTCATTGGCAGGATAAACCTGCCATATTTTTTATACCACCTAATCATCTGCCTGTGAAATCAATCCATCTCGATCACTGCCTGTTGCGGGTCTTTGAATCCCTCATCCCCTTCTTCCCTCACACCATCTGTCTCTCTTCCCTTGCTTCCTCCCAGCAGCCTTCCTTCAATCATTTTTTCATAACTCCTCCATCTCTCCAGCCTGTCCACCCTCATAACCCCCCCCCCCGGCCCTGCTTCTCGCTGTGTGCATTAAACATACATACCACACTACACACACTGCATATAATATGCTTTTTGTATGTGCAAATTTCATGGCAATGTGAGAACATATCAGCTAATGATTGGAGCATGGTGGCATTGACGCTGGCCATGCTTGATTCACAGCAACACGTTAGCTGTCTCAGCTACTGACTGGCTCATTATCATTTAGAACTGCTTGCTACACAAACTACACACCCACACGGTCTGTCGCTAACTCCTGACAGGAATTAGAATTAGAGAGAGATTCTTACAGTCACTATTATGTAGTGCCAAAGTCCAGGGACCCAGCCTCTCATATGCCTTTTTTTGTTCCCATAGGAGACAATGTTGGTATGTAGTGCTCATTAGCACACCCTGTGTCGCTTCTCCACCCCTCACTCATGCCTTCTCTCTCTGTCTATTAAAGTCTGGGACACAATTATCCCTATTCTCTGTCTCTCTCTTTCACCCTCCATCTCTCTCGCTCACTGTGAATGAGAGTCTGGAACACAATTACCCCTGTTCTCTCCCTCTCTTTCTTGCACTTTATCCCGCCCTCCCTCTCTCTAGCTCTCTCTCCACCTCTTATGGCTTCAGGAGAAGTCTGTGATGGGAGCAGCTGCTGAAATATTTATTGATCTGTTTTCCTCAGTTTTATTTATTTCCCTCTCTTCCCTCTTGCCCTCCATTCCCCTCTGCACAGACCCAGAAACACCTCCAGCACCATGAGATGTCAGAGGCGGCGGAGGGGCTGAAAATCCACAACATGAAACCATTATTTAGCATTTGCTGCACCCAGTAGTTTTACCTGTGTAAACAAAACAAGAGGCACGAGTGTGGGATGAAGGCAAATGTGAAAACAACAACAGCATCAGCTACAGCAAGAACAGATGCGGCACAGATTGAGCCGTGAGACAGGTGGATTGTTCGGCATATTTTGATGCCGACATCCGCTGCAGGGGGTTGTTGACAGGAAACACCAAGGTGCTGCTCTTTTTTTGTCAGTGTAAAGGAAGTTGTACACAACTGCAGGCTATTGAAGTAGTAGTAGTCATGGCAACAATGCCCTGAGCAATTATAATTACAACGGTAACAGTGTTAGTACTGGACTAAATGGATTCACTGATGAATCTGACGTTATCTCTGCGTAATTAAAGGGCTTCCGTGCTATCGTATGTCCCCGTGGTAAATATCAGCGCAGTTAACCGGGAGTTTTGAGGTTACTCCAACGGCGAGCAATTCAGCAGTCGTTTGAAACTAATGTTTTTCTCCAGCCTTCTGTTGTAGCACAAATGATTAAACTTTCAGACACACACACATATATATACACACACACAAGGGAAAGATCACACACATAAACACATGAACACACTGAGACACAAAAAAGCACACACACACAAAGCTAAGTCCCATCACCAGGCATGGCCTGCATTAGTGCCTAAGCCTTTTCCATTGATTTGCCGGCGAGCTCCTTGTCTTTTGGTAATGAGGACAGGGAGAGAAGCGGGACCCTCGTCCCTCCCGGCTCCCCTAGGACAAGCCGCCTGCACTAATCTGAATTGTGTTTCCAATCCCTCCCTGGCACAAAAAAGACTAGAAGGAAGAGGAATAGAAGGAAGAAAATCACACAGCGCTCTCACTCCCCCTCTAACAGTATTCATTCCTCGTAAATGTGTAACATCTGCACATCACCAAACAAGAAAACATCTCCCCCCCCCCCTCTTTTTCCCTGCAGATAGCTCAATCTGTAGTGTGGACTGAAGCCTCAGAAACCAAAGAGAAGAAATTTGCACTGTGCTAAGACTTATTCGATTTTCTCTATATGAATGCTATTGAATATATATATATATATATATATAAAGACGTCCCCTTGTCTCCTTCATTGCTGGGCTCCATTGGCTTTCCATAGATTTACTGCTCACACCTTTAGCAGGGGAATTGTTGTATTCATCCTCCCAGTGGCCCAAGTAAAGGAGCTATTCCTCACAGTGTATGCATACGTTTATTTCTGTGTGAGAGTGTGTGTGGGTGTGTGTGTGTCCGTGTGGGCAGTGGTTGATGTGGGTACACGAGCCCCCACATATTCCTGCTTCTACAGCCACTCTGCTCCCTCTTGAATGATCCTTCCCCTGCACTAAATAAAACATAGCTCTTTTTCATTTGTTACAGTGAGAACTCTCAGCTAATGTTCATATTCACACCCGGACTGACGCAGGTCTTTAAGCTGGGACTGGGACACGGGGAGGACGAGGGGAGGTTGTAACGAAGCGAATTACTACAGTAATTAAACACAGTATAACTACCTGTCCCGAGCTGAAAACAGCCCTAGTTCCTTTCCATTACACCGAACTCCATATATTATAACTGTAATTATAATTGCAAACAAGCCTTGCTGTAATCATTATTTATGACACTGACACTATATGTAATTGCCAACACCCCGAACCAATATGTGAGGCCCAGTGAAGTGTTTATCAAAACCGACAGGAGAAATCTCAAGGGCAGCAAGGTGGTGCTGCACCCGCCTATCGTCCGCAGCAACACTGTGGCTAACCATCCTCAAAGGATTTGAACCTGTGACCTCTCAGTCACCGCTCTGGCCAGATAGCTGCTATGAGAGTCTTCTGCTTCAGCCTGGCAGGTCATGGGGTCATCAGCTCAGGGGTTATTCATCTGTGTCTAGCTTGTAATTGGAAATGCTTCAAAATCCACATAGTGACGGCATGATAATGAATACAACTCAACATTCCTCTATGTTCTGGTCATTTGGTATTGCCACTGATACCTGCCACCCCTTAAGAGTTTGATGAGCTGCTTCCTTTAGGGCAGCGGTATAGACTCCCCAAAGCCAGGTGCAATAGATTCACAAATGTATAATTTGTATGTGCAATAGGGCTGCACAATGAATCAAAATATTATCGAAATTGCAATATGGCTATACGGCAATATGCAATATCCAAATCGCATAAGCTGCAATTTTTTGATAAAGTAAATGTGTGACAAAACAGCATTATAATGAAGTACTGTAGTGCTACAGAGATGCCCTGGCCTACAAATCTTGTTCTCCAGATGTAAGAAAACATGTTTGTTCATCGTGATTTTAATAGTTTTTTCAGTGAAAATGAAAATAGTGATGCAAAAAACACCATTCCCACTAATCGTGAATCATTTCCCAATTGTAAAATCAAAATAATGTCAAAATAATCACTATATGATTTTTTTTTACCATATCGTGCAGCCCTAATGTGCAATAAGATCACTTAATTTACAACCTTTGTAGTTACCAAAAAGACATTGTCTTATTGTCTTATTGTTTTTTTAACTTGTTCTTACTTGCTGGTCTTACCAGTTTTAATCTATTCTTACAATTGTATTTTTACTTATGGTTTGTTACTCTTTCTAAATCATATTCCTGTTTTTTAATCTGTTTTACTGATGACTGCTTTGGTGTTTCTGTTTTTGACATTCTGCAAGTCAAATGTCCATTGCGGGACAATAAAGACTGACCTGAACTGATTGTATTTCACAGTACTTGATGTGAATCTTTAACACCTGAAATCCAATAAAAACAATGTCAATGGTTGCTAGGTATGACATGATTCGCTGCACTGTACTCAGAAGGCTAAAGTCATGGTATAATAGCTGTTTCATTTCTAAAGTGATTCTACTAAATCATCAGTGGTGGTATTTACTCTTTTCAGTAACTTCTGGTACATTTCCCAAATGTTTCTGCTGCTTTAAGATTAGAAAATCTCAAACTTGTTCTTGCGCTCTGATTCCTTTACCATAATAACACTTCCTAACTTTGCTATACACAACAACACTGGAATATATCAAAATCAACTCTTCTCCAGTACACCATGCTATATTCACCAAACATTCTGCCTTTATCAGGGTGTTTTAATCTTGATATATCAATCCTCAACCATTAATTAAAATTTAGTTACCATAAAACACTGAACTCATCTATTCATTTTCCACCACAGCACCTGTCTCTGCCAGTCCTAGGTCAAAACACAGCTGGATTTTCTTACAGTACTATCTTGGCTCAACTATGTGTGAGGAATAGATTCAGTGGAAGATGTTGGATGCACAGCACCACAGGCCACTACAGAGCAGCAAGAGAAATAGAAAAAAAGTGAAACCCAAGGGAAAAACATTCAGACCACAGACCCACTCCAGGCTGGTTAAACCTCCAACCCTTGTCCCTGAGGCTCTTGAGACCAAATCCAGGCCCTCTCACTCACACACTTGCAGATAAATAAAGCCTGCCAAAATGGCACAGCATTTCTAAGCCAAACATGGAGAACAACAGCACACAGAAACCATGGATTTCAAAGGGAGGGAGAAAAAGCAGAGGCCCCTCCAGAATAGGAGCAAGGCATCTGTTGATGCTGGCATCTCCCTTCTCTTCATCTCCAAGCCAACACTGGTGATCCAGTCGAGTGTGTGTGTGTGTGTGTGTGTGTGTGTGTGTGTGTGTGTGTGTGTGTGTGTGTGTGTGTGAGGGGGCAGGGAAGAAGGAAGGTGGCTACATGCTAACATGTGCAATGTGCATTGACCCCACTTGGCCCCCATATGTTGCTGAAACAAGACCGATGGCGGGCTACAAAGAGACCCCGTCTGTTTTCACCTGTGTTTCTGCCCTGTACACTTCCTCTTACCAGAACCTCCATCACAGCAGTGCATGTTGGTGAGAAGACCCATCTGTTGGACCATATGAACATTAGTGACATATATGGACAGTATACAGTACAGTGTGAAAGTGGGATTTCTTGCAATAATTGCATTAATGGATATCTGTAAGGCAGAAATGTATAACCTTAAACATCCTCTGCTGTGACCATGTAGCACTGTAAGCAAGAGCAATTTCTCTTGTCATCTTCACTTTTCACTAAATCAATGACAGCATTATTCTCATTCAGATCTTGCAAGTTTCTGTCACAAGAGAAATCCTTTGAGTGGAGGGTAAATTGTTTAATTGGAGGTATGTGTGATACATTCACAGCCTTAATGCTCCATCATCGGGAAAACAGCAAAGCCTCGCAGTGTCTGGTCTCATAGATGAAACAGGTTTTGATTAATTGCAGACAGCTTGTATGTCAGAAATATGTACATATTTTAACTGTATGTATAAGTGGGCACTTGGCCATCCAAGTGAATTATGGTTCTCAGACATTTTAAGTGGAAAAAAAGGGAGAATAACTGTGGAAGGGAAAGGCATGATGGCATGCCAGGAGCTGGCCATCTCACCCATGGACTGGTTTGTGCACGCCAAGCCAGTAGGAAACCTTTGAATAGCCTAATTGTGTTTTGCAGGATAGAAAAAGCCCTTTTTCAACCTGGCTGGCATGCCATTGCACAGGTCTGAAACACATTTTACTATCTGTTTCTGAGGGTATGAAAGATAAAAATGACACTCTCTTAATAAATATTTGTCGTGCATAAGGTCAAGTGGCTAAATGGGTGAAAATCACTATCAAGAGGAAGAAATATCTTCAGATGAACAAATTACTGTACAGTCATTCAGAGAAATTTCTCTTATACATCATTAACCTGGCAATAATAACTCACACACAATCCGCTAAACAATGGTGAAGCATTTAAGCAACCACATACCACACCGGGCCGACTCTCTGGAGCACAGATAAAAAGGATTATTCCACTGCTGCATGATTTATCAAGCAGTGGACTGTGCCCTTTTAACAGTCATGTTCTTCCTTTATAATGCATGCTTTCTACCTTAAAAGACGGACGTGTTGTGGACCTGCAGCAACTCACAGCAGCAGGCGGGATTCCTCTCCGAGATGAATCTGATTCACATGTGCTGCAATGTGCACAACTCACATCAATATCCAATCATTCCTCAACTGTGGCTTACATGATTGGTCATACTTTCATATTCCAAAAACCCACAGGTTACAAATTCAGAGGGCTGAAAGCTGAAATGAGACTCAGTATGGTTGTAGGGTTGGTTTGTGTGCTGTGTACGTCCTGCAGGGCTGTCCGTCTGCTCTCTGCCTGGTGTGGAGAAGGGGCTTGCTGTGGCAAGCCAACCATGACCAGCTGGGCTCCCCTGCCCACAAGGAGCTCAGGAGCAGGAGGCTATAGCCCGTCTGCATCTGCAGGTTGTTAACCTCACATCTTATTGCACTGACACATCAATTATTGTTATTAAAGGCCGGAGTAATTTATTTATATACTGATTTCCCAAAGGACGAAGGCAGGACTAATTGAGCCAGGTGTGTGTATCTGTGTGTGTGTGTTCATGCTAGATGGGCAGGGGGAAATTAGACTACATGGTGAGCATGCTGCGCACAACTAATACATGGTGGGACATCCCATAGCGTGGTTAGAATATTAGAGGATGACATGATGAAAAATGCAAGAAGATTTTAAATGTTCCCTTGTCAGCGTTCCCTGTGGACAACAACAACATAACAGCAGTATCTATTTATGTTATTCACAATGAAGCAGTTTAAAATGCAATCTGAATGTTCTGGCTGTGCAAGTTATCTGGACACTGTAAAAGGTTTTAACTGCAGGATTTTTAGAGCAGATGAATGAAGTGTGTTTATCTCTTTTGTTGAGCTGTGGGAAGATGTTTATGCCAGTGATAAAAGAGGAAATGTAGGCTTGACTACCCAGCGCATGTTTGACCCCCTCAGCCCCCCAACTGTCCACCCTTCACCATTTATTTCTCTCTGTGTCTCTCTCGACCTTGGTCTTGAAGAGAGAACAAAACACTATCTTTATCTCCTGAGTCTCTCTGCATTGCTTCTACTTATGTTAACCCCACCACCACCACCCACAATCCCCCCCCCCCTTGCACTGGTGGTGCGTCGTGTGCGTGGGATACCAGGCAATTCATGTCACGTAAAGGAATGTTCACAGAAGACTGGCGATGGGAGTCTATTTTTTTCATATAAACATCTTAACATGCATCACTCGTTGCTTACATTGAACCACGAAGTGGACTTGGAGATGAACCTGGCGCTGCGTTCACGTGCACGCGCTCACGCAGACAGACGCATGCGCGCGCGTACACACACACACACACACACACACAGCATCCCTCTCTCTCTACATTTGTATATATCGCTGCGTGAGCAAATGGAAAGCTGGAGCGCAGTGGCACAGCAGACACGCGTGATTCCCAGGCAGGTAGAGCCCCCCTCCTCATCATTAGTATTCACCTCCACAACCGTCTTCAGAAAATGAAAGACGAAGATACGTATGCGTAGAGGCGCAGCAGCACAGAACCGTCAACACATCACTAAAGTAGCTCGAAAGAACTTACCTTTCGACAGCAGAACCAGGATCAAACCAGCAAACGCGTTCCGCAAGAGGGGGCAGCCCATGATGGAGTTCTGATAGATTTTCTGCTTGTTTTTGCAGCCAAATGCCTATTCCTCCTTTTATGTTACCGTTGCAGGGAATATGTATATAAAAAACGACCCAGTGGATGAATGTCAACAGCAATCGTCCAACGCTTTCTACATGTGACTGGACGAAAACATCAGTCTTGTCCACTTGACTTTTCCTTTTGATGACCCCAGTCGGAGAGAGAGACGGAGAGGGCTGTTTGTCTTCTCCTGTGTGGAATCTCTCAACCAGAAAAATATCAGAGCAGAAAAAACAAATATCCTAGACACTTAGTTTGGCTCTCAGTGCCTTGAAGGAAAGAGGAAATATTTTAGAAAATGCATGGGAAGAAAAGGTAAAATTGAAACTGTCCAATGACTTGACATAAATATGTTTTTTTGTCAGAGAACAGGATGGGGTCTGTGCGTCCTGACCAGTCGCAAGTCGCCACTTCAGCCTTAATTAGCCTGCTCCCGTATGTCTCTGTTGGTATGCAGCGCGTCTCGTCGCTCCACACTCAGCGCGTCGCAGGGAGCAGCACTGAATGCGAGGCGCACAAGAAAGAGCATGATTGACAGTTCAAGGAGAGCCCATTTCCCAATCACCGGCCCCAAGTCAGGAGGCGGGATTTACGATTGCACCGATGTGGCGCTCGGAGAGGCCGGCCAAGGAGCCTCACCGGCCTATCAGAGGCGCGCGGTGGGCGGGCAGAGCACAAGGCGAAGCACGGCGCGGTGATAATGCAATGTGATTTATGGCCGGTTCGGTGTTGCTGCAGTACTCAGAGAAAACAGTCCACTGGGGGACAGGCAGGCATAATAACTACAGGGACAGAGGTGGGGCGGGGGTGAGTGTGGGGCAGGTGGAGCCATATGGGCTCGGTGCGCGACGTTTGGAGACGATGAATGGAAACAGAACAGAACGAGTTAGAATGACAGGTTGTGCTGCTGATGAGCAGATGTTGCTCAATTGCTGAAAATGAATATTGTCAAATCAGAGGAGGAGAAGCCTGTAAAGACAGTGAGAAAAGTGCCCACATACATAGAAGTTGTGGGTAGACTGGGTGGACTGGGTAGAATGTTAGAGCAGATTGTAACAGCACTGGAGAAAACACACCATCTGACTTAATCACACTGCTGACTTAATGGCAGGCAACATAAACCCATGTAGGAAGACTTTTATGCAGAAGTACTAATGAACCATTTATAAACATGTAAGTCTCTTAGTCTGTGCACTACATCTGGTACTAGAAGTGTGAGAAGCAGTTGTCTAAAGTGAAGATCTAATTTTCTTTAAAAGGCTAGTCACATGGTGAGCTAATCATCTTGCGTGAAAGCTAGAAGCCCAAGACAGACACAGCTACTACACAGGAAGCTGTGAAAGTCCCAGAAAACTTGCCAAATTTATGCATACTTCCCTAACATTTGACAGTTCATTAAGTACGGTCATATTGCATCATATCAGCAGACCTCCATGGTCAGAAACACACAACATACAGCTCATGCAGTGCCCACTGGGTCAATTTTGAAATATTTACTGTATGCCAATGATGTTTATATTATCTGATGTATTGTTCTATTGTTGACTGATACACTTGTTTCTTTATTCCCCGAATAACCAATTAATGCTTTATTACTGCTGAGTGCAGAAGTTATAAAGCACCGTTAGCTGATTTATGGTATTTGGACAGAATTACAATAAATACAGTTGGGGATTAGCTGACTGCATATCTGCCTCAGATGAAAGATGAATGGGCAAGCACTAAGAAAACCCACGACAGATTAATATTCAGCTAATCAAAGCCCAGCATTAGTTACTTACAGTGTGTGATTTGTTTGTAAATACTTATTATTCACTATTAATTAGATTTGACACAGTGGAGTGAATCAGGAGCCAGTCATGTTTATGATGTTAACCACTGGCTCATTAGGGTGTTATTTTTGAATGTTACTTTCTGATTTTTAGCAAACTGATGCAAAGTGTATGATTTATGGATACTGCAGATGATATGACAGCGACAGATAAATAGATAGCTAGATGAAACCCAATTCAACATGGCTCCCACACCCTTAACTAAATGCTATTGTTTGTACAAAACAATTAAGCCTAGCACAGTATGGTACACTATTGCTCAAATCAGCATGCCCTCCTCCTCCTCCTCTTCATCTGGACATACAGTATTTGCACTGAAATGCCGCAGGACAGTTATTGTACAGCTTCCACATTAGCATAGAAACATTGCCTCTGCGTGACACTAAAACTCTGATCCAAACAAGAGATACTGTATATGCAGTAGAAAAGCTTCATTAATGGTATTCATGATTGCAATCAGTAATTCAGCTGGGTTTCCATCTACTCATGGATATTATTTATAGACCTGACACAAAATGCAGTTTGTTTGTTCCAAGTTATTCAATAAAAGTAGAAACACCTGCGAAAATGTTGACATAAATTTGCATTTTGACTCAGATTTTACAAAGCCAATTACCCTCAGACCTCGCCAGCTCCCATCATACTGTATGACATCCTGAGCACAGTGGAAGCTGGCTTAGAGGGGGGCTGAGACAGAGGAATATTTCTCAATTTTGGAAAGACTGACATGCATCAGAATAAGGAACTGGTGTTGCTTTTTCCATTGTAGTTAAAGGCAAAAAACAAATTTACACATGCAACACTTACTGTAGATACACAACATGCTCACATGTACATAAACATTGTTACTTTGAGTGTCTGTTATGTTACTTACCGTGGTTCTCTACTTTAACAGTATATCCTAAAGAAGCTTCCTTCTCTGCACTTAATCAATGCTGATGGTTGGCTGGAAAAGCACTGGGTGCAAAGAATAGACTGTATATGAAGACAACGGGTCACCACTTCCTTCCGCTATGCAAAAAGGAAGCCAAATAAACAGGAATGGATAAGAGCCAGTTATTAACTCTTTATATCTTCTGACTGCTCAGTTTTGAGACATCTTGGTTGTTACGTTTGGTGCAATGTTTTAAAGGGCAACTCTGCTTAGAAGAACGTGAACAATCATATTAGTCCTTCATCAATGTGCAGCATTAATATGAGCATCGAGGTGGACTTGCGGGCTCCTGGAGACTTGGAGGGCCCACAGAAACTCAGTAAGATGACTTACAGAGATTGATAGTGGACCCTCATTTCAGACTACATGCTGGAGGAAGACACTTATAATATAGATAAAAGAAATATAAAATAGAGAAAAGAAAAAGTAGGTGACTAGACAATAGTAGGAAAGTACATGTTTGAGGTTAGAAATTAGTGTGTATGTGCTTGCTCAGTAATTTTAAATGTGGGCTGACAAGTGGCAACAAGTGGCTTTGTATTGGGGAAATGGTTAAAGAGGATGTAAAGCAATGGACAGGACAGCTTCTTAGGTCTGTTAAAAGAAAATGGTATGGTAATATAAGATGAGCCAGAGAAAACTTGGCTTAGAGCTTTTTCAGAGCTTCTCCCAGGCCCTCTTACTGACAGAAGAGCAGGAGACTTTTTTCTGGAGAGGGAGACCTCATCTTCTTCGAAGGTAACACTAATTAGAGTAATCATCTTAGAGCTTTGACCTTTTGTATATTTTCTGTTTTGACCTTCAGTCTTTAATTTCTTAACCTTTCTTAAGTGAAGGTTCTCATAGCTGCAGCAACCAGTTATTGTAAAAAAAATGGATTTAATAATCCCAATCATTGCTGCAGAAATGCTACACTCTCATTATCTGCATTTTTCATGACTTCGGTGAGTGACCATTTTCTTGTAGTCCTTCTTGTACTGAGCTTTATGGCGCTGTCATGGTGCAGTTAAGAAAATAGAATGATTATTTAATTCCTATGGCTTCTTTGAGTATGAGGTGAGTCACAGTGATCAGGGTTGTTTGATGTATGATGGGGTCATGAGGCATACTAGAATGTGATTGACTGGCCACAATGCCACTGAGTGCATCATCAGTCTTCAGGGGGAGGAACAGTGAGGTTAGTTTGATGGATTGTAAGTTAACCACACTTTGCAGCAAGCTATTTAAAATTCTGCAAGGTGCATTGTAGCATATGTGTACATATGTATGCCTGTATAGGCTTATACTCAAATGAGCAGTAAGGGTATATGCCTGAGACTATACCTCGCCTGCGATCAGAGTCACTGAGACACCTTGAGTGCCTGGGCTGAAATGACAGTAATTTCACACCCAATTAATATATAGTATAAAGCAGACACATACTATAATGTCAGATGTTGGCACCTTGACTGTAAGGACAAACACAGAAGGACACCTCGCCGAGCTTGTTTGAGGAGCGGGGCAGTTTATGCAAACATAACTGACTTGGAGTATGTCTGGCAGGGGGAACCTGTCCCTGAAGTGTCTGCTGTAGAGCCACCAGTTGGGCTGAGACACCCCACCAACCTGTTTAGTATGGTAATGTATGGAGATGCGGGCACGGGCACTTTTTCCCTCTTTCCCCTTGCTCCGTCTTTAAGCCCCCCACATTAATTGGCATGGCAGAGGCGGCAGTGACTTGGTTGTAATCACTGTCCCTCTGAGAACCCCACTGAGAAGGATTGAAGGAGAGAGAGACGGAGGGAGAGCGAGCGAGAGCCTTTGGTCTCAGAAGGCTTGTCTTCTGAGTTATGTTATCCCAAGAGATGCAAGGAAGCAGAAAGAAAGGGAGGGAAAAGCAAGAGAGGAAGATGTGGAAGAAGGAGGGAAAAAAAAGGGAGAAGCTGGAGAGGAAATTGTGAGCTCTCCTGCTCCTGGAGAAATGGAGGAGTACAGATGGAAGGAGAGGAGAATAGGATGGGAGATTCATGTAGGGGATTATGGATGGAGATTTATAGTTGGATCGGTGGGAAAAAGGGTAGCGGATTGGGGTTTAGGATGTTTGATCGATATGAAAAAGATGAGAAGGAAAAAGAGGGCAGTGGTGGGTCAGAAGAAGATGACAGAGGTCGATTGACATTAAAGCTCTACCTGCTGTAATTTAATTGGTTTTCATCCTTTCCATCATCCAGTAAACTTTCCAAACTGAGAGAAAAAGTCAGGTGGGAACATGCCTCACATTTGTAATTCAGGAAAATTGATTTATTAACCATAACCTATTAATTTGGTTCATTTCCACCGCCGATACAACCCTTGCTGTTAGCGCCTCACAAGTTGATGTTGTTATATCCACTTTAAGCACACAATTGTTTTCACTGCTGATTGCTGCCGCCGCAACACGCCACGCTTGTAAAGTACCTTGAAATTGAGGAACTGCATCTGAATCTGAAGAGGAGATGACAAAGAGAGCCTGCAGAGAGATGGAGGAAATGGAGAGAAGTCGAAGAAAAGGGAGAGAAGAAAAAGTCAAAATACAGAAAAAACTGAAGGTTTCTCCCTTAGAGGGTCAAAATGTAAATGTACTCCATCTTGGTCAAGGCTGCTAATTGCTTTAACCAAAGGATGAGTGTGTGGGTAAGTGTATGTGGGCGCACGCAGGCATATATACATGGATGTGTTTCCCCATAGGCAGAGAATGATGGATAGTAAATGAATGATGAAACAGTGCAGGGAGAGTCACCTTTTAAGAAGTGAATGGAGCCTGAGCGCGTCAGAGAGTGCGGCCTTGAAGCCAGATCAAAGCCACGAGCCGAGCTGTAATAGATGATGGAATTTAATCATGTCTGCTGCCTAACGCTCTCTCTCTCTCTCTCTCTCTCTGTTTTATGGCTTTCAAAATGCAACTGCTATTTTTCGTTCACTTTACTTCGCCAAATTTTTTCCATCACTGAAACACTCTGACTTAGATGCAAGTCACTGACATGGGCTACTGAAGTACAATGACACAAAAAAACATCAGTATAATTACTTTATTAGTGCAGACTGATGTCGGATCGGCTGGTCATGTTTCATGTCACATCAGTTCCTTAGTTAGCGTCCGCTGGTTGCCTTCAGGCCATGAGGAGGCCTTTGCTGCTGAGCTCTGTCATTTTCCCTCAGTCCGGGAATAAGTGCTGTGTCTCACTCCGCAAACCATCCCCTACTAATTAAAAAATTCTTAATGATAGTACTTCAAGAGCAGTCCTTATGCCATTAATCATTCACATATCCCATAGATCTTGAAACAAATGGGCAGCAAAAAACAGAATTTTTCCGTGGTGGGAAGGAAAAATTGTGTGCTTCATTATCATCAAGAGTACTTTTGCATCCATTTGTATCCATAACTGTTGCACTTTAAGCAGCAATTCATTAATCAATGATACGTTTGGAGGGATTATTGAACTGTGACTCAGCCATAAGGCAGCCGCAGAAAGGTCCACAAAAGCAGTTTGGTTGAGATTAGTCCAGTCAGAATCCTTAGAAAAGATTGGAGAGGCCATGAAACACTTTGCTCCGAGCCTGAATTGGTAGTCTTGGAGCCAACAAAAGTGTGGCATTGATGAATAACTGGTATCTGAAGGTAGATATCTATCATGGATAATCATGCCAAGTGCCATAGTTTTAAGCTTTGAGCATGGATGCTTATGACTGGCTCACATATCATCTTAACCACTCCCGAGTTCCCTAATGGATTCTCTGCCCCTGTCATCTGTCTCTTTTGTCCTTTTTTCATTTAACCACACTAAAGTGAATCACTCCCTTTCACTGCATTTCTTTGATTTTTTTTGTTTCCAGTTGTTGTCTCTTTCCTCCTTTTATTTCCCTCTCTGTCACCCATTATGACAGTCTTCCTCTCCAGCCGACTATTTGTCTATCCCCTTCGTACTTTCTCTGCTTCCCAGCTTCAATTTCCGTCTCCCCAGCTTGATTCAGCAGTAATGAGTGCAGCTTAAGGTGGGGCTGGCCTGAGGTGAGCTGGAGAGAGGCAGGGAGGTTAATGAGAATAGCAACCTCGCTTTTTGCCTGAGGTGTAAAAAGACAGTAAATGGATGAGTGAAGGAGAGAGAGAGCAAGGGCCAGGGAGACAGATAGACAAACTGACAGACTGTACTAACGTTTGCAATAATGAATTTAGCTGATTCACAAATGCACTCATGTCGGACAGTGTGACCGTCAGCCAAGGTCAAAGTATGGTGGTGGGTTTGTGTCAAAAATAAGGACCACGTGTTTAAATTAGTAATTTTTTAAATAGAAATATATGGTACAACTTTCAACAATATTCATAATAACAATATAATAACGTATTATACTCAATCATAATGTATTATTAATAAATGTATTAATAATTCCAGTGTGATAAACTATTTAGCCATCTGGGATCTTCAGAACAATTCCATTAACTGCCTCACCAAGATTCTTATGGTTAAGAAAATTAAAAACCAAACAAGGGCGCACAGTGTTAAATACATGAAGCAGCCCACACATTTCAGCAGCTCTGCCATGAGGAGGCGAGTGGATGATGCTGCTTCCTCTTCTGTGGACTTTCTCATTCATCCAAACAACCACTGGGGACAAATAATCTTACTTTGAGTTTGTAAGTAAGAAAGTGAATAAATAGATTAACAAATGCGATGGCAGTGCTTCAGATCTACAGACTATAAGGTAAAAAAGATAAAATCAGCTTCAGCTGAAACTAAACTTAAATGGGAAAAAAATCGAAAGAATGAAAAATAAACTTTGGAAAATTATAAAGCTGTAGTAAAAAATCCTTGGTTGACACATTAAATGTGTGCACATAAAGTATTTTATGTGCAGTTTTAGTGCTTTTTCACAATTTTGTCAGTCTGTCATATCCAGTCACCTATAAGTGATATCTCTTTTTCTGTCACCAGTCCATTTTTCCCTCCTTCTCACTCCCTCCTTCCTCCCATACCTGCCCTTATCACTATTTTCTTTGTTTCACTCCCAAATCAATCTTTCTCATTTTGTCCCAAATTGATTTCGCCATCTCTTATCATTGACACAATCCTGCGATCCGCTCTCACAACCTCATCCAGTCCTATCCTGCTTCGTCTTTTGCTTTTTTTTCTCCTTCTCTATCTCGTTCTCTATCTAACCTGCTCTGCATTCCACTGCGACTCATTACAAATGGAGCTCCTTTGCTCTGTCCTCTTACTTGGTAACCTCTGCAGAGTTGTGGAACAATGTCTTGATTGGATGTGGCTGGCATTGCTAAGCATTCTGTGCTGCAGAATTGGTGCCATGTATAAGATATTATGTTGGCAGCTAACAGTGTATTATCACTGATAGACAGTACTATGAAGACAGATTACCAAACAATCAGGATGGTTGTGACAAAGTATACTGATCCACACTCAAAGTATTTCATTTTCATGTCTACAAATTATTCAGCATTCACATCTATCATAAAAGAAAACATTTGAATACCTTATATTTTAACAGCTGCAGTGCTGCAGTTAACATCTCTAAACCACATGTTTGTAGAAGGCAGCAACCATGTTTATTAACTCTGACTGCTTCATTAACATGTGTACAGAAGGCCTACATGTACTGCAGATTGTAATTTTAGTTATACAAACACCGGCAGCAGAATAATCACATTTGTCGACTGGGCAGAGCCAAAGAACGGTGCCCCCGGGGATGGAGCTGAACTGTGGGGATTTTGGCAGAGTGGGCAAAATCACAAGTTGCACATGCAAGTCGCGTGATGCTTTGAGGCCCGAAGAGATTTCTTCCCATAAAACTGTTTCATAAAAACGAAACAGCTGTGAAACCATGATGACTATATCCTGGGCCACTTGTTTCCAAAACAACTTTTTCAAAAGCCTCCAAGAGCAACATGTTTTTTGTTTATTTAGTTTTTGAGAAATATCCAGTAATATTCTGACATTTAGTAAAGAATATGATATATTATTAATGTTGTGTAATTGATTATTTTTGCTTGATGTGACACTGACTTCACATGTATAAATTCCACACTGGAAATTAATCAGTCTGGATATAATTGAGCTCGCATTTGTAGCAATAATAGCAGAACATCAGTCAGATAATGTTTACCATTACATTTTCTACAGCTAAAGTTAAAGAGTGGCTGATAACACAGTGGGCTGTCTTGTATGCTTTGATAGATATATGTTACGAAAAGATATATTTTAAAACATAAAAGAGAAAAGTAAACAGTGGGCCTAAAATAGAACCCTGAGTAACTAATTCTCAAGAAATCAGTGTGTCACCCAAATTTGTCACTGGTACTTTAGCTCTAAAACCACTTAAATACTGCCAGCCCAGTTTCCCTAGTAATTAGGTCCATGTTGTATGATTCCAGACCAAACGATTAACGTTAGGTGTTACTCAGGAAGTAGTGTGTGGTGTGGTGTAAGGGCGTGTTGAATGTCTCACTTCCATGAAGGAGATCAGAGTATAGATTAGAGTTTGTATCTGGAGTCTGAGCCCCTACTACATGTGATCATGTTCCTGCAGCAAACTTTTCAGATCAAATGTAGTAAACAGACTGAAGGTTGCAAAAAAAAATGGTATAATCCTTGAACATCAGAATAAAAGATGCATGAGTGGACAGAAAGAATGAATCCATCCTTCTGCTAAGTGCTTAGCAACACATGAAAGTGTTTCAGAGTAGAAGGAAAACTTGCTTAATGTGTAAGTATATTAACTTCTGTTCATGGCTTACTGAAAAATTCAGTGTCTTGCAAATACTGGTCTAAAGTATTCTGACAGAATCCATATGTGACTACCTCTTGGGGCCTTACAAAAACATGAAAACCTAAATTTTAAATATGTCTCCTGGCTCTGTTTAATTCAACCAAAGAGATGATTTCTGCAACTGGAAAATGCTTGTAGTCCTGAACATCCTATGTAAACATCCCCTGAATGATGAATCAGGCTTTCAACACTACAAAGGCACGCTAAACATGCACTCACTTGTTTTGTACCATTAACTTCAGTACTGCTTCATTGTATAACAAACAACCATACAAGTATGGGAGAGGGCAGATATTGATTCCTTCAACTTAACCCTCAAACTCTGTTAGAGAAGCAGCTAAATGGCCCTGCACACGAATGAGTTGTGATTTCTGTCTCTTTGATAGTTGTCTCTCAGTAAGCTGTTGCAGTAGTTGCTTGGAAACATTTTTTCCCCTGAACAAGTACTGCAGTGTTGGATGTCTGAATGATGGAAAAATGTAAGAGAATTGATAAGCAGCCTTTGGATTGACAACCAGAGATGTATGTAAACATATATACATTGTAGATTTAAAAAACATTTCATTATTTAATTCAGATGTTCACCAAAGTACCGCAGAAAAATAAGATACAGTCAGCTGTTTGTGAAGTGCAATCAGACAAGCATATACTGGTAGATTTATCCATTGCCCCTCAATGTTCAGCAACATCCGTACAATGTGTCTCCAATGTATTAGCAGAGACCTAAAATCAATCTGTGCCATGTTGTATTTTCTCAGAAGATTTCTGCTGTGTTTGTAATGCTTGGAGAGAAAGGAAGAGAGGAAAATAAGAGATGGAATTGAGAGGTGAAGGGAGATACAGAGAGGGAGTTTGAGAAATGCAATCATTTTTGTGCACAGTTGAAGTATTAAGGGTTTCAACATGATGGTGATAAGTCTACAGCGCATTAAATTTATCCAAAAAGAGAATTCACACTCCTGAGACTTAACTCAGTGGCTTTTAAAATTGATTATTTTCAGCCAACCGAGTTGCTAAGTGGAATGGAATGTACAATTAAATGTTTGATTGTTTATGGCGCTGCCATTCATTTCGCTGGCTGTCTCTTAACCCATTTACCATGGTCCATCAATACACATTTAAACAGTCGTACAACGGATATGCAATGTTGTTAATGTCACGGCTCTGGCGCATTTGCTTTGCGCTTGGACTGATTCTCGGTAAAATCATTAATCAAAGTAGTACTGTCATCAACATCTCTGTGTGATTATCACACACTACACACTTCTAATTAATGTATTGAGTGCAGACATTGCCAATCTTCTCTACAGTGACAGTCACAATTTTACCCATCCCCTCTGCCCTGCCCCTGCTTAATTCTCTTAACATATTGGCCTACCCCTTGTTTTGCCCATTAATTAAACACATCCTCCCCTTCCCAAGCACGAGGGAACATGTGTCAATATGCTCTGAATCGAACTCCTCAGTGTTGATGTGGAATCTGTTCTGGCTCTATGAGAGTGCCAATCAATGATGCATCACCCAGCTTCTCAACTTGTCCATCCCTGTTGCCCTGCATCTCATGACCTCCCAAAATATCTCTCTGCTCAATACACATTGATCATATTTAATCAGAATTCTAAGTTTCAGGTTGTACTTTTTAAACTGTAACATCATTGCTCAAATTATATGAAACAGTTTGTAGCAAAAATGGATGCTGTGATTGGATGCTTTGTCTTGTTTGATGGAGTTGTAATGACAGGTCAGCAAACAGAAGCAAACAGATTTGCAACTCAGTGTGAATTTCATTATCATGCATTTGCAAACTTGCATCACCTTTAGGGTAATCTACTTTGGCATCAGGACCATGGCAGTGTGCCACCTGTTAAGAAAAAAAGGCCACCTTCTCTGGAAACATGTTTTCATTGACAAAATCATTAAGTGAAAGGATAAAGGTGTTTTTATTGTTAAATTCTTAGTGTCAAGAAAATTTGTCCATCTCTTACTTTCTGACTTCCCTACCCTGTCTGGGGCACTCAGCCCCAAGGTCATTTATTTGTAATGAAGATGTAAATTTCTAAAAGGTGGTCACAATATATAGTTTCTTTTTTTTTTAAAGGTTAAGTCATTCTCTAAAATAGCTGGCCGCTTGTTTAGACAAACTAATGGCATGGCTCTAGGGATTGCAACGTTGGTTGGTCCAGACTGAAATATCTCAACAACCACTGCCATAAAATTTTGTACAGACATCCATGGTTCCCATAGGATAAATCCTAATGTCTTTGATGTTCCCCTGACTTTTCCTCTTGTGATACCATGAGGTTGATATTGTGGTTTGGAGTGAAATGTCCAGAGAAATATTGGATGGACTGCCATGAAATTTGGTTCAGCCACTCAAGTTCACACAAAATGAATTTAATAACTCCTGGTGATTCCTTGACTTTTCATCTAGTGCCAACAGTACACTACATCCACTACTTTTATGAACAAATACTTGTAAAACTAATGACATTACCATCAGCCTCAGATGTACTTTGCAAATGTTATCATGCTAACACACTAAACTAAATTTGTGAACCTGGTAAACATTGTACCTGCTAAACATCAGCATTGACGTTGTCACTATGAGCATGTTAGCATGCAGCATTTAGCTTCAAGCACCACTGTGCCAAATTACACCCTCACAGAGCATCTAGCATGGCGGTAGACTCTTAGCCTTGTTAGCAAATGTCACCTCAAGGGAAGAAGGGCATTTGTTGGGGATTACCTGCAGCTGCAAATTAATTCACATTTGATTCACTGGTAAGTATTTACAGCAGCAGAATGTGTTTGTGAGGCTCAAAATAAAAATTACTGTGCCCATGTACATCGTTAAGAAGTAACATGTCACCCAGTGCAACGGTGTGGCTCATTGATGTATTTTTAATAGTATTGTGACAATGCGGTCTATGGCGGACAAATAAACTATATCAGGCTTTAGCCACACAGACAATACCAGTAGGCTCAATTCATTGTTAGTTTTGTTTTTTTCATGGGATTTGTTGACAATAAGAAAAACAGTATCGTACTGAGTTCCCCATGGTGAGATTTTTTTTTTTTTTTACATAAACCAGGAAAAGTCTAACATTGTTGTTAGTCACTCACCAACTGTTTTGCACATTAATGGGCTAATGTATGTGTTATGTATATATTCAGCTTAAAGCTTCTGCTGCAGCTATTGTTGCTACTGCGTTCATATAAAAAAACGTCTTTTAGATTTTTCTTGATGTTGGATTCAGTCCGTGGTTGATTTATGGCAGGGTTTCTGGGCAAAACTCTTGATGCATAAACAACTGTAGAGAGTGCTGATCAATGTAAATTGGTGTGTGAATGGGCACTGTGACCTTTGGAAAACTCCTCCCTGGGAAAGTAGAGGCTGTTCACTGATCTTGTTCTGTGTCCTCTTTCCCCCCCACCCCAAGTGCTTTCAGAAAACTCCTGCCACAGCAGAAACGCTCCACAGCACTGTCTTGACTGTCTTCCGAGTGACTGAATAATAGCGGAGAATCTGACTTCTCCAGGACTTCTTGGGGCCTTTGTCTTTGAAGCAACACGACACAGGGCCTTGACACTCTAAAAACATTGCTTAGAATTTGACTCTGTACCCAAAAGAGGATGGTGAAAAGTGGTTCTGGCAGAAGGCGTCAGTGAATGATGGCCCTCATGTTCAGTCCCGAGCACTTAACGCTTGCTGTGAAAAGCTCCTCAGTGAAGGCAGGCAATAAAAAAGCTGCCTTGAAAAAAAATTCTCTCAAGGTTCTGCAGCTATATATGTTCTTTTGAAGGTATTGAGTTTATCACAGTGCTCTGCTGATTGGATTGTGACAGAAATCTCAAGACTGAAATGCTTATATGTACTTCCAGGATATAATGAAATAGATTGCTCATCACAGAATATGAGAGTAGTATAACTTATAATTTACAATGCTGTTGAAAAAACATGTTTTAGTCTTAACATCATTGAGAAAAATCTTTTAAAATATCCTGTATTTCTCAGCTCCCAAGGACTGTACTGTATGACAAATGCAATTCCTAACAACCACTAATCTTATGACCTGTATCCTCACCTACCTACAATCCATCAGATAACTCCTGACATCCATTTGATTCATTCCTGTCTCTCCCAGGCCCTTTCTTCTGGAAGATGGTCTGAGCTGCTAACTAATGCCCTGAAGGGACAACATGCACCAGCAGCCCAAGTGTGCAGCAGGTGTCGGTTGCTGAGCCTGCTTAAGGAGGCCAAGTGTCCATTTCCCCAAAGTTAAGATTGACTGAGAGAGGAGCAGTATAATTCTAGCTTCAGGCACCACTTCTGGGTGGCTGCTTCCAAAAGCTTAGCTTCAAGATGCACTGCTGGTCTTCCATCCAAGTGGGATGCATTTCTCTGCTATGCCCAGTTCCCTGGTAATTCTTCTTTTCCCAGTTCCCTGGTAAAGTCTTCTTTTCATGGAGAGTGTGTGGCCTCAGGATGCTCAGAGATGGCTGGGGAGTCATCCAGCGTTAAAAATGTTTATATTTTATTTGGCTGTAAATTATATCTTTTGAGTTTTGAGCCAGTTTTGCAACACACTGTTAACTTCCGTGTTGTACTACTGATTCCATTGATACAATATGTTTGTTTATGTTTGTTTGTTTCAACAAGCCCAAATAGTGTTGGTTATTTGACATTTTAAGATGTCTGTCTCTTTACAACATTTAACTTTTTGGATGACCCATCATGCTGCTGTATTCCACTTGATAAATGGTTGACTAGCTTCCACTAGGAGTGTGAAAGCTAGTTAGCTTAGCTTGCTAACATTAGCACTGATTACCATTATATGTCTCTTTTCCTTCAAGTTGTTTTAATACCTGCTGAATCTTTTTGCAGCTCCTGCACACTCAGAGGTGAATTCACAAAGAATGGATTGTGGCCACTCATAGCACTATGAATCGCACATCACTTGCAACCACTCTCTGCCCCGTCTCAAGGTCCAATTCACAAAAGATATTGCACTAATGGCTATTGCTATTACAGTAGAAACACACCCATAAAGTTTTGCAGCTGACTGCAATTTGCGTCTCTTAAATGTTCATCTGCAATTTTCTGTAGTGGTCCCAGTAATATTTGTTCAAAGTATACTGCAGTCACATGACATGGTTAAGCAACATTATAAATGCAGTTGCAAGAACAATACTTTACATTCTTATCTTAGAATGTAAGATTCCTGATCGTTCATTCGTTTCTATCTGCAGGATGTCTCACTCCGTATGGAGCGTTTTGTCAGTGATTGTTATTTGTGGTGCTTTAACTGTGTGCTCTCATTAATGCCCCTGGGCTCATGGAGAGCTGTTTTCTCTCCTACTCTCCTCGATACTGGGCATTTTTACAGTGCGTAACAATAGTCTCCGTTTCTCACAGCAGTAGGTTTTATGGCCTTTTACAGTTTCATTCCCTCATGGTAAATATCAGGTAGTGTTACGTGCGAAGCAGGCTTTGTTATATCCCTCGTCCAGGATATTTTTCCCAGAGCCCCATTTGTGTTACATCCCTTCTAAAAAATGAACAAAAAGACGGCAACATGACAATCAGACCAAGTGGCAGTGACAAAGTGATTTATTTACAACAAAACACCAAGAACATACTACAAAATGTTTCCAAAGTATGGGTGACGACTGGACAGGGTAGGTTGTGCTAAACAAAATGAGGTGAAACAATACAACAAATCCAGCCTTAGCTAAGCTACCTCTAGAAACAAAAATACAAACAAGAAGGTTCAGTTGTCTTATCTACAACAAGATCTAACTAATCTTACAGAGGTGGCACCAACCACTAAACCTAGTGTTTCTATACAGACTGAGAACTACGCAAGTGAAACTTACCTAACATCAAACCTCTTTCCATATACCTTTCTTTATAATTTTTCCAAGTTTACACATACAGAATCCAGTCACATAACTGGCATCAAAGAGTCTCCCCCTGAGCTTTTCTGGCAGGCTTCTTTTATAGCTGGCTTGGCATAACGATTGGCCAGCTTCAGAATTGGTTGCCCAATAAGCAGCAAGGCTGGTTGGCACAGATGCAAGCCAATCACCTCATTAGCACCTGGAGAGGACACAGAAGAAAATAGGGGGGGAGAGAGACAAAGCAGGAAAGAAACAAACAGCGCCTGCTTGGCACGTAACAGGTAGCCTATTGTACTGTCTGTGCCATCTGTGCACATATGATGTACTGTGATGCGCTATTGCTTCGTCTGGCTACAATCACTGCTGCTTAATGCGCTGCAGTTAGCACCAACTCTCTGAAGGCGCAAATAAATTTAATTCTAACTGCATGCGGCTATTAGTGCTGGTGTTTGTGAATTGGACTTTTTTTGCAAAGAGGCTCATTTGCATAGAAAGGGGCAGCGCAGTTAGGGGTGCATTTCACTCTTTGCGGGTACTTTGAAAATGACATGGTTTCTTTTCGTCTTATTTGTGCAGGTTTAGCGGCTGCAAAAGCCTTGAAATCCTTTTGTGAATTTGCCCCACAATAGGCCTACTGTATTTGTCCCACATTATAGAAAGGAGGGGGTCTAGCTAGCATTAGCTGTTTCTTTGCCATCGGTCGAGATGTGACAGCAAATGATCAGACTGTCAAAACTCACAGCAACAAGTAGTCCTGTAGATTCAGCGCTCCATATATTAACTAATGATTCAAATCACATCACGGAGTAAGGTCAGAAATACTTTATTGTAGGGAGTATGTAGGGAGTGCTTAGATCACAGATGGTCCTAAACAACGTTGACCCTCCAGCTGGTAAACTTCCTGTGTGGCAGTGATATTACGAACTATTTTTAGTGCTCACCCACACAGATATTGCACACATCAAAATACCAATATCAACATTGTCAATTGGAACCAAATTCACACCCCTGAAGAACAACAATGTAGGGGGCACTCTCACAGTACAAAATAACCAATATACAGATTTGTTTTAGCAATGTTCATAATGTAATTGTATTAAAAGCAATAATTTCAGTTTGACTTTCAGACACCAAGAAAGTGAATTCATTATTAGTGACCAGTGCCACAAGTCCCAAGCTAAAGCAATTTAATATTACTATATTGTTAGATTATCTCTGAAAGCAGCATATCAAAATCCAGAGAGATAATTTCAAAACACAACAGGAGAGCTCTGGGGAAGGTGGGGAGCAGAGCAAGTAATTTTGGAATAAGCGATCAGCTCATCTGGCTATTGGCAGACTGATTTATCTTAAGCTCCGGAGATTTGACTAAAGCTCAACAGTGACAACGCAGGTGACACATATTAACACCTGTGCAGAATATTTCACCGTGATCTCAGCTTGATAATGAATAAAAGTGACCTGCAAGGCCATTGTGAATTCTCACCTAAACGTCACACCCTGTCAGCAATACCTACTTTGTGTGATGACATACTGCGCCCTGCGGCAAAAGAGAAGCAAAGAAGTTAAATGAAAAAAGAAAAATAGGCAGACAGACGCGAGAGGCAGAAGCCTCTGTAGTCAGAACAAAATGTCCCAGAGCACAGTGATGGAGGTGAAGAGAGGTCTTTACAAAATTGAGAGGGAGACAGATTAAGTAGCATCTTTGATGGACCAAAATCCCCAAACAGTTACATACTGTGGTTAAAAAGTGACTCATTGGACCAAACACATTTTTTAACTCACAAATTATTTTCTGTTCTGATGCGTGTGAGGTTAATTGGGAATTATATTGAAAATTAAATTGGTAAATTAAGCTCTAATTTGTGTTATAATGGAAACACAAACATCCTCAGAAGCTTGTCATTCTTGAGGTCACCTATAAAAGCACATGTGTGGATATAGTCACAATACAGAAGGCACAATAAATACATTAATGTTTCTCTGCATGTTGGGTTCACGTTGAGCTGGGATTAGTTTTAATACCTTATTGCTGAGCCGTGTCCTTTTTATCTTGATGACAAAAGGAAGAAAGGGAGCATCATAGGTTGTAAGTCCCTCAACTACTATTCATTCTACCGCTGGATAATAAATTGGAACTCAAGAGGGGGTTATAAGGTGTTATGGGCTGAAAAAGACTGTGTGTCATGTAAGGGCCTGGCTTTGCAGCTTGTCATCAAAAAAGAAAGAAAAGGAAAGGACAAATAAAATAGGAAATTGCTTGCATTACTTGAATGATAAAGCCTAGTACCTCTGTGCTCGAGTGTGTGTAATTTTTTTTGATGTTCTGCTCTGCTGAATGCACTTTACTTTTTATCAGCAAACTTTATTTCACTTCCTGAAAGGCAAGCTTTTGCTAATGATAGAATAATGCAGATTTAGTGACAATGACTTTTGCATGATTTGTAACCTATTGAACACCCAACTACCAAATGGGTGGTGGTGTGTGTGTGTGTGTGGATCATGTGCTTCTGAAAGTGCTTTGAGACTCTGATGACTACATTAAAGTAAAGTTTTCATGTAAGACATAACAAAGACTTATATAGTTTTATGACTACCAGGTATGACTGCCCTAACCTGATCCAATTTTAAAACCTGCAATAACTGATTATTGGGCCACTTGGGGGAAGCGGAAAGAAGATGGGACCACAACACCAACATCTTTGGTAAGGAACAACATTATCATTCATTTGGAGTCATGTTTGGCCATCTGCTGAATGTAAGTCCCATTTACTCTCCTTTAAGCTCTCCACCATCTCCTGAGGGAAATATCTGACTCTTTAGCTGCTAAAGGCTCCACTATGTTCACCAGTTAGTTGCTAACTTTGTCTGTCTGCTGTTTGGTGCTGGAGAGGTAGTGTACTGTTGGTTTTAGAGCTTTTTCGCTGAAAACAGCAGTCTGCTGCTCCTGGAAACAACACTGTGAGAGTGGTCAGAGTGAACCACAACAGTAAAGTTGCAAGTTAAGGGATGTCACAATACCTACAAAGATTCACTCAGGGCCACAGTGGGCAGCAGAGTGGAAATTTGAAACTTTGAATTGCAATAACAATGAGTCTTTTTTACCTGTTTTTTTTTTTTACTGTATGATATTGTTTCAGAAACGATAAAATCCATCCATCCATCCATCCATCCATCTTCTTCCGCTTATCCGGGGCCGGGTCGCGGGGGCAGCAGTCTAAGCAGGGACTCCCAGACTTCCTTCGCCCCAGACACTTCCTCCAGCTCCTCCGGGGATCCCGAGGCGTTCCCAGGCCAGCCGAGAGACATAGTCCCTCCAGCGTGTCCTGGGTCTTCCCGGGGCCGCCCCGGTGGGACATGCCCAGAACACCTCCCGAGGGAGGCGTCCAGGAGGCATCCGGATCAGATGCCCTAGCCACCTCAGCTGGCTCCTCTCGACGTGGAGGAGCAGCGGCTCTACTCGAGCTCCCCCGTGTGACTGAGCTCCTCACCCTATCTCTAAGGGAGCGCCCAGCCACTCGGCGGAGGAAGCCCATTTCGGCGCTTTGTATCCGCGATCTTGTCCTTTCGGTCACTACCCAAAGCTCATGACCATAGGTGAGGGCAGGAGCGTAGATTGACCGTAAATCGAGAGCTTTGTCTTTCGACTCAGCTCCTTCTTTACCACAACGGTCCGATACAGCGCCCGCATCACTGCAGACGCTGCACCGATCCGCCTGTCAATCTCACGCCCATCCGTCCCTCACTCGTGAACAAGACCCGAGATACTTAAACTCCTCCACTTGGGGCAAGGACTCCCCACCCACGCCGAAGAGAGCAAACCACCTTTTCCGGTCAAGAACCATGGCCTCAGATTTGGAAGAGCTGATTCTCATCCCAGCTGCTTCACACTCGGCTGCAAACCGTCCCAGTGCATGCTGCAGGTCCTGGTTTGAAGAAGCCATCAGAACGACATCATCTGCAAACAGCAGAGATGAGATCCTGTGGTTCCCAAACCGGACACCCTCCGGCCCCTGACTGCGCCTAGAAATTCTGTCCATATAAATTATGAACAGAACCGGTGACAAAGGGCAGCCCTGGCGGAGTCCAACATGCACCGGGAACAGGTCTGACTTACTGCCGGCAATGCGAACACAGCTCCTGCTCCGGTTATACAGGGACCGGACAGCCCTTAGCAAAGGGCCCCGGACCCCATACTCCCAGAGCACTCCCCACAAAGCGCCCGGGGCACACGGTCGAATGCCTTCTCCAGATCCACAAAGCACATGTGGACTGGTTGGGCAAACTCCCATGAACCCTCGAGCACCCGATGGAGAGTATAGAGCTGGTCCAGTGTTCCACGACCGGGACGAAAACCACTCTGCTCCTCCTGAATCCGAGGTTCGACTATCGGACGAATTCTCCTCTCCAGTACCCTGGAATAGACCTTACCGGGAGGCTGAGAAGTGTGATCCCTCTGTGATTGGAACACACCCTCCGGTCCCCCTTCTTATACAGAGGGACCACCACCCCGGTCTGCCAGTCCAGAGGCACTGTCCCAGACCGCCACGCGATGTTGCAGAGACGTGTCAGCCAAGACAGTCCCACAACATCCAGAGACTTAAGATACTCAGGAGGGATCTCATCCACCCCCGAAGCCTTGCCACCAAGGAGCTTCCGAAGAGGAAGCGGAGGCTGGGGACCCGGAGGCGGACTCATCCATCACCCTGGCCGAAGTCACTGAGGTTGTTGAAGAAACGATAAAATAATTTTTAATACATATTTACAGCTAAAAAGCATGATCTAAGTGAAAACACTGGATATCTATGAGCAAGTTTTCACATTTTTGTTTCACTTGAAACATATACTCTTTTTCCATTCTACTCACCTGTTTGGAAGCTGAGTGTAAGCTCTGGATTATCAATTATTCCATTCCACCTTCCTGAATACTGTGAGCCAGAACAGCGCTGTGTCTCTCTGTTCAGTCTCTGCCAGGTTTTCTGCCCTCTACTCTGCCCTCTTCCTTCCCCCTCATCTTCCTTTCTCTCCTTACCCTGCTGAGACACACACACACACACACACACACACACACACACACACACAAACATGCATACACTAGCACACACATACTTCCCCGATGGTGACAGATGACACTGAAGGCAGGGGGTCTACTGTGCCAGTCTCACCCTTCTAGCTTGGCATATGCCTGCCTCTGCCCCACTGCAGCACTCACCTGCTCAACTCTCCATTAATGGAGCAGGCAGACAGAGCTCCAGCCCCTAACTACTTTGCACGAAACTGTTTGACTTTCGCTCGGCATCCCCGAGCTGTCCATTTCAGGGATTCAGTCTGTAGCCTCCGTCTTTGTCTCTGTCTGAGCGCATTTAGGGGAAGCAAGCAAGACACTTCCATTGATATGGCCTGCTAGCGCATCGCCAGCCGTCAGACAATTCTGTCACACATCAGTGCTTCCTCTCAGTGCTGTATGGCATTAAAGTGCATGGGCACACTCATGTGCATATAGTCCAAGGCTGCAAAGTGGACATCAACGGCAAAGGCTTGGACCAAAGTGAGATTGTCACTGCACCAAGAAACATGCTAGAGGAGGAAGAAAAGATTTGTTCATGCACTATTGTTATGTGTATTATCTTCCGATGTCTGCGTTTTGTTAAAACCTTTCACATTGGGAAAATGAAATTAAAGCTGCATAAAACATTTTTCATCTCTAGTGGGTAGAAAATAGACTCCAAAAGCAACTTGCAGCAACAAGCCTTAATAAACTATCAATTTATCACAGGGCTAATGTGTTAGCAAACAATTGCCAAACATTACTTACACATCCAGAAGAAACAGAGCAACATAGGCATTCAATTGGAACTCTCTTTCTCACCACCTGTTGAATTGGGTCCAATATTCACTGGCGCTTTCTTCACAGTTTTGTCCGCCAACTCCTGAGAAAAACATCTGGCTCTCTGGCTTCCTGGATGTTCAACTGTGTTCACCAGCCACTCAGTTACTTTGGCTCTCCACCATTTCACGCTGGGCAGGAGGCCTACAATCAGCTTGTGTGTGCATGAGAGCTGAGTGTTTAATATGTGGGGGTCGGTGAGAGCCAGAGGGATTCAACAATGTGGACCAGCAAACCAAAACAGTGAGCTGAAAGGGGCTGAAACTACCTGGTGCTGCAGATGTTGCAGACTATCTGTGGGATCTGTAACAGTTACAACCCACAGTTTCACATTACAGAGTCATTTGATTAGATGTTAATATCAAAATTATTGCTTAACACCTTTAACTGTAATATCTCGTGCTCTGAATACTTTAGGAAGACTTAAACAGTAGATGTGGCAGATTCCCTGTGGATTAAAACCACCATCAAGCACCTCAATTATTAAAAATCACTCGATATGCTTGAGTAAAATTAGTCCCATGTGAATAGGACTTTTCCCCTCTTTTGATCTGTCTTTGTTATGTATTTAATTTCTTTCTCATTATGCATTCTTCATCACAATAATATATTAGTTTGGAACATGTGCTGCTTGGTCTTTTCTTTTGTACCTCTGCACTGAATGACATCCTATTTCTTTTTTTGTCAGTGCTTGAAACAGTAAATACTAGGAATCAATGTAGGACTTGAAACAATGATCTGTGATGATTTCATCTCAAGAAATATCTATTGATTTATTCTTTACTGCAAATTTGTTTTACACATCAGTGATTCAACCTATAACCAGCCCATAAACTCTTTTAGACTAATTGTTGGTGCTGGGTGAAGTCCTTTCCTGGGAACACTGATGCAAAGTCGCAGCTATTTAGAATAAATTGAAGAACAGACAAATAAAACAGAAGAAACTCTGACTTAATCAGCACTGTCCACACTGTTAGATTAAAAGGAGCAGTCTGTGATCTAAAGAAAAGGGACACTTCATGAGCAAAATTGAAAACGCAACATTGGAACCTGCTATCAATCCCAAACTGATTGGGAGGGCTTTAATACAAAAAACCAACTCTATACAACAACCGAAACAAAGATTTTAATGTTTTAAAGAGTGTCCCTGAACTGTGTTTATTAATTTAGAAAATGCTTCTGTGAGAGTTCTAGAGAGACAAACAGCATATTTTGTCATTTAAAGTTTCAGCTTTACAGCAGTAAAACTGGTGTAAATTTTCAATAATCAGCTAAAAACTCTCTGCTATGTAAATAAATATGGTCATAATTATATGATAAAAAGAAACTACAGATCGGGTCTTTAAATTGATGTAAGTACAGTACAAAACAGCACAGCTAGGACCACTCATCACCAAAAATGACATAAATCTAAAAAACTGAGGATTTTGCAGGTTACCATTTAAAACATCCTCCTTCCTCTTTCCCATCAGTGCAGATCCAAACTGCTGCCCCTCCCTGGGTGATCCTGGTTAGCTACTATCGCTGAGTTAATGGACCTTGTCTGTCTCTTCTCTTTTCCTTCAGCTGGCTCTATAGACCCTGCCTGAAACCATCCCTGCTCCCACAGCCCACTCCTCTCCCTGACCCAGTCGCACATGTCCCCAGGACACACTCCAGTGGGCCCCTGGCTCTATTCATTTCATGCCCTTCACTCCGCAGGCCACGAATCTTTCTCTTTCATTCTTTTGCCATCTCTCCCTGTGTACACTATCTTGATCTGCTTGATGTACACTGTCCCATTTGCCGTACCTGTGATGTCAATTTCTGTCTGTCAGTGCTGTGTTTGCATCTCCTCCCTTTGCTCCTCCTTTCGTATAAGTTCTATTCTTCTTTCTTTCCTCTTCCTTCTGTTCCTCCCCCTCTCATCATTCATTGTTTCCTCCCTTCTTTCCTGCACAAACCCCCTGTCTGTTTACCCTTCCTCTTTCTTTCCAAATTCCCCAGAGTGCTTTATTGGTGCAGTGTGCAATTCATTGCCAACGCATTTCTCATGGGTGAGGTGTAGCACCACATTCAAATATGATATAGAAACTGTCATGCAGAAACATAACAGGAAATAAATATTTATTCTCTACTCTTCATTGCTGCTGCCTCCACCCTTCAGATGCCCCCCTTCCCCCTCCACAAAGCCTGTGCCTGTGCTCACCCGGTGAGGAAAAGGCCCTTGTTTATCAAAGAAAAACACTTCTGAAAAACTGATCCGACTTCACCTGTTAATGAAAAACGAAATCCATTTCTGTGGTGCAAGACAGACTAAACAACCATAAAGCTGATATGTTTTTGGCAGTCCCTGTGGGACTGGTAGAAACAGTACATTTAAGCAGATAAAAAATAATATGTCCGGGTGCTGCAGTAGCTCACCTGGTAGAGCACACATCATATATCAAGGCTGAGTCCTTACTGCAGCAGCCTGGTTTCGAGTCCGGGCCCTTTGCTCCATGTAATCCCCTCTCTCTCCCTTGCCTTTCCTGTCTCTCTCTGCTGTCTCTGTCAACTAAAGCAGAAACACCAAAAAAAAAAAAAAAAACACTGGGAGAATGCAATCATCCCTTTATCTGTATTATTTCACATATCTCTTTAATTATCTTTTCTAAAATATTTCATTGTGGCCTTTGAGCGACGCCACCCCTTGCGGAGGAGCTCAATGAAAATATAAATTATGTTCACAAACAATAAGATGGAATTGGTCTCATTGATTACATTTGGCCACTTGCTTAAATTTTTTCCCAGGGAAAAATGAAAACACTTCATCACTCAGACTAAAATTCAGTATTGAGATAATTTGCTCATTAAGCCAGAAACCCACAAACAAAGCGACCTGAACAATTATAAGAGTACCACCAGCAAAAGGCTTTGTGTAGCTGGCGTAATTAGAATGCTTATACTTTATCTTGCTTTCTTTGTGTTAATGTTAAAGTAATTGCCTTTTTATGATTTACCTGTTCTTTGATCCTATCTGTTATACTTTGACAGTCTCTCATTTCCCCCCACTCACTCTCAGTTACTACATTCACAAGTTTTGACACCATTCCACATGAATTACTCGACCTTTAGAGGTCGCATAACCCTTTCTCTTGACCTTGCATCACCCTTTGGTTTTATAAACACTGTAATTCTGACAAGTCCAGTGGTCTTACACATCTGATCAGCTGGCTGACACTGTGTGCAGTCATGACTGGGTCCTGAGTGACAGGAAGGCACTACCTGGTAGGAATAAAAACCAGCCAAGTAGATAGTTGGTTCCCACAATGCCTGGAGCTCTGAATCAGCACAGGGACGAGCGAGACAGGGCATCAATCACAGTGCTAGTCTGTGTCAGCCTTTTCCTGCTTTCCATGTAGTTCTCTGCAGGATCAGTGCAGGTCCTACAAATGAATCAGTGGAGCGATAAAAGCTGAATGACAATAGTTTTTTAGGTTGTACAGGATGTTGCATTTTTAGTGAAAGATTGTCTGGTGATTGTCACACTGGTTAGTTTGATAAGAAGTGGAAATATGATTTATGAAGATGTATACGTGTTCATAGACAGTGTGCACATGTTGGGTTTGACTGTTTATGTATGCTAATGCATTTGTGGTGTTTGCACACAGAAGAGACTGATTTCCTCTCCTATAAATATGTGCAGCAGAGTTACATTTTTTTCTAGCCGCCATACACATTCAGGGCCCATCCATGTGAGCAGGATTTATGAACGTGAGAATGGAAAGGTATTTATGATGTTGCTCGATGTATGTGTGAGAGTGAGTGCATCTAGATTAAGGAGGTTTTTGCTCAGATGCATCTGTGTTTGCCTGGGCGTTTCTCTTCTACCTGTCCTTGTTACATGACTTCTGCCTGTAGCTGACACCACCTACAAGTCTGCGGTAATTAAAGTGTTTGATCTCCTTTCCCTCCCTGCCGAGACACACATTTCCAGACCGGCAAACACTACGCTATTGCCACCGTGATCAATGACTGAAGGAGAAGCGAGAGCCACAAACTGACAGTGCAGAGATTGAACAAGGGAGTGCTGGGATGGTGAGGGAGGGTGGCAGGGTGGGGAGGAGAGGCAGAGGAAGTTAGTTAAGAGGAAGAGTGAATAGGACAGGGGTGAAATGAAGGCTGATGAAATAAGTTGAGGAATGTAAAGGCTTCATGTTGAGCTGCACATTTGGAAAAACATCAAAATCACATTATTGGTCGCTACCATTTTCATATTACAAGAAGCTGCAGTTGTTTCACACAGCTCCCTGAACAAGAGAACAAATTCCTCTGCTGTACAAACCCCGTTCCAACACAAAGCAAGCATTGTGACAGAGAAAATCACACTTTGATTAAAGCAGTTGCATGCTAAAAAATAAATGATGTAGTGTAGAAAGAGCTGTGTCCACATGTATTGCAATTTTTATTTAAACTGCAATATTCAGCAAAAAAAGCCACATGATTTGCAGGCCAAGCCTTAAGTCTAAGCTTATCTAACATGTTTTGAAATAAAAAAAATGTTATGTGGTTTTATGTTACCCTTATGGGGCACAAAATTGATTTTTCTCAGCCACATCCACAAAGAGATGATCTAGAGACATTTATACAGTACACTCATGAGGCTCACAAATGCACACTCAAATACAGACACTCACATGTACAGACACATGCCTCACAAATGCAAACGCACAGATACTGCACCCAGGTACTACACAAACACACACATACTGTACACAAACACACACACCTAAACATGTGGGTGTAGAGAGTAACAGTGATAGCCGAAAGCAAGTTTATCACAAACTAGAGAAAATATTTGATGTGAGGTATCAAAGGAAAACCACACATCAAAAATGGCCTCCATACTAAGAGACTGCATTGCATTCTGGTTTATTATCTGTTGGGTGAGAAAATGGTATATCTTCCTCTTTTATGCTTAGAAAGAAGCCCTTGCTCTTTGATTCCGAACAAAAAACAAAACCTTGTAAGCCCGACATGTCTCCCAAGTCTTTCACACTGCGAGTCATGTCTGGTTCTTCTCCCCCAGCTAGGGACAAGGAATAAGGTGGTTCTAGCCACAAAGTGGAAAGTCCATCATACTTTTAGAAGATCATATGAGGGCAGTTTAAACCACACGTGATGCAGAAGAGAGAATAACAATGCTAGCGACTGAATATGGCAGAATTAGTTGTCTTTTGTCCAAGCAATGTCACATTAGCAGTATTTGTTTTTAACAGTTCTGAAGTGTTTGAAAGCTTTGGGTTTTTCCTTTATCCCCAGATAAGTCCTAACCCAAATCCTCTTCCTAAAAACGCTCACGCTGAAGTTCGGAGCAGCTAAAATAACCTCAGCTTGGAGCAGTCCGATATATCACTAGGAATTACTTTGGATACATTTTTATGTTGCAAGGCACAAAGTAAGAATGCAGAGGCCAGTTTGTTGGATGTAAAGTGTCAGACCTCTATTCCAGAGATCAGAGTTTGAGTCAGAGTTGTTGGGGTCTCTTTTTTCAAGTCTCTTTTGAACTATAACCATAATTTTCCCCTAACATTAACCATGGCCTTTAGTCACCTAACCTTAACCACACTGTAGTTGCCATAATAATAATTAATTTCATTTATAGAGCACTTTTCAAGATACTTAGACACTTTATAACAGGTTAACAAAAGATCCTAGATAACTAAAAAAACATCAAAGGCACAAGATAACACAGGACATTAAAGCAAACATTAAAAGTAGTTCTAAAAAGGTGAGTTTTGAGTTACTTCTTGAACATAGACATATTGGTGCAGTCAAATATCTGCTTGTAGCAACTAAAACTTTTTTTCTGGTTATGTTTAAGCACTGACAGCACTTGGTTATGATAAGGGAAAGATTGTGGTCTTGATTTAATATAATATAATATAAGTCAAAAGTTACATAAGGCTCAAGACAGGATGTGTTTTACTTTAACATTTACCTGAAACCACAATCTTTTCCTAATCTTAACCAAAGTGTTTTTGTTGCCTAAACTTAAACACATGCGGGACTTGGGATCTGAGCCTCGGTCTCTGATGTCAAAGTCCTGCACTTTGTACGCCCACCATCCACCCTGACCACTGCCTTGTGACTTGCATGTGGTACAAAAAAGTTGCACTTCCTTTTACTCGATAAAACGTTGCCACTGAACATGATCCAGGCAGAGTTGTATTGGCAAAACAAATAGTAGTGTATAAAGATAATTTATAGGCGACAGAGTTGCATTGAGCGTAATCTTGCCTTATGCTGACTCATCCAATATCAACATGTCTGGCAATAGGGTTGGCTTGAAAAATTTTTTCTCAAGGTGTTTTGTAATCTAATCTGTTGGTAGAAGCAAAAGAACACATATGTACACAGAAAAACACATAAAGTATACGGTAGATCCCTCCCTTTAAGTTATCCATCAAGCTTGATAATGATTTCTCAGGAGAGTTGGGTAAACACAAGAAGTTGGTTCTGGTTTCATTCCATGTGGAAACCAAAGCGAGACCAGTGCACTTAACTGCAGGTGAGCCAAGCAAACAGCATGTTGGCAGGCTCCATCTCGGCAGCATGGCATGCTGATGACGTTTGGTGTATTTCTCACATCTTTTATTCCTTGGCACACACACACACACACACACACACACACACACACACACACACACACACACACACACACATTAAAAACACACAGGACACACAAAGGGCACACGCAGACGTGCTCAGACCCAAGCAATGTACCTTGCTTGTAGACTCCTTGAGATCTGTCTTCTCTCTCTCTCTCTCTCTCACACACACACACACATACATATTTTCCCCCCACCTCTGCCCTCGTCCACCTCTCTCTCCCCTCTCCTCCAGCCAGCCAGCCCTCCCAAGCCTACATTCCCATTCTCCACAACTCTGTGGCTGGCTGACCTTGGAGCAGCGAGGACGGATGAGAGACAGCCAGGCCAGGAGAAGGAGCCGCTATTCATCTTATGTCGGCATGCCGGCCTGGCCAAACAAGCTTGGGGAAACAATCCCTAGCAAGGGAAAGCTGCAAGCATCACTGGCCTGAGTGGCACGATCTGTCAAATTACCTGAGCTCTCTGGACTGTGGCCCGGCCCCATATCAAGAGGCCGGCTGCAGGCTTATGGTTGAGCACACAAACACACACACAGACGTAAGACTCCCCCCACAACAACATGGGATCACAGTCTTTTCCATGACATTTATTTTTGGCAGTGTTGCTTCTCTGTTGTTGATGCCTTTATACCTTTGACTTTGTCTCAACCCAGTGTACCTATACTTCTTGTTTGTGCAGTTTTCCTTCTTCACATTACACATTCAAAAATCTCATATCATCTTTATACTTTTTTGGAGGGATGGGGAGTTGAAGCTCTCTCATCCTCCTTTCCCTCTTCCCTCCCACTTTCTTTAGCTTCTCTAAAAGCAGCCAACCACTTCCTCTTCTGTCACTCCCCATTTTGCCCCCATCTTGTGGGATGCACCATCACAATCAGTGCTATTGTAGCCTTCTTTTTTCCCTTCTGTCTTTTCTCCTCCTCACCCTCCTCCCTTTTTTCCCTCTCCCCTCCTCTACTGGCTTCTGCCTTTTTCCCACTTTCTGTGTTATTTGCTTCTTTTTTAGAAAAAAAAAAAAACCCTGACACCTTTTCAGATCCATCGCTGTGTTTTTTTCTTCTTACATGGTAATCAGTTTGCAAATCAGTGCAGTGTCAGGGAGAGTGTTGCCAAGTTGTTTGGATCACTCTGCCTTAATCTGCGAGACGGCGGAATCGTTGCGGACTGCGGAGCACGCTAGTCTGGAGTGGATTTATGTTTTAAGGGAGGCTCAGAAGACAGAGAAGAAAGAGATATTACATTTGAGAAATGAAGTTCTCTATAAAAATACCCCAAGCACCCAGGATGTTACAGAATAAAGAGCTCAGAGTCATAATACTGTTCTTTATGATTCATTGATGAATTATATATATATTTTTTAAACTAGTTGGACAGCTAGGAATCCATTCACTGCTGTCCCATGCTGGCTGACGTTTCTCAATTTTTTTTAAAATTCAAAAGAAAAAGCTGAAATGAAAGTTTGATCAGTAACTGGTGGTATTCTCCATATTATAATTAAACAGAATTATGTATGAAATCATTCGGTGTTACTAACGCATATTTTATAATTCTGTTGTAGCATCAGTAGTCACTGGTAAGTTGTCAGTGGCTTTGTTTTGTCTCGCCATGATAGTCTACAGAAAAACAACTAAAGGTCATAATGGTTTACAAGCTAAGAAGTCGATACTTTATCAGCCCTGCTAGAATAATGGAGAGCATAAAACAGGAGGAGCAGGAAGTGGGTTTTTATAAGTTCCCCCCAGGGACTTTATCTTACCACAAACGGTTTCTGGAGAAGGTGAGAGAATGAAAAGGCTCTCTGAACGTGCCGTTTTTTCCTCATGGAGTTAGTCAGTGTTTCAGTTTTGGCCTTGACAGCTTCAGTACAGTCCATGCCATGATCAGAAGGGGGTCACCTTTGTAAAATGAGTAAAATGTGTAAAAACTCAAATTTAAAGCCCTGGTTCTTGGCAATAACTAACTGTACATGATTAATAGTTATATTATTTATTTAGTGTAATGAATGAATGCCAAAACAACTTTAAATATTCTAATATGAAATACTAAATAAATAGCTGCTATTTGTAACTTGTCTCTTTGTGGTTAATTTGTGTCTCTTGGTAGTCGTTTTGTGGTCGTTTTGTGTCACTGTGGTCGTTTGATTGACTTTCCAACAAGAAATGTTAACAGTCAGATCATACCAAGGCCCTTGATTGGCTGGAAGAGGAGTCATCCAGGATGTGAAGTGAGCTATGGTGGATTGGCACTTGGAAGATAGATGGGATGGGAGTGGATTAACAAGGTAGACTTGAGATTTCCTCTGACTGGGGGAACAGCTTGGTGTAACTCTGCTCCCCTTCCCAAAAATCTGTTCCTCTCCATTTAGCTTATCGCGTAGTGGCAATCACAGATGGAATGTTTTTCGAGGGGAAGTCACATTCAAGGACCAAGGGGACCCCCCCAGCTGTGCCATGCGGCAGGAATTGGCTCCGGGAATGCAATCGCCTTGGAAAAGCCTGGGTGTGAGTGGGGCATTTGGTTGCAACAGCGGACAGACACATACTGCACCCCCTCAAAGGGCCAGGAGCAGGGATGGGTGGATGGATGTTTGAGGAATGAAGCCCGGGTTTACTGATTTATGCTCTGGAGCGCCACTAGAGAGCTGAATCAGCAGGACGGGGAGATGATGCATGTGTGTGTCTAATAAATAACTCCTCTTCAAGTCTGTGTCTTCGAACGATCTCTACCCAGAGGAGAGAAGAGGAACCTTTTGGAGGCCTTTGCCCCCTGTGTGGCGTCTGTGTGATCCGTTTTTGATGAGAACCTTCCCCTCAGGACTGGGGATGACAAGACAGCTGTTCTAACAAGTTTATTGATCATTGTAATTGTCATGAAAGTGCTGAGTCATCATACACACACATACACTCACACACACATAATGCATACACCAAAGCTTGGATTAAGCTACAGTTGCTGCTCAGGGAACACACAGAAACACCTTCCTTGAAATCCTTCCGAGGTGACATGAAAAACAAATAATGTGCCGTGTTGTTATCATTAACGTGTTGCTTTCAAGAGGTGCTTAGAAAATCCCTCTAAGGCCTTCTTTTAGGGAATCAGTTCAGAATTACATAAGAGGATGTAAGGAATTTGGGAGGCGTATGCATATGAGAGCACAGCGCAGCAAACAAACCAGACAAGGGTTTTCTTAATTAAGGATGATTTTCCCCCAGCAGTAGCTTCAAATGCACTTTCCTCCTCTCCCATAATGCTTTGGTCTGGAGCATCCCTGGAGAGTCTGCACCATGAGAGATGAATTACTCAGATATTCAGCTGGCCACAAGTCAGCACATGTACTATTAACCAAAATATATTCATGTGTCTTCTTGTTGTTTACTGACCTATTTCAAGATAAAAGAATATCCTTTTTTCCCGCTTTAGCTGCTTTTGAGAGAAACTCACCATCATGTTTTGTTTTTCTTTCTTTAATACTCATCCAGACTTTCTTGGCGCTATCTGAATTGAACTGAAATGAAATTGCATTTTCACCAAAAGAAAATAACATAGGGCAGTTTATGTAACGGGGAAGCAAGCTAAAGAATATGGAGTTGAGTGCCTTGAGAGAGGACCTTGCCATCAGTGGGGTAGGAGAGAAGGAGGCGGAACGCCGGATCGATGGATGGTGCGACCCAAAGCTCATTTGTAAGTCCGGGGAGGAAGTTATTTGTGCAAGAGCCGTGCCATTGGAGACGGGGGAGCAGTAGACACGCGCGCACATTTGCCTACAGATGTGATGGCGTCAGCAGGAAACATAGCTCTCCTGGGACTCCAAACGGCCTACTAATATCCGTCCTCACTGTACCGTCACACAAGACCTTACAAATCACCAGCCTCACAGCGCTCAACTCGTGGTGCCTCTATCGAGCATATACACAGAGGCGGCTAATCGGAACCATCCATTATATGAGGGCAGGCTTGTTTCAGGCCACCGGCTATTCATGGTGATGGATGTGAATGAAGGCTGTGGGAGAGACAGAGAAAGACCTTTACAGAGTGAGAACAGATTAAGTAAGTCATCTAAGGTATTACAGTATTACATGAAAATGCACTGAGGCATGATCTCACAGCAATGTATATTCCATGTATTAGTTTGTTACATAAATCCACGGCTAATTTGACTACTCAACTCTGGACACGCTCTCACAGTTTTGCAATGTGATCCTTTGCTACAGGTATGATTCTTTATAAGTCTTTACAATAGAGTATTAACATGCACCAACTGACAAAGCGTCTCTTTGGGGTAGGGCATAGAACCTCATTATCTTTTTTTATCTTTCACACTGATCTGAAACAGTTACATTTATGCAGACACACTAAACGACATCTACTTTAGTGTCTCAGTGCTCATTGGCTGGTAAGTGATGGAACGTGTGTGAAAGCTGCAATGACAAATCCATGCTGTATGATTTTGTAGCACCGTTACATTGACTAGAGACACACAGGGGAGCCTATACAGCTCCATAGTGGAGTGTGAGCCAGTAAAACAATGACAAGCCCTATCTATCCACCCCAGGGTGGCTCCTCCAAAGTCTAGCGTATTAAACTGAGCCCTGAGATAAAGTGGCTTCTTGCACGGTTCAGCCATGGGGGGAGATACGCCCACTCCTTATGTATTCTGGTCATGTTGCATATTGTTTGATACAATCAACGTGGACTAGGGGATACTGCGCAGCACTCAAACACATAGCCCTCCCATGGATAATATAAGTCTGAGTAACACTGACATGATTTATGCAGATTTCAACACATGGCTATGTACATTATTGCATGCAAGGGGACACAATTTTCTACAGGTTTTTGGAAGCACTGAGATATTTAAAGGATGATGTGTGATGTAAGAGGGTACAATATGCACATGCTGGTGTGTGTATATATGTGTATACAGTGTGTATATGGTCACAATCCAAGAGAGAATATTCCCTAGGGGTATATTCTGTTTTGCTGAGGCAAACTGTGTCAGAAGCTGATCCAATGGCTGTGCTTCACCTCAGATGCATTACTTTACCCACAATGCAGGCTGGAAATGGGAGCATACAATAGTTTTGCAATGCACTTGTACACTGTATACATTCCACAGTTTGGCTGGGACTTATGAAGCCTTGGAAAATGAAAAAAAGTTCCACATGTCTGAACCAAGATAGGACTTTACATACCAATGGGACTGCCAGAGTGTTACAGGTTTCCAAAACACTGGACTTATTTTTCAGAAATAAGTATGTCAAAACCTCTGCAGACGCCCGCCCGCCACCCCCTCAGTTTGGCATACATGCATTGTGAGGATGAGGTAGAGCCTAAGCTATTCCAGTAGGCTAGAAGGCTGTATTCGCTTTCTGTATTTGACAGAAAGCGACTGGAAAATTTGATAGGTAATGTAAATCATTGGATATGCTGTCATTGGATTGGGGGGGGGCGATTCTATCAGGAACCAAATCCTCCAAATGCAGCTTTGAATAAGAATGAAATAGATAAAGCTTGGAGGAGCCATCATAGGAACTGTAATATTAGACAAACAGGAGATTTGCAGTACTGTTTTCTGAAATATCACAAGACATTATCGGTGTCTACTGGCTAATCTCATGCTTTTGCCTGAATATAGAAGACAGTGCACTTGCTTTTTTTCTACTTCAGCGAGCAAGGCGTCTGTGCAGTGTGTGGGTGGAGTGTCAGGACAGTGTAGGTAACTACAGGTCTTATCAGTGTTGAGAACAGGGTTAGAGAGGGGAAGCGATGTTTAAGGATGCTGGCATCTACTGCTCAGCTTTCTGCAACTGTCAGGAGGTTAATTCCATGAAATATCTGTGGAGAGCTGCCCACTTGATAAACAATATGTCATTCTCTCTCAACTGATATTTCTTCTCCCTTACAGTCAACACAGATTTCTATAAAGGCCTCACACTACAAAGTGCTGTATATTCGAAGAACTACTATTGTATCACAGCAATTGGCTCCAGAATAGGAAAAACAACTACTTTAATTAACCAATCGAACTGAGCTCATTAATGTGTTGACCTGATTATTTATTTCTCCATCCAAACAAAAATCTCTTTTGATTTAAAGTGTATGTAATTATTGTGGTAGAATGAGTCATTTTGGATATGTTACATCAATTAAATACCAATAATAAAAGAAAAGAAAAAATATGCAGCAGTATGAGGGAGCATCAGTATTCAGCTGTTCTCCACCAGAGGGGATGGGTGGATGGGAGGGGAGAGGAGAGGAGCTTCTAACACTCCCCTCCGCTAATTAAAACTAACGACTCCAGGTGCTGCACGGCAGCGGGCAGAGGAACAGCCGGGCGGCGTGTTTGTGTTGGTGGTTCGCCTTCATTACCACCTCCATCCATTCTCCTTAGGAGCCCACCGCAGTATCGACTCGGATCCCGACACACAATGTGCAATGCAAGAAAAAAGGGGATCTAAATGCAAATGGCATAGTGTGATGCATTATACAGGGTGTGAGGAGCAGTGATATGGGAAGCAGAAAGAAGATCCTTTCTTTTAGTAGAGGTAGTGGAATCTCAATGATGGCCGCTGGTCAATAGCAGTATCGGGCTTCTAAATGTTCTCCAAAAGCTTGGGAATGGGGAGGTTGTTTCTCAGCAACTAAGGAGTCGATTAACATGTTCTCTCCTCGGCTTTTGAGCAAGCCAGTGATCAATGGAAGACGGGAAGTGAGTGAGACTATGTCTATTCCCATCCACATCTTATTAAATCACACCAGGTCAGCCCTTAGGGTATCCTGTTAGTCCTCTAACACACACATACACACAGACTGTGGAGTGTGGCTGTACCCAAAGGCTGCACTGCACAGATCCATAATTATGACAAATAGTTACCGTCTTGATACTGCTGGCACTATCACAAGTGTAAAATACAGCTGAATTAAATTCTGGAAAATGGATTTAAGTAAAAGGTAGTTTGAAGCAGATGATGGTCTTTTAGTTCAAGCTGAAACCCCACTGACAGCAGGTATCACATTCAGCTACAATTTAAAAAATGACTAGAGGAAAGATTAAAAGATTTAAAATAGACTTTTGTACACACTAACTGTACAACGATCTTACTAAAATTGTACCACTGTCTGTGTGACAGAAAGAGAAAGCGGTTGTATGTTTCCTGCAGATTCTGCCATCAAGGTATTGAGCTTTTCCAACATCAAAGCGATTCCCATGTGTGAAAGATGCTGTAGACACAGTGGCCAGTGATCAGTGTAAACAAACAGCTTTCTTGAGAATTATTCACTTTTTAATAACACATAAAACTCTTTCATTTGAGGTTTCTTCAAAGACAGTTTGAATTTGCAGATTATTATGGTGCTTCTAAATCATGTGATGTACAGTATTCACTGGTGACTGATGCCCAACTGAATGCAAATAGCTATAGTAAATACAACATGATCACATGATATTTCTCAACTTTACAAGATGGTGAAGACGAGAATGAACCATGAAACAACTGACTGGTGCACAATGGATTGTGGAATACTGAGAGCTGTGAAGAATACACCGGATATATCCTCCAAATTCTTGTGCTTCATCCTCTGGGTTGGTACAAAAATGTTGAAAACCAGAGTGGAGAGCATGCACATCCAACAATGTTTTGCAGGTGCTAGATCAAAGACTCAAAAGAACCACACACTGTACTATTTGTGCCTAATAAATTCAATAGAACAGAGATCTTAGGCCTTTTTCATGGAAGACATTTTGACATGTCACAGTAGAAAAAGAAGTGTAAAAGATAAAATTATTGATGGCTTGATTCCATTTAGCTGCTTCAGTTTCAGGGTCTTGTCACACTGTCATGGCTTACTGGGACACTTGAATTGGTCAAAGCACTCTGATAATCCATAGGGGACAAAATGTGCCTCTATAAATGGTCTATAATAGAGAAAAAAATTTTGAACCATTTTGACTTTGAAGGATGCAGCCCATGATCACGAGAGATTCACCTGTTCTCATAGAAAATTAATGGAAGTGGTGTCTTCACAGAGCTTTCCATATTCAGTCTGGTTGCACCTGCAGTGTGTATTGTTTATTTTCCTGTCATGCCTTACCTGTCCATTGCCTCACTGAGTTTCACCTGACACCTGCCTTTGTGATTGACCACCTGCCTGCACAGCTGTTTCTCATGTGCTCATTAACTCCCCGGTATATAGGGAAGGAGAGTTTTCCACACATTTTTGCTAGGTCATTTACATTTTGTGTTGGTTGAACCATTCATGTCTGCCTGTTGATTTTTCCAGTGTTTGTTTATTTGATTCGACCGGCCTGTTTGTTGCCAAGTGTAACCCTGATCTTACGGCAAGGGCCTTTCTGAACCCTTTGACCATTATGTGTGCCCAGAGTGGACTCTTCACCACTCTTTCCTCCTACACAAAAAATTCCACACACATTATCACACTCGATGAGGTAACTTTAATTTGAATGAAATCCAATAAACAAACTTGCCTGGAGTGCAACCGCTAAGCTATCAAAGATGAGACAACACAGGGATCATTGTGCTTGTTATGCCTATGGCGTTCATTCTTGTGTCATTAAAAATTCTTATTGAAGTTGTATTTGCCCTCAACGATGTTGATTTTCTTTAATGACTCTTTCTTCTTCTCTCTAGCATTTGAATATCTTGGACATATTAAAGGCCAGGTCCGGGCCTTTATTAAGTAGCCCAAATAAGCCCTAGAAAATGTTTTATTGGATGAACTTGGGCTTGGACAGAGCTCTTGCTTCTCTGCCCCTGTTGTTGAATACTGAGAAATACCCCATGATGTGCAGCGGTATACCATTGGCAGCCACTTAATTCCTAGAATGACTCCAGGTCTGCGTTAAAATAACTTTAATGTTTTTATTGCACAGTGCCAGGTTTGAGTAACTCGGAAATAAAACATATACCCTTTGAGACTATAGTTTATTCTTTTCATCAGGCACTTAAATGAGAGGGCATTTTAAAAGCATGTTGTTTACTTGATGTATTTCCGCTTGAGACTGCAAATTTGTCTGGCTATATAATAGGGTTATTTCTATTCTGAATTGGCTACTTATTTGATTTTAATAATAATAATCTGCAATATTTTCAAATGAGGACAATCCATTTTGCTACTCAAGTGCCAGTTGATAAAATGTAATAGTGATTCATGAAAGCTTTTAAACATGCACTAAACAGTTCTAGGTAGAGCTTTTCTGAAAAAAATCCTATGGCTACAAGCAGCGATGTAGTTTACATTTGCACCATAGTGATGACCATTTATCAGCTAAATTTGAAATAAGGGAACATTTAATAAATTATAATAATAATAAAACTTTATTTATAGAGCACTTATCAAAACAAAGTACAAAGTGCTTCACAACAAGAAAAATAAAATACCACAGTGAATGACGAAATATATAGAAATAAAACACATAAAATACACAAAAGCAATAAAATAAAACAGAAAATAAACAGCCAGTTCAGGTAAACTGACTCAGACAACCTAATTTCTTCGGGCAAGTTGTTCCAGAGCCTCGGGGCCCTGATAGCAAAAGCTCTGTCCCCCTTAGTTTTCATCCTGGACTCAGGAACAGACAGGAGACCCCTGCCCGAAGATCTCAAACTATGTGAAGGTTCATAAGGGATTACAAGGTCTAAAATATAATCTGGGGCCAGGCCATGAAGAGCCTTAAAAGTAATCAACAAGATCTTAAAATCAATCCTAAAACCAACAGGGAGCCAGTGTAAAGAGGCTAAAACAGGTGTGATGTGGTCATACTTCTTGGTCCTGGTTAACAGCCTAGCAGCTGAGTTTTGTACAGTCTGCAGTCGTGTCAGGACATTTAACTGTTCTTATATACAGTATGTATGCTCACAGACAGATTGAAAGACAAATAATCAGGCCAAAATGTTAGAGAAAATATTTAATTTCCACATGCATCCACCATGTGAAAAAAGTGACAACCACACAGATTATAATAAATGTTGACGGATGTCGGTTGCAATCTTACTTTTGAGTGTGCGTGGCGGTTGTGATGACATGACAATACACAGAAGACATGGTAATTTATAAAATGATCACCCATCATTAGGCCTTGATTATTATGAAAATTATTAATTGTCAAAACTGACTGATTGCAGTGAATTTTCTCCTTTGTGTTTGTATCGCGGCACGTGTGTGTGTGTATGTGTGTGTGTGTGTGTGTGTGTGTTGCATTCACCAACAGTGGACCAGCGAGCCAACAGGGGACATTTTTGTGGTCCATTGTTGGTAATGCTTTAAATCATGCTAAAATCGTGTCTAAAACTCTCAATTTGAATGAAGCCAAGAGGGGACCTGCGTGTGAGTCCATTGTGTGAATGGCATGCAGCCCCAGACAGGCTTTCAGACTACAGGGGCGTTATTTAACAGGCTACATAATGACAGAACCAGTCTCCTTAAACATGATTATTTATCTTTTTGTGAAAAAATATAAACCTTGAATGTACTAACTAGTTTCAGGCTTCACACTATACTAAAATGAAAGGCTACCAGAAAAGGTAGGGGAATAAAAAGTATTTTAAAATAATAAAAAAAAACAATCAGGATAAAGTGAGAAATAATAGGGTCAGCAGTAACATCATTACTTTTCATTTTAATTAATCACTCAAAACACATCTAACATCAGACTTTTACTAGACTTACTTGTATCCTCAATCTAGTCATATAATGCAATTTGTTTGTTGATGCACATAACAGAAAAAAAGGTCCACAGTTTTACTATACAGATTAACAGGAGTCCCGTGTTTGATACATAATGACACAATTCCCTCTTAGATAGCATGGAGCGATAGTCACACTCCAGCATGGATAAATAAAAAATAAACAATCAAAATAATTCTTATAATCATTACAATTGTGTATTAAAAAAGGTTTCAAGAACACAACAAAACCGAGACAACCACGACTGAACACAAAGCTTTAGATGGTGAGAAAAGTTTGCCTGACTTTCTGCTGATGTGACACAACGTTTGTTACCAAGATGGTTGTGAATGTGCGAAGCTTGAATCTAGCATCACTCACTACTGAAAAATTGCTTTAGTGTTTTTATAATTCTAGTAAAGTGGGACCAGCAGGGTTGTTGCTTTTTGAAGGTGTGTAGTGTGCAAACACAATAACAACCTATTATGATATAAGTCAGTAAAGGAACTGCAAATATATTTTGGAAATACTTGGTATATTGACATTTAGGTAATTAATTTAGTCCACTGTTCACTATCAGATAATGACAGATGTCCCCTCTTAGATACCATGGAGTGACATTCACAGTGCAGCACAGATGCATAAGGACAGAAAAAGACACAAGCCAGATGAAAGATTCTACTGAGAAAAATAATGCTCATTTGTAATATCCCTATCACATCACCATCATATTGCAACAATTAAGATTTTCAGAGCAGATACTCAAGTATGTCAAAATTTTAACCAGCACTGTTTGAATTAAATCACCTTCTTTTTCTCTTGATACTTGTTTTTGCTGGCATAGTTAATATATCACACACTAGACTTTAAAGGTGCTGTAAGCATTATTTTTTGTTAAAATAAGTGTTAAATAGCTCTACATTTCGACAGCCATCATTGAAATAGAATGTTTGATCAGTAACATGGGTCTCCGAGTCCCTCCGCTGTGCAGTATACAGTGTTGTTAGCTAGCTAGCTAATATTAGTTGTACATGTGCTTCATTATAGCATAGAAGAAAACAAACTCAGAAATGCTAGCTAACTTTACAGCCAAGTGGATGACTGAGAAATGAAAATTAAATAATAATGTTCATCTGTCCTTTCCTAGTTTAGAGAAAGACTGCTCCACATCGACACCCTTCAAGCTCGGAGGAAAGCGACCCCCGCCCCCACAAGTGTTGTTGAGAAGACACAAGCCAGCAGAGGAATAGGTGAGTCATATAACTTGCCTTAGGTGAAAGTGAATAAGTGAAATGTGTAATGGAGTATGTCTTTACCCTAAACATAAGAGAAACTGTATTAAACAACATTGGAGGTGTTCCTAAATAAAATAGAGAGACTTTTTTATATTTAGGCGAATAGGGACCTTGGGGTTAGAGTCATTTGCACACAAATCTGTCGGCAGAAAGTCAGACAAGATCCCAATTTGCCCAAATATACAAAAACAGTCTCTAAAACTTGTATTTAGTAATATCTCCAATATTGTCCAAAAGAGCTCCATAATTTACTGCCAAAAAACCCTATAAAATTAAATAATTACTCAGTATATTTATTAATTGTTAGCAGAATACGGGAAATACTCATTAGGTAAATTATGTGATTTTAAAAAAAGTTTTATATTGGACTTATAAAATAAAGCAATGTAATAGTCTCAATCTTGTTATTCCTGTATCATAAAATGAACCAAACAAACAATGGGGTGAATGTAAACAAATGTTTTATTTATTATATGCATTTTGAATGCGATGTGATGTACACAATTACAATAAAACAAAGGCCTACACTCTACTTGGGCAAAAACTTGGCTGTGAGGATCTGGAAAACGCTCTGCCTACCACGCCGAGCCAACTCCAGAACACTCTCACACCGCCTCTGCCCTCTGAGCCTTGCTGATCCTCCACAGGTCGCGTTGGGAGGTTTCCTCACTGGCTCCAATGGACTACACCTCCACCAGTGATCTTTTTGTCACATTTACAATAAAGACAGTTTGAACTAATGATCCAGTCCTCTCCCTCGCTGTGTTCTGTTTTTGGGTCTTTTATATAATGAAACGTAACAAAATAACTTTCTGGCAAGAAAGAAAACTTATTGGCTTTAAAAACACTATGAACAATTCCCAGTTGCTCTATTCATGTTTGCATAGAACTCAGAATTGTCTGGCTAGCCAGCTGTGTTTTATCCAGCCACAGCTAGCTAGCTATCTAGCCAGTAGGACATTAGCTAATATTTTTAAACACCATGTTCATACTACCATACGGGTGTAATGTATCATTAGTCTGTGACTTCAGTTGATGGTTAGCAAGCTACATTTATTGCACTGGTTAGAGGTGGATGGCTCACTGTTCTCTATTGCTGCTGTGCCTAATACCTGTAAGGTGCTGTGGCAAACACCACACTGCACGTTCATGTGTTGAAGGAGTGGAATTCTATTTAATTTTAGTTTTTTCAAAATGACTAGAAATAATGGTCCACACTTGGTTGGTACAGAATGATAGTCCACTGTTGGTAATGTAGGAATGTATGTGTGCAGTAATGTATGTGTGAGTGTGTGTGTGTATGAGCACGTAGTCTGCTGTGGGGAAAATTTCTTCTTTCTGAATAGGCGTTTCTTTCCTATGTTAGCACGCTGCCCAAGCTGGTCACAGTTTATCACAAATTATGAGCTTGTTTATTCTTGTTTGATGCTGTTGCTGTGGTGTTACACTGCACTTCACAAAGAAGACTTGGTGCACCTGTTTAAAGGTCTGATATAATAGGAAAATATGCAAGACTAATTTATACAAAATATTAATATAAATGGTAATTCAAAGTATGTGACTGCAACTATTTTCATGCTATTTTTTGTATAAATTCAGGCATTTAAAACCTGCACTATTCAGTACAATGGGTGAAGTATAGTATGATAGAACGTAGTATATTTGAACTGTATTCTTATATTTGATATGGGTAACAATTTAAAGGAGAAACCTGGATAAGTGAGTGGATAAACTGAATGGCTTGACTATGGAAATTATATGAATCATATGCTATGGCTTTCACAGTACCAGATCTCATGGGAAATTTTGGACTAACATTGTAAAGGTCACATTTGCCTTACGTTCAATGAAATTACCCTGAGCTTAGCCCCCAAAAAAGGATGTGATGTGGATATTGAGCAGAGTGGTCACAAATGTAAATAGTCTGTGACAGGGATGCTGCAGTTTATAGTCTGGTAGTGTGATATTGCACTAAATAGGATGATGGCACACGCTAGAAAAATAACTTCTACATTTCCGAACACTTCAGTGTCTCTACTGGCCCACCCTGCACAGCCGCAGTCAAAGTTGAACAAAGGTAACCACTAACCTGTGAGTCCGCCATTGCTGACTGGAGACCACACTGAAACAGGAAACACATGATTCATTTATCCCTTGTGTGGGCTTTAATTGAAGTGAACGGAAGACAGAATATTGGTAGGACAGAAGTGTAATGTGATGAAAATTAATGTCCACCACCATTATCAAAACACCAAATGAGTGAATATCTTTTGGAAGAATGGCGTTACTCCCCCAGTGCAGTTCAAGAGACTGAAACAATCTATGCCAAGGAAGCTGTTCTAGAGGTTCATAGTTGCCCAACACCTTACTAAGAAACTTTATGGTGGTTTTTGCTTTAATTTGTCACCCATTTGTACATAATTATAGATAGAAAACTTTATTGAAAGTGATTCTGCAAGACATTTGTGATTTTGTTAATGTCTCTGTGGATTATATAAAAGTTGTTATAAAAGTCTTGAAGGCTGTTTGAAGCACTGTAGTGATTATATATGTCACTGCTCCATTGTGTCTTCAGTCACTGTGTCTGTGATTTTTAACCCCTGACACACACACCACATGGGACATCTCTTTGGCTATTGCAAGATGTTGTGTATTGCTGCGAGAAACAAATTAAAAAGAAGGAAAAAGAAGAAAGTTGCACACTGGTATGAAATGTTTTTTTTGTTTTTTGTTTTTTTTACAGTAAATACACTCCAGGTTTACCTCATTTCAAGTGTCACTCGGCCTGGGAGAACTCAGTCAATTTTGATTGTCTGCATGATTTTTCTTGTAGAAGTAGTTTGAGTTTCTGTGTGTGCTGCTCTTCCCTTTTTTGCTGCTTGCTGCGTGTCTTGACACACACATGCACGCACATTTTCTCTGTCTGACATACGAGGAGTGATATTGTGACAACCAAGAGTATCTGTTTGAGATCTTAAATTCATTACACCAACAATACTACTTGTTTCTTCATACACCAGCATGACATCTTAAAATAGTTTTTGCCGCCATCAGTTAGTTAATAAAAAGCAATAGCATTCAATACGACACACATAGCCCGTAATAATCTGCAAGAAAAAGAAATATTGATTCACTGATCATCACATCTTGAAAAGGAAGGTTACATGCCAGTCATTCATGTGAGCAACCCTCTTACTGTTAAACCTGACTGTCCATAAATTAAATAATTTTCAATTTATAATCCAGAGAGGGAATTCAATCTCTACCATCTGTTTTTTTGTTTGTTTGTTTGAAAACACCATGGGAACTCCTAAAACACAATCGTATTTCTTTTCTCTGGCTTTAAAATGATTTGCCAGATATCACGGTCACTGAGCTGGAACAGTCAGGGCTACATCTTTGAGTTAACTGATTGTTTTCTCACCAGTAGTAGCTGCAATAACTAGCTGAGCAAGAAGAGGTCACACTGTAGACACTGGTAATCTGACAATTACAGTACTTTCTTGAATTTTCCACAAACATGTTTCACACAGATACTGAATGAGTGCCTCTGCTCTCACAGATCAGACAGAATGTATGGAACTACTACTATGTGTAGTTAGATTTCTATTACTTTGCTTCCCAACTGTGTTAGCTGTATAAGTTGAGCTGATCACAATATGCTTTTTATGCATTTAAAGTATATAGTATATGAAAGTTTTGCATATTGATAAACACTTGATATGTATTGTGTCATCTATTTCAAATGAATTGAATGTAGTAATACAGTGTAGTATCTGAAGATGTAAAATTAGTACAGTGTTTGGATGCTACATTCACATCACTGAGCACAACTACAGCATGACCAAATTCAACAATAGCTTAAGTATTGTACAACAATAATTACAATTCAAAGTTGTTCAATTGCCTTTTATCAGTTAAAGCTAGGGTAGGTAATGTATTTCAAAAGCATTTTATATTATATTTATTGAAATTCTCTTTACATTCTGACAGAATTAAATAAATAAAATTCTCTGAAAAAAACAAGAAAAAAATCCGGTATCTGTGGGGGTCACAGGCCTGTAATAAGAACCTCCAATAATATAATTTGGCCGAAATGAAATGATTGGCTAGCCTACCTACCTGTCTACCTACCTGCCTGCCTACCTGTGCACACTCTGCCCATGCACTCATTGTGCATGAAAATGTGTTTTGGGGGAGTGACTTTGGAGGCAGGCTTGAAGGAAGGGGGTGGCTTTTTTCAGTTGAATACTTTCAAAATCTAGCTGTCTCTTAGTCTTCCAACGTTACCTACCCTAGCTTTAATATCTTACTATGATTTATCACACATACTGTACAGCAAGTACGATATTTAACATATGCCCATATGATCATGAAACTTGTGTTATTCAGTTTAGACCTATTCAGTAAAGACATATTGCTGTTAAATATTTCCTTATTAATAACACAAAAACATCTTTGAAGTTGCTTCAAATGTTCATTATTTATTCCGCAAATATTAACTTGTTAGACTTAATTTAGATGAAGAAACAGACATCACATCTGAATTATTTTTAGAAACAAATTTACACATCATTGAGCTTACAAAAAGACTTACAGGGTAAAAGTAGTAAAACAAAAAATAAATACAAAGAATAGCAATTCTTTTCCAATGCTCTTCCATTAATCAAACCTATGAATGAAACAAAACAGTGTAGCACAGGCAATGCATTGGAGAAAGAGGTCAAGAAAAGGTCATTTCTTGGGGTAAGACAAAAGGCTTAATAAATAATTAATATTTCATGGTTGTTGCTGGAATCCTCAGAATTTGCAGCACATGCCGCAGCCCTTGTATCCCTTGCAGCAGTTGCAGCACCAGTGGCACAAGGAGAGGTGGCTCTGACGCTTCTGCCTGATGTGATTTGGCATCTGTGCGAAAGACAAGAGAAATGAGCAAGGTGTTCATCTCCAGCATTTCATCCTCTCCTTGTGTGGGAAGAGCACCAGGGTACTCCATGGGGAAAACACATCCACTTAAATTTTAATTTGCTCACAGTAATTGGCTTAATTCATTCAGTCAATTGAACATACCATCCACGATTCCATTGACATTTCTTGATGTGCCACAACTGGAGTGTCATTGCTACCTGCCTCCTCCAGCTCTTGCACCTGTTAATGAATTATGCACATTTAGGAGCCACATCTTAGCATCCTGACAAAACATTTATAGCTAATAAGCAAATGAAGTACGTTAAGTCAAATTCTTACCCCACTGAATGGGACAGCAGAGCTCTCCAGAATGCAAATAAAGGCGAGCACGAGTGTCACTGCAACTGCAATGCTGAATGCCTTCATTTTAAGGGAGGTTAAATGGTTTAGTTATTAAGTCCTTTGAAGATCAGAGTTGATAGGTCTTCTTTCTCATGGGTGTCAGGCCACCAAAAAGCACCACAATATCTTCAATTTATTCTTCAGGTCCAGTGATGGATGGTGATTGTCTGGGCAAGTGGATTTCTTCAGATCTTTTGGTGACCTTTGTCAGCTCCTTCTACTGTCTGATGGTTGAGTATGCAGAGTTCTGGTATTTATACACACTTGGGCTCAGTGTTGCCTCATCACTCTGGGAGGCCCAGCCCATTCCTGGCAGCAGTTACCTAACTCCAGTGGGGAAGTTTTGACCTCCTCATTTCTCCTCTTCAGAGAATTTCCCCCAGTATTGCAGCACTATGATCTATTTTTGATTGTGGGGCCCACTGTCTGTTCAGCAATATTAAATCAACTATGAACTTTTAAATTAAATTACTTTCCGCAGACAGAACACATAATTCCACACATGAACAAGCTGCTGCTGCTGGTGGAGACCATCATTTTTACAATGTATGAGAGCAATATGTATTCTGTACTGAGGCATTGCTTAATACTTGTAAAGATTAATCTGAAAATGGGAATTTTCCTGGAATAAACTGGAAAGAGCATTGGAGATTCCCACAGCAAAGGCCAAGACTGCGTGGGTCAATCTATTGCACGGCTTACTGAGCTGCACTTCTTTCAACCCAGGAAATCCTTCTCTAAGGAGAGGGAGCCACTTTAGAATATCCATTGCTCAGTCTAAAGGATGTAATTACAACCTCTCAAATGGAATAATTAGCCCCTCATTTTCAACACATTCAGTTTTTGCATAATACACAGGAACCTGCAGTTGAACCAAATTAAATCCCTTTGAGAGCAGCAGAATAGTAGCCAGGATTAAAAACCTCTTTGACAGTCAAGGTGTTCCAATATGCATTAGTTAAAGATGAATATAATGTAATCTGATGAGGTTTATTATGTCTGGACAGCGAAGAGTTGCATTGCTCCCGGTGTTTTACCCTGCCACAAAACATATCTATTGTATATCATGACTTTATGTACATGACACAATCATTTTTTATACTTTGTCTTTATTTCAACATATCATTCTTACACAATGAAGAACTGAACATGAATAAAACACACAAAACGACAAAGGACAGCTCAAAATCACAACAGTGTGAATTTATTGACAATGACATAATGATTATAACCCTGATTGTTAACAATTGCATAGAAAAAACCCAAATCTACAATTGTAAGAATTATTTTTCCCCTTATCACTGAAGCAGTGATAAACACCTAAAGATTAATTAGCCCATCAGTGTAAGAAAACTATTCCACAACAACATCAGGTTGTGAATAAATACAAAAATCAATAATGGTGGAAATGAAATAACAAAAAGGGAAAATAAAGGTACAAACTGATAAACGATGGGCTGTGCACGCTGATAAAATCAGGGGCCATTTGAATTCTCATTATACCTTCAAAGTCTTTCCAAATTGCCTGTGCTGACTCAATTAGTGAAACAACATGTCGCAGGACCCCTGCGTCAGTCTGTCTCGTTCACTGATAACCCTGCTGGCCCGCATTGCTTGCTTTGGATGACCACAACATCAGTGTCAACAAATACAACCATGAATGGCTCCGCATCTGTTGGAATCTACCCATACTTTTCCAATATGAAGGGAGAGCATCACATTATCTTTACTTTATGCAATTGTTTATTTGCGTGCTTGTGTGTTTCTGTATGACTGAGGGACAGAAAGGGGTTCTAGTCCACTATTAGAACTAGGATGTCATGTCCACTCACGATGAACACATGTCATTTTGTTTGCCATGTTTCACTAGGCATGACTCAGCTCATGAGAAATCTGAATATGAGACTGGTTGACTGTACCAGGACAAAAATATTATATCCAGGTTCACTGTGAGTGTGTGAGCAAATGAAAGAAGGAGAAAGAGACAAGTAAACGTGAAAAAATAAAACAGTTAAAAAGAAAAAAAGAGCTTATAGATCTGGGTTTTCCAAGCATGCGTGTTTTGGCCTGTGTTTACTGAGCATGCGTGTCTCCTCGCAGCCACCGAGACTATCAGTTGGAATCTTCTGGCCAAACAAAGCCAGGCACCAGCATGGCGGACAGATTCACCTCAGCAGGCGCCACTCTACCTTTTCTCCTGGTTGAGGGCATTGACCCGTCTGTCCCTGTTTCATCATCGCCCTCTGTTCCTGCCCCCGTCCATTTCTCACCCCATTTTCCCTCCATCCTCTTTATCCCTACCTGCATTATATGGAGCTGCAAGACATTCCACAAATTCAACTCATGTTCTGTCAGCTTGTCTGCTACCAAACCCGCCACAAACAACACTCCTCACTTCCCAAAACACTGACCCCTTAACACAGCCAAACTGTCACCCTGAGTGTTTACATCTTTCCTCAAAACTAGTACACAGAAGAACCAGTGTTGGTACATCATAAACACATCAATTTGTAAATAAACATGAGAACGTTTAATAGTCATGACCTCTGATAATGCACTGCTGACTGTCACAGCATTAAAGAAATGCAATGTCACTTTTCAGACTAAGGGGGCAGTGCATTTTGAGAATGGTGAATGTTGGGAATTCCCCAGTTTGTGTGGAATTAGAAGCATGTTACAATACATTACTGCAACTTCCAATACATTTTTAAACAGTGTTATAAATGGAATTCATTGGAATTCAAGTAGGGCAAAATTCCATTAAAAATGATAATAAGAAGAAGAAGACCAGAATTAGATCAGTAAAACTTGTAAAATAAACAAGAGGTTAAGGCACTAACCATGATTCCAATGTTCCTGGTTCGTCAGAGAGGGGACCCTTTGTTTAATTCCCCATCTGTCTCCCCTTGTTTCCTGTCATCTACTATCTACTGTCAAAATCCTTAAAACAAATGCCTTGAAAAAATGCTAAACAGAGATACAAAATCAATATAACATCACAAGGCAAAATACTATTTAAAAGCTATAAATGTTTTAAGCTGTCACTTAGAACTGCTCACTGAGGTTGCCCTCATAATATGGGAACAGTACTCCACAAAAAATGGAAATAAGATGGAAATTGACATTTGTGGTTGTGAATCTTAAAAAATATACACACATTTTCAGAAACAGTGATATTGGACACTGTGACATTTTCAGTGTGTATTCCCTGCAATATTACATTAAACATTTTTCAGGCACTAGCACTAGTCCCTACTGTTTCTTCTTATTTGTAGGTCAGTTTGATCAGATCCCATGATAATGTAGAATCCAAGGTCATGGACCCTCCAATCCAATGTTTTTTTCTATTTGATTTCAGCTGCTTCACATGAGGTTTTCGCTGCTAGAAAAGTTGTTAAATTGGAGTGTTATATTGCCACAATCCTTTTTGATCATTATTTAGTGTTAATCTGGTTGTTGTACAGGGCATCAACCACATAAACATGGTTCCCACACATTCATAAACATCAAATTCAAGGACTTTCCAGGCCCAATTCCCTCAAATTCAAGGTCAAGACACGACATAGTTTGAGACACGGATCAAGGTTAAATACTGTTACAACACTGAGAATTTTTATAATGAGAACTAGAAGGCTTTAGAGAAGCTTACAGACAACAATTAAAAAGAGTGAGGCTTGAATGTGTGAACACTTCTCAATTATGCTGTGTTGCAGTGATGTTACTTTAAGTTGATAACATCAATTCTATTCTTGCACAAAATATATAAATTCAATTATTTCAATGACCCATGTCTATTTATGTCTATTTTCATCAAATTCACAATCTTTCAAGGACTTAAAGGACCCGTGGGAACTCTCTATAAAGTACTGAACAGGTCTCACTGAGAGAATTAAAGTAGTTACATGATGATGATAGAAATAAATACAATAGAATTTGAGAGAACATAACTGTAGCATCTAACATCTGATTCTGACCTGAGTCATCTGACGTTCCTATTTGTGGTCAGGAAGTATGATAATACACAATAATCAGAAACAGTGAAATTTTTACTGTTTATCCTCTGTGATATTATATTAAATATAAGTTTCAGAAACTACACTTTTTCTTCTTATTTGTGGGGGCAATCCAAACTGTGTGCTCCCAAGCTTTAAGGTGGAGTCACACGTCTTTCAACATATGCAAACAGAATTTGCCTGTCAGTTTGATCAAAATACTGTAGAATCCAAAACCACGGCTGCTCAAGAAAAGCAAAAAAATCTGAGCTAGTTCCTATCTCCCATCTCATGACAGCAGCAGAATACATACCTTTGTGCTGATACTACTATTATGAGTGAGACAGGAGCTGTGTAGCAGCTGTGTAGTTATTAATGTAGGTCCAAGAAAGATGAGAGTCAGTATGGTATACAAGGTATGAGGAGCATTGTATGTCAGATGGAATAAGACTCTTGCTGTCAGCCATTTTCGACAAATAACAACCTCAGAGAGAGAGGGAATGTGAAACAGGCTGAGGCAGTGGACAATACATGCTCCTGACAGTGTGCTCCTGTAGCTCAAAAAGCATAAAGGTAAGACAAGCCTGCAGGACAAAAAACTGTGGCTTTCCAGCAGAATGTATTGGCCAGCATGAGTTCAATGAAAATCAGTCCACCATGTGCTTTGGTAGATGTGCCTAAACACAAATAAAAAAAAAACACTTTTCCAGTTCACATGAAGGATTTTGCAGCCGATGGCTTCGTCCCACCCTCCAGGCAAATGTGAAAACCAACCTTTTCTCAGTACTGACCAGACATAAACCACTGTTTCAAATCCATTAAGTATAATTTCAGCAATAACAATTTATTACTCAATGTGGAGACACTTTCCTCTTCCAATTAACACATCAATTCATTGTAAGTGAATTTTCTACACAGAGAGGTAAAAGTGATGTTCCCCAGTACACATTTCATATTACATTTGTTAGAGAAGAAACCCACATGTCTATGCCATTTAGATTTCTTTTCTGACTTCATTTCAACTTTGCATGGTTTTCTTCAGAGAGCTTTTACAGGTTTGGGGTGAAAGAGGCAGACAGACAGACAGACAGCACGTATGTCCCAATCAGAGAGGTACGTGGGATCAGAGATCAGCCACTTCAAACAGAGACAGGGACACACAGACGCCTGCCTGGCTAGCAGTGTGTGTTTGAATGGCAGCTGACAAGCCTGGAGACACTGTAGGGGGACAGCAAGACAAAACCGAGGCAAATCTAACAGTGTCAGCCTAATGAATACTGATAGATAATGAGTCTTTTAGTTATAAATAGTCTTACTGTTTGGACGTGTACAGCATCCCAGTCTGCACTTAAAAGATTATCCAAATCATGGCTGCTCCCTTTAAGAACAGCAGAATGATGTTTAAATGCCTTGACCTGCCGTGTCAAACTCAATCTCACTGAGGGCTTAGATGTGCCTTTTATCCACCATTGATCTTTCTCACCCAAGGTGCCCTCTGTGTGTTCTAACTACTAACTGGTTTCAATTTTACCAGTGTGTTGATCAATCGATTGTATAAACAGAGGGTGCATACTCTCTCCAAGAACGGATAATCCTCCAAATTTGTTATTCTAATAACAGAGGATGTCTAAAAAAGTCATAGAGAAGCTAGAGAAATTTAATAGTTAACATTAGTGTGACTTTGAGAGAAACTGTCTTCTTTAAACTATGGCAAGGTTGAAGCATGGACATAATCTACTAGTTATACACTGGAGATAAGTGATATATTGGAATTCCAAATAAAATATAGACACTTTGTCGTAAACAATGGACTACTGCCACTGGCGGAGAGAGTCTATGTACCTGACAATGGCTTATGAATTGAGGTGGAGCAACACAACGTTACTGCATAACAAGGAGGCCTAAGTGCGGTGAGGATTTTTTCCTGCTGAGGTACCAGTGCCAGGTGGTGAGTTTATATTTTCTCTTTTATTAAGTATTTTTCCATTAACCTTAGTAATGTAATAACATTAACTAACGTTGTGCTTTTCAATAGCCTGGAAAGGCTAAATTCGTGGCCTTGATGTTAAGATGAAACAAGATTGTGTGGGAGGCTTGACTCGCTGTTCACTTGGTTGGCTGCTATGTGTGGGGAAGCTTTGGTGGGGAATCTGTTGTAGCACCCGGGCATGAGGGACCCCCCTCAGAACCCTACAGAGAGGAGGAAGGAGAGGAGGAAAAGGGAGAGAGAAATGGGGGGGGACTCGCGACTCGCTGTTTGCTTGGTTGGCTACTATGTGTGGGGAAGCTTCAGTGGGGAATCTGCCGTAGCACCTGGGCACAATGGCCCACCAAAAGCCACCACTTATTTTAGATAATATTGAGATCTTTGAGATCAGAACAAACGATGACCAAATGACGGGAAGGTTATGTTGTACTGGTTGTGAAAGTGGCGGAAACTCTTCCAAGCTGACCAGTAAGACGAGAGGGTAGAGGGCGCTAAGCTGTTGATTAGTTCTGGGAGTTGACGATCAGGTGTATGAGGGTAGGATTTACATGTTGAACGTCAGTGCCAAATATGGAGGAACTGGTATTGGACATGTATCTGCATGGGGGGCCAAGCTTCTGAACTTCTGGAATAAGAAACAAGAGAGAGAGAGTCAGCGATGGTGTTGGAATGACCGGGAACATGAGCTGCACGAAGAACGTATTGGTGTGTAACGGAGTGCCAGATAAAACAGCACATGAACAGCATGATGGATGGGGTGTTGGAACAACCTTTGTTTATTATGTTGACGGCTGCGAGGTTGTCGGAGTACATGAGGATGGACTTGCAGGACAATTCGTGTCCCCACAGAATGGCTGCAGCTGCTATGGGGTAGATTTCGAAGAGAGGAGAGGAAGTGACCTGGCTTTCACTTTCAGGCTCCGGAGACCATGCTGCTGCAAACCATCTTCCATTGTAGAAACCCCCAGAACCCACAGAAGGAGCGGCATCAGTGTACAGATTGATGTCATGTGGGTGAGTCAGTTGGTCATCGTAGAAGAAAGTGATACCATTCCAGTTGGTATCTACCAGAAGGTAGAGCCAAAGAAGGAGTTCGGCACGGCTTGCACTGTCCAGGGAAATGGAACTCAAGAGTGATGGGACAGAAGAAGCTGTTGGGATTTACAATGGTTAATGGGGGGCACCCACTTGTGTAGGTGTGATCAATTAATTATGGCTATCAGAATTATCAAAGATAATCTTAAATAACTTAAATGAATAAAGTCCTCGGGGGCACCACTCTTCTTAAAGAAAAGAAATGATAAATAATTGATTGATTCTCATAAAATACACTAAACTATCAATTTGGAACTCAGATTAATAATTAAATTTATAACTATAACCAAATTACCATTGGACTCCGGACTCCGAAGAATCGCCAGAAGTCCGGGTGGATGGGAAGAACTTTGAAAGCGCTGGTGATGTCCACTTTCAAGAGTCATGACCCTTTCCCAGCAAGTTTGATGAGGGTGATAACATGGTTGATGGTAGTGAAGGGAAAAGTCTTCTCTCAGAATCAAGCTGGGAATGGTACTGCCGTGGTGTGTTGAAAGATTGATAATGCGAAGTTTCTTTCTGGAGTATTTCCTTGTTGCAACGCTGAGGGGGCTGATGCGGAAGTTAGGAAATGGAGGATGAGCAAAAGGGTCATCCATGAAGCCTTCTTTGACTTCCTTGGTGATCAGGTGATCGACAGACTCTGATTCGTTAATGACAGACTGAAGATTTTTGCATGAAAAAGACATGGATGGTAGTGTGGAAATTCCGGGGTGGAAAGCTTCTCTAAATCCCTTGATGAGGAACTGAGCAAAAGCTGGATCAGGATGGTTTTGGAGTGCTGCTGCTTAGGCTGGGATGTTAATGGTTGTTGAAAGGTGTTTACCTAGCTGCAAGGTGGGGTTGTGCAGTCATGCAGGGCAGGTGTGGCCTCTGCTGCAGTAAGAGCAGATCTGGAGGAAGCAACACATGGGCATGGTACATCCAGCCTCATTGAAGTTGTTGCAAATGGAACAACCTCCTTGGATCATGACAGGCCTGCATTTTTTATCTGTACCTTTGTTTGTGGGGAAGACGGTAGGGGCTGGTGATGCTTGCTTTGGAGGTATGGGTTCTGGTGTTGTCACTGACGATAGACGAGAGAAAACTGAAGTTCTTGTTTGGGCTTGGTGCGGATTAGCGTGAGCGGGAATGGAGCAGGAAGAGGCTGGATGAGATGGGGCACTACACAGGGAGCCTGGTAGGGCTGCACGAGCAGCAAAGATGCGCCAATAGATTTCGTTATCGAGTGTTCTCATTGAACTGTTGGTGACGGGCAGCGGCTTCAGAGGCAAAGTGAATGTGGTACTGACAGAAACCATTTCCTCCGAATCGGAGGGCCAGATTTAGAATGACTGCCATGTAGTCGTCCATTTCTTGCCAGCGAGTGGGAAATTGGGAACATAGTTCGTCCTTGAAGAGCGACAAAGTGTAAGCAAACACGGTGGAAGAAAGCTCTCTGGTGCGGGTGGTTTTCCTCCCTACCCTAACCTAATAAATAAAGTGTATTTGAAAACTAGATGTGAAAGTCGGTTTATACTTTTTTTATAGCTAACAAATAACACTATTTTTACCACATAATTTGTTTGTCCAATTTATAATTAATTATCCTAGTTGTAATTATAGTATTGTTCAGTACAAAGTGTTAATAAGAGGTCCACTGTGAGGAAGAAGAATATTGGACAATCATGTTATTGATTTCAAGGAGTATTCCTATTGTGGCTGCCACGTCAGACAATAAAATGCAGCAAATCCTCGGGATGCGGAAGCTGGAACTAGGGAATGTTTGGCATTTTTGCTTCAAAATCACTTTAGCACTGTTTTATGTATTTTGTCACATTTTGAAAGATTAATAATTTAAGCGTTTAGGATATAAATATATATTTACGTTTAATTTTTTGTAACACGTATTTTAACTAAACATGTAATTCATTTTCAATTTTTCTGTTTACAGATGTCAACAAGCCTGTCAAATTTATGAATTGGAAATGTAAGTTTTATACGTTCTCCTTAACATCATTAAGATGTGTATGTCTATATGTCTTCAGGCTCATGGAGAAACCCTTGACATGATAATGAGAGGAATGCAGGTTGGACTGTTGATTGGACACAAAGGCCCTCTGCATGATGCATTTCCTTTGGAAGTCTTTAATGTGGCAGTGGTAGTAGAGAAGATCATCCTACATGACCTCAGAGATGTGCCCACAGGCTTTGCCATGTTAATGAGTGCAATCTACTGCCGTAACCTTGAGTACCCCCATAATATGAAGTACTCCTTTCAGTTCCTTCAGAGAGTGATCATTAAACAGGACCAATGCTCAGCAAAAATCCATGGGCTCAGAAATAAACTGCTTAAATGTCGCATGTAAACAAGTGACTGCACATCATCTCAAGCCCCTACTAGGAGGAAGCTGTTATTTCGGAATGGTATTGTTTTTCTCACATTGTTCATGTTTTCAACAGTATAGTTTGTACAGGGCAGGTCAGGTATGGACAAAGCAAGTTAAGTATGGATGAAAAATGAAAAGGTGAAAAATCTTACATACTGCTCTGAGCTGTAGGTTTGGTATAGTTCAAATGTGCAAACCTTTTTTGAGGCACTAACTTTCACATATAACAAAAAACAAACATAATTTTTCTTAAGAATTGTGTTAAATGAATCTTTTTGACATGGAAGTTTATTCTATGGTTTTATAAAGTTCTCAGTATACCACATTTTGCCTCTGCACAACTCCACTCTACCTTATCTCTTTCTCCATCTCTCTCTCTTCTCTCAAAGTATGTTTGATAAACACATCTGCTTTTGGGGTGTTTACAATGTACAGTATTATTCTTGTTCATACTGAGATTTTATGAACCTGTTGTTATCTGACATTTTGCCTCATTGTATAACACCTGCCCATCTGTCCCTCTTTCCCCAGCACTCCCAGTTGTCAACATATGTGGGGCCCATGTGTTAAAACACTGTTTTGATGTTTAAGATGTATGAATGTGCAACATTATTCTTGTTCATTTAAAGATTTTATGAACCTGTTGTCATTATCTCACATTTACCTCATTGTACAACCCAGCTCCACCCTCTGTCTGTCTACAACACCCCCCCCCGCAGCTATTTGGATGTGAATACATGTTTGAGATGTACCAAAACCCAATGTTTAAGCTCATGTATAATAAATAAATGTTTTTCAAATAAATGTTCTATTATATTTTTGAACAGATGCAATAATTCAGTGTGAAGTTCTGTCACGTACCAGAGATTTGCAAGCAATGAAAATCTGAATTACAAGAAACAAGCAAACAAACAAACTTGTCAGTCAAAATAACTTGCACATGTAAGTTGAAACAAATTTGGACTTTAAATCCTCTTAACTTGAAATGAAAAATTTTATAAACATAAGTTATTTTAAATTGTCACTGTGAGTTACACTAATGCAGAAATGTGTGTTTGTTTGACTAGGTAAGGAAAGTTTTCTTGCACTGACAATGTAAAATAATTATTTGTTTTAACTCACAGTATTAAGTTGAAACAAGTGATTAAAAGTTAATTAACCTTGACAAGTTAAAAAACAATGTTGAGACAACTAGACCACTGTACTTAAATCAACTTTTTGAACTTTAATTTTTTAGTTGAAACAATGGTCATCTTCAAGTTGAGTTAACTTGCATTTTCAAGGCAGCAAGTGAACTTGCATTTTCAAGTTAAACCAACCTGAAATGTCTTACAATGGAGATGGATACATAGCACTCCAGGTAAGAGGAAACACATGTATTTTTAATCTTGGGGTGAATTGGCCCAAATTTGGTAAAGACTGAATGCAATGTGTAGCAGAGTTGAAAAAATGGCAAACAATATGTTTAGGTGGAAATGGGTGAGGACTACTGAGTAAGTAGTCTAAAACCAAGAAAGCCAGCAAAATATAAATGTTGCTTTCACATGCCACAGGAGTTCAGGAATTGTGAACCAAAACGTTAAGTGAGGCCCATGACCCAAATTTCACTCAAATCTATTATAGTTTTAGGATATCCTGCTAACTAATAGATGGACAAACACATGAGGGACTGAAAACCAACTTGACAGAGGTAATAAAGTATTATTTTTTGTATATGAAGGAACAATGAGCCACAACCAAAGTCCATAAAGGTTATCAGCTAGTGAAAGTTTTATTTTCCACCATTTTACTTAGAAAAGATGTCTTACAATCTAACCTGAGAACAGTGAGGCTGCTACAGAGAGAAAGTATTTCTTTTCTTTCTTTTGCCTTTTCAAAAAAGAAACACGAGAAAAAAAGAATTAGCCACGAGTGACCTTTCATTTGTGAACATCCACCTTCCAAAGCATTATTCATGTCTTTACATTTATACTCTCTGCTCTTCTCTCACTGAGGTGTAAAAAAAATTCTACTGCAAAACATCTATCATTCAACTTTGACTAGGAGCCTCGTTTGATAGATCAGACACTTGCACTATTCATATCAGGTTTGAATCTAGCAGTAGTAGCAGAACAGCACTTCCAAAGCACAAGCTGTTAACTTGCAGAGTCTGAGATATTAAAATGTGATAGTCTGCCTGATTTTGCCAGGGGTCTGAGTGTTGGTTTTGCTTTGCTGGATCTTGAGCTGTTGACACAGGGAGAAGCAATCGTACTCTAATAAGTGGCTCCGAAGCTGGATATCTCTATTCCATTTTCACTCACATCGCCCAAAGCGGAACAAAAATACATCATGTAAATTCATTCACAAAATCATCAACAATGTTAATATTGGCTGTTTGTACAACCAATTACAGTTTACTTATTGTTCGCCTGAGTGGGTGGAGAATTATGTGAGATCATTTCCAAGTTCCCCACTTTCCAACTATTCCGTCTTTTCATGGAGAACAAGTTGTGCTCAACTAAGAAGTGTAACACAGAATTTCTGTGTACTCCTTTTCCATAGTGAGCAGAGTCTTTGAGTACCGCTCTCCAGGGTGCCTCCCCCCTTGCGCGTTGAGCTCCATTTGAAGTGCTGCAATACCAAAATAGAGCAAACAGCTTGAAATGAAACATGTGGAGATTATTCTTACACGTACTGAGACACTGGTAAATCACACATGAAAAGAAGATGAAAATAAAACCCACACTACCTATATATAGTTTGGCAAAAGTTGGAATTTGCACCGTACTTCTCTCCAGTCCACAATTCAGCGCACTGGGTCTACATGTTCCACACTTGTACATTTCAATTTGTAATTAAATAGCATTTGAACAGTTGGTTCTTTACAAGTGATTTTGTTGACTTTTTTAAGTTATTTTTCTGGTTAAGCAAATGCCCAACAATTCAAGTATACTACTTTTTTTCAAATCAAGCTCCAGGATTGCACACACACGTCGTGATAATATAATAAAGATAATTATTATAACAAAGGGCTAGCATGAAGTTAATGAGTTATTGATTGTTTACTCCCAGAGATAATCTGCTCCAACATTCTGTAACATCTGTATTAAAACATGAGAAGTCTTTTTATTTACATAAATCAGCCTAGAAGCAGAGGCCAGCACAGCTCCTTGTTTGTCTTTGGGTCTAGGTAAACTATGCGTGTCACATTATTTGTGTATGTAGATTCATAATGTTTTGCATACTTTGATGTTTTCTCACTTAAAATTCAATCAGCTTCTCTGGGGTGTATGAGCTTCAATGTAACTGGTCTCCATCAAGGCTTCTGTCAGCAAGCGGGCTAATAAATTAAAGCAGCTAAAAACAACATATTAACTCACAAACACAAACAGAATAAAAGCATGAACTAAGTCAAAATTAATAATTTGGGGGAGAACACTGACAGGGAACAAAATTAAATGACAAACATCATAGTCCACGAGTGAGGCTACATAAATACAAAACAAGAGAGGAGTTCAGCAGAGGTTCTCTTTCATAGCTAGTGCTAGTAAAGCACTCTGATTGTGGTGAGTGGGCATCTTTTCTTGAAGCACATTTCTGCGTTGTAACGGTGGTTATCTCAATAGGATTGGAACAGTCAAGTACAGCCACAATTGGCTGGTGAAGGGATCACGACCTGGGAACCCAGGGAAGGATGCATTCACTAAAAAAAAAAAAGTCCTTTCCCCCCCCCCCATCATCTCGCCTTCTTTTCTGCCGTGTCGGTTGTATGTCTGAGTGGTGGTGCCCCTCCCTGTTCTTTTTGTCTCTGCTTCATTGCGGTGATGTCTCTCCAACCATCTCAATGCCGTGTTGCTGGAGTTGCGCTCGGAGCAAAGCATTCTCATTCTTCAGCTCTTCAATCTTAAGAAAAAAAAGAAAAAGAAAAAAAAAATCTCATTATCAACATCTTCATCCTGTGACAGCTAAATATAGCTCCAACTTTTTCGTTTGACGACAGAGTGCTGGCTGTATGTAATGTACACACAAGGCTATTCAATCCCTGGGATTAAAGAGTAGTATGTGCAGCCCTTTTCAAAGACACCCCTGTCCACAACCAACTGGATTATCAAATCTTGAGGTATGTCATCTCTGCTACATTTCCCTTGGGTGAATCCCAAATTCCCTGCCTCCCCGCTGAGGGACTGAGGAAAGGATACTGAGCTTTGAGCATCAGAATAAGAATATATTGCTGAGTGCCTTGCAGGCCTGGGATTCAATGGGGAGATATGGCAGCCTCAGAGCTGCAAGATTTCACAATACTTTGAGTGCATTAGCATGCAGTTACTTCTCACACAACCCTTGTGTATATTATTCCCACAGTCTCTTAAAGCACTGATTTCAGGTAACACTTCTCATTATATGACTGCAGACTCTTTGATCCTCTTTGTCTGGCTGTGATGATCAGCTATACAGGCTGAAGTCTCAGGGGGTTTGTTTTGGAGAAATGAAGATGCATATGGGGCTAGGTGGATTTCATGCTGCTGAGACTTGAAGGATGTTGCAATGCACTCCAAAGCAAACTAATGCAGTGACAATCTTCACAGACACACATGCAGCCCACTATGGCTGCCTTATTATATGCGACTTTATTTATCTACTACACCCAAACACCTCAAAGGAATATTTTGACATTATCATTCATAGACCTTCTTTACCCATTATTGAAGTCCTGGCAACTTCAATTGATGCAGATATTTGCAGATATTTGCAAGCACAGACTGATATTCATACCTGCTGCCTGCACAACTCATTGTCCACTTGTATCCTCTCCACTTCCTTCAGACTCTCCTGCAGTCGCTGGTTGCTTTGCCTCAGCTCACGGATGTAGTCACAAGCTTTAGACAGGATGCCTCCTTTGCTCTAGAAGGACAGAGATGCCGTCACAGAGTTGAATGGTGACCATTTAAAACAGACACGTCAGTAAAAGGTTAGCAGCAGTGCTGAGTCAAATAAGACTGCTTACTGCTCCAGTCTTGGTGCTGTCCATGCTGCAGTCTGGGATGATCTTGGAAAGCGTGACAATCCAGTTGTTGATCTTGTCTCTACGCCGCCTCTCAACTGATGGAATGTTATAAAATAGAAAAAGGTCAAAAAATATAAAATATACATAACAAAACAGCATTTCCTGATTTGTTTATCTTTTTAGATCGAGAGATCAGAGGTAATTTTGGTTTAAAGAACCAGGTTTTCATTTCCTAGATCTTGTCATTTCAGTGGTTGCTCTATAGGTACCAAATACTGCCTGACAATGACAGCTCAACAGCAGCCTCTAGTGGCCAGTCAAAAAACATGTTATGTGTTCTTCATAGAATATTTTGACCGGGCTTGGTGATTTTCTTTCAACAAAAATGGTCCATTTAGGCACCACACTGCATTGTGTTGCACTGTCTGATGAAATCAAAAGCCACAATCATAGCTAATTACTCACCTTCATTATGTTGCGCTCTTCTTCTTTCATCTCTTGGTGTTCGCGGCCCATCCATTTTCCTGCAGACAGACAGGAAATAAAACACTTTTCATACACTACAATATCTCACATCTCTGACTACCCTACAATCAGGCACAAATTCTAACCACCAAATCCACCCAATCCTTTGCTTATTAAAAACTATTCTTCACTGTTATCTTTAAATTCAAGCCTTTTGTAATCACAGCCCTTGTCACTACTAGTGTGCTATTTAAAAAAGGAGCCTCTGACATTGTGTAGTGCCTTTGGTAGAAATACTGAAACATGCACAGGCCATATATGCAGTCCTGATGCCCTCAATGGCCTGAAGCTGGGCTGCTTTGACTGGAATACTGAGAGCCGTCCAACCTTCTTACTCTGCCCTCTTCCCAGGTGTGGCCTGAAGGGAGCACTCTGCTTTATTATGCTGTAAAATTACAACACTGTAGAAAACCAGATGCTGTCTATTGGAATCTGGGCGTACGGCTAATGACACAACTGTCTCTTGTCTCTGTCTTCCCTTAGGTATTCTGTTAATTAAGTCCCTGAGACGTGACAGTGAGACTTGTCCAACCACCCACCCTGGCATTAACAGGACAAAAACACACTCACATATAATAATTATATAGGTGGCCTTCTGAATATCTCAACCATGTTTTTATCTCACTAACAGAAAAGACAATTAAAACTTCACTCACCCTATTTCAAACCAATCAACACCCATGCAAAAGAACAGAAACAGTGCAGAAAAATATTTCTTTGCTAAAGAAAATCTGTAATGTTAACTATTGTTTCTTGGATGCATTCCTGCTTACTCGTTGCATGAAGTTAACAGTGTCCTGTAAGGTCATTCTTGTTCTTTGTCTCTCCCTCTACGACACATCTTTATTCTACAGCGGTGAATATGTGACCCATCAACACAACTCGACTGCTGATATCTCCGTTTGAGATAGTCAGCCAAGCCAAACTGCAGTCTCTCTTGTATCTCAACGCATCTTAATGGGATTTCAGCTGTATAATGGATTCAGCCCAACAGTACTCTTAGAGTGTAAAAAAAATATAAAAAAAATAAGTAGATGACTATATGAATAACTAAATGTACAGGTCTAGGGGAACGTCTTTTGTCCCTCCCAGTACACAACCGCTCTGCTGAAGTGCTTTATCCCTATAATTTGAAGCATGGATGTAGAAGAGGACTTACTTTTGTAGTCTTATATTGATGCTCAAAAGAGAAATGCAATTGTCACTCCTTCTGCCCTCCCCTATCATTAGGCTACAGTATTACACCAAGCCAGTGCCTGGACAATGAGTCAGTAAAGTATACATTGAGATACAAGTGACTGCAGCTTGGGCTTGATATTCATGATATGAACAAAGATGAGCTTTAGTGACCATTAACTGCTTCTGTACAAACAATTATGTAGAAGAGATATGGTGAAATTTACAACACATGGTTTTCGTTAGTTTTACGAGATCATAAGAAAAAACTCAAATAGTGTCAAAATAGTTTTAAAGCTAACTTATTCAAAACTAGGCTAAATGAGAACAAAACTCAAACTATGACAGAGGACACTTAAAATAATAAAATAAGAGTGTGGAGCAAGCCATTTATTTCCTGATGGAGAACAATGACCTAATTTCTAAGTCCTAATGGAGAAATATGTTTGCCACAAGCACAACTAACAACAATGGATCAGGGTCAGCACTGAAGAAACACTACATCTGTGTCTCACACACCAAGAGCAGGGAGAATCACCAGGGACTTATTGGAGGGGAGGGGTGGAGAGGAGAGGAGGGCAGAGGTTTGTGTGCTTCTTCTCTCTTTTTGTGATCTCATTTGATTAGTTCATTTGCTGTAAAAGAAGTGTGTGGGAGAAATGTGGAAACTGTCCTCACCAGTTTAAACCTTCATGCTGCAGCAGCTCGTTTTCATCTCTGCGAACGGCAGATAGGGTGGGAAGTTTTCATTCATTTTACTCACATGTCAATGATAATGTCACTGTTCATTAGTTCACACTTAAATATAACTCAGAGGCTTGTGTCAAAAATCATAAATTATTCATTGTAAGAGGAAATAAATAGAAACAAACATATTGCAGATCGGCATTCTGAGAGATGAAAAAGCAATTCAGTTTGTATTTCAATACATGTAGACGTAGACTGCAACAAAGCTTGTTCTTTACTCTTGACTGGAAAGCAGTCTGTTGTACGCTGTGAATATCAAGCAACATCAAAAACGGCAGAGCTGCTGCCAAATTTAAGGCGGATATAGAGCTCCCCATAATGCTGCCCACAACAAAGGAGCTTAAATCTTTGACAAATCTAAAATTCTTGAGAATCACAGAAGCAGTCAACATCCTTGTTGTTGATTCCATATACTGTATATACCTGAACTGACAAATAATAAATGAAAGGCAGAGACAGTTAATAATGTGGTGCCTGTCTCCTGTTTGTGTTTTTTTTAAGTAACGATCATAATGAGGAGGAAAACGGGAGCTTATGTGCTACCTAGAACAACCAGTGTTACTATGTTGTGTCGTTGTGTAAAACAACTGGCAGTCACTCCATATAGCTGCTCTAGCTACAAAGTTATAATGCAGTCAGTTTCACGAGTTAAAGGTTAAGTATAAGCCTGGTGGAAAATGGAAGAATATTCACTTAGGTCAGTGCTAACTCAATTTGTTAATGGGTCATGTGTTTATTTTGAGTGACCAAACGGGCAAATGGCTGTGCTTTGGCTTTTACCAAACACAGAAAAACATAGTCACATGACCTTAAAGAAAACTGCAGCCCTCAGCACCCTCATGTGCCAATGTGTTGCTGGCAGTCAAGTGAACTCTGAATCTGAAATAAAGCTGGTTGGAATTCATTTTCTGAATAAGTATCTGTAGTAGGCCAGAAACAGGCTGGTATCATGCAATTAAAATGACACCTCAGTTTGTCTTTGCTCAGGTGAGCCTGCTGATTATCTTAATAACTGCAATCACCAGCATGTGGCTAACAGTTGGAGAGAGTCTTAGATGGCTCCCTTTTGATGCATGATTATAATGATGCATGTTGTGAATTTTAGAGATAAACAACATAAGAAGATTTTGGAGGAGAAGGAGAAAACAGGCCAGCTGGGATCTGCTAAAATCAAGATCCTTGATATAAATTCAACCTTCACAGCAAACTCAGGAGGGAGACTCCCTGGGCAGAAACACAGTGTGTAGTAAAAGTTAAAGACAACAACTACAGTAGCACTTCATGTTGCATAAACTGAGCCTCATGGTAGTTCAAATAGGCGTGGAAGTTGTTTCATAGTCATATGTCCATACATCATCCAATCACTGATCGACCTGATCGACCAGGTGGTCCATATAAACAGGTTTTGGTGCTCATTCTCTCTCGTACACCTCTGCTAAACACCACATCCCTGCCCATTTCCAGGCAATTTAACTCCCTCCACTTCCTGCCTCCTTTTGCATTAGCATTTAGATGTATGTGAATTCAGCATGCTTTGTTCACGCAATATGTGTCGACGTTCTTTAAAATGTTGTGTGTCTCCAGCTTTGCTGGGCGGGGTTTCTTGAACTGAACGAAGTCTGTGTCAAGCTTGTGCAGATTTGTTCTGGAGCATCACAGCCACATTGCCAAACTCAAATCGTGTTATTGTTGCAATAAATGGTTAAAGCCTTGACGAAAATGTCCTAACTGAAATTAATCTTACGTAATTAATAGCTGTTAATGGATCTGAACACTAAACATTAAAAAGCTATCTGCCCCAACCAAAATTCACAACTTGTCTGCTAAAATCACCAAATGGCCTATCCTGAGTGGCATTTACACAGAGGATAACAATAGTGTTAACAAGAACTGGCCAGCGGTTAAATTGTTTTCAGACGTAGCTGTGTCTCAGACTTCCGTATCAATGTTGTCTCCTTGTTCCAAACAGCAACTGATGGAGCTGATACTCACGCAGGGTACGGCTGTGTGCGTGGGGCAATGGTTCGTGGCGTGCCTGTTTGAATGACATCAGGGGGGGTCATCATCACGTAAAACTGACCTGTGGAAGGCATGAGAGTCATCAGTTAGCAATTAGGAAAAAGACAGAGGGGCAACATGGCATGAAAGACTGACTCTTATTGCTCTAATAAAATATCTCACAGCAAGGGTTTATTCACTGAAAAAATAAAAAAATAAAAACAAGTTATCAAAACCCAAATCCAGATGGGCACACACAAAACAACGTTTACACTGCTGGAAGCCCTCTCCTGTACAATCAACATATAGACAGAAAAACTAGGGGTGTAAGCGGTACATTCATCCTGAACCACTTGGTACACAACGTTTGGGAGCAAGTGCAAGTAGTCAGACTATTTTGACAGTAATAGTTTGGGTCACAGGGCGTACTGATCCAAGGAAGTCGCAAACTAAACCAAACGTTCTGTACCGAACGGTTCGGGACGAATACATATACCGCTTACACCCCTACTGCCCTGTATAAACCAGCGCAAGCTGCAGTTGTACAGGAATTATCAACAGTCTTAGGATGGAGCATTACTGACATCCTTTATTTGTTATTTTTTCTTAATTAAAACATGACAGTATTTGACTGCATTAACTGTTAAAGCTGTCCCGAAAATTTACCAAACCGTGACCCTAAAACCGAGGTACATACTGGACTGTGAATTTTGTGTACCGTGACACCCCTAGTCAAGACTCCCTTCTCTCAGCTCTGGAGACGTTCGCAAAAAAACTTAAAATATTGATTTTTGAGAGAAAAATGCACATACTCCACTGTAAGGCATGCAGAAACTGTCCCTTTCAGCACTGCTACAAGGCCTGTAAGATACAAACAACTCATCTTATTCTTGTGGGTCAGCCAGGTCAACCTGGGCAAAACTCACCAACACAATTTATTGCTATTTTAAATACATCAGCCCAAAAACTAAGGTGACTTCACACAAAACCATCCCCAGTAACAGGGGATAATAGGACATGTAAATCCTTAACATAGCCATAACACATGAATGGGGTTCATTCGTTACAGATAGTTTCTTTTTTTTTTTTCAAAAAAAGAATCAAGGAATTTATGTTTATTTTGAATACCAAAAATCTGATTAAAGACATCATCCCAAAATCTAGGTGAAATTATATTTATAAAATAAACAAAATTTATATTAAAAAATTCTAAAAGTCTAAACAGCCTGTAGTTTATCCAAAAAAAACAAAAAGAAAATAAAAAACCTTCTGATGAGGGACTCCTGTGCCCAATCAGCAACTCTTTCTCTCCATTTTGCTCTTCAATTCTCCTCAGCCAGTGTATCATGCTTGCTTAAACTGCCCCAGGCTCACAGAAGAGAAAGACAGTAGCCCACTTCCTCCTGCAAGGCCCTGGCCTCAGCTGTTACCCACAGCAAAAAAACCTCATGGTCTTCTTCCCCTTCTGTGGCATCAGCAGACAGCCACTAACAACACCCAAAAGAAAAAACACAACAAGTGTGCAAAACACAGCTGTTTTTGTGGTTTTCTGCTGCTGCACCTAGAGTGTATCGTACAAGACGGTGTAGTCCCTCATTCGTCCAGGAGTTTTCTATCGTAGAAAAGGTTTCAGTCGTAGTCATCTGGACACTGTTTTCAGAATCAAGACGTTTCGGCTCCCATCCGGAAGTCATTCTGCCAGAATTCTTCCAGAATGACTTCCAGATGGGAGCCGAAATGTCTTGATTCTGAAAACAGTGTCCAGATGACTACGACTGAAACCTTTTCTACGATAGTGTATCATACAAGTTATAACTAAGGTGCATCAATTGACACTGCTCAATGGCATTAAGGGCATCTGACTTTTCTGGGTGTGCACCATGTGATTAATTATTTGATTGATTGGCTGAGTCCAAATTGAAATTCTTTGTTACAGCAACAAATTGCATGTACAATATACAATACTCAGCGAGAGCGAGACAGGCAGGGTGTGTGGATGTACTGCATTAGCCTGACAAGCTAAGAGTCAGTCAATGGATGAAATACATAAAAAAAAAACTAATGCTAATGAGGAGCTTTTCAAAAAAAACCAAAGATTCAAGGCCAGCTCCCTCATTGAAGGAACACAATGACCTTGTATGACCCGTGATCGTGCCCGTGCAGATGTTCATCTTGCTAAAACTTAAAAATATGAGCTTAGCAACGAACAGGCAGGGCAGATGGTATTTTACTATGAAATGCTGTAGTGCCATGTGCTGCTACTTGGATGAAATTTGTGTAGCGTTACTGCCACAAACATGTGAGAAAAATTGTTTATTATTAGCTATTATGAGCTACATTTATTTTGTGGCCAGCTCTGCTTTACCCTGTGTATGCCTCATATAGAACTGCAATGAGACAACTCATTTTATAGTTGGCAACTATTTTGATAAGTGATTAATCATTGTTGTTTTTCAAGAAAAAAATGGTCTCTGGTATTAGCTTCTCAAATGAGAGGATTTGCTGCTGTGTTTTGTCACAGTTGAATTTCTTTGGCTTCTGGACTGTTGGTTGGACAAAACAACAAATTAAAGACATCACATGGGTTCTGAGAAATTGTGAATGGCACTTTTTCACATTTTCTAAACTAAACGATTAATCAAGAAAATAAACGGCAGATTAATCAATAATGAAAATAATCATTAGTTGCAGTAGTTATATTTGTGGGCATTATCTCTCTCTGTTTTAAAAAGAAATAACTAAAATATTACAACAGATCTTGTTTAGGTCTTGGTTTCATGCATGTGCAGTGCCCTAGTCTGGGCCAACAGTGCGTCAGACAGCTCAGACACCAGAGAAAACACTGGGTGATGAATTACAAGTTCCTCCCGTAACCCCTGTCCAGGCACTACACTCTCCCTCTGAAACCATCAGAGAACACCGACAATCCACTCCTTAAACTGCCAACCAGTGTTCTGGTGACAGTATGCCAGAACAAGCAGATGCTGGTTGTGCTAAACAGAGCCAGCGGGCTACATCCTGCTCTCTAGATCGACCAAGCCCTGACCACCCTCATTGACAGGCATACAGAGTCCACCAGCCTCTTCTGGATCACCACCATGAAACCGCAAGGACAGTTAGTACAGCCAGACGACAACATATGGCAGTAAAGAGGAGGAGAAGCAGAGTGGGTGGACATGTGACATGAAGTAAATAGTAAATTAATTTCAGCCTCAGATAATATTTGACTTGTGTCATTTACAAACAGTTAGAGGAAGCATATTTTAACCATGGCAAAAATGTTTGACATTTTCTGACACTACTGAGCAAGGATTTGAATGACGATGTATTCAAAAGTGAGCAAAACCCTAGTGTACAGAATCTAATTACCCTTCAATACATGTTTTTCAAAAATGCTGAGGCACTATTGGAAGAAATCATATGTCCACGTGTATCACAAGTCATATTTAATTCACAGTATTCAGCAAAAAAAGGGCAACATAATTTATAATCTACAGTACTTTATATGGTCCTACTTTCTTTCACATCAGCTAAAGTTGTGGGGATCATGGTTTATTTACAACTACCGAAAAAAGGGCTGTTGTTCTCTCATTACGGTACGCCTCAATATACTCCTGCTTGTCACTTAAAATAATGGCTAAATCAGCCCCGTGGCACTGTGGTAAGCTTCAACCCAAATTAAGTGTGAGAACTGACTCACCCCCTGCCTGTGTGAGTGTGGGGTCCGTGCCGGCCTGCACAGAGACAGTCCCATCGCTCACCGCGGTTGCGGGGAAGTAAGCGAAGCGCGTCTCCCCTCCCACCGCCTCTCCTGCTGGGCTTCCTCCATTACTGAAAGGGTTTTGGATCACAGCCTGTGACAGATAAGAGAGAGACAGACGAGAGGCTTGAACAAGTAGCAATGGAGCAGTCACAGCAGGTGAATGCACACCTCACTCTCTGTCAGACTCAATACTGGTATCCCCTTCTAGACCCCCAAGCAAGACACAGCGCAGTTTGACAACTAGGATAAAGGGAGGAAAAAGATGTAGCAGTGATCTTGTTAGCAGAAATAACAGCAAGGTCAGTAAAGCCATCATTATACTGCAAATGAAAACAAATTTGGTCCGTTCTTGACCAAACACATGTTCTGAATTTGGCTATGAACATTGCCATTGTACTTTATTCTAAAACAATTCTGCAACTGCATTTTTAATCTCTGAGTAACTCTGTGTCGCGCAGACGTCATGCTAAGGCACATGCTTCACTGTTAAAACTGCTTTGCTAGTTTGACAAGCTCAGAGGAGTTACCTACACTTACAGCTTTAATCTCAATGAAAGGAATATGTCACCCAGTACAATGGTATGTCTCTTTCAAGTGCTTTAATAGTGTTTGTACAACATTGGGGTTTTATGGCATGAGCAACATCAGGCTGTGTCTACAGAGACAATACTTGTTAGCAAGATGAATTCATTGTAGGTTTTAATTTCTTAAAAAGGATACTGTTGGAATAGTAAAAGCTAAAATATCAGGTTTATCCTTTAAGGCTGTGTCATTACTTATACACTAAAGCATGCAGTTAGTCTTTAAAAACAGTCCATATTACCAGTGGGTTCTCTTCAATCATTAAAAAAGGGGGAGATTTTGGTACCTGAGCCACGGCCTGAGGAGCCCCAGTGAAGGCGGCTGTAGAGACGACACTCACTGCTCCTCCCCCATCATCTCTGCCCTCAAGGTGCTGGTCAGTAACCTGAACAACACGATATGTCACCTGCAAGGTGGAGAGGGAAACAGAGGTAAAAGAGAAGAGAGAATGAGAGGAAAACAAACTGAGCAACCAGTTGTTTTTTATGCAATTTACTATAGTCCCTATGACAGGTGTACCGTGCCCAAATCAAAACCTTATCTGACTTGTAGATTTGATTATCATATCTATTGCTTCAGTTCAGCCGAGCATAGTATCTGACACTATAGTCCTAATCTCAGCAGTGCACAGATCTCACTTCATGCACATATGCATTAGAATGTGCCTGATTCAATTTTAAAAACAAGTCAAGGAAATTAGCTTGTTTGTTGCATGAATCTGTATTTGTATCCCTCCATCATGTGACTCTTCCGCCTGACTGACATGTGACAGCAGCCCCATGCCAATCCTATACCAGACTGGAATCACATGATCGCTCACACTAGCCCTGTTTACGCCAAATGAGCCACATGGCTCACTGACTTAACTGCCTCCAGTGTAAATCACTCCAATAAGGATAAACCCACTTGAATGTCACACTACTTTTTCCAATTTATTTATTTGCATCGCTATCCCATTGTCCATCACTGCCCAAGGCTGGAGTGAATACCACTTTAGTGGACGGCAAGGAGACACGATTGACAAAAGGTCACCAGTCCATCATGGGACTAGAAAAATAAAAAAACACACATTCATACCTTCAGGCAATTTAGGGCCCGCTATCCTCCTGACTTGTCTTTGGAATAGAAGAGGGAGCCAAAGCATCCAGAGAAAACACACGAAAACGCAACCTTACACAGAAAGGACTGTTTGTGAGAGGAACTGAGATTTTTCTCAGTGTAGGTGACAGTGAGGTGACTCAGTATGACAAAACCGAAATCACAAAGAGTACTCTAAATAATGAATACATACGTGTGGTGTGAAGTGTTGTTTACTGACAATCATGCTATCTCCTGTCATGTTCCTCTATGCACGCAACCAAATCCTTTCAACCACATTTATAAATAAGTAAAGTGAAGCTCTGTCAGTTGCTAATTATGTCTCTGCACAAACACCTCTTGGAAATGTATTCAACCTGACACCTGACATCTAAAGTAATTCTGGGGTGTTCTGTTTTCTGTTGTGAGAACAGAAAAAAACTCTATGCCCATGCCATTAGGGGCACTTAGTGTCTTTCTGAAATTGGCAGTAAAAAGACAACAATCATAAGTAGTATTACAATTCCATCCATTAGTTACATACCTGACCACCCTCAGTGCGGAACTGATATTGTATGTTATGGTCACCAAATGCTGCAGTCTGCTGAACACTGGCTATTGTAACAGCTGTCTGCTCCTCTCCTGTTCCGTCTCAGGGGGAAAAGAGGACAGAAAAGCCACTTATGAGAATGGAAAAGAAGGAAAACGAAAAAAAGACAGCTATAAAGCCCTGAGTTTAGCTGCAGAAAACAATATGTATCATTGCATGTGGCAGTTCACCAAGAAACGGAAATACGTGCTATATTTTGTTACACACCTCCTTGATCAGATAAAGCAGCTTATATTTGTGTTCAAACCAACCGTTATATGCTTTTGGGTATTTTATACAAAATATACACATCACTGCTGTGCAGGTGCCAGATGTTGTCAATGACAGCAGCTAGTAAATATGCTAAATTCTTACCTTCAGATGCCTGGACAACCTCCTCTTCTTGCTTTTCTTGGCTGCAAACCAGATGCACATAACTCTGTTTTAAAAAAAATACGCAACCAGCTAACGTTCGTGAGTATTCGGGATAAAATAAATATAAATGAGTGACCCTCAACTTTGACTGATGGCAAACTTGTGCATGAAGCCAGTCAACCAACTGCACAATTGCAATGTAAAACACAACATTGCTACTGTCCTCAGGTTACCTGCACCGGCTGACAACACAGCTGTTTGTGTTTTAATAGCTAGCTTAAACTAACTTAGCTGTTGTACTATCACCAGCTAATTATGATCATGTTTTTCACAACTGGACATTGGTCTTCTAGGATACAACTGGTCAGCTATCCAGCTTTCAAAGTCTTCCACCTCTCTTGCTAACTTAACTGCAACCTTCAGATTTAATTCGTTTTAACAACAGTTTTTAGGTCAGGCCTTGGTTAGCGGCGTAAACTAGCTTTCCGAAATAGCATGTTGTCGCTAGCTTGTCTCCGTTAGCCATTTTGGCGGACTCTCTGTTACCTTGCGTTGTCCAGACTCTGTTCAAGCATATCCATCAGTGTTAGGATAATAAGTGATATTCGATGTCACAGACGGAGATGGAAGTGCTGATCACGGGAACAAACACTCGGGTCATGTGAGAGAGACAGCCTAGGACACGTGAGGTATGGCTCGGCGTCGAAGTTAAAATGGAGGCCGCTGCTGCCGCTGGTGATCCGCGGTGACTCGACTCGATCAGCTGTCGCGCTGGAGGATTTACAGCTCACTTGGGACCACAGTTCACATGTTCAAACCAACTGTTTCAACTCACTGTGACCACAATACTGTGAAACATTACCAGCTGAATTCATATCTGCTATGTTGGTCACCTGATGAGAAAGTGGGAAGGACAAAAACGCTCACAATTAAAATCAAAAACTGAATCTTCTGTTAGTGTCCTAAAGGTTACAAAAGTATCTTTAAGGGGTGAAGGTGGCGTAATGGTCTAGCATTATATAAAACCTTTATAGGTATGAGACAGAAACAATATTATTATTGATCCACAGAGAATTATAACTTCAGGTGAATTGCAGAATGCAGCGTCTCTTACATCCCACTTCAAAGTTCATTTTTAAGTTGAGGTCTTTCTTCTGGTTATTTTAATTCAAATTTTTAACGCTGTTTCGCCATTACTTTGTCTGTCATTGTAATGTTATGAAGTTTATTATTTATCCAGGGAAAGTCAACTCTTCCAGCAACACTTAAATGGCAAAGTGTATATAAAGTGCCATGCTCAAGGGTGATTCAGCCTGTGGTGGAAGAAGTATTGAAATCAATTTCTACTTAGTGATACCACACTATAGAAATACTCAAATACAGGTAAAAGTCCTGCATTCAAAATTTCAGTCAGAAAAAGTACAAAAGTATTATCAGCAAAATGTACTCAAAATATCAAAAGTAAAAGTATTTGCTTATCAGAATGGGCTCTGTCATTGTTATATCAGTATATTACTATTATTAATGATGCATTAACATGTAAACAGTACTTTAATGTCGTAGCTGGTTGAGGTGGAGATAATTTTGAACGCTAAATATACTTTTGGGTAGTTAAATCTATAACAGTATCATATTTTATATACTGATCACATGTTTTGTTTGTAAAATCTTGATCTGAAAAGTACATAGCTATCAAATAAATGTAGTGGAGTACAAAGTACAATATTTGCCTCTGAAATGTAGTGGAGTAGATGTGTAAAGTAGCATAAAATGAAATTAAGTACCTCAAAATTGTACAGTTAAAGTACAGTACTTGAGTAAATGTACTTTGATACACTCCACCACTGGCTTTAGCAGGTGTTTGCTGAGGGATTTTGACTTAGGCTACTTACCAAGATTGTCAACAGACGTTGCTCCCTGCCTTGAATATGTGCAAAAGCAAAATGGCATACATTGGTCCACTCTGACAATTTTAGGTTGGCCACATAGGTGGTGAAAAAAGCAGATGATCCCATACATCTTCAGCTGTGATTAATCTATATCCATCTCTCTGTTTGTTTATGTAAATCAAAATACAAAAACAATTTACAAAACAAGAAAGGGAACAACAATCAATTTAATTAAATCAGTCAGAAGATATGAGCACATTTTGGAGAGAAAAAGAGAAATGGAACAAGAGCAAGGCAAAAACAAATATACAAAAAGCCATTAAAATAAAAGATATCATGACTTATCCATATGCATTTTTTTTACACATCTTTGTTATTAAAAGACCTGTTCTCCTAGGAATAGCCAGACACGATTGAACAATAAAAATAATAAATTAATCTTAAAATCATAAACTGTGATCATAAGTTAATACATGCTTATGTGTCACTTGACATGTGTCATTTAAAGCTCAATTGACTTGACTCATTATGTCACCGTTTGCCGTGAACTTTGCCCCACATTGAACGGAACGTTTCTTCTTCGGGTTTTGTTTACGACATAGAAATGAGGAGCACCACATTATCCATGTAGGTGATTTGTCGCAATTCCCTCAGTTTGAGCAATTTAAAATCAAGTAATCGACAGTGGGCATTAAGAGGGATTTAAGATGCTTTCCCAAAAATCCTAATTTTAATTATCATTCACTTACTGAAACCACGGCACCCATTGACGTTTTGTTGACTTTAACAACGACTTTAAGCGCGTCTCAGCCAATGAATGTAGTGAGCGTTGATTTATGTCATCTTCTCATTGGCTGGAATGGTAGGCGGGCCCCTCAGCTTCCTCCCCCGGAATCACCCTAAAATAATTCCGACCTCTCCTCCTTGGGTGAAGGTTCATTGCGGTGACTCTGTCACGTTAGCTGTCTTCTACTGCCTAGTTAAACGCTTCATCTATAATGTCTGGCCGTGTTCTCGTTGGAGTTAAGCGTGTAATTGACTACGCGGTTAAGGTAATATTCTTCACACGTTTAAAAAATGTTTTTTTCCTGTGCTCACTCGCTTGACTTTCTGTGTTCTGCTAGCTAACGTTAGCCAGCTGACGCCAGCCGGCCGTGGCACAAGAGCTAAGGAACCCAACTAACATTTTGACAGATAACCTGTCTGTCTGCAGCTAAACTCACATGGTCACTTTACAGGTTGCAGCACGATGCATAATGTAGATTATTGTTAGCAACGCTGCAATATATGACTTCTTGCTCGTTACCTGAATGAATAGCTGTCTATCTAATAGCTAACTATTTTAAATTAGTGTGTAAGACAATGATGTACGCTGCAGTCACACAAATATTCTTTCACCTTTTAGCGAGGATGAAGCGTAATTATAATCAAAATGTGTTTGCCGCTGTTTCATGTGACAGCTTACTTCTGTTCCCAACATTATCAGACATGATAAAAAATATTGTGAGTCAGGAAAAACATTTTCTGTGGTTTGGAAAACACCAGTTTTTGCATGTTATGTATGCTGTATGTAGAATTATTTATATTCTCAGCATTATGTTTCACATACTGATCTGGCTCCATTGTTGTTGTGAGTATTTTGTATGTAAAGTTATACATATGATACAGGTACACTATATGGCTAGAAGCATATGGACACCCTAGATTACATACTTTGTATTCTTTTGGTCTGTGGCTGTGTTTCATGGGTCCCTTAAGTCCGTTTCCTTAGTCCCTTAGTTTTTGTTTCAGGGAATCTTAAAGCTACAGCATACAATGCCAATATGCAGACAATAGTTTGCTTCCAACAGTTTGGTGAAGACCCTTGTCTGTTTCAACATGACAGTGCCCCCGTGCACAAAGCCAGGTCCATAACACAATGTTTTTTCCAGATTGGTGCAAAAGAACTTGACTGGCCCAGCATAGAGCCCTGACCTTAACCCCACCGAATGCCTTTGGTATGAATTTGAATGTGAGCCAGGCCTTATCGTCCAGCGTGAGCACCGGTGCCGGACCTCGCTGTTGCTCTTGTGACTGACCTCGCCGCGAGATCAAGCAGGTCATAGCAGCACACCAGTGCCCATGGTTTTGGAATGAAACATCCACATACTTTGTTTGGGTGTCCACATACTTTTAGCCATTTAGTGTAACACCCCGCAGAACAGTATCGGGGATCCCGTGGGTCCTTGAAATCCTTGAAAGTTTGTGAATTTGAGGGGAAAAAATAAAGGCCTTGAAAGTTTTTGAAAATAAACATGGGTCATTGAAAGTACCTGAATTTATATATTTTGTGCAAGAATAGAAATAGTTATTTAAATTTTTTTTAACTTAAAGTAACATCACTGCAACACAGCACAATTGAAGAGTGTTCACACATTCAAAACTCTCTCTCTCTTTAAATGTTGTCTGTGAACTTCTGTAAATTATTATAAAAATTCTCAATGTTGTAATAGTAATTAACCTTGATCTGTGTCTCAAACTATGCCGTATCGGGTCCTTGAATTTGATAGAATTGGGCCTGGAAAGTCCTTGAAAAGTCCTTGAATTTGATAAATAGTAGTAAAACTATGCAGAGCAATAAAAGAGGAGATGAGAGCTCATCCAAAAATGAAGACACATTTTGCCAGCTACAGGGCTCCTGTTTAAACATGCATCACTAGATGTTTTGCCTTTTCACCTTTAGACACTTTGCTGGCTCACTTCCTGTGTGAGTCTCTGTCATATTGTCTGACAGCTTGCCCTAGAATCCAGGCTATCCGGATTGTTTGTCATCTGGCACCCCCGTAGTGACTCTGTCACGCGGCCTTCTTCCCCCTCAGATTCGTGTGAAGCCGGACAACAGTGCCGTGGTGACGGATGGTGTTAAGCACTCAATGAACCCCTTCTGTGAGATCGCTGTGGAGGAGGCGGTCAAGCTGAAGGAGAAGAAGCTTATTAAGGAGGTTGTGGCTGTCAGCTGCGGGCCACAGCAAGCACAGGTGGGTGAGATGGGGCCAGACTGCACCCCTGCCTTGTTAATCAATGTCCTGGAGAAATACAATGTGGTGTGGCAGGTTGCCTACTATTGGAGGGGTTCTTTCTTTCACTCTTTTCATAATAATTATTATACTTTTTTTTGAACACCAAACCAGAGTGCAGGCCTGGCCTATATTTACTTATTATGTTTTTTATTTAAATAAATTGTTGTAATCCAATGTATATAACTGTATATACATACTGAATAATTACAACAACCAGTGACGTATAACCAGGATTCCAGGTCCATAATGTTTAATTAGTCATACTGTTAATCGAGGCAAATTTCAGGAGCGAGCCAAAGTGAGAAAGGAAGTATTATGCACGGATGTATTTTTAAAGAAGTTATTGTTGCATTTATTAATATGAAGATAAACGTGGTATAAATTTGAGGCCCTACTTCATTGTGTTTTAATCATTTTGGTAACACATTTTAATTGGGCGGGCAGCACCACCCAATTATTCTAACTCCCCCTAGTACAAGTTCTTTGACCCGTATTTCTCCCTCACTTAGGAAACCATCCGTACTGCCCTTGCCATGGGAGCAGACCGTGGCATTCATGTGGAAGTGACTGGGAAAGAGTATGAAACCCTGGGACCCCTGCAGGTCTCCAAGATCATGGCTGCTTTGGCCAAGAAGGAGGACGCTCAACTCGTCATCCTTGGCAAACAGGTTAAAAAAAACTCACTCGACAGCACATAATAACAGTAATATGAACATTAGCACAACATTAAAGGGACAGTTTACCCCAAAATTAAAAATACAGATTTTTCCTCTTATCTGTAGTGCTATTTATCCATCTAAAGTGTTTTGGTGTGGGTTGCCGAGTTTTGGAGATATCGGCCGTAGAGATGTCTGCCTTTTTTTGAATACAATGGTACTAAATGGCACTCGGCTTGTGGTGCTCAAAGCACCAAAAACTACATTTGAAACTCAACAGCAATGTTTCTTTCCCAAAATCATGACCCCGGTTACTCAAGATAATCCACAGACCTTGTTGTGAGCAATTTCATGTAGGAACTATTTTCTTTCTACCAAACTACACCCGCCAACCGTATCACTGCGCAGAAGGAAGAGTGCGGCGATACAGCGATACTGCTAGCTCACCTAACACCACTGAGATAGCTAACATTACAGATCAGCAGAGGAGGACGCCATTAATGTTTACATCCTGCGTCACGAGCACGAACCTCTTGTTTGTGAGTAGATGCACGCTTCCTTGTAAGAGGAAAAACGTATTTTTGATTTTGTCCCTTAAGATTGATATATATTAATTATATACAGTGTATATATACAGTATATCCTATGCATGTAAATCCTCTCTGTCCTCATTTACAATCAGGTAACACTTCCTGCTCTCATACTGTGATGAATACCCAGTTTTCTGCACTACTGTTACCTTAATTTAATGACTTGTGTTGCTTTCATAGGCCATCGATGATGACTGCAATCAGACTGGCCAAATGACAGCAGCTTTACTGGACTGGCCTCAGGTGAGTTCTAACTTGAATGCAGTTATTCTTTACAGGACCTAGCAAACATGTCCCAAAGATAAGAACAGTCAGATTACCTCAGTTTCAATTTTTTTCCTTTTGTCAAATGTGTGACGTAGCAGTGCTGATATCAGGCTATGCCCCTGCCCAGTCTGCCTTATCAAAGTTAGCGGAGACTAGCTTATTTTGTGTGGTGTGTTACAACAAAATGTTCTAAATAAATAACAATGTTTAAATTCAGAAGTTTCTTGCTTCCTTATTAAGTTTATACAGTTAGGCAAACCCAGGATGCTCAGTTACAAAACGATTAGACTATTCTATGCATCTTAAAGAAAACCGAGACTATACTAGACAAAACACTTTATTAAAAATGTTGCATACAGCTATATAAGAAAACTTAAACTAAACTATAGGAAAAAAACAAAACTTTCTTCCCTTCATTCCACTATTCTCATGCATACACACTGGACACATAGCCTGCCTTGCACTCCCTGTTCCCCACCCACATGCCCCCAGACACACCTGGCAGAGATCTGCACTCTGAGTGCACTCTTCTAGTTACTACTGTTACCAACTCCCTGAGCTCTTATAGTCAATAGTTCATTCTTAAGACACATTTGTCCTGGATTTGTTCCAGTTAAAGTGTAGTTACACAGTCCAACCAGCAGATGGGAACACATTGACTGTCTCTTGACCAGTTTCCCTGTTTTCCATATGGAGCGTTTTGTCAATAGTTCTTATTGTTTGTGTATTTAATTGTATGAATTCGTACTGTATCTTCATATTGCAGGGTACCTTTGCATCAGAGGTGTCACTGGAAGGAGACAAGGTTAAAGTGGTGAGAGAAATTGATGGTGGCCTAGAAACTATTAAGATCAACACACCAGCAGTCGTTACTGCAGACCTTCGACTCAACACCCCCAGATATGCCACCCTGCCTAATATCATGGTAGGTAGCAGGGACATGTGGTCAGAAACACAAGAGGCAAGAAGAAGGCATGAAATACTCAGAAAATGAAACTGTAAAAAAGACACAAGGCCCATTTAAGTAAATATATATAAAACTTTGATTCTATACAGCATTCACTTTTCATAGATAGACTAGATTGACAGTACCCTTCTCTTGTGTTTTCCAACTTTCAGAAAGCCAAGAAGAAGAAGATAGCTAACATGAAGCCTGCAGACTTAGGGGTGGACCTCACATCACGGTTGGAGGTGTTGAGAGTGGATGAGCCCTCACAGAGACAGGCGGGGATGAAGGTGGAGACAGTGGACGACCTGGTGGCCAAACTGAAGGAGGCAGGGAGGATATAGAGGCTTTAGGGGCATAAGCAGGGGAGCGCAGAACTTAGCAGAAGGGTGAGTACCACTGTATCTGTCAATGTAGAGCCTGATCGAAAGTAGATTATTATAACTAACTAAATATATCAGTACACGTCTTGAGCAAGGATCCTGCAGATTCAGTATCAAACAATTTGCAATGATTTGTAAAGATGTACTTTATGTCAGCTAGCAATAATTTTCATTGACAATTCTGTGATTTTTATTTTTTTTTTATTGATTGATCGATATAGAATATCAAATAGTTTAGTCTATAAATTGTCAGAAAAAAGTGAAAAATGTTCATCAGAAGTTCTCAGAGCCCAGTGATGTCAAATGTCCTGATTTGTCCAACCAACTGTCAAAAACCCATAGATATTCAATTTACAATGAAATAGAACTGAAAAAAGCAACTCGTCGCATCAGAGAAGCTGGAACCAAAGAATGTTTGATGTTTTTTCTATATGACATTCTTCAGTTTCTTCTGTAGAATCCATTGTAGCAACCTATAAATTCCATCACTTGGAAAAGTTTTGGGGAAAAAATCCATTTTATATAGCATAACATTAAGTATTCATATATTCCGTATTTATATTTTGGGGTGGGCAATGTGCCAAGTATTCAAGCTTATTTATGCAGTGCAGCAAAGTTACCTCTAGTGATGATTGATAGAATTGTTTGCTTGGAATGTTAATGTTATATCCTTTTATATCACCATCACCTCATTGTTAAAAAAAGTATTATGTTTCTTGTGGTGAAAGAAGCAAAACGAATTTAAGATTTCAATTGCAACTCCTGTTTTGAATTAGATATCTACATTCTCTTCTCTCCTTGCAGAACTCTAATGAATAACTGGACTGTGTTACATAAGCACACCCGGAGGACTATCTTGTGTATCGGTCTAATCCCTCTGAGACTGTGACTCCTGAGAAAATGCAGCTAGGTACTGACAGGAGAGGAGGAGTACTGAGAAACACTGTCCTGCAGCAAACCCAGACAACCCCAAAAGGAACATGTAGTCTTTCATTGCATTTTAACTTACACGGGTGGTTCATCTGTATCACAGGCTACTAATCTTTAGACCAACAGTCTTTATGCAATAATTTAAACCAAGAAACTTCCTGTTATTCATGCTGCTGTTTGTATTGCACTGTGTATTAACACCACCAGTACGATGCACTTCACCAACAGTTGCTTGACTCAGTTGTTTAATGTTGTATAGCTGTAGTCACACATGTTCAGAGGTGCAGTTTTTGTAAATGATATATGTAAATATGGACCCGAACATGTTGGGATGATTATGTCCTTCAAGATTAGTGTCATATCTACTGGTAATTTGTATAGTTTGTGTAATTGTAACTGGGTTTCAGGACTGCCTAGGTGGTGTCTCTCAGTATGAGCAAGGGGAGATGATCAGAAATCTGAATTTTACCATAAGCGCCTCAAATCTGTGTTGATTGTACAGAACATTACCATGACAATAAAGCTGCCAGTGTTTTTCATATCTAAATACACGCGTGACTGTTCTTTTGGCACTTCTTTTGGTTTGAATTTAAAATAACAATTCCCCACAGGCAATGTACTGTCAAAAAATTAGATTTATTGGATCAAGTGTTCCATCCTGGTGGATTATACCTTCATGAAGGTTATAATGTTCAGTTTTTGTTGAAACTGTTGTTGAGAGATGTTGATTCAACTATATTAGGCTGCAGTCTGTGCTGCTGTTGAATCGTATACTGAGGGGTGTTTCTAACATTTAGCCTGATATGAATGGGGTGGACAAAATATTAGAAACACAAGCACCACAAATCTCCAAAATAACTGTAAAGTCGAATCAACACCTTTCTAAAGCTGTTTCCAACAAAAACTAAACATTGTAACCTTAATGAAAATGGAGACCCAAAGTGTTCAATTTTAAATATAACCATGAAATAGTGAAATAATTCAACACATTTTTAAAACTCAGCTCATTATGAAATGTTATTTCGTCTTGCTTCTTTTCGCATTAGCAGAGTTTATTTCAAGTCATTTTTATTTCATTGCAGCAATTTTTGTTTCAAAAACATGATGGGCTGTTTCATTCAGGCCAAAGCAACAGACTCTTCCAATGTTGTTTTAATTATGAAATTAAACGGTCATTGGGGGAAAATGGCATTGTGAAATAAGAAGCAGACTGTGAAATTTTAGAAAATTTTAAGAAAAACAGCTGGAATTAAACTTATTGTGGAAAGAAGTGGGATAAAATCTCATAATAATGAGCTGAGTTTTAATCATTTACTGGATTATTTTACAATGTCATGGTTATATTACATATTGTATAGTATTTATTCGTGATTATTAATTTCAAAGTGTCATTTATTTTACACTTTAGGTCTCCATACGTGAAGGAAGGATCTAAAGCATGCAGGGCTTTAGTTGGCCTATTAGAGTGAAATGACTATTGCTTGGTGTACCTAATAAACGGACACCTGAGTGTGTAAGAGAACATATGCGGGTCACCAGTCGCATTACTATTTGTCAAGTGTAGGGCAGACCCCATGCATAATACAGAACTACATTTAAAAATTAGCATGTGCCCATTTAAAGGAGATACATTGTACATTGAAATAATATTGGCTTCTTAACTAAACAGAAATAAAACAGGTACTGTTATGTGAAGTTAGATTAGGGGCGGCCTTACGTGCACAATCAAGGCTTTGAATCAGCACAGGTGAGCTACGCACGCGCTCTGCTGACAGCTCAAGCTCGAGAGCACAGAGGAGGTTACACGGGCGGTTCCGTTACTGCTGTGTAAGACGCCAAGGACATTTCTGCGCTTGTGTTTGTTGGAAATATAACTTAAAGCCGGTTCTTGACTTTGTAAGAAGGTTCTCGGGTACTTTGAATTCGTGAACTACTCTGCTGCCATACTGTTTTACTAAAATGACGTGGCTGGATGAGTTTGAGAGATTAAGCGCAGTTTTTCTGTCCATTTTACTTAGCTTTACTTTTCAAGGTAAGATTAAAACTAAATCCCACGTCTCAATTTGCGAGGTTGATGCTTCTTTGCTTTGTTTTTTATATTTGATTTGCCTTTTGCTATGTTCACTTTTGTTTAGGATTCACGTTGAACCATATCATTCTATTTATTTTTGCTTATTTTAACAGGAACAGACATACACTAAAAGCATAGGATATTCAATTGCCACCTGTCAGCATTTATTGCATAAACTGTTATGCAAATTGTGTCCCATGGGCTCACAGGCCCATCAAGGCTTTAGAGAATTAAGAAATGAATATTTCCTCTTTAAACTAATCACTTGGTTCCACACTGACAGGTGCATACTGTGAACTGGTGCTTTCTCCTGCTGGTCCTACTCAGGTGAATGCTATAGCTGGCAGCAATGTGACTCTGGCTGTGTCCTTCAGTGGTGCCCCTGACCCAGTGGTTACCTGGTTTATGGCAGATTTACCTGTCATCACATGGACTATTACCTCGACTACTCCCCCAGACATAGCCAAAAACTACAGGGAGGTACTGAGGATTGAGCGAAATGGATCCCTTACCTTTGTAAATGTGCCACTTGGCTATACCAGTAACTACACCATTGAAATTACAAAGTCTGGATTTGGAAAAGCCTTGACTACTTTCAGTCTGAAAGTATTTGGTGAGTACCTGACTGAGCTCTGATTTTGGAGATGTGCTGTTGTTGTGGGATTTGGATTTAATGGCTTCTTAAACCTATATATGATATTAACCTGATCTTTCTTCACTATCGCAAATTTTTTTATCTGCTTGTTCCACAGTTTATAGTGCTATATGCACATTTGCAAAAATTGTAAACTAGCTGGATTTGGCAACATTTGGATCTTCAGTAGGTATTAAAATCTAATGTAGAGTTGTGGGTTTGAACAATGATTGTGCTGAACTGTGTCTCTGGGCTGGATGAAGTTAATGGTTGGGCAAACTGGGCAAAAATGGTTTCCAAAGCCTGTGTTTATAAAAGATCCCCAATTTCCACAAGTGAAGGTGGACTGCCCTGGAAAACTATGCAGATCCAAGTTTTGAGTTAAGCCACACATATGCTGCTACATTTTTATTCTTACCTTAATTCTTAACTTTATATACCATCTAATATATATAAAAAAAATGCATGAAATATATATTTTTGGGCGGCAGGGTGGTGGAGGGTGACTGTTCCTCCAGAGGACCTAGTTCCCTATTTCTGGATTATGCTAGACCAAGACTCTGAATCCCTCTCAGCTCTGTGGTTTCCTCTGCACTATGTCAAGGAATACAGAATGTACTGTTGAAATCTTTCAGACATCCAGAAAGTTTCATAATTGATAATCTAGACTGAATTTGGAAGATAAGCCATCTTAATGAGACATTGCAGTGTAATTCTGGTGCATTTGAAAGGAAAACGGGTACAATAGCTACAATGACTTAAATACTTCGTCCACCTGTTCCATCATCCCTTCACCTTTTGTTTCACAGAAAAAATCCAGAATGTGATTCTGAGCGCACAGCCTGATTTTGCCAAAGAGGGAACTGACCGGTTCACTCTGCAATATAGCATGCTGCAAGGAGTGGTCGAGCAACAGATGTGGTTCTTCAATGGCAAAGAGATAAATACCAACTCACACTACTCGTTGGAGCAGCAGAGCCTTGTGATCCTCGGGCCAAACCGAAGCGACACAGGACAGTATGAAGTGTTATTGACGAACCCCTTCAGCAGTGTGACAGCTCGCATGAATGTGACTGTGCTGTGTAAGATTAATAACTTTGATTGAAATTCTCCTTCACCGCATCCATTGGGCAGTGGGCATCGTCTTTCTAAACTCGTCTCTGTGTTTGTATCTCTTCATTTTCTTATAACTGTCCTCTCCATTCTTTGTGTACTGTTATAGATGGACCAGATGAGCCCATACTTGAGGCCCGTCCAGCTCAGGCTTTCTATGTATCAGGAGACTCTCTGAGCCTCTCCTGCCATGCTGAGGGATTCCCACAGCCAACAGCTGAGTGGGTCTTTGGTGGTCAGACCCTTTCTGGTTCCCGCAGAGGGGTCCTAAATCTAACACATGTACAAATCAGTCAAGGAGGCGTTTATACATGTACGCTGCTCAATGAGCAGACTGAAGAACAGCGGCGAAAGAGCATGACTTTAAATGTTTATGGTATGTGAGAAGCACGAGTTTTATCCTTTTTGGTGTATGTATGCATGTGAGTCTCTGATTTACCGTAATTTGTCTTAAATTATCCTCATTATGACTTAAAGAATATTATGATTTGGTTACACCAAATACAGTTTTAAACATCCTTACTCTAAGCATCTAGTTTGAGTTATTTTTATGTTTTCAGTAGAGCTATAGGATTACAGTCTTCTACCATCTTTGCACCTATAAAGACCTTTTGTACAAACCTATCGAAAAAAAATAAAACACAAAAATTAGGACAGCTTCGCATAGCCCTTTTTAAGAAGCTGAGATTTTGTAAATACATGGTTCTCACCAACATATTTGTCTAAATAAGAAATGTAAATATGGAACCAAATGTGCATGAATGTGCAGACTGCTTGGTTCACTTTAATAATGTCTGAAATTTTCTCTTTGGACAGAGAGGCCGTCGGGCAACCCAATGTGCTCTGTGCAGTCGGTGAATAACGTCGACTTGCAGTACCACTGTTGGTGGTCGGGGGGAACTCCACAGGCCCAGCTTTCTTTCCCAGCACTAAGCAACACCAGCAGTGGAGCGGGGAACTTCAGCCTGACCTTCAACGCCTCAGATAACCTCAACAGGAAAACTGTCACATGCATGGCAGACCACCCAACTGAACAAAATAAGTGCAATATTACTGCAAGTATGTTTTAGATTTTTCATTAATTATCAGTTGATCAATCCAATGGATTTGTAAATGCTCAACAATCTGTTGTTCAAAAAATAAAATGTTTGTATAATTTGCATTTTTGATTTTAGTAGCCAACCCCAAACAAAACCTTATCTTCCTCAGGGAGTCCAATGGAGTTCCTGCCAGCTGTGAGAACCACAGTTGATTCTGAGGGCAAAATAGTTGTCACTATCCACTGTGTCAGTGAGGCATCGCCTAAGGCTGTGGTGTCATGGTCCAAAGGCAGCGAGGCTGTCACCAGCAGGACAATATACCAGATCAGCAGTGACACCACGCAGCTCAAGATTTATGATTACAATGTCAGCAACTTTCTCCTCCATAACTACACTTGCAACTGCCGCAACCCACTGGGCAGCCAGAGAAGGGAAATACAGCTAAGAGGTATAGAAGAGCTGTTCTTGGTTTGTTGGTTGCCTGTCACCATTAAGCGGATGTGGAAAGTAACCAGATACTTACTCAAGTACTGTTGTTAAATATGGTTTTGAGGTACTTGTACTTTACTTGAGTATATTCATTTCCACTTCTACTTTACTACATTTAAGAGAGAAATACTGTACTTCTTAATCCACTACATATAGCGGATGGCGGCAGTTACTAATGACTTTTTATATGTATAACATATAAGCTCATTTAAGGAGATTCATTTTTATATTGTAGGTTAAACTACTCATCCGTATAGAAACTAACTAAATTTAGCCACACATGAATCAGCTAAACTGCTAAAAATGCTACTTATAAATTAATGAATCATTAATTTGACACTCTGAAAGGACCGTTCTTCAGAGGAGGGCTGAAATGGTTAGTCAGTTAATCGATTGGTCGATTGACAGAAAATGAATCGGTAAATCGATTAATCTTTATAATCAATGATTCATATATCAAAAATTCCCTTGTTTCATATCTTCACTTGTGAAGATTTCCTTCCTCTTTGTATTATGTGTTAGTAATCTATATATCTTTGGGGTTTGGGCTGTTTGGTCAGACAAAACAAGCAATTTGAAGATGTCACCTTGGGCTTTAGGAAATTGAGATGGGCATCTTTCATTATTTTCTGACATTTTGTAGACCAAACTTAAAACAATCATCAGATTAAAAGACAATAAAATGTGTTAAATGCAGCCCTACTTCAGAGTGAGTACTTTTACTTTTGATATTAACTTACACTTTTCTCCTTTTACTTTCATGTTTAATATGAAATATTGAAATACCTTTATTGTAACAGCATATTTTGACATTTTTGCATTGATACTTAAGTAATATATGTGGTTACGTCTTCCACCACAGCCATACACTACAGTGTTTATTTGTGTCATCTTAAATACTAAAAGGATTGTCTTCAGCTTCTAATTTTGCGTATTAATAGCATTACCAGAGTAAAAGGAAACAATGGGCCCTCAGACAGAGCTAAGTAATACCTGAGGTTGCTCCTTCCCTTTTTAAACAAAGCTCTTCAGTCTTGGTATACCCACACCCCCCTTTCCTGCCCTCTCTTGATCTCCCCCTCGCTCACAATCCTCTCTTTCCAGGACCGTCGATCTCAGATTCCAGTTTGTTCCCTAATCAAGATGGAACCATCATCACATTGACCTGGGAGGTCCCGCCTACCTCTGTTGTTACAGGTAAAACAGTAATTAACTCTATGAAGGTAGCTCAGAAGGCTCCAGGTTCATTTGTTTTTCACAAGAATATCTCTTAACACCACACACAAACCCAACCTTCTTGTTTTAAATTTGTACATCTTAGCAGAACTCCTCAGGAAGAATGCCAACACAGTGTTGAAAACAGAAACTCAACATAGAAGATAGGGGTGTAAATATTGTGTATTGTGTGAAGCCTCTAGATGAACAGTGCTGTATTTTGGGAAGAAATATTTTAAGGACAAGAGTACTGTGGAAAGCAAATGTCAGTTTTTGTTATGTCTCCTGTCAGTTTGTATGTACATAATATAACAGTAAGATTTTCCTAATCAAACAGGCCTGTAACATTGCTTGACATCTGGTACCACTATATAGTTTGGTGATTGATCAACTTTGATGCTGGTATCATACTAAACAGAATTTCATGTGCTTTCGCAAAGGGTTTGACATCCAAATGAAAGGACCAGACCTCCTGAACAAAAATCGTAATGGCACCCAAACTAGAGGCAGCTCAAACAGTTTTCACACCATCCAGCAGAAACCTGGCTCTGACAGGAGTGCGGACATCTTTGACCTCGATCCCAACTTGACGTACAGGTTTCGGGTCATTCCTAAAGCTCGTATGACTGAAGGAGAGCCATCTGAGGTCCACAGAATTGGTCCAGGTATTGCAAAGTGCTAGATTGTGTGTGTTTATAAAAGCATTGCATTTCTTACTACAAGGTCAGCGATGGTGGTAAGAGTAAAATAGTTGTTTACTATTTGTCTTGGTGATACTAGGCGAAGGGCTGAGTGGCCCTGCGATTGCTGGCATTGCAGCTGGAATCCCCTGCAGCCTTCTCTTCCTGCTCCTGCTGGGCGGCTTCATCTACCTCTGTGTCTACTGCAACAAGAACAAAAGTAGTAAGTGAGCTTGTTTAGCACCAAATCTGAATCAAGTCTTTAAACATGGTAACATATATTCTTTATATTCTGTGATAAATATTTTTTACTTTTCTGCGTTTTGTAGGTCGGCAGACAAGATATCCAGTGTCCAGAGCAGCTGAGAAGGTTAGAATCACTTCACAGGCCAACATCATAAATGTTCAGGAATTTGTTTGTGTAGCTTCAGTGCTAACATATTAGTTGATAGTTACAGTTGATGGGCAACTTGTGGAGTGTAAAATATATACCATACTCTCCATATCATGCATCAGATACAGTATGTATTCATTCATTAACTGAACGATGAATTCTGCCTCCGTTTTGGTTGGTTGCTTTACCTTCTTTCTTGTCACTCATAGGCAATAACAACCCAAACAGATACAACTCCTCATAACCTGCTGACAGGAGGGCTGAAGTCCCTCCCTGATTACAACAGATTACAGCAGGTAGCCTTTGTAATCAAACAAATCTAAGTTGAAGATTACTTCTTTTGTTGATTTACAGTAAATGAACTGGCTTGTGTCTGTTTTCTTTCAGACTCCCTCTGAGAGATCAGTGACTCTCCCCACGTTTGTCCCTCCACTTCCCGTCAGAGTTGCTACAACTGTCTAAACTCCAAAATTTGCTTTGTGTATATCGGTTTTGTATAGCATGCTTTTATTTTTTATATGTTTTTTTTATTTTAAATGTATGAGAATTTTTCTATATTTTTTATCATTATTTTAACTAAAATAAGGATCGGTGTCATAAATGTATTTCATTGGAGATGGATATTTGTATCACTTTCCTGTATAATCTGCAACTTAAAACTCCTTTATTTTGTAACAGTATTTATTCATAATAAATCAATATAAGCCATGCCTGTAAATTTATTTAACTAAATATCAAGGAAAGCCTAACTGTTTCCTTCCTATTCACTATAACTTTCAAGTTCAGAATACTTCCTTTAAGACAACTGTAACCCTACTGTTCTCCTGGTCACTCAGTATATTATTTAAACAACAAATAATGCCCACTTGCACAACAAATTGCTTTTGTTCTGCTTTACGTTCAACATCAATGTAATGTATTTTCTGCTTTAGTGTTATAGTATTTTAGGGCTGCAATTAACCATCAGTAATTTTTTGATCAATTAGAAAATACATGCAGAATCAATATTTACTCTATAAAATGATTAAGAGTTCATCTTACATAGTCATTCATGCACTCATGGTATTTATAAAATGGATAAAAACAAGGAATTCTATATTTGTTAAACTGCAACCATGGCCCTGGTATTTGTACTTGATAAGTGACTAAAACAATTATTTAAAATTGGTATCTGTTTTCATTCTGCCAGTTGACATTGTTTCATCACAGAAGTGTCCATATTTACTGTATATTTGTTATATTTTGCGTGTTTTTAAGTTGTAGTTTTGCCATCTTTCATTTGTCACAATCTGTATTTGGTTAAATCCCAACATGTAGTAATACCTGTCCATACATGCTCTTTTTAAGCATGTATGTTCCAATAAAGAAATTCAAACTAGGACATCATACCGATATATGCTACTGTATATCTGATAGACTGCACCTTATATACCCGGGAAATATGTTAACCAAGCAAACGGTTTAAAGACACAGGGATGAAAAATTCCTTTCAGTCACCAATGAGCATGATTTGGCAAAGATGTTTTGTTGAGTTGTGTATTGCTAAAGCAATCTTGTGATTATTCTTTAATTCAATCCCTGACAGTTCATTGCCTGTAGAACTACACATAAAAACGTAGAACACGTCGGATCACATATCGACAAAGTCTAAAAAAGCTTCCAAGGTAATCACATTTTTTTTAATGTTATACTATTAAATTACAACTGAATGTGATGACTATGGAAAACATGTTTACACTTCAAATACATTACAATTTCAAGCTTAGAGTAGCGTAATTACTAGCATTCATTGTCAAAATATTTTTTATGTTTCCTTATGTTAATGCTTCTCTCATGGAACAGATAATGACCATGGCCTTTCCCAGAGGACCCCACCTCCTTGTCACTCACAGGTTTTCTCTTCTGGCAAAATGTATTTATTGGAAATGTTTACTATTTTTAAGCTTTGCAATGTTCAACATACTGTTGACAGCGATCTTCTGCTGTATGTAGGTTTAGTCCTGGCCATGAGTGGGTGGATAATGAGATAGAGCATTTGTAAGGATGTCAGATCTGTTTTGTTTCCTCCAGGGACACATGCTGTTGAGCTCATCATAGTCCTCCTACTGTGTGTCTCAACATTATATCCCTTCATTCTCTTTCATTTGCTTGGGCTTTGATCAGCTTCCTCTCTGTTTCCAGTGATGTGGTGGAGAGTTACTCTGCAGAGCCAGAGTCTGACTTGACAGAGTCTTGTTGGATCACACCTTGTTCTCTAACCCACCCAAATACACACAGCTCTCCTGATATGTCTTGGTATCTGTATTCCAAGCTACTTCACATTACATATTTATCTAGAGGAGCACTCAAACACAGTCCAAAGAAGAAAAGGCATTCAGAGGTAGAGCTGAACTGCTTGACAATGTCCCCAGTAGTAACCCTTGATGACCACTAACAAGACAGCACAGCACAAAGACTTGATGATTACAGATTTAAATTTTCTTTCTGAAGATGGTGGCCCTGTAGTCTCAGGTAGCTATCAGCTTGCAAAGTATAGCAATCCAAGGGCATAAAAGAAAATTCTCTCTTTTTAAATGTGCTTGAAATCCATTTGGAAGTTATTTTTTCTAATATACATACCTTCTGATGATCCATTCATTTTTAATTGTGTATAATTATTTTATACAGGAACAGCAACTAAACCAGGGATTCCAGTCAGTCGGGAGCCTACAGAGGGAGGTACTGTCAGGTTCACCTATGAGATCAGATGCTCCTGTCCCTCAGCTCATCCCTTCTTCTCATTTGGGAGTTGAAGTAGTGGTGCGTTAAGGTCAGATGGCACACTGAGGAGAATAGTGTGCCACCCAGGAAGGTCCTCAATGTTAGCTGTGAGTCAGTGTTACAGTACTTGCATTACCCTGCTGTAGACGGTCTCCTTTTATTGTGAGAAACACACATTTAAGTACCTGTCAAATGTTTCCATCATGGTGACCTGATGTTTTTTTTATTTTTGTGCAGCAGATGGTGCTATTGTGCGTGTTTAAGATAGGCCTGTCTCATCACATAAAGATTTTGAACAGTGGTTAGGACAATTGAAATTGAAAAGACTTGCGTAAATATTGATCATAATAATCATAATTAGAGTTGACAGTGCTTCAGTCACTGTTTTTGTGTGCCTGCATCTCTATTTTTTGTTTTTTTTCTCTTTAATTTGATCGACTTTCACTCATACTAATATTAGTTTACTACTATATCTAAATGAAAAGAAGTTACAAAGGTTTTATAAAATATAAGTCTACATTAAAAGCCACATCACCATGAAAGGCTCAATCCCTGATCCAAATGCAGGGTATAAACAGGATTGGAAAAATCTGCTATAACTCCCAAACTGATTGGTATGTCTTAAATTACAGCAAGCCTACAGGAATTAACGCTATAGAAAACAACTAAATGTTAAAACGTTTACAAATATTTTCTGATGCTGTTATAGGTTTCTCTGCATCATTTGTAAACATTGCAGTAAAAAAGGTTTATATTGTCAACTCTGATCAGTAGTAAAACATGCAAAATAGCTAATTTCCATCTGCTAATGTTCAACCTGGACTTTGAGGAAGTGCACTTGTCATGATGAAATGAAGACTGATAATTGTGTTAAATGTGACATTGCAGATTAAGTGTTTGTCTAGCCTGCACAGAAATACTCTTTGACCAATCTTGTGTGACCTTACCACAGTTAGACCTTTGTTATGTCCTGCAATTGCATCATCAGGATCTCCATGTGTTTTTTTTTTTTTTTTTTACAACTTTTCAGATCGCCCCATTTTCTGTCATCTCTACGTCTCTCTGGACAAGACAGTGGTTCAGTGTGGTGCGATTGTGTTCTTGTTATGTGCAAATGATGGTAAACCACCTGCCAGGTACTTCTTGTGAAACAATATGAAGAGTGGACTTCTCACAGCTCTTAACCAGTGTAAAAATCATCATATTCACTGTCTGTGAACTCTGAAAACATTTTACTCTGTCAACACCCAGGGCAGGGTCAGTAGTGCAGAGTATGAGTGCTTTCCATATTCAAATACAGACCCAAACACACAACCATTCAGCATGTGTTAGTGTTCTAACTCAGACAAGGCAACCATTTTGCCCGTCTACAGCTCTTTCTATTATGCTGGTCACATGGTTTGCATGTGTGTTGTCATCCTTTGGCAGCATTGTATTGGAGGTTAGATGGACAAACCTGAGTCCACCTCTGCTTCAACAGCCTCTCCCAGGGGAAACATGGTCGACTGCAGGTTTGACCTAGAACATGTGTCTTATCTGTTTGGGAAACAGCACATATGATTAGCATGAAGAACACCTGAAATTGCATCATCAGAGTCTCTCAGTCCTTACTACTGTACTGTAGTAAATGGTACTGATATGCACCAAAATCCCATTATATGTCTCTCATCCTTTAATACATTCATGAGGAAAATGAGCTGAATGTGTGAACAATGCATTATGGTCCCAAATCATAATCAGTTATGAATGCTCTATACTGAGTGAGGCTTTTCTCCAAACCCATATCCCATATTTTACAAGGTACAGCACTGAAGGAGGGCAACACTTGTTCTCCTCATGGACCAACCAACGTATTAATTAACCCCAAGAGAGACGCCCCCATCTTCAGGGCTTTCAAGGTTGTGGAACTTTCTACTGGCTGAAAGTACCAAATGCCCATTTAAAGGAAATGTTGCAATTATGATTTATACAAAGAAGTGTCCATCTCTTTCTCTCTGTCTTAGATGTAGAGTGATAAATATCATGTTTGGTGGTAAGTGAGGTCATCAGGTGTGAGGCCAATGACATCTGTGTCATCACTTTTAAATGGAATATGGAAGATCACGGATGAAAGGACAAAAAACAACCAAGTTTTGTCTGCAGTATGACTTGGGTATAAACATTAGAGTGCTATGTCAATTTATAGGTGAGTACTTTCCACATATATGCATTTACACACCTCAGCTTAAAAAAACAGCCTTTTAAAAATACCATTTATTTTGGCTTTTTTTTTCATCTGTGGCAGGTGAATTGTCTGTGGCTGTACTCTGTGGAGAAGGTTGAATCTGACTTGGTAAGTACTTTGTTTTATCCCATTTGTATTTAGAATGTTTTACACCACCAACAGACAAGTGTAGATGATAGTTGTGTCCTGAACAGACACCACATTCAAGCTCAGCTGTGGTGTAAAATCCATTGTTTATTTCTCATGAATATTGTGGTAAAGATGTGCCGATTACACAAATAAGGAAATGGAGCTGAAGGTTTCACTGGAAGTGAGTGGAGTTTTTTATGCAAACTAAACACATCAGTAGCTGTGTGTGTGTTTTGAAAGACAGTGCTGAATATTGATATTGGCTTTTTCCTGCATCCACAATGGAAATAAGCCTCTTACCTTCTGGTTTTATCTTTGAAAATGTTTGTGTTTAAGGCAGTTTGTATTTATGTTTACTGTATTGTCAAATAAATCCAATTACTTACAAAAATCCCTCATGCAGATGGAATAATTAGGCTATTAATTACCAAAGATGGAATCACTGCTCAGGTGTCCCAGAGGGCAGAATTCCCTGAATATTAACAGAGACCATCTACGATGTAATTAGCTGTGCTCACATTACCAGATGTTCTTTCTGAAATAATCCATCCATTGTAGTAGCTGTGACTGTTTTGACAACGTGTGCAAGCCATGTGAATTATGTTGATGCATGCCCAATAGCTTGCAGTGTCAATACTAATATTGTTAATACTTTAAGTGTACGTTTTTTTATGCAGTATTGGGCAGCCTTTTACTGTCAGTGCAATGTTTCCACAATGTCATTATATATTCATTGTGAACATGTATAGCGCACTCTGCATGCAGTTTGTAATTTTATTAAGCAGCTCTTTGGTCATGTGTCTGTTCTAAGCGTATATGTGTCCCCATGACCACACCCCAGCCACCCTGAAAGAAAGTGTGTGCTTCAGCATGTTCCATTGACCACAGCAGTACTGCAAGCCTTTGCACATCCACAGTTCCAGAATGCCTAATAGAACAACAGACAAGGACTATGGTGTAGCGGCCTCATATCCCAGACCCTCCCCAATCCCCCATCCCCCAACACCATCACCCCTCCCCTCTCCCCTGACCCCCAAAATACTCCCATGTAGTTCAGTGTGAAAGAGTCACATGGCTTTTGGCCCACCAGCTCAAGTGCATTTGTTCTGTGCTGATTGTTTTAAAGGATTTTGCCTCCATCAACAGAAAAGTGGAGGGGATAACTTTTTGGAATTCAGCCTAGGGCTTCCTCTTTGACGTTTCCCCCACTCCTGGCTTGCACACTCTCTCCCTCTTTCCCTGAGGAAAGGCCTATACTTAAGAGGGTTGATTTATCCTGAGGAATTCAGGTAAGATGATGTCAGGTCAAATGTTAATTGCTGATGCCACTTAGATGGTAAGAATTGGGAGTAAAAATAATAAAGTAGAATACATATCATGCTATGCTAATCAATGAGTGAATGAATGTCTCACAGGTGGGCCTAGAGGGCCTTCACCATGTGATAGTGACAAGCTTTCAGGATTTTGGCTCAAATCATTTACATGCAATGTGCTTTGTTTGTATTACCCTGTGTTAGATTAGTTGTTTTTTTCAAAATCTCTATTATTACAATAGTACCCATAGTTTGTTTTACTTAATATGTGATACATTTTTCAAGATTTCATGTACAGATAAATCTATGGTGTTCAGACCCCCACCCAAGAGTGTGGATGATGTCTGTTGTCTCTAATAGCTTAGAGCAAAATTGACCTTGTTGACACAGATGTTTGACATGTTCTACTTTGAAATGCGGATTTCTTCTTTCTGGCTAGTTCATATCAATTTGTTGTTGTCATACTGTCATAAAAAAAGCAGATTATGGCCAATTACAGTCTGTGCAGCTACATACAGTGGGTGAACAGGGTTTAACCTGTTATTATGGGTTATCTTCGAGGAGTCGGACTAATTCACAAAAAACCTTATAATAAAACTTTTTTCAATATTTAATTCAAGGCTTCGTTTGTATCAGCCATCACTGTCTTTCACAGCATTGTGAGTTTTAGTTGAGTTAAAGTAAAGTATTTCTGATTCTGATTAACGGTGGTGTTCTTAGGCTATTTTCTGATTTGGGGTTTGTGTGGTTTGACTAGGAAATGTATGTATTTCTGGCTTGTTTTACTGCAGCAGTGAGTACAAAAAAACATGTTCAAACAGAGAGTGAGAGCACATGTTGCTATGAGCTGATTGTATTGTGGCTGGTATGGTTTATCTGCCAGCAGCATGATGAGTTCTGTGCATTGTTGTTACAGCTAACTGCGTAATCAAGATAATTTGATATCCATCTTCAGGCAGCATCTCCTTTGAATCTTGAACTGTAAATGTTGCTGCTAGCAGAATAGTGTCGGCCCAATATGCATATTACAAAAATAACTGAATTGATAACACATTTCTGACTCTTCGCCCACTCACAAATAGTCTACAAGAAGGAGTCACCTCTGTGTTTGAGGAAATTTAGTGGTATAAATTCAAGTCGAAATTAAGTCATAATTAGAGAAGATGGTGTGTGCCATGAAGAATGTTTGTTTAAGCCCCCAGTCTTGCTGGGTAAATCTAAGCAGGACATGTAAATGAATGTCTTCAAAGATAATCCCCTATTTTCACCTGTGATGATGCTGGCCAACATCACAGCAGAGTGATTGCATTTGGCAGCTCCTAGATGTCTACAATCTTTTCCTGCCTCTGCATCCATTCCTTCAGGCCATTCCTGTCTCCCTAATCAATTTATTACCGAATAAACTTTAAAACTAAAGCTACAAACCCTGTTATAGAAAAATGCTAACTTCATTACAACAAGTTTGGTTGCAGCACTGACTCCCATCTTCTTTTCTTTTTGTACAGTGCATAAAGCCTTAACCACTGTCATAGTGTCACTCATGATGTACAGCTTCATGGGAGGGGGCCTTTTTTGTGCCATTGTGGGGAACATCCTGTTGGTGGTCTCCACAGCCACAGACTACTGGATGCAGTACCGTCTGTCTGGCAGCTTTGCCCATCAGGGCCTGTGGAGGTACTGCATGTCTGGCAAGTGCTATATGCAGACTGACAGCATTGGTAAGTGGGAAAATATCTTTTTGGGCCCTTAAAAATGTCCCTTGTGTCTCCCTGAGGCACAGCAACTCTCACCAGAGTCTAGGTCTACTTATCTGAATACGCTGGTAATTATAATGACTGTCCATACTTTTGAGATACAATAACAAGAATTTCTTGAGGTGACTTTCATAAGATGAGAAGTGCATACAGGCAGACTCGAACTACAGCAACAATGGTGGAAAGAAATATTCACATTTATTTCACTTAACAAGTCTACAGCTTCTGTGAGGCTGGATTTAGGCACAGCAGTGCTTTGAGCTAAACACTAATGTCAGCATGCTAACATGCTCACAATGACAATGCTAACATGCTTATGCTAAGCATGTATAATGTTTACCATGTTCACCATTTTAGTAAAGCATGCTAAAATCTGCTCAAAAAAAAAAAAAGGAAGAAACCTCAGGAAGAGCAACAGAGGAGGGATACCTCTCCCAGGACAGACAGACATGCAATAGATGTTGTTTGTACAGAATAGATTCACAACAGAAAATCATAGTATATACAATTATGAAAAAATGTAGATTGTTAAACCTAAGTGAAGAGGATGGATCCAGGAGGACAATTGAGTGTTGCCTACTAAGTAGGATCTGAGCCACACCACCTCCTCTCCACCTTAGACACTTGGAAAAAGGACAAGCCACACAAACACAGTAGAGGACAGCAGCATTCACACAGAGAGGAGAAACAAACAAACACACAGAGGGAAAGAGAGCCATGATAAACCAACTTATTGGACAAATTAAAATTGTCAAGTCAAGGATCACAATTAATCACAATGGGGACATCAACGTCTGAACCAAATTTCATGGCAAGCCATCCAATAGTTGCTGAGACATTTCACTCAAAGTCAAAAACATAAACCTCAGTGTGGCACTGGAGGAAAAGTTCGGGGATCAACAAAGTCATTAGGATACATTGTCTAGGAACCATGAATTTCAGTAGTACATTTTATGGCAACCCATCCAATTGTTGCTGAGATATTTTAGCCTGGACCAAAGTTTTGGACTGACCGACTGACAGACCAACATTGTCATCCCTAGCCACAAGTGTGGCTAAAAATAAAAATACTGCAATGTAAAATTACTCCAACAACAGTAAAAGTTGTGCATTTTACTTAAGTAAAAGTAATATAATACTATGTGATTTATTATCAAAAGTCCTGATTACAAAGATATGTCTCTCCTAGAGTTATAAGAGTCATGAGATTTTGGTACAAAGAGATACAGAATACACAGTATATACAATGCTGCCATTGTATTTCACATTTCTAAAGCAACTAAATTTGGCAACTTCTCTAGGTGGAAATAAGCCTACCGCCTCAGTCTAGTGATGGGTAGTTATAGCATCACACAGCTGTAGTGTTGTAACATTTAGAGAAGTTCATATGAAACTGTTCATAACAAATAGCAGGTTTATCTTTTTTTTAATCTTCCTGCACATATCTTTATAATATGTTCTCTCCCTTGTTTCACTCCTCCCCAGCCTACTGGAATGCCACTCGTGCTTTCATGATCCTCTCTGCCATGTCATGCTTTGCTGGCATCATCGCAGGAATCCTCTCCTTTGCCCACTTCTCAGCCTTTGAGAGGTTCAACCGCTCATTTGCTGCTGGGATCATGTTCTTTGTTTCAAGTGAGTCATTACATTAGCCAGATAATTTTATATTGATTTTGTTTTTCTACATCACATCTGCCATGAATGTTGTACTATTTAGTGAATTTACATATCATGTAGATCTCACACAAAGTTCACTAGGTCTACCACAGAAACTCTGTTGGTGCACCAGGTGATTTTCAACTAGGATGACCTTTACTGTTATGGATATTTATTTTAAAATGTTTCACTCTCTGCCCACCATGCCAGCTCTCTTTGTTCTGCTTGCAATGGCCATTTACACCGGGGTGACAGTGAACTTCCTGGGCAAGCGCTTTGGTGACTGGCGCTTCTCTTGGTCCTACATACTAGGTTGGGTGGCACTGCTCATGACCTTCTTTGCAGGTTCGTTCAAATAAAGGAGTGCAATAGAGTTCAGTGTAATTACTCTATCTCGCTGATTGTGAACAAAATCGGTTTGAGTTCTTACATGAACATGTACGCAAACTGGGGAAAACAGTTAATATTCCAAATTCTCACAACAGCTCTGTCAAATCTTGAAAAACAAATCATAAAATCATCAATACAATGCTGTCACACAAACACTTTAATTTTCTTGAAATTTTATTAACAGTAATTCCTAAAGTTGCTGTGTGTTATGAGTTAGTAGTCTCATCAGCTTTGCATACATTATAATGCCCAATATATATTTTCAAAATCACAAGATTTATATACACCAGAAAACAAAACAAAAAAATGTCTTGCCATCAAAAAACACATTTTCTGTTCTGCCACTATCTTGCTTCACATGTTTGTGTACTTTAGAAATGCCTTTGTGGTAATTAAACACCATATCACCTTACAGCTGACCTATGTTTTCTTTTGCAGGTATATTCTACATGTGTGCCTACAGAATGCATGAGTGTAGAAGAGTGGCTGGCCCACGTTAAAGTTAACTGGAAATAATGTGTCAAGAGTGCAAAGGATATCAATTCCAGTTTAAAAAGAGAAGAATTCTGTAAAATAATAAAATTTGGAATTTTGCATATGCAACAAACATGTCTTGTGGTTTTGTCATAAAATGATCTTCATTGGTTTGGGATGGAAAGCAGCTCAGTCCCTTTGAGCAGGAATAGATGTGAGACATTATTTTATAAATTAACTGAACTGGAAAAGCAATCTGTACAGCATTACACATTCTGATATAATGTATGTAATATACAGTACAATGATAACTTTATAGCTGGATATGTACATATTGTATTGAATGTGTATTTTGCTCTTAGCCAGAGTCTGTGGCCTGCCTTTGTAATTCTGAAACATTGAGTCTACGCTTCCTGAAAATTGACTTTTGGCTAGTGCAGTGGAAAGAGGAAGAGGAAAAGTAGAAGATGATGGGATCAATACAGGTGTTAAAGGTGCTAAGCAGCAAGGTGTAGTACCTCCATTTTGGGCTCTTACCCTGGAAGTAACCCAGTAAATGTGAGACATTGTATGGCAGCACACAAATGAGAAACACAGCTAGAGTCCCCAAGGCCATGCCGATGGCCTTCTGCTTCTGCATCCGGGATATCCTGGGGCGGCTGTACAGGATCAAGATGCAGCGCAAGTAGCAGTAAACACAAATTAGAAGAGGTATAAGGCAGAGCACAAAGAAAAACTCCAAACGTACTGGGAGGAGGACCTCCAACTGCTTCTTTGTGAAGTTCTCATAGCACACACTGGTGTTTTTGCTGGCCAGGGATGGGTGGTGTTGGGTAATGAAAGTAATGCTGCAGTGTCCTGCTGATATTAGCCAAATAACAGCACAGATAACTATCGCGTACACAGGTCTTTGCAGCTGATGATAGGTGATAGGGAAAGCTACCGCAATATAGCGAATCACACTGACTGCCATCAGCAGCAAGGAGCTGGTGTAGATTGTGGAGAAGAAGATGAAGGAGGTGATGGAGCACAGGAAGATGGACAAATTCCATTTCATGCCTGATGCTGCCTCATACATCTTTAGAGGAAGGATGATCAAAAAGAGCAGGTCTGAGACAGTCAGATTGAGTAACAGGATGTCTGTTGGACATGGCTTGGAATGGATCTTAACACTAAAGGCATAGAGAGCCAGGAGGTTGGCTGGCAGGCCCATCAGGAAAGAGATGATGTAAATGGAGAGAATGACCTCACTGCTCACCGTTGGCTCCATTATGGGCCTAAAACAAAGGAAGAGGAATCAAAATTTATAAAGTAACAGAATATAAAACATGTTTGAACAACCACATAATCTTAAAGTCCCAGTCAGCTAAATGGTTGGTGCAGTTATAGATTTATTTAGATCAGCATTTTTATAAACACAGGAGTATTTGGTTATATGTGATACCTTAAATGTATCTTGTCAAAGACATTACTGATTTTAAAGAAGTCAAATCAGCATATTTAGGTTTCGCTCAGCAATCTTGTAGATATTGTTAATAACAACAACCAAAATGGATAAAGTTATTTGGGAAAGTGGCTTTTCATGACTCAGATCACAAAAAAGTTCTAAAACAAGAAAGCCATAGTCAGTTCTCAAGCTCAGATTCCAAACACCAGATGCAGAATTTCAAAAGCAAAAAGCAGTTAGGTTTGATAAAGTAAACACATTTACTTACCTAGACGTAGATGTTTTCAAAAGTGTACTCTATTTAAAAGTAAACAACTAAAGTTCTGTGTTGTTTGCCTTACTGTGCCTGTCATCAAAACCAATCAGTTTATAACTTGTGAGTCCAAAGATGAGCTGTTATGAAATGTTAGAAGCCGGAAACAGTGAGTCATAATTAAGCCCTGTGTGACACACTGCTCTACCCATTCTATACTGAGCATCAAGCAGCTGGTGAACTAAAATGCAAAACTGAAGCTCATGTTGACTTTTGTACTGAATATGTTAATAAAGGACCTCCTGCCATTACATCACTGCTGGAATACACTCTGAACATGATAATTAGGTCTGGATTTCACCAAGCCATGAACCTGCATTTATCCAAAGTTACACCTACACCACAAGCTCAGGGTATAAGTTATCATTTCAGATTCAGAATTTTTTTCCACAGACATTCAATTTCCAACATTATTTTCTGAGTTCAAGTCCAGTGTGGCATATTTGCCATTAACAAGCAATTTGAGACATTTGTGGATTCAGTAACAGGATGGAGCATAGCTACACTATATACTACAATATATAGTAGCCTGTGGCCATGTGACAGTTTTCTGTTGCCTGGGAACAACCTGAATATTGGTTTCCTTCCTGTCTTACATTAGCATCAGTTAACACTGCAACAGGAAACAAACATGGACTTTTTTGTTTGAAACTGTGTATGTACATGTAATTCAAGCCAGTATGAATGATATGTTCAAGTCTGAATATCTATACAAGAAGCCATGCTCAAGTCTGACGAAACTGTATAAAAAGAAACTCTGCAGTACATATATTTTGCACCAATTCTTTTGTTTTAAGCAATGTACTTAATGAGGACTATTGTAAGGAGTCTACTATGTGAGAGCAGCAGCAGATGTCCTGTGATCAGCGGTTTACGTAGTCATCCATGTTGCAATGCACTCCCTGTGGGGATTAAAAAATATATATTTCTCAATGCTTGAGCAATAAAAGCAGGAGGAGATTCTACGTGTCAAGATCCATGTCAGCTCCCAATCTGGTCCATATATAGTATTTTTTTTATCAGTCACATTCACTGCACCTTTTCCAGGGGCTATATTTCGCCTTCTCTATGGTGGGCTGTTGCGTTGTTCTGGTGCTGTTGAGCTCTGGTTGGTCTGCGCATTTCTTCCACAACATAACTCAGGGTTACTCTCCGGTCTGTATGGACTTGATTGTGTGTCCTCATTTGTGATCTAATAGAGAGAGATAGAGAGAGAAAGAGAGAGTGAGACAAAGAATAAGTGGAAATCTCCTTTAATTTAGGCACAATTAAATGAAATCATATTTAATTTTATTTAATTGTGCACATCAATACATGGCTCATGCTGACAAAAACTTTTCTTTGACTTTTGTATGTTTGAGAGGAGAGACATGACTTGCATGTCATAAATAAGTTCCTTTTTTCAGTTCCTCACTACACACTCATCATATCAGTACATAATGCCAACATTTGTGCTGATATTGAGAATAAAACCGTTTTCTTTACCTGTTGTATGATGGTTCTTGTTGGACATTGTCTAATAAACTTTACAAACATAGCCAGCATTTACCCAGTATTTGGCAGGTACTAATTTCATTCCCTGTGTGTGTGTGTGTGTGTGTGTGTGTGTGTGTGTGTGTGTGTGTGTGTGTATACATACATACACATATATGTATGTGTGTGTGTGCATATAATAACATAGTGAAATATTCAAACCTAAAACTGAGAATTTTTTTTTTTCCATCAAAGAAAAAATAATCTAGATAAATAATGTATTATTTTGTACACATTTCCCCAAACGTCAGCCTGACATATTTGGTATTTTTGGAAACTTGGAGATGTCAACAAAAATTTAAAATAAAGTTCTTTGGGTTTGAACAATGTTTGGCTGCAGCTGTGCAAAATGTACTTTTTTGTCCATCGGCCAAATGGCTACTGAATGTTCAAAGATGACCATTTTACACTTTCTCTGGTGGCTTTGTTAAGTAGCCAGCCGAGCAACTCCTTGGTGTGAATTTTTAGCACTGTACCGAATGAATTAAGATTTTATCTGTAAATTAGAGTGCAGGAATTAGAATGTAAGATTTTTTTTACATTGTACAAATCCAACCAGTTGGACTGCCCGCTCCAATGTCATTGTGAGTGATGCAGGAGAGAGAAGTATCTCATGTAATGTTGCTGAATGGCCTTTTTCTCTGAGTTGAATTTATTTTGATGTTCTGACCCAGCTATCTTTTGAGCCATGAGTATGTGTGTGGTTGTGGGTTACTGTTAACAGCACACTCCATGATGACACTGCCACCCTCCGTTACTGGTTCCTTTTCCAGCATCAGGGTCATCAGGGTTTATCTGTGGACATAGGAAATCATAACGGACAATAAGGTAACATATCTGGCAAGTAAGTGCTCGTCTGTCATTAACTGTATTTTGAACAGGCAAACTGTATCACTTACATAAAATGTTGAATGTTATTTGTCGACTTTCTGTGATGGTTCTGAACTGTGCAGAACACCTCATTTTGCTGTTATGCATTTCATATGTTGCTAGTCCATTCAGTGTCTCAGTGTACAACCATTGCCCCTTTCTTTCCTCGTTGAAAGCCATTAGAGTATGATTTTCCAGAAATGGACTTCTGTTCCAATTAAGGGATGGAGGTGAGAAAGGGCATGAGTAGATTTCACTGCAGTTAGCCTGGAAAATTTCCCCACCCACTATTTGCTTCTGAATGGAGATTATGGGAGCTTTTCCCCTCACTGAAAGTCAAAACAAAGTCATAATTAAAAAAATTAAAAATTAAAAAGAAAACCCATTTTCTTGTGCAGTGTTAAGGATCAGTGAGTGTAGCTTTCAGGTGTAGTCAGTAACTTAATGTTGAAGTACATTTTCAAGTATAGAGGAACAGTAATGGCAGTATGTAAAACTGTCTTGTTAACATGCTGTAGCTGCGTGTGGCTCAGTGAGTTGCGGTCAAGTATTCTATGGTACTCATTTGCATGGTAGCTTATATATTAAACGCCCAATGGGCCTCAACCTACAAACTGAAATTACATGCAAGTTTACAAATACTTAACAAAGATAGTTACAGTTTGATCATAGAATTTCTGAGTTGTTTTAGAGTCTGGGTTGATCCAAACATAAACTTGAAGGTTGTCTGCTCTGCTCACATTATCAATCATCAGGGTGCATTTACCCTCTGCAGCTTCACCAAGTACTGAGGCGCTGTTACGGACAGAACAGACCGGAGACACAGTGACGATACAGATATGGTTTATTAACACACGTGGAGTATGAATAGGAGAAGGGGAAAGTGATACCGTCCTTTTACTGAAGGTAGAGTAGTTCTGGGGTAACTGAGTTGCACACAGGAGAGTCAAGTCACACTGGACCGGGAACAGGAGCGACCCACACAGGAGACTGGAGACACACGAGACCTGAAGCTGGAATGACACACTCGGCAGATTGGAGACACACGGAACTGGGAGCTGGAGCGACACTCTCTGGAGACTGGGGAAGACAGGAGCTGGGAACGAGGTTCGGGATACTATCAGGTAAGACGTTAGTTCGTAGAGGAGTCCAATGCGTAGTGAATGCAGGAGACCGCGTTCTGTCCTTGCTTCTATCGAGACCGGACACTGACTGTGGTGAGGAGTTGGGATTTATAGAGGAGTAGAGTGACTGATTGGATCAGGTGTGTACTAGGTGACAGGTGATGGGAATCAGTACTCAGGTGAGGGAGTGCGGGGTGCAGTGGAGCCTGGCGTGTCTGTGACAGGTGCGTCCACTGAACTGCTTTTCCACTGTATGAAAGTGTCTGTCATACACTACAGGATAGTATGTGTTATCATACTGGTACCAGGTGACCCGAGAATGAGGTTGTGTCTGACATGGCACTACAACACAGGTTCCCTCCACTACAGTAATTGTTGTGGGTACAGTGATGCTCCAGCTTCTCACCTGGAGCACTGAGACGCCTTTGTGGGGTGAGAGGAGGAGGAGGAGGAGGAAAGGTTGAGAGGGGAGTATCAAGCAAACAAATGTTAGTTGTGGTTGTTCTGTTTCATGATGCCGTTTTTGGTGATCAATGAGAAAATGAAATATGTGACACACAACTGGAAACTCTGATAAGCAATGCTATTGTGAAAGCCGATTAACCACAAAGCTGAGTTTGCTGCGGTATTTAGAGCCATTCGTTATATCAAAGTTCCATGAAACTCACTTCTCAGAAACAAAGTTAAAATATTGCTGTAACACACCATATTGAATGCCAAAGATACAGGATTGTCATTTTTCTTCAAAAATATATCACCACATATAGGACCATATATAACCCTTTTTCTTATGTACAGATAGACTAAAACAATGTGTGGAAATACTTATTACAATATCAGAAAAGCTGCAAATACTTTTTATTGATTACCATATTATCAAACAATGTACATTTCCATGGTTACATAATTATGGCTTTGTTTTAGAAAGTGAAAAGTAACCCCACAAAAAAGGTAGACAAGGTTCTAATAATCATGGTAGTAATAATGAAGAGTAATTGCTATATTCTTTTGTTTGTATGTGAGAATTATGTAGGTTTGAAGCTGTTTTACTTTTTCCCATTCTAGGCCAAACTTTTTGTATAGTCCTTTTTAGATAACACTAATATCTGAAATATTAGGTTATTGTGTTATCTTTTTTATGTTTAAAATGTTACTCAGCAACAGAACCAGATAAAAACAGATAAAGCTCAATTACCAATAAACAAGCTTAGCAGTCTAAGCAGATGAGCAGTTCCCATGAAGAAAGTAGTCACTGTACAACATTCAGTGAGTCACCTTTGGACCTCTGAAACACAGCAACTGTGACAATGTTACTATAGTGAGATTATGATGATTGTGTATAGTGTCATTTTGGCACATTACTATGCTCTTTTACACTGTGACACAGGGGAGTGTTGAAAATACTGAGCAGATGTTTAATGGTAAGTCATATATTTGAGTCACTATGTCACCAAGTATTTTTTGGCATTTAAAGGCCTCAAGCATCTGCAGGTTTTCTTATCTTAAAAAAAGTTTTTCTTAATTTTCAGTTAATACAGCCACAGACCATTATTCTGTAACATTTCATCAGAAAGTAAGTACTGTGAGAGTAGTATTGAGAATTTGAAAAATAGTCTCTGGATTCCTATTTTTCATTAAGTGATATGGACAAGAGAGCTTACCTTGCCAAATGAGCTGCTGCATGAATGTGATGGCCCACTGATCTGTTACTGTGCTCAAGTCTACTACTTTACCACCACCTAATCCCCCATATACTCCCTCTGTTCTATTCAGTCTCAAACAGGAAACTTGCTGAGCTCATTTAAAGCAGTCAGCCGGAACGGTGTAAGAGCCTGAAAGAGAGGCTCTCTTGGTTGTTTCTAAAATCTGGTATACTAAACGCTCCACTACTTACATGTACAGTACATGTTTAAAACACTGTGGCAGGGTAAGATGCATTAAAAGATATATTAAATAAAAATTGGAGATTGATGGAAACGTTCAGCTATTGTCTTGAAAGAATTAAAAAATGCAACTCTAGACATAAAAGAAAATAAACTACACACAGCCTATTCTCTGTTGCTATATCTACATGTTTATACATCTACAGCCAGTTCAGCTTTAGCAAAAAGTAGATAAAAATATGCTAATTTAAAAAATGTCACTGCCAAATAAATGTAAAACAGCAGGGACTCTCTCAATGTACACATACCAAACATCATTTATATGAGTAAAATAATAAAATTCTTAAAATTCTTCAGTGACAAAAAAATCTGTCAAGATCTTAAAAACCCTTTGAACTTAAAAACAAAGAAACATAAATGTTAGCTGGATTAAAAGCAACAACAAAAAAACAACATTTTTTTTTAAATAAGACACAACAGATAAAACTTGATCTAATTGTGCATAGCACTCTTGTTTTCAAATTTTACCTGGGCATATTCACATTCCACATACTCCTTCACATTTTTAGGCTCCACTTCATCATATAGGCTTCCCATCTCCAGTGTATTGCTCCCAAAATTTCTGCACATGCCTCCGTCCACGCACCTATCCTCCTCTAGATAGGAGCTACAAGGCTGATCCATGTCCACAGAGTCTTCTTGCTTCTTCTTCTTGCTCTTCCAATTCACACTAGAGTAAATAACATCACTGCTTTCCTCATTCTTCTTCTCTGAGCTTTTACTGGCTCCTTCTGCGTTGTTTGGCCCAGAGCTTGGCAAGTTGGTGCTGTTTGGCTCAGAGATAGTTGCAGGGTGGGCGACGTCTGCCTTTCTCAGCACATCAGCGTTGACATAAATGTCCTCTTCTGTTGCTTTGGGTACCTGCAATTAAAGAGAAAACATCTGTGGTACATATACTCTGCTAAGCTGGTTTAATTATTTAATTTTCATTAAGTAGAAAGCTGCGTGGCTCTAAGTACCTCATTTCCCTCTCCACTTGTTAGAAGTTGGTTTATAGCAACTGTGCTCTTAGGAAGGTTATGGTGAGTCTTCTGAGCCCTGAAAAATACAATAGAATATTGAACGTACATTGGTATATTAGATTCATCTTTGTTTTCCCCCTGCATATTTATTAATCAACAGGATGAAACCATTGATCACAGAGAAAATTTAAAAAAAAAATAGCTAAAACAAAATGAACATCTCATGGGAAATGACTTAAACTCTGTAACTTTTATAACAAACACTGCTACAAAGGTGGATTATATTAGGTTGATTATCAGTTAGCAGCAATACAAGATGTCTGGCGTTCAGAGTTTTTTTAAGTGAAGTAAGACAACTGACAAAGCTTTCAAGAGGCTGAGTCATCTGTGCTCAATTTGCATGTGGATTGGTAAAAATTAAAAGAAGTTAATAGATTAGAAGTCAAAGTTAGTAAAACTATAACGGTTATGTGGAGGGTTAGTCTGAACATTTTGGTGTCTCAAGCTGTTACCCTACCTGATAACTAACAGCAGAGCACACACTAGTACCAGTAGCATGACAACTGTGGCGATGAAGACTGTCAACATCACTAGGTCCGAAACATACAAGGGACAATGGAAGATGAGGATAAAGAAGTAATTAAGATAAGAGATACTTCTTGTGGTAAACATTTGGACATACCGTATGAACAATTCAGCTTGGTGAGTTATCACTTCAGGGCACACTAAAAAGTAAGTCTTTTTTTAAATCACTATTTAGTCATTTATAGGCCCCTTCTTTCTTTTATCAAGAAAGTAGTCACAACAGATATTTACACACACTCGCGTGCACACACACAGTATTGATATACAAAATTTAGGTGGATGATACTGATCCTGGGACCGAGGTAGGCTGCATTTTGTCAAAGAAATCTTCCTGCTTGGGGACTGGTTACTGTGTATAACTGCCCATGATCACGATTATTAGTGTGTCAGTTGCAATAATTTTCAAGGGCATATGTTATTCAGTATTTGAAACACAAATTGAGGAAATACTTATGTTAAATAATGAAAACAGTGTTTCAACCATCCCAGGTCTCCAGTACAGTATGTATATGAGTAGTCATTAGCTACATTATTAAATAAAATTTAAAATTATTTAGAGTCAAGTTCACCAGAATTTCAAGAAATCCTGACGGCTTCCATCTAACCAATAACATTTACAATCAGTACACATAAGACAAACCGTGACTTTCTGCAGATGTTTGAGGCTCAAGGACGTAGACATAAAATTGCTGAAAAGCAGATCCCAGAGAGTTGGAGCTACAGCAGCGCAAGGTGGAAAGATCCCTCTCCAGTGGTTGATTCACAGTGATGATGCTCCTCAGACCTGTGTCATTTAGAGGCTCATTGCTGACAGCAAACCTGTCTGAGTGATTGACAGGTAACTCATTCAAATACCACTGTAAAGTGGGAGAAGGGTTTCCCACAGTCTCACAGGAACAGTTGAGCTGGCCTGCAGCTGTGGTGCAATCAGAGTACAGAATATGTGGAGCAACTGTAATGAATGTAGAGAAGATGGACAAGTTAAGAGTCAAGTAAAGTCATGTTAAATCAAGTTTGCAAAAATGAAAGACGAGATGTACTGCTAGAACCAAATAATTGTTAAAAAGTTACATGTGAGGTCCATCATGATGCAAAGCGAAATGCTTTTTCCTCCAAGTCCATTCTTTTCTATATTTGAACATGTTGGGGAGCTTTACTGTGCTCATTCCATGTCCCGGTACCACAGGAATAAATTAATTTTGTTACCATTTTAATCCAGAGTTTGGTTAGTTTTACCAGTATGGTAAGTTGTAAGTTTTGTCCACCTCTTTTGAGGGTAGACTAAATATTAGAAACACCTCTCAGTGTAATGTATAACCTATTACATCATTTTTATTATGCCTCTGTGCTGGCGATAGCCATTTCCAGAGGCATTATTTTTTTGGTTGCCCATCCGTGCCATTCTCGTGAACGCGATATCTCAGGAAGGCCTTGAGGGAATTTCTTCAAATTTGGCACGAACGTCCACGTGGACTCAAGGATGAACTGATTAGAATTTGGTGGTCAAAGGTTTTTGGCCATTCATCACCATAATTCGGGAACAGAAGGGAAGATTGTGACCTTATTTCACAGTTGGTTGGATACTGAATAGGTGACACTTTTGACTCAAAGGTCATTGTGACTTTTAAATAGGGTTTTAGACACAATTTATGAATGAATTGGGTGATTCCAGATTTCACACACATGTTGACTGGGAGGACACAATAAGTAAACAATAACTAGCACAGTACAGGCTTTCCTCCATCTTGTCCATTCTGCCTTTCACTTCCTGCCTCATTCTGAATTTCGAGCTTCATCAGAATCACGTGAATGCAAACAACGTACTGGAGCGCGCCTAGCTAATCGTGATCCTTTGAGTGAGTGAGTTTCACCTACAGCTCATAGAGTGGCTTTGCATCTATCAATTCCAGGAGAACAAAAGCACCAGTTTTTGTGTAGCTATACTCTATAAGATTCCCTCTTTACATAGTAATCAAGTACAAGTGTACCTTTTTTAGCCAATACATGTATGATAATCCTTCATTAATCAGTTCAACAATGTATATTCGCTGGAATCATACATATGTATCATCAATATGACTTTCATTTTCACACCTTATACCTTTTCTTTTATTCAATTCCTTCCAAATATTCACTACATATATTATGAGTCTTTACAGACATGGATGTAAACTGTAATGGGACTGATGGGAGGAGGCCTACAACCACAGGGCGATAATTCTAGTTCATATAAACATGGATTTATTAAAATCTCACATTGAGTCTTCAATAAAAGTGATTAATAAAATGTACAAATTAATATAACAAAGCTTTATGAAAAACTAAAAACATTAAATGGATAAACTGATAAATAAATAGTAGAACTTTTAAATTAACTTGAAATATGCCTGGCTTTCCAGAACAAAACTTCTGAATCATGTGATACTTACATTGAACATCTATTTGACTGATGTTGGATCGTCCAGCTCCAAGACCATTTTCAGCCTTGCAGAAAAAAGGGCCACTGACTTTAGAAGCTGTAATGTTTAAAACACGTCCGGTCCCAATAAAAGTCTCTTGGCCTCCGTCAGCTCTATACCAGGTGTAGTTCTTTACTGGTGGGTTGGCACTAGTGCTGCATGTCAGAGTCAAAGTGCTGTCTTCTGGTACTGGACCAGAGGGACTCACTAACACTGTGGTGTGTTTGGGTGAATCTGAAAAATATATTTTTTTAAATATTATCTATAAGTGGTGTAATGTAATCTGCAATGAAATACAGGCAGATTATGTCACATAGTTTTTTTTTTAAGTGCTGACACCATTTTGTAAAATGCATTCCAGGAAAAAAAAAAAGTATTTTTTTCGTTTTGATTACTCGGCACAAGATAAAGCTTGTAGCAGAATCAGTGGAGAGAGAGAGAAAGAGAACACAGTTTTCCCTTTCACAAATTGACTTGGTTTATCATGGAACAGTCCATTGTAGGCTACAACTTTAAAAATTACTTCATTTGTGCTGCTAAAGCCTCAATTTCAAGCTCTCTTACTGGAATTTCACAGGAGTTGTTCATGGAGTTATCATCAACAACAGCTAGCTTTCTTCGGCACTTCCACCCACCTGTTGGTTTGGAAGCCCATACTAATTCATTAGCTAAGTGAAATGCATAAACATTACTTTAGAGGTGTGGAAAACATATTACGTTGGCAATAGTTTAAAGTCTAAGCTAACATCCAACCAGAGGTGCTAAATAAATAAGTACATTTAAGTGCTGCATTAACATAACATTTTGAGGTACATTTTCTCCACTACATTTCAGAGTGAAATATTATATATAATAATACATTTATGAGCTGCTGCTGTCAATTTGCAGATTAGGAGTTCTATGATGCATGTGATATGATGCATTTCTACACTTTTTAGATTCTGTTGGGGTTTTGAATGTCTCTGTGTTTTGGACTGTTGGTTGGACAACCAACAGTCCAAAACACAGAGACATTCAATTTATAATGGTATAACAAATATTTATATGTTGAGAACAGGAAACTGTGAATTTGAACAATGAAAAGTGAAAAAATGACTAATGGATTAATCGACTAATTGTTTCAGCCCTAATTCAAACAATGTCCAGAAAACTAAGCAACAAGATATCAATTATCAAGTTAATAATTCTAATGAATTTCAGCAGTGGACAAATTAACTCACATGAAATATCAGCTGTTAATCTTGTGCTAACAGATGACTCATTGCTGCCATCTAGTTTGTTGTAGACAGCACTACAGGAAATTTCCTGTCTGTGATGGAGGTGAGAAGCAGTGAAAGTCAGAACAGAGGTCTTGACCTTTGTTTTGTCCTGATTCTCCTGCAGTGTCTCCTGACTGTCTCCCAGGCTGGGGCTAAATGTCAGAGTTGGAGGATGAGACAGACAGGGAGCTGGAGCAGAGCACGTCAAACTCACTGAGGTTCCCTCCTTCCTCTCCAGTGTGGACGGAGTCAGAGTCGGTCTGGGAGGATCATCTGGTGGGAAGGTACATTTTGACCAGTCACTAAATAATTCTCCATTGTTACACTGTTCACAAAATACAATACATGCAAAACAAGGTCAAAGCAGTTCTACAAGGGAAATGAATGACCCAAGTGTGAGTAAATGGACTTCAAATCCTACCTTTGACTGATATATACAATGTTTGTTGATGAAAAGAATATTTCAGTTGATTGTTGCATTCCACTCTGAAGAAATATTTATTGCTGTGTGAAGGTTGAATGTTATTCAGGGTTGTGGTGCAGTCTTTTTTTTTCAAGTCTCCTGTAAAATTTCCTTTTATTGTAGATAGTTGTGGATTACTGCTATCAAACATACTAATCGGGTCACTTATTTTCCATGCTGCTTTACATGTGTTATCTAAGTTTGATTCATATTTGTTCTCTATGTCAAAGGAGCAGGGGATGGTCACACAGGATCCTTTCAGAACCTCTATAGTTTTCGGCACAGTGACCGTAAACTCTCCACACAGGGCACCTGAAACACAAGAAGCAAATCTTTGAATAAGAACAAGTAAATACTACTTCACAGTGATGAGGAAATGTTACTGTTTTGTTTCCTTGGTAAAATCTTACCACTATGTTTATTTATAAATTAATCTAAAAAGGACAACTGTAAAGATTTTGTTTCCACAGTGTTTTCCTTTTTAGAAAAATGGAAAGTTCACAAATGCAAACATTTTTGTAGTTCACTGTGTCCTTCATTTGCTCCAGCATGTATTATACAGCACTATACTGTTGTACTGTGATTGCTTGACTAACATTGCGTAGTTATAGTTTTTATTATTGATCCAAATGTGAATGAACGTCAACTCACTTTGCAGCAGACATCCAATGAGAAGGAGAGTCAGAGCTGCAGCCATCTTTGTACGTCAGGAGGGCAACTCTGGAGATTACACAGAACAAGTCACATGTTTAGTGCATTTCATCCCTAATTCAGATTTTTAGAGTTGGGTTTATGTGGAGGTCACTATTAAATGCAATATTTACAGAAGTTGCAGATGGAAAAATGTTTTGTTGACCCCTATATTTCTTTTTCGATCTTTATCAATGTGGAAAAGGCTCCAAAGAAGGCTGTAAGGGATTCTGAGTCGCTAAAACTCAACTGAATCCCAACAAAATTAGATTCTTTCAGGTCTGTCCAAAATCCATGATTGAACAATTAAATAAACTTTGGTGATGGAGATGTTCTGCTAAAGGGCAATACTGGTTTAAGGTTTCTACTTACTGTGAGAAATTTGCAACAACAAAATTGTTTTGTCACGCACATTGTAACATTCACTTTGTCATTGCTACAACATGCTGCTTTTGTTAAAAAGATAAGATGAAATGATAAAAAGAAAACAGGAAGCTATTCTGTATGTTAAAAACAGAAGTGACAAACATGGTCTTTTTAAAATTAATTTACAAAGCTATAATTAGTTTTAGACAACAAAATATTCAACAAGAACCATGCCCAAAAGGATAATCTATCCTTGTGTACGACCTACGAACCCAAAGATGCCGCACAGGGATGGAGAGGTTTCAATGACAAAGTCACTCTTTATTAGAATACACGTGAATGGGTTTAGTTCTCCGCGGCTCCGGGGAAGCAGGGATGGTTCAGGAGCAGACACTGAAGCAGCGGATACTGGCCTGGCTCGGGTCGAGTGCACTGTGGATCTGGACAGGCAGACGGGTCCGTGGCGTAGACCAGGCGGTGCAGTGTTGGCCTGGACTGGCAGCGGATCCGCGGTGTGGAGTTGGTGAGGTCCGAGAGGTCTGGCTCAATGGGGTGGCTTATGGAGACAGGGAGTCAGACGGCAAGGCGGTGTGGACATACACACAGACACACACACACACACACACACACACAGAAATGGAGAGGAGAGCACAAAAGAGCACGGAGGAGGATCAGGTGGCTGACTATAACATAATCGAATGACTGCTTAAAAGTTTCAAAGTTTTGGATTGAAATTTTGCCACTTTTACAGTTTTTTGGCGGCTTTTTTGCTTTCTGCCTTTGAATTTGTTCAGTGATCTAAAGTCAAGCGACTTAATGTCTAAGTTTTTATAATTTTGTATTATATTTAAAATAAATGTTGATAATTGTTGATTTGATATGTGTCGTATAGAATTTATGATGACTTACATTTTCTTCAGGCCTTTCGAGCAGGTAGATGAAAGATGTATAGAGAAGTGAAGTTCCTTAAAAAAGTTGTGCTGCTTTTTCGATCAGCCTGCAAGAATTGAATTGAAAATGAGGAAGTCACAAAAGTGCACACGCGTGTGACAATGACATTTACTTTTTTTTTTTTATCAGAAATGTCGTTCAACAGTATTCTTCTTTGATCCAAATACTCACCTAGATGAAATATGTTTGTTACACCAACTTTGTAATGTGGATTTCTGCAAAAGATTAACACGCTTCACCGATCTATAATTAGCCTTTTATTGTGTTAAAATATGGCGAAGCAGCTTTTTGCTGTTATGCGCTAAAGGTTTGGAACAAACTCCCATCACAAATAAGACAAACAACTTCTGTTGATAGTTTTAAGAAACAGCTCAAAACGTATTTTTATGATCTTGCGTTTAATTAATTCCACCTTTCATCATTGTTGTTGTGATATGCACACATACATTTCATAATGTAATTGAGTCCAGGTCAACAGCTCTATGTATGAACCTTAGAATGTTTGATTTTTATTGAATGTTCATTCAGTGGTGCTTGTTGAGGCAGTCGTTTGCAGTGTTGTTGACAAACATGGTCCCTCCATGTATGTATTGTACATTTGAGAGACAAAATACACCCGAAAATATAATGCAGTCCAATATAAAACCAACACCAAAAAAATGCACCACAACCAACTCAAAAGTGACCACAAAGTTAAATGAATAACTCTGTGATTCAGTTTCAGCAATAATTAAGCAATATAACCCCCACAAAGCTAGTATCTTTAGTATCAATGACAGTGCTTTACAGTGTTTTATGAAAATGCTATGGTCAAGGTTTGGTTAGGTTAAGACACAAAAATGACTTGGTTAGGTTCAGGGAAAGGTTAAGGTTATGGGACCTTCGTCGTCATGGTTACAATAACAAACACATGGTTAATGTTATAGAACGGTCGTGGTCATGCATTAAAAAAACGTGGACTGTCGGTTTGGAACGGGAAATGGACAGCAGTCTCCAATGTTAAAGTCTGATGTTTTGTTCACCCATCCATCCACCCCGACCTCCTCCCTACATGGGCTTCGTCTCTCTATAACAAAGTCATCTTACTTCCTCCTTTGCTCCCGTCATAATTGCTATGGCCTCTAGAGAGCTTTATCACTTGAACGTAAACGTGTTGTTTTGGGGTATTTGCCTAAATGACTGCTGCCATTCCTCTTGGGAGGAAAGTCTCTTGTATTACTAGATGGAACATGACAAAGGAGTGCACTGTTTTCTCGGTGTAAGAAATACCAAGACATTTTTCAGTGTATTTGTCAAATAATCATCAAGGCACTCAGTGGACATTGACATTGTCATTTTGTAATCACACTATCCTCCTGTGACCTGTCTCTTGGTTTCACATTCTTTCTTTATTTATTAAACAAAATCATGAGAAAACCACATCTCCTTATTCAAAATGTTTCTCTTCTAAATAAAACATGTACTTCTCTTGATCAGCAGAGCTTTATTACCAACAAAAGTGAAAAGCATACCACCTCAAAAATGAACATATAGCATAATCAATACCTGTCTGATGAAGTTTAAACCAAAATTGATCATTAGAGGCTTCGTGGAGAAAGTATGTATTTAAATTATATTGTATAGTTAATTTTTTGTGCCCAACCCCCTGTAGAAAGTTGATTCATAAACACTCTTATCACTAAGTGGCGATTTAAGGCATTGCAGGAGAGAGCAGCGTGACAGAGGATGAACTTTTGCCTCAATATAAAAAATACAAGAAATCCTTCAGTAAAGTTACCTCATAATTATCAAGATCATCATCAGTGGAAGTTTACATGGTCATTTTGGAGTTTGGACAATGACATCATACTCTGGAGATCTGTCTCTACGATCCAATGACATGTAAGTTCTGTCCTCTTCTTTTGGTTTCACATTCTTTCTTGCTTTCCTTTTGAGGAAAAAAAAGAAAAGGGCATGTACATATCTCCTTATTGAAAGTACTTTGTTCTAAAAGCATCAGCAAATCATATCATCAAAAACGATCAATCGCATCAAAAACGTATAATCCCATGTAATAACACACCAAAGGAATGCAAAGTGGATTATGCAGAGGATATTCACACTGAGAGATACACCAGCGACGACCCACAGAAGGACTCCACTGTATGAACCACAGTGTTGCTCACCTGTCATGAGAAATATCATTCAGTCAAAGCCATTGACTGGCCTGTATTGACACTTGTGGGATATTATAGGCTGAAAAGGAAAAAAAATAGTAGGGTGGCTTTAAATATCTGAATAAACCAATTAATGACAATCTTATAATTTGTAGATCGGTGCACTGCATAAAGACCTATCAGAGTATATACTGTAGAACATATAAGTTTGAAATAAACACACAGAACATCTATTTTATTGATGTTGGATCGTCCAGATAATTTTCAGCCTTGCAGAGAAAAGGGCCACTGACTGAGAAGCGGTGAGAAGCTGTAATGTTTAAAACACGTCCGGTCCCAGTAAAAGTCTCCTGGTCTCTGTCAGCTCTGTGTCAGGTGTAGCTCCTTACTGCTGTGTTGCCACTTCTACTGTCAGAGTCACAGTGCTGTCTTCTGGTACTGGACCAGAGGGACCAGTGTCAGCACTGTGGTGTGAATCTGAAAAATGAATAAATTATTTGTATTATTTATAGGTGTAACGTAATCTGATATTTGTAATAAAATAAAGGCAGATTATATCAAGTTTTTTTCTTCTGAAGTTAGAGTGCTGACACCATTTTGTAAAATGCATTCCAGGGAAAAATTGTCTCCATTTTTTTTCTTGAGCGATGGGGATCCTACCCACTCCACTTTGATTACTCAGCACAAGATAAAACTTGTTGCAGAATCAATAGAGAGAGAGAAAGAACACAGTTTTGCATTTCGCAAACTGACTTGGTAATAAAACTTCAGGGCATTTCTATTAATAGCTCACTATCCTGATCTAAACATATAAACAATATTGTCATAAAAATGGGAGGAGGAATTGGTATGACTTGGAAGTATCCTGCTTTCATCACTCCCTCAATAATCAAGTCAGTTATTCATTGTTTGGGTCAGTCTCATGTAGAATACCGCCCTGTAATCTGGTCATCAGCAACAAAATCCAATCTGAAAAAGTTGCAGGTTGCTCAAATTAAAGCGGCTTGTCTGGCACTCACCTGTTCATACAGGACAAGCGTTAACTATATGCATGTACACCTGGCATGGCTGATGGTTGAACAGAAAATGTCTTTGTGTCTCTTAATGCTACTGCGGAGCGACATTAGTACCAACAGTCCGTCCAGCTTGGCTCACCAGATACATATGGACTTTGAACTTGGTTAAAGCACAAGAGGTGCAGCCTCTGGTCACATAATGCCCTCGGCTCCAAGAACACATTTTCGTAAAAATCATATATAGGTCAATAGCACTCTGGAATTCTCTGCCCAAAGACATCATATCTATTGTCAACAACAAAATAACTTTCAAAAAGCATACAAAGAAATATTTTGCCAAATAACAGGATAAGCACATACCCATGTATGTATGTTTGTTTGTTATTTTAATATCCTCAAATTCTTTCATTCATTTATCTCTTTAGTCTACTTGCTTTATCTGTTAAGTGTCTTTCTCTCTTTGTTTTTATGTTTAGTTGTACTGCTAAGTGTGTTACTACATCATCATTAATTTCTCTCATTTGTGTATCTGCTTAGCTTGCCTGATTGTTTTTAAATCTTAATGTGTCTGTACTTTCTTATTGTATGTCTGTATTGTATTTCTATGTTCAGGACCCCAGGAGGACTAGAGGCACACCCATGTGCTTCTAATGGGGATCCTTAAATAAACAATAAACAATAAACCCATTGTAGGCTACAGATAAACTTAACATTTACTTCATTTGTGCTGCTAAAGCCTCAAGGTGTGGAAACCATAGTACGTTGGCAATAGTTTAAATTCTAAGCTAACATCCAACCAGAGGTGGTAAGTAAATAAGTACATTTAAGTGCTGCATTAACATAACATTTCTCCACTACATTTCAGAGTGAAATATTGTCCTAAACCACTACATTTGTGAGAGCTACTGTGAATTTTCAGATTAGGAGTTCTTGGAGAAATAAATAATGGCGATATGGTGCATTTCTACACTTTTTAGGTTCTATATTTTAACAAAGCAGTCAGACTGGATCACCTAGTTTACTTACAGCATTAAAATGCTGATTATATGTCAAGGCATCAGTAATGTAACAGTATGGAGGAGACAATTCTTCACAATTTAGTTTTGATTCTGGAGCATATTTGCATGGAAGTTGCTGTTTATACCGTATTATTATCATCAACCGGTAAACCCACTTTGTACTTCACACTTATTTTAATTTTATACTTATACCCACGTGGTACTTAATTTATCTGACCTGTATTATAGTGTATTATATTTTTGCTTACTACTTCTATTCCTGTGTGCACTGACGTGATAGTGAGCTGCTGTAACAAAAGAGTTTCCCCTCGGGGATCAATAAAGTATTTCTGATTCGGATTCTGATTTCCCTTAGTGACAGATTTGATATTTAAACTAGAGCTGCAACTAATGATTATTTTCATCATAAATTAATCTGTTGATTACTTTTCCAGTCAATCAATTAAATGCCCGTCACAATTTGCCAGCGGCTAAGGTGACGTCTTCAAATAGCCTGTTGTCCAACCAACAGTCCAAAACCCAGAGACATTCAATTTATAATGGCATGAAAGCAAAAGCAAAAAGCAGCAAATCTTCATATTCTGAGAACAGGAAACAGTGAAGTTTTACCATTTGTCTTTGAAAATAAGACTAATGATTAATCACGTATCAAAATTGTTGACAATCTTTCGATCAATTGACTAATGGATTAATCGACTAATTGTTTCAGCCCTAATTCAAACAGAGTCCAGAAAACAGAGACAAGAGATTAATTAAATTATAATGTTTAGAATTCTAATTAATTTCAGCAGAGGACAAATTAACTCACATGAAATATCAGCTGTTAATCTTGTGCTAACAGATGACTCATTGCTGCCATCTAGTGTGTTGTAGACGGCACTACAGGAAATTTCTTGTCGGTGATGGAGGTGAGAAGCAGTGAAGGTCACAACAGAGGTCATGAGTTCTCAGTCAAGAATCAGTTTTGTCCTGATTCTCCTGCAGTGTCTCCTGATCGCGAGTGTCTGACATCGTCCAATGTCAGCCGATCCCAGCTGACAGTGGACGAGAGGCAGGGTACTCCCTGGACAGGTCGCCAGTTCATCACAGGGCTGACAGAGAGACAAACAATCCTTCACGCCTACGGGCAATTAGAGTCACCAATTAACCTATTGACCTGTATGTCTTTGGACTGTGGGAGGAAGCCGGAGCACCCAGAGGAAACCCACGCAGACACGGAGAGACACATGCAAGCTCCACGCAGAAAGGCCCTATTCTTCCTAACAATATTGGGTTAACATTTGGGTAAATTATTTTAAATATTGTTAAAGTTAGTGTAAAATTTTGGTTTTGACTTTAAGAAGGAACCCTTCTTCAGTTTGTGGTTTGTTCATATGTATGAGACAAGAATTATGCATGACATTTATTTTTATGTCCAGTAAATGAGTACAGATTTAACATGTGGTTAAGCTTCTTCAATTCCTAATGAAAGCTGATATAATGGGACAGTTTCTAATGAATAATTGCTATGGTGTCCACTGACCAGGAATTGATAATTTTTGGCAATGACAACATATGCCACACAAAAAATTCTGCATAACTTCTGGTGATTTTCCTCTAATCAGAACTGTAGACGACTGAGAACTCCACAGACTTTGTCTAGAGCTCCTTAGCATTCTGTCTCCTTTCTCCACCTCTCCTGCCACCTGGAGCCCCTCCAGCACTGACTGCTGGACATCTGCAGTCTACCTGGTCCCGCTCAGTCCAGATCTTCTCTATCCAGTCCAGGTTGGCCTGAAGTAATCCAAGTTTATCTACAAAGTTTGCAGTAATCTGGAGTCCTGGTTGAATTTGCTCCAGCTCCCTTCTCTCTCCTTTTCTTACATGAGGTAATTTCCAACTATGCTAATATAGGAAGAAATAACCATTAACTTACACTAGATGGCAGTAAGTTCATATGTTGTGATATGGGGTGTTTTTTTACAAGGCAGTTGACAGTGTTTTCGGTTCCTCTCTCTGTGGTGGCAGTAACCACTTGGCTCGTGATTCGAGGTGTCAAATGTGCTGTTGTCTCAGTATAATAAATACAAGAATTCCTTTGTGAAGTTGTCTTATATGTCTTATATATTACCACTGACATTTACACATTTATTAGAAATGCAATATAATCTTAGAAGTTGCATTTAACTGAAAACTTGCAATTTTAACTTTCCAGACTGACTAAGAAATCTGGACAATCAACTTATCCTGAGTAAATAATAGCAAATAGCAACATAGCAAACTACGCAGTTATGTTACAGTAAAAACAGGTGTAGAAAGCAGTTTCAACAAACATCAAACATAACAAGATCTATTTGTACATAATATTTTTGTCTCTAAACTTAACCTGGGCACATTCACTATCCACTGCATTCTTTGCATCTTTTCCAGTCGCAATGTTGTCATATAGACTCTCCATCTCCAGAGCGTGCACACGCCTCCCTCCATACACCTCTTCTCCTCTAGAGGGGAGCTACCTGACAGATTCCTGTTACCAGAGTGTTCTCCCTTCTTCTTCTTGTTCTTCCAATTCACACTCGAGTAAATCACATCACTGCCATACTGGCGTTGACATAAATATCCTCTTCTGATGAGATAGACACCTGAAATAAATTTTAAAAAACATCAGTGGTACAGATATTCTGCTAGATTATCCCTGTTTAATAACTAAATTAGAAGACAGTCTGTACCTTATTTCTCCTTTCACTTGTCAGGCCTTGATTCATCACAGCTGTGCTGGTGTCACCTGTGTACTGACTCTTTGTAGGGTTATGGCAGCAAGTCACCTGAGCCCTAAAAATGGGAAAGTAGGACACTCTATCCCATTTGCATGGACATTCAACTTTGATTTTCAGCCTGCTCATGTATTAGTTGACATAATAAATAAGTAAAATAAATGATCAGTAAAAAAGTCAAATATGAGGGTAGACAAACTCTAATAAGCACTTCTGGAATACTTTGAATTGTAGATATAATTAAATATATAGTTAGCACTGATAAAATACAGCTACCTGTCATTATTTATAAATATTTAGATCTTCAAAGCCACATGAGACACCTGACATAGCTCTAAAAGGGCATAATAATAATAATTTTTTTTTTAATTATTTAAAATGTCAGGGTGAACTGTTGTTGAAAAATAGCCTTGTCAAACACATAACTTGCACCAGCAAAGAGCAATAACAGTCACTGTTATATATTGTTAGTGGACTTGTTGGCCATTATGATTTTACACACTTTCAATTTAAGTTATTTTTCATTAAATATATATTATTTTGTGTATTCACGACAATTGGACGGTGTTAAAATTATATTTTGGACTGGAGTTAGTCCACTCACAGAGCTGTTAAAGCTAGAAAACCTAAACTGGTTCTGGCAAACACAATTTTATACTATTATATATATATATATTATACTGATATTTATACCAGAGTTAAGCTAAAAACAATAACCTTGCTGCGTAGGGATAGTCTGAACATTCATGGTTTCCCAAGCTGTTACCTACCTGATAGCAAACAGTAGAGCACATACTAGTGCTGCTGTTAGAACTCCAACTGTGATGATGAAGGATGGAAATGTAATTGCACCTGAAAAGAATAGAAGATTATGAAGTTTAGTCAGAATCAGAAATATATTTGGTATTTTTTACGGCCTTAAAGTACGTTTGGACATATATGGAGCTTTGAGGGTATATTAATCACAAAACTTAATTATAATGGCTCTGTTTTGAGGTATTACATCATGTATTGGTAGTGTATGAAAATATTATAGAAAAGAAAGAAAAAAATATAAAATCCAAGGAAAAGGTTAAGTGATTCATTTATGATCTTTGTTAACAGTCTCCTCCTTCAAAGTCACAACATTCACACACAATGTGATAATATACTGAGATGAAATAATCCTATAATAGGATTAGGATTAATAATAGGATTTTCTGTCTGTCATTACTGTATTTGCATCTAATCACCTTCACTACTCCATCTATCTTCTTCCATTGAAGAAAACTTTATTTTCTTTTTAGAATATTACAGAGACTGTTGACTGAATGTACAGAATGTGCTCCTGGTTTATTTTGCCATTTCAGACAGTGCATCCAATCCAGAGGTTCTCCAAATGAGAGGGAACCTGAGTGAAAACATTGCCTGGGTATTATCAGCTACTTGTTCAGCTTCACACTATCAAACTAGAGGCCTTTAAGTTCAAAATTCACATCATACAATTTAACTTTTAGCATTTGTTTAGTGTCAAAAATCCTTCTAGATTCATCATTATGTCGTCTTAGGAGTAGTAGTGTAGGTTGAAACTGTAGGACTGTGATTGCATTGTAAATGTTTACATGTTATTTGTAATAAATAGGGTTTTTTCAAAATCAAAATTTGACAAATCCATCTCAGACATGATGGATGTAAATTTTAGAATCTGATACCAAGCGTGTGATTAACTAACCTGTCCCATATGTGCATCTCCCCAATCCATTTGATTAATTCGTAAGTACGAGATACAATTAGTTTGATTAATTCACGAGATAAGTATATATAGAGAGAGCCTGCACAACAGACCAGCCTTGTTTTTCAGAGTGTTGAGTAATGGAAAACCTTAATTCTGAAGGACTATGAGTTAACAGTTTGAGTCAGCATAGAGGCCTCTGATGGACGAGTGAGAGGAACAGAAACTAAAGCTCACAATCCACTGCATCAGCGGCCCAAGAAAAACACAGAAACAACCAGAGCTACACATAATGACAATAAAGCACAATGACAGTAAAGATCTTTATAATACAGCCTCTATGCTTGACTCAAACTGTTAACTCATAGTCCTTCAGAATGAACATTTCTCATTACGACTCAGGAGGAGTAGCGACCCCGAGAGGAGCAGCAGCAAGAGGTCGGTGTGTTAACCAGGGTAACTACAGCTCACAATCCACTGTTACAGCACCTCTGCTGGCTGTTTGTTTTACAAACCAAAGCCATGAAAAACACAGACACAACCAGAGCTTCACATTATGACAATAAAGCATAATGACAGTAAAGATCTATATAATACAGCCTCCATATGCTTGACTCAAACGGTTAACTCATAGTCCTTCAAAATTAACGTTTCCCATTACTCAACACTGATAAACAAGGCTGGACTGCTGTGCTGGCTCTCTGTATATACAGATAGTTGACTGATTAAACTGACAGTTTACAACTAATCAAATATTGTATTCAGCACAAAGACAAACCGTGACTTTCTGAAGATGTTTGAGGCTCAAGGATGTAGACATAAAATCGCTGAGTAGTGGATCCCAGAGAGTTGGAGCTGCGGCAGCGCAAGGTGGAAAGATCCCTCTCCTGTGGTTGATTCACAGTGATGATGCTCCTCAGACCTGTGTCATTTAGAGGCTCATTGCTGACAGCAAACCTGTCTGAGTGATTGACAGGTAACCCATTAAAATACCACTGTAAAGTGGGAGAAGGGTTTCCCACAGTCTCACAGGAACAGTTGAGCTGGCCTGCAGCTTTGGTGCAATCAGAGGACAGGATATGTGGAGCAACTGTAATAAATGTAGCAGGACAGTCGAGTTGAGAGATAAGTCAAAATGAATTAAGTTTGGTTAAGGAAGGCTAAGTTTGCAATAATACAAGAGTGTTTATGTGGAAGTTGCTGTTTCCCAAGAAGATGAATAAGTCAAGTAAAACAAGGCTACAGATCAATCTGAATGTCACACATTTCACAGATGACAAATTAACTCACATGAAACATCAAGTGTTAAACTTCCACTAGTGGCTGACTCGGTGCTGCCATCTTGTTTGTTGTAGACAGCAGTACAGGAGATGTTCTTTCCATGATGGAGGTAAGCAGTGACAGTCAGAACAGAGGTCATGTCTTTAGTTTTGTCCTGATTCTCCTGCAGTGTCTCCTGACTGTCTCCCAGGCTGGGGGTAAATGTCAGAGTTGGAGGATGAGACAGACAGGGAGCTGGAGCAGAGCACGTCAAACTCACTGAGGTTCCCTCCTTCCTCTCCAGTGTGGACAGAGTCAGAGTCGGTCTGGGAGGATCATCTGGTGGGAAGGTACATTTTGACTAGATAAAGTCATTCCTCTCCATTTTTTTATACTAGTTGCAAAATACAATAAATGCAAAACAAGGTCAAAGCAGTTCTACAGGGGAAATGAATGACTGAAGGTACCTACCTTTGACTGAAATATCCACAGCTGATTTATAATAATTATATTTCAGGTCATTGTTGCATTCCACTCTGAAGAAATATGTATCGTTGTGTGAAAGTTGAATGTTATTCAGGGTTGTGGTGCAGTCTTTTTTTTTCAAGTCTCCTGTAAAATTTCCTTTTATCATGGATAGTTGTGGATTACTGCTATCAAACACAATAGTCAGGTTACTTATTTTCCATGCTGCTTTACATGTGTTTTCTAAGTTTGATTCATATTTGTTCTCTATGTCAAAGGAGCAGGGGATGGTCACACAGGATCCTTTCAGAACCTCTATAGTTTTCGGCACAATGACCGTAAACTCTCCACACAGGGCACCTGAAACACAAGAAGCAAATCTTTGAATAAGAACAAGTAAATACTACTTCACAGTGATGAGGAAATGTTACTGTTTGGTTGCTTTTCTAAAATCTTAGCACTATACCTTATTCATAAAATAATCCAGAATGTTAACTGTAAAGATTCTCCTATTCTCCTTTGTTCCCACAGTGTTTTCTTTTTAGATGTTTAGATTAAAATAAGACATTTTTTACCCATCAACTTAAAGTTAACATTTAAGTTCACTGCAACTTTCATTTGCTGTAGCATCTATTACAGATACTGTTGTACTGAGGTGCAAATGCTTGACTATTATCACATAGTTGTAGTTTTTAATATTTCTTATAGTCATTGATCCAAATGTGAATGAACGTCAACTCACGTTGCAGCAGACAGCCAATGAGAAGGAGAGTCAGAGCTGCAGCCATCTTTGTATGTCAGGAGGGCAACTCTGGAGATTACACATGGAAAAATTCACATGTTTAGTGCATTTCATCCCTCATTAACTGATTTTTAAAGTTGAGTCAAATTTTTAAGTTTATTTGGAGGCCACTATTGAATGCAATAGGATTTGAAGACTTTGCAAATGGAGAAATGTTTTGTTGACTATATTTCTTTTTCGAACTTTATCAATGTGGAAAAGGCGCCAAAGAAGGCTGTAAGGGATTCTGAGTCGCTAAAACTCAACTGAATCCCAACAAAATTAAATTCTTTCAGGGGTGTGACACAGCACACCTATTTATCATTCACAGAAGAAGAAGGCAGATATATTACTGCATTTAAATCATTAATTTAAAAAACTTTAATTGACAAGTCCCTTTAGTTAAACCAGAAGTAGAAGATGAAATGATGATAAAATGGAAAACATGAAGCTATATGCTTAAGGTAAATGTGACAAATATATGGTGTCTTTAGAAATATATTAATCATTATTATTATTATTTATTATCATTTGTTTTAGGCTACTAATAAAGTAACAATGTAAAAACCACGATCGAATGACAACTTAAAAATGTTTTAATTAGAAATTTTGCCACCTTTCACAAAAGGTTTTTATAATTTTTTAATATATTTAAAATAAATGTTGAGGATTTAATATGTGTCGTATAGAATTTATGATGACTTACATTTTCTTCAGGTCTTTCAAGCAGATAGATGAAAGATGTATAGAGAAGTGAAGTTCCTTAAAAGCTGTGTTGCTTTTTCAAACAGCCTGCAAGACCTGACTTGAAAATGAGGAAGTCACAAAAGTACACGTGTGTGACAATGAAATACTTTTTTTTCAGAAATGGTTTTAAATAGACCCAAATGATTAAGACACTACAGAAATTACACTACAGGAATTGACTTGAAAATGAGGAAGTCACAAAAGTGTAAAATGTAAACTGTATTATTACGAGAAATGTCTTTTCGTTACTTTGAGCTCTGCAGCACATTTTCCACCTCAGAGCTGAGGTGGAAGAACACCAGACATCTCGGTCCAGAAGAGTGCAGTACTAGGAACAACAAAGATACTGCGCAGAACCCTCAAGCTCCCAGGCCTCTGGTAGAGGACCCAAGCTCGAAGGATGAGACCACCCGCGGAGGGTGAAGGACAAAGTTTTTTTTTTTAGTTTTTTTTAAATATATATATATATATATATGTATCACTGTCACCTAAAGAACAGATAATCAAACAGATCTGTAGTACAGAGAAAACATAAAAAACATTTCTATTAGTGAATATCAAAACTGAATTGCACACCACACAGGAAGTAATTTTTATTCAGTGCCATGCCCAAACTGATGTCAAAACTTAAGCAAGCTGTATTTATAATGCACCATTCACAGACACCAGTCCGAAAGTGCTCTACAGTCAAAGAAATAAAATCAAATAGAATCAAATAAATAAAACAAAGATAAAACACCAGATAAAATATACAAGGGGAACAGACATAAGACACAAGTATAAACATGAAATACCACATGCTACCTAAATGCCAAGTTTGATCTCGTTTTAAAAGAACATGTTGGGCGGATCACCTCTGGTGAGAATTTCACTACCTACTTAGGGAAAACAATTCAAAATGAACTCATTGCTTGTGTTAGCAGGAAAATACTTAGCACTATGGTGACTGAAATAAAACAGTCAAATTATTTTGCAATCATTTTAGACTGCACCCCAGACATCAGCCACCAAGATCAAATGTTAGTTGTTCTCTGCTGTTCCTCAGAGGTGGGCCATTCTAACGCAGCATGTCAACCTCACACTCAAGTCGTGGAGTGAGACAAGATGGGAGAGCAGAATCAACAGCATTGAGCCTTTATGGTACCAAACTGAAAAAGTCAGAGAGGCCTTGACTGAGGTCAGAGACAAGGCAAATGGTCCTGCTGTAAGAATTGAGGCCCAGTCCTTGTCACAAGAAATAGGATCATTCAGATTTCAAATCTATACGGTGGTCTGGTATGATATCCTGTACGACATCAACATGACAAATAAACTCCTGCAGTCGGCCAAACATGCAGCTTGATGTCGCTGTCAATCTTATTGACAAAACAAAAGCATCCCTGTTAAAGTACAGGGCCAAGGGATTCTCTGATGCCCAGTCAAAGGTATAAGAATTATGTGGAGGCTGTTCTGAAGCAGAAGAGGATTTGGAACACCAAAAGGCAGTTTGGCTATGAGGCAGCAGACAAATTAGGTGTTCTGCTCAGTTTCACTGATATGGATGACAAGTCACTCAGAGAGTGGGAACTTGGGAACACATTCACTGATGGGAAAGAGACAGACCTGGACTGGCGAGAACTAGCCACAGAAATCCAGAGCCTTACAAACCTACACAAGGCAGGGATAACCATGTTTGAACTTCAAAATGAGCTGAGTGAGTTTTATCCAAACCTTTGGGTGGCACTGAGAATAGCCTGTACACTACCTGTGACGGTGGCATCAGCTCAGAGTGGTCAAGACTTACCTAAGGTCCTCCAAGGCACAAGAATGACTCAGTGGACTGGCAATCATCATTATCAACCACCTGGTTGGAAGCTAGATTTCCTACGACAACGTCATAAATTACTTTGCATCCCAAAAAGCAAGAAGACAGCAATTCTGACATAAATAGTCATTAACAGGAATAGAGGAATTCACAAAGGGATATTATTTTCTTCATATTCATTTTAATTATTATATTTATTAATCATTGCATCTAACTTGTTATCTATCTTGTTCATTTTGTTTGGATTTGATAATACTGTAAAAATAGAAATAAAATATATAAAATATTTATATATAAATATAAAATCAAATTAGAATCTTTTGTACAATATTTTATTTTTCTGCTACATCAAGAGTAGATGTTTTAATACTGCAGGTTTGGAGCCACCTAGTGGGAAAACACAGTTAATGCCATTTTAAAAATTTCAATATTAAGCATTCAGACAAAAACAAAGTAGAAGTAGTATGTCAGTGAGTGTATTTAATTAGCAGTAAAATAACTGCAGCCCATCATGTTGATAGTGTTACAAATAAAATGTACAACAGGTTGTAATTGCCTACGGCAGCTGATTCTATGAATACTTCACTGTCTATCCACTGCAAGGCAGGGCCCCCAAACTTATCCTGCTTAGGGCCCCCAGATGTACAGGGCCGGCCCCGGATAAGCGGTTTATAATATTGACTATGCAGGGGCTGATGAAGTTAAAAACCTTTAAAAACAGAGATGTTGATAGGACATCTAGAGGGCTCGGAGAGGGTTTAATTTGTCCTAACAAGGCTGAAATATCATTTATGGACACAGGACAAAAGGAGTCCAAGATGGATGGATTTCAGGAATCACTAGTGAGTGGACTGGACGAGGGTGAGAAGTTTGCCCTAACATTTACAATCTTATCTTAATAAAATAATTAAGAAAGTTATTGCAGTCACTGTTACAGAAGATTGGTAAGTTAGGAGTGCTGGGAGAGACAATATAGTTTACAGTATCAAACAGGTCATTAGGAAGCTTGCTGGAAGATATTAGATTAAAGAAGTAAGAAGATCTCTCAGCCTTCACCATGTCATGTCAAAGGGTACCCATAAGTTCTCCGAGATGCAGTCTGTGTACTTCGAGCTTCATGGCTTTTCACAAGAGTTCAGTCATTCAACATTTATGCCTGAAACTTCTCTTTGGAGGGGATCTTTCTAAATTTAAGAGGAGCCACTTTATCCATCACAGAGGAGCAGTGATTTTGGATATTGTTAACTTTTTCCATGAGGTCAGTAAACGCAACATTCAAAGTTGTCCCCATGGTTGTCCCCTACTCCTCAGCTCAGAGAGAAAGCAGTGAATCAGAGAATTTCTGATTGTTTCACGGCCGTTACGTTCTAAAGCATAAAGAAAATCGCCCACACCTCACCTCCGCACAACGCTGCAGGGAGGAGCCAGCTGCTCGCTACCGATCAATACCCAAATCAATCTACAGATCAATCTGAATGTCACAAATTTCACAGAGGACAACTTAACTCACAGGAAATATTAAGTGTTAAACTTTCACTAATGGCTGTCTCCGTGCTGCCATCGTGTTTATTGTAGATGGCAGTACAGGAGATGTTCTTTCCATGATGGAGGTGAGAAGCAGTGAAGTTCAGAACAGAGGTCTTGACTGTAGTTTTGTCCTGATTCTCCTGCAGTGTCTCCTGACTGTCCCATCCTCCAACTAGGGAGCTGGAGCAAAGCACGTCAAACTCACTGAGGTTCCCTCCTTCACCTCCAGTGTGGACAGAGTCAGAGTCGGTCTGGGAGGATCAGCTGGTGGGAAGGTACATTTGAACCAGTCACTAGACAAAAAATCATCACTTTAAGCTTGATTGTTTGACTTTCAGTGCATCCAAAACAGGGACAAAACATCCACTACCTCTTTAAAATCAAATTTCAGTCTCACATTCCAGTCTGAAGTAATATTCAAATCTGTCATCAGGAACAATGTTATTCAGGGTTGTGGTGCAGTCTTTTGCAGTCAGTATTCCCCTAAATTCTCATTTATTCTAGTTTCTTCAGTACTATCAAACACAATGCTGTTGCTATATTTATTTTTCCATATTGCTTTACATGTGTTATCTAAATCGCCTCGATATTTGTTCTCTATCTTAAAAGAGCAGGGGATGGTCACACAGGATCCGCTCAGAACCTCTATTGACTGTAGAGTAATGACCTCAAACACCTGACACAGGGCACCTGAAACAAAAAAGTTTATAGAAGTGAGGCCATTTTACTGCTCTAGTTAGTAAAATATAGTCACAATAAAATATCATTTTAATCATCCAGTTTAAGATGACTGAAAGAATTACGAGCTTTGATCTCTGGGGTTTTTTTGTTTTTTTTTAGATATATACAAAAGAAAACATGTTTTATGCCGAGGAACATATCACAGATCGTTTTTTGTACTTTTTGTTATCTTTATATTTATTGGTCCATATATAACTGAACTCTAACTCACATTGCGGCAGACAGCCAATGAGAAGGAGATTCAGAGCTGTAGCCAGTTGTTTGTCAGGGGAGGCAGAAACTCAAATTTTCAACGCAACAGTCTGGAGATTACAGATGGAACGGTTAACATGTTTGATACATTTCATCCCTAAAGTAATGTGATTTTTAAAGCAGAGTTTATTTGAAGGCATATTCAGAGAGCTTGTTGGAATTATTTTGACAATGAGGAACACTGCAGAGCTACCCAGTTTTTATTTAACATGATCATGTAAAAACCTGTAGTTATGAAAGTTATGAAAACAACATGGTGGCTAAAGAGCTTTCCTTTATTTAATGAACAGATAATCAAAAAGTTTAGTAACTTTGTGATTTACCATCAAATGATCAAATCTCTTAATCGAGACAGCATGAAAATTTACATTAGAGAATATAAAAACTGAATTGTAGACTTCCACTGACACAAATGAATTCTTCTCCTAAATTGCATTATTATTCAGTCTCAACCCCAGACTCTAACTCCCTGTTTGATCTCTTATTAACAAACTATTAAAAAAATTAAAAATTAAAAAATCTAAATAGACTTATTTGGGAGGTGTAGTACTGTGTACAAAGTACTCTCAACACCTATCACAGACATAGAGAATATAAAAATCTATTGTATTTAATTATGTTTTATAGCTGAGATAAGCCACATATACTTAATAAACCAGCAGAAGAATTGTTTTGCAGTAAAGTACAAATTGTGTCTAATGATTCATGTCAAGAGCTTGGAGCCAGAGGGGTGTACAGTAAGTGCAGAAGCTGGGCTCTATGAGACCACTAACAAAACGTAACAGACTTCTGAAACGTTAGTTCAAAATCATGTTTGTAAGCAATGCACAGAAAATTTGTTGAAGTAGGTTTGGGTCTACAGGATTACAGATTGAAGTCAGAATGTTGGTGGATGCTATGAAAGCATCTGCCTCTTCAGATGGAGCTCTACCCTTCCTTATCTTCCTCCAATCAGATCTGTAGAAGACTTCAGCAACTGTACAATCTTTGTCTGGAGCTCCTTGGCTTTCTCTGCATTCTCTCCTTTCTCCACATGTTCTCCTTCCATCTGGAGCCCCTTCAGCACCGACTGCAGGGCATCTGCATTCTTCACTGAATCCATCTGGTCTCTGTCTACCTGGATCTCCTCCACCCAGTCCAGGTAGGCCTGAAGTAATCCAGGGTCATCCACAAAATTTGCAATAATCCGGAGTCCTGGTCGACGTTGCTCCAGCTCCCTCAGCCTTCTCCTCCCCACCTCTCCGATGTCATTCCCAACAATGCTGACGAAGGAGAAAATAACCAGGTACGAGTTATTATTTTGCATTGTGACAAGGCAAAACTCACACTAGATGGCAGTGTTTTCATACAATATAACATTGAGAACACTGAGCAGATTTTGGTGTGTTTAAATCTCACGTCAGTGTCTTCAGAGAGGTGTTTTTGCTGAGGCAGTTGACGATGTTTTCTGTTCCTCTTTCTGTAATGCCGGTGATGTCTAGATAGAGTTCCTCCACAGTGGTGTTGTGCTCCAGAGCGTTCCAGAGCTCCAAAACCCCCTCTGGACCCAGGTTATTGCCACACATACTGTATACATGAGTAGAAGAATTGTGTTGCAGTAAAATACATAAAGTATATTGTCTAATGACTCATATCAAGGGCTTGGAGCTAGAGGGGTCAGGGTATCTTCAGGTTTTGGAAAGTCTTAAAAAGCATTGAATTCAGTTCCCTCTAAGAAAGGCCTTAAAATGTATAAAAATGCTTTTCAGGCCTTTTTTATGGAGTTTTAGTCAGCAGCATTAGACTGTCTGTAGCAAACACTGTCACTACTGCTTGCCACAGTATATAGAAAGCTCATCGACTCATAATGGCTAATTGTCAATTTGAGCAAAAACTTAAATTTATTGATTGGTTAACCCATCTATTAATGTCACTTATTTGGGTACAGATCATGTTAACTGATTAATTATATTACTAGGAATTACTGTTATATACAGCTGGGAAGTACTGACAAAAATGTGATATATATATATAAATGTCAATAAATTCATACTCTTAATACATAAATGTTAGCCTTATTGTCCCTGCTGGTTTTGTGTGACTGTAAAAAGTGTATTAAATTGCATTTTATGTGGTATTAAAAAGTTTGTAATTTGGTGAACACTGCAGAAACCCTTGGGGTGAAAGTACAGAAAGACATGACAAAGAAACAAAGTGGACCTAACTGAACTGTTGTTAATGTGTTTTGATAATAAGAATAACTTTCCATAATTAATGAGTTAGACTATTTAATATGTTCCCTCAAGCAATTGTATTTGCTAATTTATGCGTTTTATGATTGTTACACCCTTGTAGCTCTAAACCCATAATGTATATTTTTTAAAGTGTTATGATAAATATAATAATACTCTTTCATGACTTACAACAGCTTTTTCACTCGGCACTCATTTGATTTCAGAACTTCAGATTCTAAAATAGCTGCTTGCCTATCCAGGCAGTTGTATCTCAAACTGAAAAAGAACAGAAAAACATTAGTTGATCATGCACAGGCTCGTAAGGGGACTATCCCAGCATGCATTTGGTGGGAGGCGGGGCACACCCTGGAGAGTTAACTATGGAGTTAACACACAGACAGAAAAGCATGCAGACACATGGAGAAGATGCAAACTCCACACAGAAAGGCATTGGCCAGCCAGGAACCCACACTTATTTTTATTGCACAGTATTCAAATGGAACTTCTTATCTATATGATAGGTTAATGTAAACTAAGTTACTCACTAGAGAGATTCACAGCGATGTAGGATTGGCCCCAGTCTGTTTAGTCCTCTGTTTCCAATGTTGGAGTAGCCCAAGTTGAGCTCCTTCAGCTTGTGTGGAGAGAACTGCAGCACATAGTGCATGGCTGCACAGTCCACAACACTCAGCTTCATTTTAAACAGGTTGAGTATTCTGATCTCTGGTGCTACCATGCTGGTGGCTTCCTTCATGTGGAACTCCATCAGGCAGTGGAGAAAATTCAGGGCTGTCTGGTTCTCAAGCTTCCTGCCCTTAAACTGGTCTTGGAACCACAAGCCCAGCCTAGCGGGGATGCCATCCCCTTGCTCCATGGGTGAAAGAACAAGGCCATCCAACTGACCTGCCAGCCGAGCTCGGAGCATTCCCATGAAGAAGCGTGTGAACATCTGGAGGCTCTCCAGTTTGTCCAGGTTGAGGTCTGTGCTTTGCAGGGGTGCAGCTGTGGAGGATGGTGGACGTAGCCCAAAGCACCAGAGGTCCAGAGCTTTGATTATGTCCTCCTGGCTAAAGAGATTGATTGCGCAGTAGAGGGCAGCCAGATGCTCTTGAACAGTCAGGTGGAAGAAGGAAAACATCTCCACTGTTTCCTCTTTGAGTGGTTGGAGGATGTGACAGAGAAAGGTGCTCTGAAGATCAGCAGGTGTAACACCATAGTTCTCCAAATCTGCTCTGTCGAACATGATCTTTTTCTGTAGAAGGTTTTCATAAGCCAGTTTTCCCAGGTTTGTCAGTTGTTGCTTTGCTAGTGAGAGAACCTCAGATCTTGGGGTGCTTCTCTCTGCACTCCCCCTTAGCGCATGGTGCTTGACTGCTGTAAACAGGTAGCAGAAGTAAACCTCGCTGACTGTTCTGGGCGGGTTTAGCTCCAGAGACTTTGAGTCGGCAACATCTTGATTTCCTGAAGAAAAGAACTCAGCCATGGCGGTACAGATGATGTAGCAATAAAGAGGGATGAAGGACAGCACAAAAAGGTTGTCATTGTTCAAGATGTAATCGTAGACTTTTTCAGCAACTTTACTGTCTTTGTAGAACTTGGTGGTATATTCCTTCACCTGGTCCTCCTCAAAGCCCAGCACCACACAGCATCTCTGGAAGAAACGTTTGGGAGCTTCAGTAGATGGTCTTGTTGTGAGAATGACTGATGCCTCTGGGAGAAGGCTTCCCTTGATTAAAGCCACCATCAACTCTGACACTGGTACCTTTGAACCAACGTCAATGTTTTTGTCAGGACTGTTCCAGTCCAAGGAGAATTTGAACTCATCTAATCCATCTAAGATGAAGAGCAAAGAGCTTGGTGAGGTGAAAATATCAGGTAGAGCTGCCTTCAAGTACCGGAACCGTTCTCCAAGCAGCTCCAATAAGCTCAGCGGTGCTTCAATCAGATTGAGCTCTCTGAAGCGCAGGTCAAAAATGCAGGTGAATTCACGCATATTTTTCCCAATTGCCCACTCATAGACTAGTCTCTGTACTGCCACGCTCTTTCCAATACCAGCAATGCCCTTCACTTTAACCCTTTTGGGGGGGCGTCCTGATGTTCCTTGGGGGCTCAATAAATGGCACGGCCGGATCCGCTGGCAAGCCTGATGGACATAAATGCGAGCTCGTCTACTCGCCAGGTCAAAGTATTCATGTTGGCTACTGTCAACTAAGTCATCATCTTCGGTCACAAAAAGGTCAGTGTAGCAGATCTCAATGTGAGAAGCTGAGTTCAAAGCCACTCCCTCGCCTTCTGAGTAACACTTTAACTGCTCTGTGCGTTTTAGTAAGGTTGTTTTATGGGCAGAAATGGGAACTGTAATGGAAGACAGGAAGATGAAATATATTGTAAATAAATTTGACTTAAATTACTCTTTAGTTTTCTATAAGATGCATATTATGACTTATCTCCTACAGCTGACATAAGATACTGACGCACCTTGGATGTTGGCCAGCTTTACATTCCTGCTAGGTTTCAGTTCTTCTTTAGCTGCAAAATGAAGATCATTTCACTTGCATACATTATCAAGACATGGGATCAGGTAATGAGAACAAGTCAAGGATTTTTATCACTAGAACGAAAACACATATATATAACATTCTAAAATCTAGTTTTTTGATAAAATGATGAATCCATACCTTTAATGTCAGCAGTCAGGGTAAATCCCTTACTCTTTCCTTTGAACAGATTAGCAATGGTGCTTTTAGGCTTCTTCTCTGTGGATATCACAGGATTTGTATAGTAAATAACACATTTGATGTTATTTCAAGTTTGTTTGGATACCATGCATGAATCTGACATAAAAATGTCAGATTCATGGAAGACTGTGTTTTTTTTTAACGTAACTTGATCATATAGAAAAACAAGACAAAGAGTCTACAGCCATGCTAGCAGCTCTGTCAGGCTGTTCTCCTGTACTTAGGCACAGCAGTGCTTTGAGCTAAATGCTAATATCAGCATGCTAACATGCTCATAATGACAATGCCAACATGCTTATGTTTAGCAGGTTGACCATGTTAACCATCTTAGCATGGTAGCATGCTAACATGTGCTAATTAGGCTCATGGGAATGTCATTAGTTTTGCAGGTATTTGATTTGGTTACCTTTTAAACAAACATTTTAACATTTTGACCAGATGTTGGTGCAAGATGAAAAGTCAGGGGATCTATCCTAGATAGATCGCTCAAAACAACAAATGTCAACCTGCTGTTGAGGGTAGAGGAAAAGTCAGGGGATTGCCAAAGTCATTAAGATTCATCCACTGATCAGTGGGTAAAAATGTTATGTTAATCCACCCTATAGTTGTTGAGATATTTCAGTCTGGACCAAACTGGTGGACCGACCAGACTGACAGACATTGCCATCCCTAGAGCCACATTGCTAGCATGATGCCTAAAAACTTAACTTATCATAGCTGAGCCAAATATTCTTTTTGTATTTACACTTCTTCATTGCCAAAGTCAGCAAAAATTACTTGGCAAGACATCACAGTTGATCTTACCGTGTTAATAATCTTATCACATCTCTGTTACTCAGTCAGTAAAACTTTATTGTCTTTAGTTCCAGTCCTTCAGTTTGCACTGCAAGATTTTGATTAACAATATTATGCATCTTTCTTTTAACTTTAAATGTGCCTGTTTATATAAATACAGTACACTGTCATCAACAGTAAATTAAAGCAACATCACCTTCAACATTTACAGGTGCAGGCACTGGCTTACTGATGGCCTCGTTCCCGCAGTGTCTCTCCACCCAGACCTGCAGATCCCTGCAGTAATAATCCTGCACCTCCCTCAGCACCTGCAGGAACTTTTGGCTGCTCTCCTCAGTGACACACACCGTCTCTATAGCCTGGGCCACTGCATTGGATGGTGACCTCTCCAGCAGAGACAGGTAGTGGGCAGATGACAGCACCTCAGAATCACGCAGCCAACGCAGCAAGGGTGCTGGGTGGTCACGGGTCCAGTTCAGCAGCAAGTCTCTCTGAGACCAGAGCAATTGCTGAGCGGAGTTCATGGCTTTCAGAAATACTGTGGGGAGGAATGCTGTATATGAATGATTATTACTCTTTCTCAAGAAAGTTACAGTCACAGGTGTAACTTTGAACCCTGTGGGCTTACACTTACATTCAGAAAACTACAGTATGAATAAAACGATAAGGAATTATGCACAAACACTACCATGCTCATTAATTGAAATGCTTACCTTAAATAAATATTGTATTGTTATGTTCCGTCACCTTCCCTCTCATCTAGTTTTGCCAGTTCAGTCTAGAGTGTTGGCAGGAAAGCTGTTTGTGTTCTGTCTTAAGGTGCAGGGAGGCGGAGTGCTGTGACTTAGGCAGCAATTCAAACAACCTTTCAAAGGGTCCATAGTTCAAATTCAAGTCTTTGTCCCTGCCTCTGATTAATCAGTTTTGTTTGATCTTGCAGAAGCATGCCAATCCCCTCCAGTGACTTGGAAGAAAAATATCAAACTGTTGTGCTTTTTCATAACATATTGTTACTTCAAAAAAGCAATGCTGAAAAATGAAACTTACTATAACAGTTGTATATCTTTATATATTTTTGTGTATATAAACAGATTGCCTATAAGTCTAAACAGTCTCCTTTTGAAATACAAAAGTTGCAGCATGACACTTTTCTCCTTTGCTTCCAACCTTTTACATAACTGTGATGACCTACTTACATTGACGGATATTTATTGTCGACAGAACACCTATAAGTCAGTGTCAGGCAGAAAAGTTATTCATTAATCTGTTTTATTCAACTTGCTATGGAACTTTTATCACTATCACTTTTGTTACACAAGAGGTTCGGTGAGGACGGTGTGGACAAAGGGAATCAGAAATGAACACATTTAGTTGTTGGAGCCTTTGAGGAAATGGTCAACATCATGCAAGTGACTCACCCATTGTCATGTGTTGTCTCACAGTGCTGAGGTCTTTCTTTCCCTAGCAAACAATTCCTAGTTTCACCACATGAATGAGTATTTTAATCTTTTGACATGTTTAAATAATTGTAAAGTATACAATTGCTGGTTGTAAAATTACATTTTGAGCCATTAGTTCAAAAGTATGTAATAGGTACAATAAACATAGATGATTTTGCAGATATTGGAAGAGTAAGATTGCATCAAAGTCATAGTACCAGGAGTACAATGAAACACTCCAACTTCCCCCTCTTTGCTCTTCTGTTCATCCTTCCCTCTGTCTGTGCTGGCAGAGCAGGGTTGCAGTCATGCATGTGGACACTGTCTTTCTTGTGTGTCCTCTGGTTTTTGGTGAGTGATTTAACCCTCTATGATTTTTTAAAAACGCATTAGCTTCAGATTTCTGTATGGATTTAAAGGTTATTCATTATTCAGTCATGTTAACCTTATTAAATTAGCACTTGTTATCCCTGATATCACTGTTATTACCATAATCTATTACTGCAAGAGATGAAGAAATTATTATTTTTGGTCTGTGAATGTCTCCTGCAGAATATGCTATACTTGAGGATTACATCATATTCACAGATAAGGATAATTTCTGTTGCTTTAATAATTGTATGCTCATTTATTTTCTCCATGAAGTTGATGACAATGTGAAAATACATATGCAAAGGTCTCTTGAAATAATTGAAATCATTTAGATTTTAAAATATTAACTACATATAATCCACTGAGTAAAAAACTAAGTGTAGTAGATTTTCCAGAGCCAAAAGTGCAGTTGCCCTCTTCCCTTTTCTAAATATACATCTGTTGCGAAATTTTTCTGGGTCAAATTATGTATTTGCAGACAGTACAGCGAAACACTGCAGTTCTAACCTCGTGCCAGTTCAAATGTATTCTTTATGATGACCTTTCTAGAAAATCTCAAGGGTTTAATTCCGCTACACCTCCATGATTGGAAGTGAGAGCTTTGTGGCTTGGAACAGAAACTTTTTAATTGGCCATGGAAATTGTCTTTGGCTTCACAGAGGTCAAGATAAAACTGAAAAATACATCAAGCACATAAAACACGAACATCACAATTATGAGGCACAATTATATGCCTGGACAACTTGATAACTAACCTGCTGTCTCCCGCGATTTAAACCTGAACCCAGAACAAGGCCTAGTTACATCAGATCCTGTGTATTGGTAAACGATTTTCTGTTCTCTATCACAGCAGCAGCCTTGTGGAGGGGAGTCCAGGCTGTCTCTCCTGTGCCCTCAGTCCCTGACCGTATCCAAGCACTTGTGGGCTCCTGTGTGGTGATTCCCTGCTCTTTCACTCCTCTAGCTCCTCATCCTCTCAGGGGGAGGAAGGAGAAGGTGGATGTCCGGATGAGGTACAGAGGTGGTGGCCACATCTTCCCTCTCCGCAGCATCGCTTTTAACAGTGAGGACAGAGATCAAGTGAGCAGGGATTTCCAAGGCCGGACATCCCTCTTTGGGCGAATTGCTGATGGAGACTGCTCAGTGAAGATTGAAAGGATCAGCAACGACGACTCGCGGGTGTTTGAAATCGCTCTGAAGAGAGGTGATGACTTACTTTGGGGGAAGCCAAGGAGCTTCATTCTGGATGTTGTGGGTGAGTGGGGGAGTCACTGTTGTTCTTTTGGATATTTAAAAAAACAGTTAATGTATGTGTATCCAGGCTTTAGAACTTGATCATTGCATAAGAGCAGAAATACAGTATATTTGTGCAAACACAGTTGTGAATCTCTCACACATCACTAATTGCATACAGATGCCAAAACCCCAAAAAGCTGAGCTGAAAGTTCTTGTCAAACGGTAACACTTTAAATGAAAGCTTTGTTATATAAGCAATAAATAAATGAACAAATAAATACAAATAAACACTTTTTTATATTGAATGAGCAATAGTAGTAAAGTTTTTACATTTTGTCCAAAAAACAATAAAGAAAACAGATTAGAAGAATTAATCATAAAAAGGAATGTGGAATCATCAACCTTAAATAAACCACTTTAAATACTATCACACATTGGCTGTTCGATTAAATAGTAACTATACCTGCATGAATATGGAAATCTGGGGCAATTAATCCACAATTATGCCCTTTGTAGGAGATTCTGCACTGTGCTTTTGTAGAATTCTTATTTGTCTTTAATGAAATAGACAGCAGTAATAAAACACAGTAATTTTCCTCACTGACAGACACTCCCCAGGCTCCTGTCATCAGCGGCATGTTGTCAGCCACAGAGGGACAGCAGGTCACCCTGAACTGCTCCGTCAGCTATCACTGCCCCTCCAGACCTCCTACACTGCGGTGGAGCTGGGATAGAGGAGCCCAACTGAACAGCACTGAGCCTGAGGAGGTACAGACTCTCCACCCAGAACCCCACAGGCTGATGTTACTGGTCTCTCTGTCCTTTATTGTGTCACACAAGGTGAAACCCAGACTCAGGTGTGAAGTCAGCTACCCAGGAGCCAAAACATTGGCCACTTCAGAGGATCTGCATGTGACATGTAAGCATAGTTTTGACTAGTATCTTTATGTTTCTTAGTTGAGTTTACACTAAAGCCTTTTTTGTTTTTGTCTTTTTTCATGCTGTATAGTTCCACCAAAAGATGTAATGGTTCAGGTCCAGTCCTTGACAGTGCAGGAGGGGGGCAATGCATTGTTGGTCTGCTCATGTAAAGCTGACCCGCCGGTGACTGCGTACCGCTGGTCCTACAGTCAACATGGCCGCACAGTGCACCTCCAGCAGCGCACACACACAGTCCGGGTGTTCAACGTGACCCGAGACATGAGGGTCCGATGCTCAGCACAGAACGTGATTGGTCGAGGAGAGTCCCAGCCTACACTGCTGAACATACAATGTAATCCTACTTCCTGTAGGCCTACTTCCAATCGCCATACACACATCTTGACTATTTGACAACAAGCCTTACCTGCAAATGTTTGGTTTTCAAGGCTGTCAAAGAGCAGCAGTGACACCAGGCTAAAAAGCAGAGTTTCATTGCCCTTTCTTGTTGAAAGTTTCAAGTTTATTTTACCTCTAGCTGGTCAGGTATGGTCAGAAGTGTTCTCTGATGCACCTGTAACCATACCCAACAGTGATGTCACAGTGTGCTGACCACACCCTGGAGTACACTTTGACATCACTGCAGCATGGTGAGAAGTTAAATCACTAGAGGTCAGCAAAAACAAGATTTTCAGCTGGTGTTAAGTTATCCTTTTAAGGTGTTACAACGGAGGAAAATGTTTCAAGGTTCCCTTTTCAATTTGAATGTAGCCAAAATGTCACTGGAGAAGGGCTTCAAAGGAAATGTTTGATGTGATAAGAGTAATAGGCACTGTGAAAAATAAGGAATAGATTAATATGATTGTAACATTAAAATGAAAAGTCTGACATTTTGGGAAATACGTTTATTCACTTTCTTGCTGAGATTAGATGTGAAGATTGATACCACTCGTGTCTGTACGGTTAATATGAAGCTACAAATGGTTAGCTTAACTTGCCAGGGAACCAGCAGAGACTCCAGGAAGTTACTGGTCCTGGCCAAGAAATAATCAGGTACATAACCTCCTGTATAAAAGCGAATTGTTATTTTATACTTTGGTTTTTGTATGGATTAAACAAACGAGATACAACATGTTAATTAGTGAGCTTTTGAGGTACTGTCAGGCGTTTTTTTTTTTTTTTTTTTTTTGGAAAGAGCCAGGCTAGCTGTTTCCAGTCTTTGTGTTAAACTAAGCTAACTGTTTCCTGGCTTTGTTTTTCATATTAACCGTACAGACTCAAGAGTAGTATTAATCTTCTCATCTAACTCTCTGCAAGAAAGTCAATAAGCGTATTTCCCGAAAAGTCAAACTTTTCATTTTAATGTTACAATCATAATAATCTTTTCCTCATTTTTCACAACGCCCATTATTCTTCTCAAATCAAGTCACTTGTAGTTATATGGTGCAAAATCACAAGCTTGTCTCAAAGGGCTTAACAATGCAACACTTTTTATTCCTAGACCCTCAGTTTTTGTATAGTTAAAAGCCCCATATACAAAAAAATGGTTCCATATGTACAGAGTAAACACAATATGGTGAAAAAGTTACATTATTACATAAATAAAAAGCAAAGAATAATTTTAAGAACATAAAGAATATTAAGTAAATATTAAGTGTAATAAGAGTTTCAGGCAAAGTTTAAATGTGCTCTTTCCCTTCTACAGATAAACCAGTCATCCTCAGCCTCTCCTCCACCTGTGTTGTGGAGGATTTGAAGGTGGTGTGTCGCTGTTCAGTCAACTCCAACCCCAAACCAGCAGTCACCTGGAGTGTGAATGGGACTGTTCCACCTCGTGATTACAACGTGTCGGTAACATCTGAGTCTGACATGCTAACCGCTACTCTGAGGGGCCGCATGGACAAGCCTCAGACGGTGATCTGCTTTGCTTTCAATGCACTGGGAAATGACTCCCTGATGTTGCTGCAGGGAGGAGAAGGTGTGTTCAAAGCACTGTTTTACACACTAAAAAGACAACAGCTCTGCCTCTTGTTTTTTTCACTCTGATGTAGGGCTGGTGCTGAAACATCTGTGCAACATGCCTGCAGCTTGAAAACATAAGTAGAAGAGAATAAGCTGAAGAATTAATTATGAAATGCTGCAAAGAAAACCTTATGTTGTTATACCCTTATTGAACCATGAGTAGGATACAGCTTTTTCTTTGCTGCAGTCCATTTTATATTTCTTCACACTGCAGTCCTTAGTATGTTACATTTTTAAAAACTTTTACAGATCTGATTATAGAATATCTAAGTAAAGCCATTACATCAAGCTTGAGTGACAAGCAATATGTCTGAAAGGCCTAAAGTTAAACTATAACCCATGTTGGGGATGGAAAAAATGATTATAGTTTTACATCATATGTTGATCCATCGCTGCTCTTTTTGTCCATAAACAGAGACAGCACCTTTGTTGTGGTTGGTGATACCTGCTGTGGCCATCTGCCTGGTCATATTCCTTATGTCTCTTTTTTTCTATTGCTGCAGAAAGAGAGCTGGAAAGTATGTGAAGCAAATCAGCCTTTCAAACATTTACTTCAATTTGTCACACTTGCTTATTGTGAGGTTCATGTACCTGTTCTGCTCCTCTCAGACATGTCCTGAGTAGACGCCCAGCTGTGTACCCTGAAGAATTGGGAATTTATCAGAACCAGATGCCCCTCTACATTAACTGCACAGAAGTAACTCATATCTACACCAACGGCAGCTACCAACTTGTATACCAGAACTGCACACCTCTTTTTGTCCATACTAAGCAGGTATATAATTATCTTGATCTTTAAGTATAGGTTATGTCCTTGGCAACAGAGGGCATTCCATAGACAAAAATCTCTAAATCTCAAAAATCCCTAATTCCCAAATTTGAGGATTAGCAACATCTGTCCCTTTTTTCAGATCCGTCCAATGGGCAGAAGAGGTGGGGAGAGAAGAAGAGGAGGAGAGGGTGGAGGAATAGACAGACGAGCATGTTTGGGAGTCAGAGGCACAAGAGAGGTGCAGGGTACTGCTGTGGCCGATGCAGAGACGGCCATCTACTTGGAGATCCTCTGAGCTCACTGTGGAGATTGTGATGTGATTCATCTGCTGCATTAAACTCACAATAGACTTCAGATTGATTCTCATACCGATGGTAATGCATAGCTCATGTAACTTTCAGTTATTGTATATATTGTACATACATATATCTCATCATACATATGTCACCAACTTTTCACAACCATGCACTATGTGATCTCTTGAATAGCTAGTGGTGGTCTATCTCTCCCATAATCTCCATATTGAAAAATGTATGTCTCTTTGAGTGTTGGCCTGTGACCTACCTCTGTTTTTTTTTTTTTTAATAAAAGATGAAACAGTTTGATAAAAGACGGTGGTCATCATTTCATCTTGTGTCCATTCCACAACACACACAAGCACAGACTCTCAGATTTGATTTGGTCTTGCCAGTCAGCTGCTTCAATTACATTTGTAACAGCTATGTCTAACACAAAGTGATCCTTAGGCCGTGTTTAAAGTTCCTCTGGAGGGAGAAAGACTGCAGCTCAAGCTGCAATACAATTTGCAATATTTATTACATAAGTGAGGAAGTGTATCACAATGCACAGAGAGAATACGTCTGGTCATAGCAGACATGCCATTGCAGGAAGATTAATAACATTAACAGTGGCTCTGTTCTATTAAGCATCCCAGTATATTTTTCCAGTGTCAAGGAATCACAATAGGATTCACACGGAATAAGAAAAAAACACATTTAATTCAAAAAAAGAGAACAAAAGAGAAAAAAATACAGGGAATCCACCCACACAGTCATATCCATCCATCTAAAAACAAACAAACAAAACACTATTATCTATATACAATACATAAAATTTCAGTTTACATATAGGATTTAACGTAATCAGCAGATTACTAAAAGTTTCATTGTTCAGGGCACATACATAGTTGACATTTTAATTTTGAGGAAACTGGACTTGAAGTCTGTTTTTTTGTACATATACTACATCAGTTTACTCAGGCCTAGGGTATAGTATTCTATACAGCTTTATTATTGGTTTATTGTAAAGTTTTTTCTACTTATGTTATACATATGTACTTATTGTGCATCTATATATATATAGCTAAAACATCCATTTCATTTTGATTTACCTATCCTCTTTTTTTCCCCTTTGCTCTGTTTTTATCATTGTTATGTCATTATCTGGTTTGTCTCTATTGCTGCTGTAACACCTAATTTCCCCCCTAGGGATCAGTTCAGTGTTATCTGATTTCTAAGACTAAAAGTCAAGGAAACAAGGAGACCCACTGTTTAATTTCCACAGTTGCAGTCAATTCAGGAATGCAAGAATGTGAGTTATTAATGTTCATTACACCTGTACTTTCCCTGCGATGAGATTTCAAAATGTCTGCCATGAAAAAAAAATCTACTGAAGGTTTTATTAGTAACAAAAAGGATAACAGTGTCCACAAAAGGAAACATGACATGTTTAAAGGTTTGTTTCTCACAAGCAAGGGGAACACACGAACAAATTGAAGTTGTTTTTTTAATTCTGGTAATACATTTCATATCTTTAAATGCCTAGGTATTTGAAGATAGTTTGTATTATAATAGGAGTTGGTCTCACGTACAGGATTTCTTAACAAGTACACATTCTGAACAATTGGAAGCGATACAACTCTGGTAATGCGATATTTAATTGCAGAAGAAGACGAGAAAGCTCCCATTGGATGGAACTGCCGATAGCCGGAAATTGCGTCAAAGCACGACACACATCAGGCTTTTGGTGGGAATATGAGTTCGCTTCCACGCACATTTAACTTAGAATGAAAAACATGAATATGCTTTTTCTGATATTTAATGTAATGCCAGAGTAGGCGGCTATGTGTGAAGTACATAACAGTTGCAAAGGTTCATGCGTAACAGTCCTCGAGGTGTGTTAAAATCATCAGGCTAATCTGGAAAAGTCCACTCTGCCTATTGTTTGCTAGCATGCTATCACGTTAGCCAACGGTCTGCCTGACGCTGACTAGCAACAAAGTATCTTTTCTTAAGTTTTCAGGGCTGAATTTACTGCCACTGAAAGCATACTTTGTGTATTTTATGTTTTGTTAACCGGTTTGTTAGCGCTCAGTGGCAAGGCAAGTGGTTGGTTTATTTTCCTTCACACTGACTAATTAATCTGACTTTAACCTGTCAAGAATCAACAACATGCCAGAAATCAAACTCAAGCACGTCGTGTCTTGCAGCACCGAAGACACTGTAAGTTCATTTGTCACTGCATTTGTAAAATGTGTAGAAAGTCATGTTCTCCATCGTCTCTTGACAACAAGCGATGTAGATATATTTTTTCAAGCATGTCGACAAATGTCAGCCTTTCTTCCACTCACTTCTTGTCATAATGTAAAACAGACTTTCAAGGCAGACAACCTGCTGAGCTCTGACACCTACAGAAAGTGGAAAGCAGCAAGACCCGGGGAGAAGCAGACATCAGTCATTCTGCAGGTATGTTTTTGCCCTCCTGCTCCCACAAGCGTTAGCCAGCAGTGATTACATAACGTGTTGTTTTGTCATTGTTGGTGTGAAGTTTAGGTTGTAGGTACTTAGTCCTAAAACCAGGTGATCCAAATCAAACACTGACCCTCAGCCCAAACGGGCCCCGCCCCTCGCCTCTATTCATAAAGCACCACTCCATATTACCAAGTGTGCCTATTAAGCTATTTCCTATTCTACCTGACTGTCGCAAGCGCCCTTCTCAAAACCAGGGACGCTGCAAGTCACATTTGGGGGTGCTGAGAGAAGGTCAGTCTGTAATGACGTCATACTAAATGGTGTCATGTTTTTTTTTTTGTATTCATTTGAATGGCCAGGATAGCTGATATCTAATAGCTATTGCAGTGTCAATGGGACTGGTAGATGGGAAAAACAATCCACCGGCCAAGCATATTTTTTTACCGGCCAAAATAATAAATTGCCTTTTTGTGTCACATATACATTCGTTTCAATACACTTCATCCAGATAATAAGGTATTGTGTTGAATACAAACTTAAAGAGCAAAATTTTAAGCACAATTATTTAATGTATTGATCAACTGTTAATCAGTTCAAGCCTAAATGCAACTCAATTAGTCTTGTTCTCAAACTATTCTGCTTCTACTGAAGTATTTGCTGTTAAACGTACTTAAGGATCAAACAGAAACGTAATGGGTCAAAGACAGGACTTTCACACAGGAGACCAGGGTTCATTTCCCATGTGAAACCAATAAACCAAGCTTTATTTTGAAAGTCTAACCGGACGTTGCATATTTATTGTCGCTATCTTGGATTGAGAACGTGTTGAAAAGGTGACACTGTCACGGTGGACCGGCGTGTTAATTACACGCGTTGGCGTGATACCTTGCAGCAGCAGGATGGCGGCAAGTACAAAGTACGTGCTGTTGCATGCAGCATGCATTTTATTGGGACATACTACTTCATTGCGCCTTGAACTTTGACCCTCTTGGTCTTACAGCAGTCGCTGTCCATAATTACATGTGCATTTCTCTGTCATTGTTATTTTCATAGTTATGTCCTTTTGTTGTCTATAATAATCTTAATGATTATTTTGTTCACTTAAACCATTCCTATTCCTCTTATTACTATCTATTCGACTGGTCACCAGTAGGCATATTACCCCCTCTCACACACAACTCTCTGTTGCTGGCAGATGGTTTTTTGTTGTTTGAATATATATTTTCATGCAGAAATGCAGCTGCTGGCACTATGTTCTGTCTGCATGTGAAGCAGCCTCACATTTAACTTAATTTTATTTATTGTATAACATACTTGCCAATTCTGTTTTGCAACTGAAATCAAATTAATTCCTGATATAAAATCTTTTACAACAAAGGTTAAGTGCTGGCTAAAAGCAAACCAGAGCTGTACCCATTTGTAGCTAATCGTACTCTGAATACCAAGGTGTATTGTTGTATGTTTTATTGTATTTCCATATCTGTACTGTATTGTGGTTTCATGATACTGAAAGCTGTATAGGCCTAGTTTAATAACACTGTACGTGTAAAAGCCCAACTAGGGACAAGAGGTGAAAATTAACAATAGCTATAAACTCGCTGGGAAGCACATCAGTTTCATGCTCTGTATAGGAACTATATTAAGTTGCATCTTCCCTATTAAATAAACAATCAAATAAATCGAAATTCATATCATTGCAGTCCTAATATGTAGTGTTTTTGTATCTCAAACTAAATAAAGGATGTATGAAATGAAGTGTAGCTGCTCTAGCACCACCCTGACAGTGTTAGCAGGATTGAGAATAGTTAAATATATATATTGTTGTAACAGTTGTACCATTATAAAACAGCCAACAGGCAGAAAAGTTTTTTAAGGGAATTCAAATGAGGCTTTTGCACAACATTGGATCCTTTTATTGTAATCATGCTGTCGTCTGTCACTGCGGCTTCCGTCGTCTGTCAATCAGCTGTCATTTGTCTCAGCTCTCTAAAGCAAAACTGTTTACTCAATACAATTAACTCCATAATCCTTGTTCAGTGTTATAAAGTGGTCTGTTAGATTTTGTTGTGCGTTTGAAATGATTTAGTATCTTCACTATGAAAGATGAAAGATCACCTGCTCTGTGCTGCAGGGAAGGGGGCCACTCAGGGTTAGCTGGGGGGGGGGCTCCCGTGTTTGTGTGAAGGTCCTGCCCTCAGATCTAGATTGCTGGATATCACAGAAGTTATTACAACTCAGTGAATCTAAATCAGAGATCTTTCTATATGTCCCCAGTGCCCTGCCAATTCCTTTCCATGCTGTTATCCCTATCTACTAAAGGAAAGGAAATCTTTTAATCCAACTTGTCTTTTCTTATCCAAGTGATTAGGGTTGTGCAGTCATGTTTTCTGTAACTTGTGTAGAGTGAAGCCATTTGCAAACATAGCGCATTTGTGTGGTTTATTGCCAATTAAAAATGTTGACTTCCACTCCCACTTCTCCTTTGTTGGTATATTTGTATCCTTTTGGGAACCCCCGTGTCTAACAGTTGATACCTTCCTCATCTTACATACATATTGACATTTAGTTATGATTCTATTTCCTTTTTTTTACCACAGAATATCTTGGAAACGGTTAGTTGTCTTTGGGGATTTTTGTTTTTTGTTTGGGGATTAGGCAGACGTCAGTTGCCATCTCAGGCTTATTCAAAATGCTGCTACTGCAAGACTTTTCTCTGACAAGTCTCAGAGACAAGAACATATTGTGCTCGTCTTTGTCCCTCTTCACCTCCTGCCTGAGGGTTTAAGAATAGATTATAAGATTTTAGTATGTTAAAGGCACTTTAGGTGTATAGTCTCTTAGTGACATTTTAGATGTTGGACCACTGTCTGCTGGTCATTTATACAACCAAAAGTAACTGGTCCCTGCTCTTCAATTTTTATACAATACAGAAGTCACCTTTAAGTCACTGTTTAAAAACTATTCTATAAAGGATGTGCAACTTTGCTATGTTTTATTTTATTCTTTTTAAATATCAGCACTTTGATTTTGGTTAGGAGAGTCTATATTACAAAGTATTGAATCATTAAGGAGCAGTTTGTCTATGACCACATATGTATATGTATATATGTATTTCCTTGGCAACATGTTAAAAAAATAGGGACGGTTAAATACTTTCACTTCTTGCATCTATTCTTTTAGATCCTTTTGATGTTGTTTCTTGTGTGAGCTCTGTTAACCTGTGCCGTTTCACTTTTCTCTCAGTTTGAGAAGGAGGAGCAGGTGCACAGCATTGATATTGGAAATGAAGGGTCAGCTTTCATCGAGGTGTTGGTGGGGAACTCTTCAGCTGTCAAAGACCAGGACTATGAGGTATTCTTGCAAACCAAACCAAGTACAAAGTATATCACCTCTAATTATCAAGATTAGTAATTACTCCACATTTTATTCCTAGTTCTTTGATGTCAATCTTTCTCTGTGTGTTTTAGGTTCTTTTGGTTACGTCTTCCTTCATGTCCCCCACGGAGAGCCGTAACAGCACCAACATGAGCCGGGTGCGTTTCTTTGGACCCCACCAGCTGCAGAAGAGCACAGCACAGGAGAAGTGGGACAGAGTGAAAATTGTGTGTAGCCAGCCATACAGCAAGGTAAGGGCCCGGTCATTTATAATAGGAAACACAGCACCTTTTGAAGAGTGCAAACTAATATATCCATCTCACTCTTAATCAACATAATCCAAAAGTAAATCAGTTACATTTAGGAATATTTTCACAGCACTGTCTGTCACCATACAGTAGTAGTAGTAGCAGCAGCAGTAGCAGCAGTTGCTCTACACACATGGCACAATAAGGATGTACTTGTATTGAAGCTGCATGGCTGCACCCGTTGATGTTGATGACACTGTGTTTAGTATTTCAGTTAAGATAACTACTGAATTAAATGTTACTTCTATGAAGAGAAAGTGTACACTAATAAGCATATATCCATTGCTTGTGAAATTAAATATTAGATGATTTTTTTGTGTGTACTTTATAGAACATAGCATACGGACTGGCCTTTGTTAAGTTTCATTCACCGCCTGACAAAAATGATCCTCCTCCAACAACCCCTCCGGTAAGTCGTGCCACGTGTTGTTCTCAAAACTCTAGGGTGCCTATAGATGTTTTTTGTCTTTAAATCTTTTCACTAGAGACCATGAGAATATTTTTGACTAGGGCTGGGTATTGATAGTTGTACCAGTACGATTCCTGAGTTTCAGTACTTACCAAAACAATACTTTTCGATAACTTACTTTGAAAAATATAAACATTTTTTTCTACAAAACCCTTTTTTTCATTCAACAAAGGACGCCAAACATCTCAAATGTTAAATGTTATCTCAACCCAAGAAGTCATACAAGAACTTTGCCTTAATGAAATCTAAGTCTTAAATTGGAAAAATTATTATTTGAATAAGAAACTGCCTGATCAAAAATAAGTAAACCAGATTAGGAATTTGACAAGGCATTCAATGCAAATTTTCTATACTGTTGATTTTGTTATATTAAGTTTTCAACACTATGTGCTACATCACATTTTGCTCAATAGCAAAAAGTATTGAGGTTCATTGATTGACATCTTCAAATAAGAATGTTACTGCCATTTATAAAACTAACCAGTTAGAGAAAGCAAACAGACCGCCAGTAGACAAATAATCAGAGAGTTATCCATTCATGTTCGTGTCAGCATAACTTTATCAGCACTGCTTTACTTTGACATGAACATATGTAGTATGTGTATTTTTTGCTTTTATTGATTATTGATGCTCTAGTAGGAGTCCAGCACTAAAATGTGGCACAGCATCTCACTGCATTGTGTAGCACCTTAATCTAACCTGTGAACTACACAACTTTCTAGCTATGAAATCATTTGTCAAGTTGAAACCTTTTTACTATATTATAGATATATATATAGAAAATGCACTTCACTCAGTCCCTCCATCTTCTCTTTTGGCACTAAACAGCTCTTTCTTCTCTCCTGTCAGAAACTGACGAAGTTGGGACAGTTCAGGGTGAAGGATGAGTCTCCTTCATCTGGGCCCAGCCTTCAGCCCGGCAGTCTCTTCTTCAATCGGGACAATGCAAACAAGTCCAATACTTCACTTAAAGGTAAATCCATTTATTCAAAGTTGCCATCTGCTGAAGCCCAATTAAATTCTTACAGATCCTTGTAACAATAAAGTGCTAATCATGTTGATTGATCACGGGAAAGGTAGTGCGCATGCGCCAGCCCGCATGCTGCCTGTTGCCGTAGCTCCTTTTTGTACTTCACACTTATTTTATTTTATACTTATACCCACCTGGTACTTAATTTATTTTCTGACCTGTTTTTATAGTGTATTGTAATATATTTTTTGCTAGTACTTTCTCCTGTGTGCACTGACGTAAAGGCGACCTGCTGTAACAAAGAGTTTCCCTTCGGGGATCAAAGTATTTCTGATTCTGAATAACAGAAAACAACATTAATTTGGCTTTATTTAAAGCTACTTAAGTGTACCAGGAGACAAGAGGGAGGAGATCTTTTGAAAGGCATTCTTTATTATCCAGCTACTTTGATCCCTCACTGGCCATCTGCACTTTTCTCTTTTTAGTGTCTCCTCAGAGTCAGAAGTTGAGTTATGCTGCTGCTGCCCTGCAGGCTGGTGGCAGCTCCCACTCACCAGGCCAAGCTTCCACCTCCAGCTCTCCCTCACCTCAGGTACTAAACATCACTATAATTTTCTTCACTGAAGGACAGCCATCAAACTGCTGTTCCTCTAATGAGCAGTAGTTTTTTGCTTTCCTTGGACAACAGGAAAGCTGAGCGGTCCGCAGAGAAGATGAAACAGAGGCAATAAAGCTTGTTGTAGGATGGGACCTATAGTTACTGGGAGTTTTAACTACCACATCATGTGTGGGAAAGTTAATTTGATTTAGAACCAAATAGTGTCTGAAAAATCAAGCGTTTGAGCTAACAACTGAAGTGAATTTAGATCAGAAAATAAACTATAATTAAAGAGGTTTTCTTTGTTTTTGTTTTCAGATTAGCATCACAATTTCTGACATCAGCTCTGTCTCAATCAAATTAAACTTTCAAATAGTCTCACTAGTCAGTAGAGTAATAACTCTCTTTTGGTAAACCAAAAACTTGTGTGACACATTAAACAGCTTGCTTGCCCAAAACAGTCAGCATTAGTATGTATGTGTTCCAGTGTTTTCCACAGGTTGAAAATTGATTTGTTAATACATTTTAATGAAGATATTTCTGTATTCACTTCACCACAAACTAAAAATCACAGGATGTATATGAAAAATGCAGTAATACATATCAGTATAAAAAAAAAAACTAGTGTTGTATAACTCTTAAATTTTACAGCAGAGATCTCTCATTATATGTCTACGGTCATTATGTTCCTCTGTTTGTCAAAACACACTTTCTTAGTTGGTAAAATCCAATTTATTGAATTGTAACGTATGGAGTGGCTAAATTTGTAGCTTTCATCGACTTTAAAAAACAGCTTGAAACATTACATTGCCTGGCTCAGATAAAAATGCATCTCTGTAACTTTGCTCACATGGGGGGAATAACACTGTCAATATCATCTTTGACTTTTCTAGATCTATTTGGGTATGCTGCACAAATGCACGTCTATGCATCAGAAAGTAGTCTAAAACAATATCACAGTGACTTGCAGTTCTATTTTCAATTTTATACTGTAATTGTTTCACAACCTTTTTCTAAAGGCAATAATAACCTACAGATTTGCAGAATCATAGTTTTTGCATATGGAAGGGACATTTTAATTCAGATGGCTCACCAATGATGAATAGAAAATATTGCCTGTCACACTTGAGTAAGACTTGTACTTTTTTTTTGTCAAATGACCTTCTGGCATTAAATGATATGGAAGTGTGGACAGTTTGTGGGACTCTACTTTATTCCACTTGTCATCCAACAGTATCTCCTCCAATGCACCTGTCTTAAACATACAGGTGCACAAATATTTTTTTTAATTCTGAGAAGTTTTAGTTATTTACATTAATTGTTTCCCCATAGCTACCAGCAAAAAGAAAGTTTGAGTTCAGCAAAGAGCGACAGTCTGCCTCTGGCCCTCCACCCTCGAAGAAAATAAGCCCAGCTGGCTCACCTGAGGGCAAAGCTGCAACCCCCAAACACAAGCCAAGCCCAACTAGTACACCAAGCCCCAGCACCGCAAAAGGTAACACTTACCTTAGTGTCTGAATCTTAGCATACATATCATTTCTTCACTTGGAAAACTTCCTTGAATTTTGCAATTGTCTCTCCAGCTTCCCCAGCACAGAAATTTGCTAACAAGAAGCGGGAGAGCCAATCCAAACCCGAACCTAAACCCAAACAACAGAAAGCTAAATCCCAGAGCGCACAGCAGGTCCCATTGAACCAGATAATGCAGGGGGTGGTGTTTGTCCTCAGCGGCTTCCAAAACCCCTTCAGAGGGGAGCTTAGGGAAAAGGCTCTGGACATGGGAGCCAAATACCGACCCGACTGGACACCTGACTCCACACACCTCATGTAAGTATCAAGCAGGAGGCAACGAGGAAGTATGTGAAGATTCTAAGCTTAAGCTGTCCTTCCTTTACCATTTATCACCATTTATGGATGCATTACTTACTTTTTTCCTCCAACCTTATTTTACAGCTTAGCGTTGTGATATTTTGCATCACAGCGTTGTGTTACAGTGTGTATACAGAGAAGCTACCAAGCATCTATTTTATTGTAACATATATTTTAAATGAACAGTGCAGCTTGTTTAAATACCTGTGGCAGTAAAACAGTTCACACACCATAGTCTGATGGACTTGTTTGTGCAATGTGATTTTATTGACAGTGTTGTTGTTTAGTCGGTGTACTTGACTGTCTTTATTTTTGGTTTTTGACATTTTACACAGAAAAACACATCAACTCACAAAATGTGATTTTTATATTCCCACCTAATCAAAAAGTTGTTGCTGCAAGGGACACGGTTCACTGCAGTTCACAATAAACTCCATAAAGTCCTCTGGTGGAAAGGAGAGCTTAGAAATTTGCCTCAATGAAAAGAAAGTGACAAGATAAATGGGGAGCAAATGCAAAAGAGCTGCAGATAAGCCGAAAGATCAATACATGGTGAATTTGCAGAATGTTGGCAGACAATAAGATTGAAGACAGATGAACAAAATGTAAACTTCATCATAGTAGATAAAAATGATTTTTGATAGGTTTCTTTGGAGAAAATCCTTCTCAGTCATACATAACATAAAATCATAATCACATATTTCATTGCTAAAATTTTATGATATGGACAAAATAAATATAATGATGATTATAGTAAATCATTTTGATAAATGACCAAATAACTTTTCTTTAAGTGCAAAAATGCTTTTCAAATGATGCTCTCTTAATTGCCCAGAGATGTTCTTTCATGAGAACATTTTCATCTGTAGTTAATTTTTGTAAACAGATTACATGATTGCGTAACTGCCCTGTTAGCGCACTCGGTTATTCAGTTTGATTGCATCTTGATCTCTGCTGTCAGAGACTATTGCCCTTGTCAGCTTCTCTTAAATTGTGTGTGTGTGTGTGTGTGTGTGTGTGTGTGTACGTGTCTATTTTGGCCCATTAATCTCCAGCTGTGCCTTCGCTAACACCCCCAAGTACAGCCAGGTGAAATCAGCAGGGGGCATCATCGTACGCAAGGAATGGGTAATGGACTGCCATAAGAGGAAACAGAAGATCTCCTATAAACGGTAAGAGAGGGTGAAATACAGAACAAAGTAGTGAAAAGAAATGGTTTTATACTGATAATAGTAAAGTCAAACTGTAATGATGCTTATATGGAAATTTAGACCTGTAGAAAGGCCTGTGCTTAGGCTTGGCCACAGGAACAGCTGGATGGGATTCAGTGTCTTATTAAAGGCAGCCTGGTTTTAGTGTGGAGCGTGTGTCCAATGTATGAATCCACATTTGAGTAATACTTTCTCTTAAGCCACATCAGTACCTCTACATAGTACAATCTGCGCACAGCACTCACACTGATTGAAGTGTCCAAAAATATACCCCTCACAGCAGCGATGCCCACTTGCTACAGAGAACATTATAACCTTGAGCAGCTGATGCCTACTGTGATCACAAATTCAACCCAGCCAGCTCCAGCAGCTCTCTAATTAAATGCCTTATTACAGGGGGAGCTTTTGCAACATCAGTGTCTTCTGTCATCACTCCACACGTATCTGTGTCTACTGAATAATGTAGAGCAGAATACTTATCTTGGGCAATGAAAGGTCCAAATTAATTGGAATTGTACTGTACTTGTTAGACTGTATGAAGCTTTGCTTCATCATTCAAGGCATTCCTTCATACTTTTTGCTTCCGTCATGATTAGGTCTGGTTTGAAGATGAATCAATTTCCAACCAGGCTCCCACACTGCTAGGTTGTCCAAGGTTACTGAACTCGTAAGTCTCCAGGAACACAGCACAGTGCTCCTGCCTTCAGTAGCAGTTTCATTTTGATTAGCCACATTAGAGCTGCTCCCAACTATTATTTTCATTAATGATTAATCTGCCATTAATTTTCTCGATTAATTGTTTGGTCTATAAAGAATCAGAAAACAGTGAAAAATATTCATCACATGTTCGTAACGCCCAAGGTTGATATGATTAAATGTATTGTTTTGTCCAACCAACAGTCCCAAAAATATTCTATTTACTATAATGTAAGACCGGGAAAAGCAACAAATTATCACATTTGAGAAAATGGAACCATCACATGTTTGGCATTTTATCTAGAAAAATGACTTATAGGATTAATCGATTATCAAAATATATGCTGATTAATGTTCTTTCGGTCGACTAATCCAATACGTGACTAATCTTTGCAGCTCTAAGACACATGGAGCACCTTTTGACTAGTCAAACAGAGGTATAGACCATGGCAGGCCATAGCATACTGTGGCCATACCTTGTTATGCTAAGAGGGGAGGGCGGTGCTGGTGGCTTCTAAGAGCCCAATATAGAAGGCCTACAGTTCATTGCTATTTTGTTCTGTGCATTTAAAAATTATTTTAACTGTTAAAACCCTAGAGAAATCAGAACATGTATGGAAAAAATGAAGAGACAAAAGCAATATGCTGCATTCAAATAATTTCCAGTAAGCTCTCCTAAACTTTTAACAATCAACTTGCTTTTGTTTATTGTTTTTTAAGTGTTAATTTTTTTGTCAGTTCTTTTGTTAGTCCAACAAAGTTACAATATACACTTCACTGTTCAGTGTTTTAGGTTTGATAAAATCCAAGGCAGTGGTGTGAGGTAATTTGACTGTATTTCAGTTTTAATAGAAGTAGATAGATAATATAAGTACTTTAGGAAAGTTTGATGGATATTGTGATAATACTGGCTTTATCTGTCTGATGAAAATAATGGCCCTTAGGTTTTCATACATAAGTCTCCATTGCAGAAATGTTCCATAATGACTTTGTTTAAGCAGGACCGGGCCATTACAACTAGAGTTGCAACACTCACACGGGAGGGAGCTTTAAATCGTTTTTTTCTTCCTACCCTGGTGATTTGGAGAGTAATGAAGGAAGAAGAGTGCTCACAGTTCTCTCCCAGGCTGCATCAGTGATCGATTTGAAAACTTATCTTGTAGTTGAATGATTGTGTAGCTGCATGGATGATTGACAATGGTCATCAGCCCCGGAGGAGGCCCCAATTCTAACTAGTCAAAACCCGTAGAAACCTTCAATCAAATGTATAATTAACTTTATAGTTTATTCAATATAACACCTCCGCTGCCTATTTTTATACAGCCCAAGTGCCAATGCATAGTTCAAATATGCTTGTGGCTGTCCTTTTAATTCCTACATTTGCTCACATTTTGTATTAATGGACTTTGTTGCTGGATAGTCTGATCATTACTGTGATTTTCCAAGCTTTTTTTTCTCTTTTTGCCCTGCACTAGAACTGATTCTTTAATTTATTTTCTTGTTTATAAGAAGTCATAGTTGAATTAGACATGTGACAGCATTCAAATCAGACTTTAGCTGTGTAGGAAATGTTACAGAAATATCACTAGGTCCAGTCAGATTGCCAGTGTGACATTTACAGAAAAACTGACTGGATCTTTTTTGTAAAATTAGCTGCTCATCTTCAGAATAAAGTGCATTTATTAGAAAGGAACTTATGTTGGTGGTGTTAATCATAATGATAATAATTTTATTTGTATAGTACTTTTCGAGCTAGGAGCACAAAGTGCTTTCCATAGACAGCATAATTAAGCCAATCACAAATACAAAAAGAAAAACACAGCAAAATAGCTACTAATACAGCAAAGAGAAAGAGAGAGCTGAAGGGCGATGGCACACAACACTGTGCTTTTATGCAATCTGATCTTTACATTCTCAGAAAAGTGCATTGAAATGAGAAGTTCACTGCAGCCTGTGTCATCATTCTCCCCCATGCTTGCTTTTCTCAGTCAGTTTCTGATTGTGCCGAAGATCCCTCACCCCCACCCCCTCTGCTTCCCCTTTCTTGTTGTCAGAATAATCCATTCCCCTGCCCAGCACTGCTATTGTGCAGTACGTGGAGTGTGCAGCTTTGATGATGTATCCTTTATTTAAAAGCTGCATCTGCTATGGGTAATTAAAGGGACCACTTACTTTGATGATGACAAGTACCCAAACAAATACGCACGCTCACACTCTCAAACTGTTGCTCCATCATGCACACAAACACTTTGTCACTGAGCATCTGGAGGCAAATGCACAGCTTCATTCAGCTCCTGCCATGCATACGTACTGTGTAGTGTATATATTAGAGAGATTGTGACATCAGCTAAGCACCCCAGCAATGCTTTCTCCATAGTCATTATCCAATCAGTGCAGATCTAGAGATAGACAGAAAGAGAGGAGAGCAGAAAACACTTAAGCAGCTCTACAGCATCCCATCACAATAGATCTGAATAAGTAAACAAATTTCTAATTAAAACCAAGGCTCTGTTGCAACATCCCAAGAGGAATTGGAAAATAAGTTTGCATGTTCGAGCTGAAATATGAGCCCAATCACACCATGATTAATCTACGGCACATAAAAATCACATTCAAAAACCCATCACCAAAAAGTTCTTGTCTAAAACTATTCACTGCATCCTGAAGTGTACAGAGCTAAAAGTGTAAAAGTTTAGGACTGCAACTAGCGATTATTTTCATTATCGATTAATCTGCTGTATATTTTCCCAATTAACCGTTTAGTCCGTAAAATGTCAGAAAATAGGGAAAAAGTACCCGATGAACACTCGAAAATCCAAAGATATTCAATTTCCAATGATATGAAACAGAAAAGCAGCAAATCCTCCCATTGGAGAAGTTGGAACCATCAAATGTTTGACATTTTTGCTTAAAAAATTATTTTAACAATTAAGCGATTATCAAAATAGTTGCTTATTAACTTTCTGTCTATCCTTTATTCGATTAATCGTAAAATCAGTTATCAAAAGCGTTTCACCTCTAGTATAACTTGGTTTTATCCTCGCAAACAAACCACGTGTCTCCAGTTCACTTTAAGTAGAGCAGATCGAGCTTGTTGGTCTGCTTTTGAGGTAATGACAGTTATTGTCATAAACAGCAGATTTTGCATTACTCCCCTTGCCCGCAGTGTCCTTTTTCATTTTCCAATTTCCTGGGCACTAAGTTTTATGAAACAAGTAAGCATAGGTCAGTACAATGTCTCCATATCGTGTGAGCGGAAATGATTACATTACAAATACAGTGGTATTTCAACTCTCTCCACTTCACTCTTCCAAGCTGATAATGTCCAGGTGACTTTATAGTGGCTTGAGAGAATATATGGGGAAGATGGGGAGAAATTTCACATCCTCATTGTACTCTCTCTCTCTCTCTCTCTCTCTCTCTCTCTCTCTCTCTCTCTCTCTCTCTCTCTCTCTCTCTCTCTCTCTGTGTGTGTAGGGCAGGGCAGGGCAGGAAGGGGTGTTTGTTAGTGGTCCTTGCCTGTTTTTCTGCATGTCTCATTCATTTCCTAGTATTATTATCACCACTGTTATGTGTTCTCTGTGGAGTTTATTGGAACACATTCTCTTAACCTTTGCAGAGAACATTACAGATGGAGTCATGATCTCTTAGCTCACAGTAATCTTCTTTTGTCTTTTTTTTCAGGTTTTATTTGATTGTTTAATTATCTGCCAAGGAGGCAATGTTTGCAGTCTGGTTTTGTTTATTAGTATTTTTCACAAAAATTTGAATAGATTTCAGTTACATTTTCTAGAAAGTTCAGCCATGGGCTAAAGAACAAGTGATTAGTTTTTAATGTGGATCTTATAATTCTTACTCTATTTGTAGGTTTGCCACTGCGCTCTGACCAACTGGTGCGTTATCCTAAAAGCATTTATCCATACTAAGAAGAGAGGGTCGTACTATAGGGTCGAAATATGTCATTCAGTAAGTTTAGTTAATCATCTGTCTGGCAATACACAAAATGTTTTCATTAGTGTATGCACTGATGATGGCCGGAAACATTTTGTATGTCCCCTGTTTTGTCATAACGGGGACATACTGTATGTTGAATAAGACTGCTTATCCTAAACCTTGAAAACATTTTTGGTCTTTATTTCCTACCAAGACATAACTATATTCTGTTTTTGCCCAGCAGATCACTTGGTAGTGCTTTATAAAACAAGATTGATATTGTTCCTCCTCCTCCTGAATCGCAGTGGTCCCGCCCTCCTCCAGTACCACCATTGTTTCACTTTGCAACAAGGGCAATTTGTAGTAGGGGCAGTAATGCAGCACTCAGTCTGACTACATGGTTTCAATTCGATGATGGAGAGTGTCTGTGAAACAAGAAAAGGGTGTTGGGGGAGTACTGGGACAAAGCTTAATTTATGTCTGGGTTTTGCTGGAGTTGACTGACAAGTTTTTTTGGGGGGAGGAGATTCCTCCTGCAGGATATTAGATTTGTCTCCCAGCATACAAACTTCAAAGTATTTAATATACGGCAGTGGTAATGTTTTAAACATCAAGACAATGAATGTCCGGTGAAAAATATTACCTTCAGTCTTCACAGCTTTCGTGCCACTATTGCCTGACAAAGGCCCACTGCGGTTTGAAACATTGTACAAGTAAAGCTGATTGGAAGCAACATATATTGTGCAGGCGTTCTTTTCCCTCTGGCCTTTAATCATCCTGACACATTTTGTTCACCAGTTTTTTGTCTTCCTCTAGGTATTTGATGGATGGAGCAGAGTCGAGCTCGGAGAGCGAAATGGAAGTGGATGACCAGAGTGAAGAGGAAATGAACACAAAGGTAAATTTGTTTAAGTGATCCTTTTAAAAAATGATCTAATAAGGAATCCTTTTTCCTGCTTGTAACAGTTTTAACGCTCTGTCCATGCTGTTCTTGCAGACTCCACAGAAGAGACAAGTGACCCCCAAAAAGACACCAGAAAAAAGGAATGAAGATGATGAGTATGCTTGCTCCACTGATGTGGATGAACCAGGTTTGCATCAAACTACTTAAATAGAAAGTCCTAGTGTGAAAAAATATAACTAAACTTTACCTGACGCTTTGTTAAAGATTCAGTCGACATCAGCATTGCCACTTCAATGACTCCACACTTCTTTCTTTTTTTGTGTACTGCAGAAACTGTTAGGAATAAAGAGAAAGCACATTATTGTTCTGAAAAGGGGCTACAAGATGTCAGCCTTACAAAGTCTTAAATTGTGTTTTTCACTGACTTATAGCCGAAGTTCACCCAAGACAGGCAGATTGGATGAAATGACAGGGGAAGAAGTGGGCAGTTGGCCTGTTGAAAAGGTGAAATAGAGGAAATGGAAGAATGAAGCCAAAATCAAAGAGGCACTTCGAGTTCGGATACAGTGCGAGTGGAAAGGAACAAACAATAAATGTTCACAAAATGAAATTCTCCTGTGTGTTAAAGGTTTAAACAAGCCTTTTCTTGTAAGTCATGTAGACCAGCTTATTTATTTTAGTGCATTTTTTAACTCGTGTAAAAGTGATGTTGAATTTAAAGGTAGCACTTTGGGTTATATACCATAAACTTTCAAATTAAAGCCAGTATGCAAATAATAGCCAAAGGTACAGTGTGTATGAACAAATAAAGTCCTAACCCAAAAAGACTGGGTAGAAATTTGGAGGAAACGAGGTGCCTGAGCTATAGTGGCTCACATCAAACATCATTTTTATTTATTTATATATAATATATTCAATGTGCGTTTCCACAGAATAATCTCTATTAGTACAATAATATTGATTTGCTATACTCGCCACACCACTTTGTCGTAACAGAGACACTGTTCTCCTTCACTAATTCTCAACAATTATTGGATGGATTTCTATAACATTTTGTGCAGAAATTTGTGGTCTCCAGACAATGAATTCTAATGAGTTTAGTGATCTTAACTTTTCCTGACATTTTTTTGTTTAGTGCTCATTAGCTAATCGAAGATGGTGAACATGGTAAACATTATTCCTGTTTAACATCAGTATCATAACATTGTCATTGTGAGCATGTTAGGATGCTGATGTTAGTATTTAGTTCAAAGCAGCACTGTGTCTAAGTACCACCCTGCAGAGCCGCTAGCATGGCTGTAGCCTGTTAATCTCAATAATTAAAGCTGCTTTAAATTGCTTTAAATTCTAAAACAATAACACAATAAGATCATAATGTTAAGTAACAGCAACTTAACAAGGCCATCTGTAACAGATCAGAAAACAGAGACTTCTAAACTAAAATCACCACAACCACAAGAGGTCCTTGAGCATACAGTCATAAATGTGCACAAAAAATACTAGGCCGATGGGTCCTGTAGTAAGCGATATTAGCTGCGGACAGATACACACACGACCAAACGCATGATCCCTTCAAGCTTACTCCTGGTGAAGATAATAAACTACAATGAGAATGAATTAGGAGAGACAGGAAAGGAAAAACACCATTTCTCAGTCACAGAGGAGGAAACAACAAACAGGTTCACAGCACTATTAAATTAAGTAAAGTATACCTGATAGAAAATAAATGTGAAAATGTATTTATTTATTTACTTACGTACTTCTTAATCTGTATTGTAAAGATCCAAGAGCTGAATTGTAATTGCCTGTGACTCATGGGAAGTGATTCATTCTATTTGCTCAAATAAGTAAAGAGGGAGCGAGGGTAGCACTGCAGCTGAAGAGGACTGAATGAATTGAGAGGAGCGAGGGGACGATGTGAGAGCCCAGGGATTAGACAAAAGGGATCACCTTTATGAAGCACTTGGAAATGGATGAGTTGACAATGCCACCATGTATAGTATAAGACTGTAGACACCGTTTGAGGGAGAAGCAAGAATGGAGGCAAGACGTAATCACTGTGAAGGGACTTGTGCATGATTCTCATTTCTATGTTAATGCGAGGCCAGAAGTAAAGGGCCGGGGTGCTTCAGTGAGGAGACACAATAAACACTGACCCACCAAACACATACAGGGAGACTGCATTTTAATTAGAGCTTTTTCTCTTTTCCCCCTCAACAACACAGGATTGTATGGTAATGGAAAGTGTTACTGACAAGGTTACATTCTTTGAACTACTGATATGTTGGCATTTTTCTTTGCCTGCTATGCATAATGAACATCATTTCAGATCTATAGTATCTTGTAGAAAACAAAACCAAGATTAAACTCCTCCCAGAATGACCAGAAATGAATTCTTTGACATTTGATTATCATAGTTAGTTATTTTTAAGATTAGGGCAAGAGTGCAGTGATGGTAATTTAAGGTACTAGTATATAGCAACAACCTTGTGTTGTCAGTTTTTTAGGTACATTTTACCATATTGACAAATATACGCTTCATTTCACAGGAGGTGATGATGGTGAATCTGCTGTGGATACGGAGGACGAGCTGCAGAGGTAAACATTACAAACAACATCATTGACTTTTTGTTTTATTGATGTGGACGTTTGTTCTTCCGTGTCCTTAATGGTTGTTGACTCCCAACTCTGTGCTCTTGTTGCTCCACTAGTCAAATAACTATCAATCCGTCTAAAATCAGTAATTCCACTTTGGCTTGACTCGACTTTTGATTAATAATCGCACAATAATCACACAATAACTTTAGTAAGTTATACTTGAGCAATGTAAATTTGTTCTGAACCTGTTTTTCTTCATAAGGTGATCTCTGAGAAAGCCCTGTGGTTAATAAAAAAAAAAAAAAAAAGAAAAAAGACCACTTTGGAAATCATCACTGAATTGCAGAGGGATTGGTGGGTTAGAGGGTTTTACTCATAATGAAATATGGCACTAAAGAACTGTTTACTCACAGATGTCTTTCAAAAAGCTTCTTTTGTGCTTCAATATTTTTATATCAACATATGATGAATGACTACATGCAATGTGGTAGTGTACTATAGGAGCGAAAAAGCCAGGAGTCAAGAGTTAGTGGAGACCAAAATGAAGCTAAAAAGGAGAGTGAATATTAGCCTTTGTCAGGTGGTTTAGAAACACGACCCTAAATGAAAGCTAATGTTGCTCTGTGTCTGCTGGATGTGTAAAAAGGTAACTGTTTGCAAACACATTCTCCACAACATTACGAGGTGATAATATGTCAATGTTGTGTTTATAACTTGTTCCACTGCCCCTAAATGACAAAAAAGCAACAAAGCTACATACTATCAAATTTCTTTTTGTGTGATGCTTTTAGCTGATGGCCTTTATAAAGTGCCTTATAAACAGCGTAATAAATTGTGTGTGTGACCGCCATTAGAAGAAGTGCTCTGACGAGACAAAAGCAGGGAGGCATGTAGCATAAAAGATATAATGAGTCCTACTTTTGTCCTTGCAATAGGGTGGAGAATGAGAGCAGAAAGAAGAAAGCAGCAGAAGGGAAGGTGGTGAAAGAGGAGGATCCATACGGGGGGTCGACAGATGAAAACACAGACGCTGAAGCTGAAGAGGATCACCCCATTCCTGAGCTACCAGGTCTCTCTTTGTTCTTACCTCCATGTCCTCCTGTGTTTTTTACCTGTTTGTGTTCCTATCACAAGAACAGATGTCCTTCCGTCCTCTTCAGACATTGTAAACACTGACAGAAAGTAATTGGATGGCTTTCAGCCTTTCAGGGACACTACACATAATCATGACAGTGTACACATTCTTCTCTGTTTCCTTTGGTATTTTGCTCCTTTCTCCCCTTTGTTAAAGAGCACCTATAATTACCCCTCCTACATATTGTGTAGTTATCAACTGCACTCTTCTGCTCCTGTCTCTTCTCATTTTCTCATTTCTTTCAGACTTTCTGAGCGGAAAGCACTTTTTCCTCTACGGTAAATTCCCTAACAACGAGAGGCGCCTACTGTTGCGATACATTGTTGCCTTTAACGGGTGAGAAAGACTCCTAGAACTAAACCATTACAACTTTATTTAGTCATGGGAATATACAGTGAAAAAAGATGTAGCATGGAAAGCAAATCTCTGCAGTTAACTGTTTGTATAAAAACACAATACTGTCTTTGCTCCAGAGTGATTGAGGACTACATGACAGAGAAGGTGCAGTTTGTGGTGACCAGTGAAGGGTGGCACGAGTCCTTTGAAGACGTGAGTTGAGTCCTCTCTTCTTTATCCCTTTGGGCTTACATTTCTTTGGCAGCCACGGCCAAATAATGACTTCTAACACAAGCTTAAAAACATTGAACATTTGAGCACATGTACGTGCATGCTTTTATTTTTTTGCTCCCACAGGAAAGACAATTTTGTGACGGTAATCACTTCAGGAAACTTAATGCTCAGTTATACAAAGTGCACAGCTGGAAATCTATTCAAAAAGCCACAGAGGGGGGAAAAAATCCTTTGAACTTGTGACACTAAATGCTAACAGCACAGACTTCTTAGCCATTTTCTTTTAAGCAGTAAGCACTTATCATTTTCCAAGATATAATCAAATAAAAGCAATGAAGTAAACTAGGAACCTGAGTATTTTAGCCTTCCCAGTGAAAATGCAGTGGTGTTGGGACCAAGTGCCTTTTGAGTCTGTTTTGAAATTATGGCTCAGTATTGGTTTTCAGTTATTTGAGGGGCTTGTTAGCATCTGAATTAGCAGTTTTAGTTATACAATACGAGCTTTCAGTTTTTCAAAGGCTTTATACCTCTTTCTATCTGTCAATTTGTAATGCAACAACACTTCATGACCTCAACACCTGCTGCTTTCACTCTCACTTCCATTACAGGCGCTGATGGAGAACAGCAATCTGAACTTTGTCAAACCTGCATGGATTTACGCAATCAATGAACGACAAAAGATGCTGCCCTATCAACCCCACTCTGTCGTCCCCTGAATGTACACACAAAGGTGTGCGCAGACGCACTCGCTTCATATTCTGACCAACAAGAAATGGGGAAAGCCAAGATACACATTGACTTCTTTTTCAGATTCACCATGTCACTTACATAAAAGCAATAAACCGATAATAGTTCATTAATGCCTTTACATTGACTTTATACCTTTTGCTATTCATGAAATGTCCCTCAGATGTTTTCACCACAGATGTTCTCACCTTTTTGCCAAGCTGGAAAATGTCCATTTAAATGATGTCTGTTGAGGTTAATGTTAGCATTAGGTTTAGATTTATTATTACCTTTTTTATTTTAGGTTTGTTAGTTCGAGCTTGGCTAGAAAGTAACATCTTCTTCATCCATGTGCTGCTCAGTCACTTTGTCTTTAGGAACAAAGCACACGATCACTGATTGAGGACTTGTTTGAGTTTCTCAGTTCCTGTGCTGCAGTTTGCTGCTGATCACCTTGTCTAAGGCTCTGTCTAGAAATGAGTTATCACCCTGTCCTGACTGCCAGCGGCACTGATAAGACTCTGACTTGTGCAAGTGGGCAGACCATTATGAAACCAGCCCAAAGTCAGGCGAAAGGTGCCAGTTATTTAAGGCTGCAGGCAACAAATGCAAAAAAAATCAGGACAACTACGTTTTAATATTAAAATGAGTACTGGGGGACTGTTTGGTTTTCTCCTTTTTATTTTGTTAAATGGCATGAGTGGTAAAGTGATGGATTTCTGTGTGTTGTTAGAGTTTGATAAATCTGAGTTTGTGATTTGGTTTTATTCATGTTGGGGTATAAATATTATAAGAGATGGACTGGCTCGACAGATGTAAGGACGTAAAACGGACGTCAGTGTTTTGCGTCACTCAAGATTTCCAAAATAGTTCTTAAGACACAAGGACATGTCGGGCTTACCGTCTGCTTTGGCTGCTTGCTTTTCAAAAGCAGCTTGTTGAAGTCTATCCTAAACATTTTTTTCTTATAGTACTTAATTACTATGTCTAAATAAAAAATAGTTTTTTAATTGAAGGTTTTATTCTCATTTTTATTCATCAAACAGTCTTTGCACTTAGCTGCTCTCATCCCTATGCTTTCCTTTCTGTGTTTGCAGCTTGAGAGGCACTCTCTTCCTTTTCATTCCTTCTCTCATCTCAAGCCCCCTCTCCTCTATAATTTACTCTCCTCCTGCTTTGAGCCCCGGAGCCATTGGGTCTTCTGCTCTTCAGTCAAGGGGATTAGAAAGATGGAATGTGGACGAGAGACGGGGAAGTAGGGGTGGTTACAGTGGAGAGAGGCTACAGGAAAGATGGAAAGGTTTAGATGCATTTTTAAAGAAGCCAAGGATCAGACTGTTTTATTGTACTTCTTGTGTAAGGTAAATTCACGTAGGTACCAGCAAGTGTGAGGCGCGTTAGTATTGCTTCCTGCGACCTTGTATCAGGCACTGATTTGCTTTTCATAAAAGGGAGAGTTCAAGGTCAAATCCATTTAGGTCTGGAAGCAGGAACATTTATAGCATCATCCTGATAGACTGTCATATTTCATTTAAATGCATATCTATCGTCAAGATGGCAGGGAGGATGGGCTGCTTTCAAATTGTCTCATTTGAGAGGTCGACTTTGTTCAAACAGCAGAGTTTCCACCTTATTCTTGTCACCTTGATCTCTTCTGCTCAGATTTATTCTTTGCTCTTTGCATTTTTATGTCCTGTGAATCTTAGCAATGACCTTGCAATGACTGCTTAGATAGCCAAACATTGTTTGACTGTAGTTTTAATCCTCATAATCACTGGGTGTTTCAACTGTTTTTCTTTTATTATAATATTTCAGTTCTTTATTCCCTCTGATAGTTTGTTTTCCCTCTTCTTTCTTGTTATTATTTTGTTCTTCCTACAGTACTGACTTGGAAGGGGTGAATAATTATGCAAAAAAAGTAGAGCCCAACCGATATGGTATTTTTGAATCCGATGCCGATTTTAGAGGGGGAAAATTCACAGATTACCGATATGGCGGCCGATTTAGTGAATTTTTCCAATACCGATATATCTGTGATAGGCCCATATCAGGCCCATAAAATCGGTAATAAATCGGTCGGGCTCTACTAAAAAGTATTTTGTATTTTATATTTGTAATTAATTTAGGTCACTTTTGTGGAGATCTGTTTTCACTTTGACCGTAAAGGTTGTTTTTCTGTTGGTAAATCTGCTTTGATTCAGTGTTGTAAGACAATAAAACAGGAACATTTCTAAAGGGGTTGAATACTTTTTATAGGCACTGTACATAAGGCTAAGGACTGAAACTGAATGCAACTTATTCCCTCAACACAGCCACCTCCTGTTAAACCCACTGAGGTTAGGGTGAGCTCTTCAGTATACTGGGATCAAATTTACTTTTGTGCTAGAACTATATTTCTCTCAGCCAAAAGAAGATTTTCTCCTCCCTCTGTCACCCAACATTATCATGCAGGTACCGTACGATGTAGAAAAAGTGAAAGGTTATTTGCACTCAATTTTAATTCCAGTGCAGTATTGATGAGTAGACTGACTTTATGCATAACCTGGATTACTATATCGGTTCAATTGATGTATTGTGCCCCTGAAAGCTGAAATATTTTTCCCTGGAAGGTTTGGATGCTCCTGCAAATTCTTCAAATCGTCCTGTTGGCTGGAGGTGTTTCAGGGGTGTACAAGGTCAAATGCTGCAAACCTGCCTGAATGGAAGGAGTTTTTTTTTTTTTTTAAAGTCCAGTTTGTGATAAGTTGGCTGGAGTGGAGAAGGGAGTGTTTTAAGATGATGGGTTTTTGAAAATGAAAAAACACTTTGTTTGAATCAAAGCAGAGTCGATTTTTGTTTTTGAGGATTGTGGAGTACATCCACATTTTATTTACTAGTGGTGGAAGAAGTACTCAGATCTCTAGAAATGCTCTGATACAAGTAAAAGTCCTGCATTCAAAATTTATTAGCATCAAAATATACTTAAAGTACCAAAAGTAAAGGGATTCATGCAGAATGGCCCATTTCAAAAATAATTATTATTTGTATGCAGTACTTTAATGTTCCAGATGGTAATTTTTTCTTTTCCACTTGTTTTCACTTTAGCCCCAGCTATCAATGATAGTAATCATCGCCAGCCTGAAGGACAGTGTCACTGTGATATCTTTTATTTATTGTTAATTATGACAGCTGTGACCATTTTCTGTCTTTAAATCAGTTTTGCCACATGGACTTATTTACTTACTACATTCAACTCCAAATGGCATAACATCTTAAAAAACCGGAGCTTTTTTTAAAAAAAATTATTTTGCCATTAAAGGTAATCCATCACAGTAAATGAAAAGTTGACCGCACATGTCTAAAAGTTGCATCAGAGCATTATCAGGCAGGAATTTTACATTTTGAAAATGTTCTGCTCATTGCTTCATATTCAAGTTCACTTGTTAAAGAAAATGAATCAAACTTTTGTTATAAAATTGCTCTTCATAGATATATTGTGTGAAGAGCAGTTTTATGAATAAAGTTTGATTTGTTTTGAGGTACTGACTAAAAAACCCAAGTTATTGACAGATATGGCTCCAGTACAGAGCCCGGTAGTTGTGAGAGTAGTCAGTACACTCATTTTATTACCTAAATTTTGGAATTTGCATTACTAAATTACTTGTCATTTCCTCAAAGTAATAGCTTAAAGTTTATAAGCATTATATTTTATTATTGGATTATTATTACTGATCTATTACTGACTACTTCATTTGTATGTTACAGCTGGTGGAGCTGGAGCTAATCTTTTACTTTATATACTGCTAGGTAGGGTAGTTTAATCTATAACAATGCATTATAAATTTATCATGTTTTGTAATTTCAAGTGCCTCAAAGTTTTACTTAAGTGCAGTTCTTGAGTAAATGTACACAGGTTAAATCCCTCAGCTGTTGATGACTTGGATTTAGTACAATTTTAATGTGATTGTGGACTTTTGGGCTATTAAACACAACTTTGACATCTCTTGGTTAAGGTGTATTGCTGCCCTCCACTATAGAAAAGAGATTCAACAAATGTATTATACTTAAAGAGCATGATGACTAATTCCAGGTAAATTCGGTAGGCCTATTTCAAGAGTAAGAATTTGTCTTCATTATCTAAATTAAGGAAACTGGTGAATGTTGAGGAAACAAATGAATTTAAGTCTGGGGAAAACATTTTTCTTGCCGTCGAAGTTGAAACTTAACCTTGGAAAAAATATTTTGACCAAAAACATCTTATTCAGTTGTCATGACAACTGAAATTTATGACAAAGATTATGAGATGCAGTGGAAAGTTCTATAGTAGACATTTTTTTGTGTCTGTCTTTTTTTTTTTTTTTTTTTTTTGATAACCAGATTAATATCCTTTAAAGAACTGCATGTTATTTAAAGGTCCAGTGTGTAACATTTCAGAGGAGCTATTGGCAGAGATGGAATATAATATTTATAAGTATGTTTTCATTAGTGTATAATCACCTGAAAATAAGAATAGTTGTGTTTTTGTTACCTTAGAATAAGCCATTTTTATCTACAAAGGTAGCGGGTCCCCTTCCATGGAAGCTGCTATGTTGCACCGCCATGTTTCTACAGTAGCCCAGAATGGACAAACCAAACACTGACTCTAGATAGGGCCGTTCACAAGTTTTGTGGCCACCATAGTTTCTCCTACACACTTGGAACGGGAGGGTGAGGCGAGCGGTATTCAAGTGGTTGCAAACTGCAAATTCACCACTAGATGCCACTAAATCCTACATACTGGACCTTTAAAGCAAAGCAAATATCCATTGATTAATCATTTATTAGAAATGCAATTCGTCATATATGTCAAATTGAACACTGCCTGTAGACAAACTTCACATTTATTTTATGCTGAGCTGACCTGCTGTGCACTGATTATACTTTTAACATAAGTGGTGGTTCCCAATCTTTTGTTCTTGTGACCCTCCTTTAAAATAAAACAATGTCTACTGACCTTTCATCACAGTTTATGGCCTCATCGTGGTCATGGGTTAAAAATAGGGATTTTTTCTTTATGGATTGGTCGCATTTGAATGATTTTTAAAGGCTCAAAGAGGTGAGACTATCCAGTATACTTACTTTAACAATTCTTTAGTCTGAGGTCTGAAGAGGTGAAAGAATCCTGTATTTCACAAGCAAAAATAGTTTAGGATCCTGAACCTCAGGTTTGGAACCATTGCTTTAGGTTACATTATATTAGCAGTTAATTGGAATGCATTCATTTGCATACAATTTTACCTGCAGTATGATTAGTGCTAAATTACATGGTTATTTCCTGGAAACTTCAAAGTCCTGTAATATAAAGTGTTACATGGTTTGTTTTTTGGAAGTGGCAGTAGAATTTCAAAGACAGATGAATTGATGCCCAGAAGATTGCTACCATTCTCATATTTGTCCATTAAATACAAGGCATCAGCTAGTAACCAGCTAGCTTAGCTTAGCACAAAGACTGGAAGTGGGGAAAACAGCTAGCCTGGCTCTGTCCAGTGGTAACAAACAAAATCCACCTACCAGCACCTCTAAAACTCACTAATTAAAAAGTCATATCTCGTTTGTTTCCATAGGAATCCCTACAAACGTCTTAGCATAAAAACATCAATGTGCCATTTTATGGGGTTAAGTCTACCTGCAGTAGGCTACTATTTCTTGTCTCTGAGCAGTTGCCATGCAACCAGCAGAGACTCCAGAAAGCCTCTGCTTCCAGGCTAGCTGTTTCCAGTCTTTTTGCTAAGCTAAGCTAACCAGTTGTTGGATGTAGCCTTATATTTGACAGACAGATATGAGAGTTTTGTTAACTCTTTGCCAGAAAGCAAATAAGCGCATTTCCCAAAATGTCGAACTATTTCTTTAATGCATAAACATGAAGCGTTTTTGGCTCCTTGCTCACTAATATTCATCTCAGCCAATAGCATTAGGCCTACAGTGTTTCTGCCCTCTGCCCCAGCGATTTTTTTCTACAAGTAGGTTACAAACAACTGAAACTCTGCGTGAAACTCTGCGTGAACACCCCCTCCCCCCTTCCTTCTCCTGCAACTATTTCCCTCCTCCTCCTCCACCATGTCTGACTCCTGGCGCGCCGACCCCGGCTCTACCGCCGACCACCGACGAGAGAGTAGGGGAACTATATTACTGAGGAGCGGGGACTCAGTTGGTGTCTGTGTGTTTCTGTGTGTGTGCGGACTATACAATGACTGACTGAGGTCAAGGTGGGAGATTCGGCCATAAATTGTTAGATGGGATTCTGCAACCTGAAAGCCAATTTGTCGCCCGGTGTTGTTCATGAGAGGAGAGCGGACCTGAATGTAAGCAGCTCTGCCGGGAGAGGGTAAGTGATTTAAACGCTTTAACAGAGGTTAGAATAAACGACTTTTATTGCTATGTAGGACCTCTGTCGATTTAGGTCAAACTCAGAGCATATTCTCTGTGGGGAACCTGTTTAACGTTTTTAATGAGGAATTTGTACTTTTTCCTGGTGGTATTGTTGAAGGATTGGCAAGTTTCTGTTGGGAGTAAAACAAAAAATGAGAGCGACATTGATTCTGTGTGCAGGAAAAAAATAGTTATTGGCTAAAGTAATTGGATTTTTATTTTATTTTGTTGGATGATTTTTGACACTAAAATCATGTATGCTTTTTAAATACTGAGCACTAAAGAACAGGTTCGAGTTAAAGATTTATTATAACGAGGAACTCTTGTATTTTGTATATCCTGTAATTGTAGAGGCTATTTTCACAACAAATCGAAAAGTGAAAATAGCCTCTACAAACATAGCCTAGTTTATAAAAGATGGCACTAACATATTGTATGGACCATAAAAATACCGGAGCTAATTAAGGAAACATAGAAAATAAGTACCTATAAGAACCACAGATAAAAACAACATAAAACTATATTCCATAACTGTTACAACGTTAAAATGAATCATTTAAACAGTAGTATGGACCACAAGTTAAAAAATATATAATATATAGTTTATTATATAAAAAGATATAATTGACACATGATATAGACTGAGGTCCAATAGTGTACAATATGAGTAGTACACCTTATTCTTCTGCTAAGATATGTGCTGAACATGTGCATAGGACACTCCAAATGGTCATAATGTTTATTATTAGACCCATGAAACAAAAGGTAGTTTTTTTCCCACCTCTCTCCTTAAGGTTCCTGGAAAGTTTGAATGTCATTACTTGCCTTGGTCTGCTTATGTGATTTTGATGGTTATGTTCTTGAAGCTCCACATTTTTGTACTACTCCCTTTTGCACAAGCATCCACATTACTCTTTTATGGATTTTCCATATTATATTTTTATTGGAGGATAATGTACGTTGCATAGTTGTCCACTGAGGCTCCAACGTAATGACGCCTTGATGAAATAAAATCATCTTGCTTCCATTTGGGTTGAAGAAACAGATAATATAATACCTTTTATGAAGTTCTCATTTGTGATACCCTCTGGTGGCCAAAAGGCTGCAGAGAGCCATTATGTTTGGTTTGGAGGCATTCTCTCAAGATAATAAAGCTCAGTTGAAGAAAACATACTGCAAATCCCTCAATAGACAGAAATGTGAGATTTAAAAGGCAAAATGAACTTATTTGGCAGTGAGACATGTGGTTAAGTGTGTAAATGGCAACCCTAATTATACTGACATCTTAAATGTTTCTACCATCTGTGGTTGCATACTTATTTAGAATCTATAGCAAACTTTCCAATAGCAGACAGGGAGAAGTACACTGGCTTTGCTGTTATCTTTCTCTTATCACACACCACACACTGAAGCACTTTTTCCTCAACAGTCGGTGTGTGTGTGGTAGTTTAATTTGAGTGGTAGTTTAATTTCAAGTCTGTGCTTTACATCTTGCATGCACTTTACCTTAACAGATAAAGCACAATGTCTACCTCCCCTTCACTCAGTTTAACTCTATCTGACCTAGGATACCCCGTGTCTAACGATGTGAAGGTGTGACTGGAGGTGTCACAAATCACAGCACAAGTCATTTCATCAAAATTGGTGCCATTGCTCTGTGCAGGCTGCTGATTGAGTGTATATTTCCATCTGGGGAATGTGCAGTATTAGAGCAGCGCAGGGACAAAACACATAATTAAGCAGCTGTAGGTCTGAATGGCTGCTCTTGAGCCAAATCCCTGTTGGGTTGACGAGATGTCTCTGTCTTTCATTGCTTGATTGACTGCTCTACAAAACAGATGCAGGACCTGTAATTTTATTTGTTTGCAAAAGTCACTGGCTGCTCATTAAAAACGGGTGTAAAAGGGAACATGAGGAGTTCTGGGAGTGATTGAGAAGTGAAACAACATCGAATATGTTCTGCCCCGAACTCAGCAGAGAGCTGATTATACTGCAACTGAACATCCACATCATTCCCAGTGGCCGCGACTCATTCCTGCCTCTCAGTGCAAGAAATGAAAGATTTATTGCAGGCCAGCTCATAGCCTTAGCGGAGCTGGGTCAAAATTTTAAATAGTCTTGTGTGTGTGTGTGTGTTTTTCCAGTGGTGTTTGGGGCAGACAAGGCCAAGGATGTAATAGACCTGTCAAGTGTCTCCAGAAAGGGGCTACAGAGGAGGAGAAACAGGAGATTAGCCAGGGAAAGAAGGAGATAAGAGGAAAGGATGGAGAAAGGCCATCAGACAACACAGGAGGGAGTGAGATGTCAGTTCATAATAAAATTAAATAAGACTGGAAGCTTTAATGTAATTACACATCACAAAAAAAGAAATTACAAGCTTGTCTCTTGCATGGAAAATAAGAGATACTTTTTAATATTTAAAAAATGCAAAACATGATATCAATATCAAGTCCAGTGTGCTCAATTTACAGAATTATTCTTTTCATTTGCGAACATATTCGTTTAAAGTACGCTTAAAAGTTACACTTATTGCAATGGGAGTTTACATAATTATACATATTTCACATCAGATTCTAAAAAAACTCCTTAAGCGCCATTCTCAGGCCAAGTGTGTCTTTACAGCGATGTGATCTCATAAAATATGACCTTAAGATTTACATCTTAGAAAATCAAATGATCTTTGTAGCCCTGACCTCAGGGAATCAGCTGCTGCACTTGTGTATGCACAGCTTAAGATGTGTATACTCAATATACGCCAATCATATGCAGCTTTACTTCTTTGGCCATGTGTGAAATTAAATTGACCTCTCAGAGCAGGGATCATTGCACCCTGTTTTGCAAAAAAACAAAACAATAAACTGATGTTAATGATTACCTTCCCCTTACTGCCCATGGTGTCACTGTAGTTGTGTTGCAGGACTTACAAGTGCAGGTGTCAGAGCCAAACTGCATTAACTATTTACAATCTCAGTCGTAGTCATCTGGACAATGTTTTCAAATTCAAGACGTTTCGGCTCCCATCCGGAAGTCATTCTCAATTGTGAAAATGGTTTGAGAACTCAGAAATTTAAGCTACTCTGTGTTGCTTAAGCCCTGCCCTCAGGGCCCAAGAGCCTATAGATTAAACCACCAGTGAAAGGACACAGAGCAGAGAAGATTTGGAGAAGAAACCTGACCCAGATGCTCAGTGAAAGAATCATTGAAAATAACTCAAGAATAGACAATCTGAAGAACAGAACAGAATTTTTGCAGAAGAAGTTAACTAACATTGTCCCAGAAAAAATCCTCAAGAGAGTGATGGATTTTACACAGATAGCACAGGGAGCACAACATAGGAAGAGTAAGGAACGACAAATTAAGAAATTGAACATCCTTTTGAATAAGAAGAATCTAGGAAAGGACCAGCACAACAGGAGAGCAGGGACTGAACAAAGTGAGACGTGTGTTAACAGAAACAGTTGGATCAAAAACCCTGAGGGCAAGGCTTAAGCAACACAGAGTAGCTTAAATTTCCCAGACCATTTTCACAATTGAGAATGACTTACAGATGGGAGCCGAAATGTCTTGAATTTGAAAACATTGTCCAGATGACTACGACTGAAACCTTTTCTACAATGGAACACTCCTGGACGAATGAGAGACTACACCGTCTTATTTACAATCTCACTTTCCATTCTGCTTGCATATTGCACTCAGTAGAAATGATTTGTTTGGGTGGTATTCATGAGCAATAAATTCTGTGTGTAAACATTTTAAATAATCTCTTGTAAAGTTTCAGATCACAGGTGCTGTTAAAAATAGTGTTTAATTATATTTTATAGGTGTAAAAATGTAATGCTGATTCAGAATGATCTCTGAAGAAGTGTAGAAAGCTGTTTTGTTGCTCAGATGAAGAATGCTTTTATTGAGGCTGCTCTCTTATATAGAATTGAGATGCTGTAAAATGGACCAACAAGTGCTCATAGTGCTTTCTAAAACGGACCATATAACTGACAAAAGCAAACAGAACAAATACAATTAATCTGAGCATTTTCTGATCTGCCACCTCTATGGTAAAGGTTTGATCAACATGTTTTAAGACACATGAAAGTATTTTGTTTGGGATAATAATTTGTGTCTTTTCACAAAATTGTTCAATTAATTAATCAGATTTAAGTTGAGCACAGAGAAACTTTCCCCCTTCAGCAGATGAATGTGAAAACAGCCTTCTAGTGTCAAAAACATACATCATTCTGCACAGTGAAGCTCAAACATCCAGTTGAAGTAACAAAGAGCAAAACACATTTTTGAGTGGAGGGGGGCTTTAAGGTTTAGGGAATATCACAGTCATGGTTAAAGGAAGCCTAACTTGACTGGTGGTAGGAGACCGGAGGCAAGCTGCCACCTTCGGTGTCAGTTACAGTTTACAGGTGATGCGTACCTTCACCTTCAACAAAACGATTGTATTTTAGAGGACGTGCTACAGTCATATCAATAGATTTGACAAACAGTAGCTGCTTTTTCACAGCGTGATTGGTACAACAGCAGTGATGAAAGATGTCTGAAAAAGAAAATTAACACAACCAGGGACATTTTAGAGGAATTCACAGGGAGAATCATTATATATTTCCTTATTCTGAATACATACAATTTTCAAAGGCTGTTAAATGATCGCACATGAGACACACCTGAGCACTCGAAGGACATTTCTATCATTTTCACTACCTATGTGTTTCTTATTATTTTTGTTCGTAGGTCATTATTGTTGCAATGAGACAGTTTTAGTCTGTGCATCAATCCAATATTTCAAACTTTGGTCTTAGTTATCACTTTCCAGTTTGCTTACTGTTTTTGGTTCCAGTTTTAAAGCAAGAAAGACATTACTTTATTAGCAAAACTACACCACAAGGTTTATTCAGTAGCTGGAGATTGTTGATTTGGCTTATAAAGAGAATGTTTGTGTTGTGAATAATAAAATATTTGCTCCGAATTTGATGCTTTTTTTCTGTTAGTTTTATTTTAAAAACAATTTCATTTTAACAGACGTTTGAGCTCAATTCATAAAAGAAAACATTAACTGCTAATGGTAAAACATGTCCAAGTACTGTTTGAAGACTTTATCTTCTACTCTGCTGATTACCTTGAGCGCAGCAGCTTTATTGAAGCACAACAATGCAGTCTGCTTTTGGCTAACAGCTTTTTCCCGGTCTGGTACTCTGTGTGGCATCTCTCTCTTTGAGGTCTTTGAACTAATTTATAAAGGAAACGGAGGTGAAATAAGTTTAATTCAACTCCATAGACATAGCTGGAAGAATATACTAGAAAATACCCACCCCAAATATTTTGTTATGTCCGACAAACCCCAAACATATGTAACTATCATGTAAGACAAAGAAAGGTGTTTGAAAAATGACTCAATCAATGAATCCATCATCAAATGGTTGCTGATTAACTTTTAGCTCTAATTTAGTTTTGGAGCTGATTTTTTGTAATGCATTTTTTTGACATTGCAACATATGGCACATTTGAACATTTCTGTTATTTTCTCATGAATGACCATACTTAAAAAATCTTGCTATGTATCGTGTGGTTGTCTGTAGATTTATGCAGGTCTAGATTAAAGTTATCTTATCGTCTGTATACTATCTACAACAGGTGGGATTGATTATTGATTTGTTAGACTCAACTCATCTTGGATATGTGTTGATTAGCAATGCAGATCACAGGTCAGGATCAGAGAAAGACGAGTGATATGCACTGTAACTCTGTGAGACACATGATGGTGAATACATGGCGCGAGTGGGTGGTGTTAAGGTGGCGGAATTCTCACTGAATTTATTCATGACCATGGGACTGGCAGGAAAGTTCATACAGGAGAGATACTGCAAGGCAGTCATACGTCTCCTGTCGCTGATAAATATTTTATGCATGCTATTATACAGCAGCCTGGTTGTTGGAGTGTATCAGAATGGAGGGATAGAGAGAGAAGAGAGAGGAAGAAAAGTTCTCATATATCCTCATCATGTCTCCTCTCTGCATAAACACAGGAACCTTCAGTAGCAGGTTGCTAATGATGAGTTTTAAGCAGAAGTTTGGACTGCAGAAGATCTATTGTAAATTAGGAATTCTTGGATTAAGGTGTTTCTCTGTTTATCTTCTATGTCTCCTTCTCTCGCTCTCAGTTGCTTTTTTACCTTTACTGTGAAAATATTTGATATGTAAATGCAACACAATGAGTCCATAAATTTTGCTTTATTTTTGGTCTGACAAAGTTCAGTGGGTATATGTTTGGGACAAGATCAGGTTGTATCAGGTTGTACGATGCTGTACTCTCCAACAGAGACATCCTCATTAGTTTTAGCTTTTGATTAAAACAAAAACCTGTCTGCAGTTCTGGAAATGTCCTCCTAAATTATACACAGAAATCTGTTTCTGAATACAATTAAAATGATACTTTCTTGATTTTATCTCATCCATCCATTTCCTTTTTCCTTTTCCTTTTTCCATTTTTGACAGAAACCTGGCTGAAACCTGCTCTTGGAAGTATATCCCCCTGACAATGACTTTTACAGCTCCTCTCGGCCCAGCGGGGTGGCTTAGCTGTCATTTTCTGAAACTGCCTTAAGTGCACTCGGTCATATTGATGGTTTAAAAAGTAAGAAATGTCAAGTATAACTATCCTAGTTGTATAACAAAAATAACACCCTACTAATGAAATAGGAGCCGGCTCCCATTGTTCACTTAAGGGAGCTGGCTCATAGAGCCGACTCATTCGCGACTGACACATCACTACTGTTAAGTCTGTTGAGTGTTTGAAGAAGTTCAGAACTTTATGTGAAGTTAAGTTTTACCAGGTAAGCTGATTTTATTTGCACAAAGGCAGTGGCACTGACAGTAGTTTCCCCGACATGAATATGAATTATTTCCTTTCAATCAACCTTTTAGAGCACCAGAGGTCAAACATAACCTGTAGAGATGTAAGAGATATTTTATCTCTGGTTCAGTCAGTGGTTTAGACAAAATCAGGTGACCTTGACTGTGTGTACTTGTGCTTGTATATAGGCGAAGTGCGGTATAGTTTGTATGCATGTCCTGTGTGTGGTGTCCTGCTAAGTTTCTCTCTGAGGTGAGACCAAAGACAAATTTCCTGCCCTGGTGCCACAATAATCTTTTCTTTTATATTCCTCTGTTGTCAGACTCAGAAGCCAATCTTTGTTATTGATCTATTGTGAAACGCTGAATTGAGTGCACAGTGGGCCATGAAGGGTCCCAGGGTCATTATTTTTCTCTTCCTCTCTTTGTGTCATTATTTTCAGCCCAATCATGTCCACTGGAGCAAGATCATGACTTTACTCAACGAGTCAGAGACCTCCCCTCCCTCCTTCCCTCTCTCCTCCCTTGAGCACAATTTCTCCGTCTTTGTCTCCCATGACCCCTCATACTCCCCCATATCCTTCCCCACCGCCTCCTCTGTCTCGATGATGTCCTCCAACTGCACCAGCTCTGCGTCAGCCTCCTCTCCTCCGTACAACTTCTACGCGGTGCTGCTGGTGCTCCTGATCTTCTGCGTGGTGTTCGGTAACGTCCTGGTGTGCGTGGCCGTGTCACGCGAGCGCGCTCTGCAGACCACCACTAACTACCTCATCGTCTCGCTGGCTGTGTCCGACCTGCTGCTGGCCACGCTGGTCATGCCCTGGGGCGTCTACCTGGAGGTGTGTGTGTGCACTTGTGTTTGTTTGCATTTTGTCTGTATTAATTTATTGAGTTTCTGTATGGGCAGTGATCTTTTTTCTGTTTTGTAAGCAGAAAAAAAACACACCCTCAGCTTGATGCAGTGGGAACAGAAAGTGGATAAAAATGTTGTGGATCGTGTGCTTGTTTCTCTAAAAGTTTGTCATTTTCCACTGAAACACATGCAAACAGATGCAGGAACATGAGATTTCACAGCAGCAGTTACAGAACAGAGATGTATTACATATGGCAAAACTAAATTTAACCAACTAGGGCTGCAACACACAATCTCCGGTTCCAGCTCCTTAAATGTGAAGATTTGCTTATTTTCTTTGTCACATATGTAAGTAAACTGAATATATTTGGGTATTAAACTGTTGGCTGACTAAAACAAGCAATTTGAATACATCTTCTTAGGCTGTGGGAAATTCTAACAGACATTTTTCTCAGACTCTTATCTGACATATTATAGACAAAATTATTCATCAATTAATCGAAAAAATATTATTATTATTATAATATTCATCATTTTCTTTAATAATGAAAATAAGTTAGTTGTAGCCCTAAATCGATTAATATATAATGTGAGAAAGTAGTAGAACATGCCCATCACATTTTCCTAAAGTTCAAGGCAATGTCAACAAATTGCTTGTTTTGTCCGTCCAACCGTGAAAAACCCAAAGATGTTCAGTTTAACACATCTGACAAAGAAAAGCAGCAAATATTCACAATTGAGGAGCTGGAACAAGCGAATGTTTGGTATTTGTGCTTTGTGCAATTTGATGGCTTGTTGGGGGATTTTGACTCTGAAGTCCCTGCAAAGGTCTGTGAGTTGAGCTGTGGTGCATTTTATACAACTCTGCAGCCGACACTTGTTATCAAAATAGTTATCAACTAGTCGACTACTTAGGTGTAAGATATAAGTCAACATGTGAGAAAGCCAAGTAAACCTGAAAATGTACTACATATATTTAATAATTTTGTCATTTTAATCAACCAACCACTTTCTGCTTGCATTAGAGTGAATCTTTCCTGGACCTGCAACATTTGTGTTGGGTTCTGCGTTTTTCCAGCTTTCTACATTATAGTCTCTTCTACCGCTGCAACTCACAATTTCACAGAGCCTAAGGTGACAAATTCATATCAGCTCATTCTGTCAGACAAAAAGGTCCAAAACCCAAAGATAATTAGTTTATTATCACATGAGACAAAGGAAAGCAGCAAATTATTTTAGAGGCTGGAATCAGCAAATGTTTGGCTTTTTGCACAAGAAATGACTCAAATTGTTAATCACTTATCAAAAATGTTGCTGATTAATTTCCTGTTGATTAATTAGTACTCCTTAGTTTTAATTAGTAATTACTAATTGTTTCAGCTCCAGGCTCTACTGTAAATGGCAATAATCACTGAAGCAGTTTCAGTACAGGTCCAAGATACTGAATAAAATAAAAACCCTTCAATGATCAATTCAGTCTTTAGATGACAGGGAACTACAAATAATATCTCACAGACTATGAACAATTAAATATAGAGGGCAAAATACTAATTACTACGCCTTGTTATGTAACTGTAAACCCATTATCGTTTTTTTTGATTGTGATATTGAAGATAACTGTCATATTCTTTGTGGGTAAATTGGTTCACTCCAGTGTGGTGGCAGAGAAATCAGGAAATCATGATGGCTTACAGTAAAGAAAAAAATATAATTCAATTATAATTAAGTACTCTATTAAGCGAACTGAGTGATCCAGCTACTCCACCAGTGTTACAACATATTATATTGGCCAAAATGTGCAAAATGAGTGAAGGAACTAGAAGGAAAAGTGTATTAACCATAATGTCAGTTTGTGTTTGTTTTGTTGAAGGTGGTGGGAGAGTGGCGCTTCAGTCTCATCCACTGTGACATCCTGCTCACCCTGGACGTCATGATGTGCACCGCCAGTATCCTCAACCTCTGTGCCATCAGCATCGACAGGTGGATTATTCCTTTAAGTTTACTCTTTAGTTTACTCTCTTTACTCTCTTTTTTGTTGATGCATCTCCTCTTATTTACTGGATTTTTAACACACACTCTCATCATCTTTCTCCCTTTTCTCACTATGTATCGCTCTCCAAAATTCCCTTTCAACAAGAGAAGAAGTTAGTTGATGATAAATAATTTCACTGTGATGTTTATCCAGAACGTAGACCAAACTAACAAAGATGACAGTGAATCAATATGTAATTTCTTTACTTTGTACTCTCCCCTAACCTTGATCTTGATTGGTGCAGGTTGGGCTAAACAAAGACGAGCTAACAACTTTAAAGATTCATCCATCATCCAGCTGTCACAGTTCAGCAGTATACACACATACTGTAGCCATCTGTTTATCTTTCAGCAGGTAATGACAGGCTTCCACTGCGTCTTCTACGATGTCCTCTGCGGTCATTAGTGCTTGTTGTCCGTGGATCAAGGAGACTATGATTTGGCGTTCCACCTGATGCCCTCTTCATTGGTCCACAGGGAGGTGACCAGACACCCAGCGGGCAGGCTGTCTACATCTGTGTCCTAATTACTCTGACAAAGTGACACACTGAGGCTGCACCAGTTCAGACTTGTGTAATTTGGCGCAGTAACTAAGGAAAAAATGTCTAATTGATTTGTCAAAGCTGTAGACGATAAAATATACACTGCAGTCAGAAAGCTGTCTTGGCTTCATGCCCCAACAATTTAAAATAAAACAGTGACAACAAGGTTACAGTGCTGACAACATTAATTTGAGGGTGCTTTCATCCACATCAGATAAACAGTCCAGGACTCGATGCCCTTTTTATACACAGTCCTGAAATTGTGGGTGATAGAAAGTAATTGGATACATTAGCATAAACTCAAATAAAGTCATCATATTTAGTATTTCTACAGTTAAACTGAAGATTTTTAGATAAGCTAACAACATGGCTGTAGGATCAGTGTTGCCAACTTTGTGTCTTTCTCACTAGATTTGGCGACTTTTAAGACTCCCAATTTCCCCAAAAAGCGCTTAGCGACAAATCTAGTAACTTTTTGGGGAGATCTTAACTCCTCTCCCTTGAAGAGAGTCTTTAATATTTCACAGTGCATGTGCTCTCATGTGGCTGTGTTCAGTAAGAGAAGGAGTGCAGCAGCAGTCGACCAATCATCAGCCAGACAGAAATGTTAATTGGCTGTGAATACATCCATAGACGGCATGCTGCAGATTTTCACACCTGAAACAACAAAGACTTCCTGGGAACTGAATCTATTGAAAGTTGAGTTTCATCTTTAGAGTCTCGGGTAACTCTGTGTTTGTGTCCATGATCCCCCTGCCCGCAGTCGGGATTACAGCAGCTCACTGAAGAAGACTGCTCACACCTGCACTGACAGCAGACCACTCTAATTGGTTTTGACATACTGGCAGGTGTGTGTTTTGTGTCCTTGTGGCTGTGAAACAGACAGTGACAGCGTCTGTCTGCCTGTTTGAGAGGAAACTGGGAATTTGTTTGTCTGTACTCTGTATGAAGTGCCTGTATGTGTTTACTTTAAAATATGTGCGAACACGACGATGGGAAAATAAAGTCTGAAGATGCATTAATAGAGAGATGCATTCTGTACTGACATGCAGGTTCACCATGAGTGAGTGTGTGAGCAGCATTTTAATGTATTGTCAGTGTGATTTATGCATCTTTGTGCGTATGTACTATTGCAGATACACAGCAGTGGCCATGCCGATGCTCTACAACACCAGATACAGTTCCAGGAGGAGGGTGGCAGTGATGATTGCTGTGGTGTGGTTCCTCTCTTTTGCCATCTCCTGCCCTCTACTGTTTGGACTCAACAACACTGGTAACAACTACATCTGATGCCTCCTCTCAAGTTACTCCCCACTTACTAGTTTAGGTGTTGTTAGCGCAACCCAGGCTGTAGAGTCTTAGTGACTGGTCACTCCACAAAGTGGCACAGAAGAAATTCATTCACATGTCCTCATGAAATAGGTGGTGCTGGAAGCTTGGTGATGTAGTGACGACACTCTATGGTCGGCACTGTCAAGACGGTTATGCAACTGGTCAACAGCTCAAATTCACATTTCATAATTCACCAAATATGAACTTAATACAAAAATGCTGTACGTGTACTTTGCAGAGCAATCCACTGATCATGGTGATTCCACTTAAATTAATTGATTTTGGTCTGAAATTTCAGTGTAATAAATGCTTAGTTGGAGCTAGCATCCAGAACAGTGGTTCCCAACGTGGGGGTTGTGTCAGTTGATTGCAGGGGTTGTGTCATCAGTTGATTGCAGGGATAGGAAAGAAATTAAAAAAATTCTGTTACACAAAAGTATTACTTTTCTCTAATCTTTGCTTTTTTTTCTTGTTTAATACTGGTTACTTTCACATCTTCAGGCCTCTAAAAGTCCTTCAAATGAAAAAATGTGAAAAAGAAAAATTACTCTTGGTTGAACTGCTCACGCTGTCCACACTTAGCCCATAACCTGTGGTGAGGGGCCACAAGTGGCTTCATTTTAAGGGGTCAAAGGCCACAAAGGTTGGGAACCAGTGTTCTAGAGGAACTGCGACTTAAGACTTTGCACACGCACTTCAGCATTCATCTGTGGTGGCTGCACATGAGTCAGAAGAGGGCACAGTTCTTCCTGCATACAAGTTTCCATCAAGTGGTGGGACAAGGTTTGATTTAAAAACCAGTTCAAGACAATGCTAGAGAAAAGTTTTGTAAGTATTTGAGTTGTGTTAGGAAAAACAGGGGATAAGAGATTATATAGTTTGATATAATAAGTTATTACCAAAAGCTCCACTGACTCCACTTTCAACCACATCTCGTGGTCTTCATTAGTGGATAATGTGGTCAATGACTGACATTTCATGTTGGGACCGGTTTTGAACCAAAATTCCATACTCCAGAAGACTATTATTAAGCTTATAAGGTCAGTAGTGAATTTTCAAACTCCTATGGGAAAGTTTTAAAATACAGTTTTAGTAAAAAAAACTGATACTATTACTTTTAATTTAACTATGATATATTGATATTTAAAAATGCTATGTACTATACAGTATATATAGATATATATACAGTATATAATCACTGCCTTTAATCCTTAATTTCTTTTTAATGAACAATACCACTGCCAGCCAGCCACGCATTACAAGACTTTTTGAGGGGAAAAAGTATTTTGTGTTTCGAGAAAGAATTTTGGGATCCTCCATTTCACTTCCATTAAATTTAAGTGATTTACTTTTAATTTATGCTAATTTGGAAATTGGAGATTGGAAGATTGGCTAGTTTAGCCCACAGCTGTTGAGGTATTTTTTTTCTACTTAGCAATATTCTGTCGTCATGCTTGATCGTTATCTGAGGTGTAATTCAGAAAAGGAAAGACTCATTAATACTCAATTCATTAATAGAGCAGAATGCACACTTTCTTATGCACACACAGCCGCTGCAATATGCTGGTCTATCTGTCCCTGAATTTGATTATCAACCTTTGATGAGATTGTAAACGAATTCCATACATCTGCTCAGTCAACAAACATTTGCATGCAGTAAATCAGCACGCTTTATACTTAAATACCCATCAACACAGACACACAGACCATTCTGTAACATTTCCATATGTTGTTCTCTTTGAAGGAATGACAGGTGATGTCTACCCTGCAAACAAGTGGGCACACATAATCCTCGATTCCTTTGTTGTCTCACAAAAAGAGCAGGAGTGAAGATGCTTGGCTGCTGACCTCTTACCTTAATGAAGGCAGCTGTAAGGAGGGACTTAAGCTTTGAATGTTCTCAGGCTGAACTGAAAGGAAACCACTTGTGAATAAGTGGAAAACAAAAAGTAATGTGAGAGTTGACACCCGGCAGCCTCAGTTGTGGGTCTCAGCACAGTAAGATACTGACTGATGCAAGTTCAAACTGTGAAAAATATTTCACTCTCCTCAGTAATGGGTTGCTCATAGATTACAACATACTGTTTGAAAGGTAGATTTCCATTCAGTTCCTGTGCCAGTGTTTGTACTTAAATGATCAAAATGCATGGGCATTCAAATTATTGTTTACCGAAACTCACATGAAAACAGCATTTCAGTTGTTGAGAAAACAATTTCAACACAAGGGCCATTCAGTAGCTGTTCTGGAGCGTTAGAACATATCACATGGTCTTCATCAGCAGATGGAGTTTTATGGAATTGTAGATGTTTAAATTTCCATTTTTTCTTCGCACTGTAGGGACTTCTCACCCATGTTGGCATAAAAGCTGAAGTTCATTCTTGAGCTTGGAAACAGCACGTGAAAAAAAAATCTCACCACATTGTCAGCTTTTAACCCAACATGAAAAAAAAGTCCAACTACTCAGAGAAAATGGAAATTTGAACATCCATAATTTCATGAGAACTGGGCAAACTCCATCTGCTGATGAAGCTCATGTGATATGTTCTAAAGCTCCATAAAAGCAACTAAATGGACCTTGTGGTGAGATTATTTTATCAACTGCTGTTTTCAAGGTCAAGAATGATCTTTAACCCTCAGCATTTGAGTTGTCTTGTTTTTGTAATTCAGGGGAATTGTTAGACATTTTGGGATATACGCTTATTTGCTTTAGAGTTAGATGTGAAAATTGATACCACTCTCAAATCTGTGCGGTAAATATTAAGCTACAACTAGGAGACAGTTAGCTCAGCGTATTAGCTTAAAGACTGGAAGCAGGGGAAACAGCTAGCCTGGCTCTGTCCAAGCTAAAGCTCACTAATTACACGTTGTATCTCTTTTGTTTAATCCGTACAAAAACCAAAGTTTAAGTTGTGGTTTCACGAGGTGTTGTGTGCTGGACTATTTCTTGGCTGGCAGCACTAATAAAATGTTGTACCTTTGGACAGAACCAGGCTAGCCTTTTTTCCCCTGCTTCCAGTCTCAATGCTAAACTAAGCTAACCATCTTCTGGCTTCCTGCTCCGTATGTAACGCACATGAGTGTGGTATCGATCTCCTCATCTAACTCTCGGGCCACTGAGCGAATAAGTGTATTCCCCAAAATGACAAACTATTCCGTCAACATATTTTTGATTAAAACAACATCTTAGGCCATAAAAAGTATAAATTGGCAAAGGTGAAATCATGTAATATTCTCTGAAAGTTTCTGTACCATATCAATTCTTTGCATTTTTCTCTTTTTTTTTTCTTCTCTGCATTAGCCAACCGGGAAGGCACCACATGCAGCTTTGCTGATCCTGCCTTCGTCGTGTACTCATCTGTGGCCTCCTTCTATGTTCCCTTCATCGTAACTTTGCTGGTGTATGTGCAGATCTGTGTGGTGCTGCGCAAACGAGGCAGACGCACCGCCCCACCGCGCAGACACGGTCTGCAAACACAAGGCGGGGCTGAGGCAGGAGAAGGTCATCGACGCAGGAAGGTAGAATTGCAAATTTGGATGTCAACTGAATACAACTGCTTTTTTCTGATTACTAAGCCAATCATTTTACAGACCGTTTTTAGATTGCATATGTTCTCCATTTTCTCTTCCAGCAAACATTTTGAGATTCATAAATGCTTACCCACTGGCACCAACATTGATTATACCACCAAAAAAGTTGAGATTAAGTCCATAACTTCCATGTGCAAAATTATCAGTTCAGAAGTTTCCAAATCTTTAAGTTAATGTTTGCTTTTCCATCATACCATATTTTAAAAAATCATTGTTGAACTTGGCTACCTCTGACACACTGGCACCATCAAATATTCTGTATCAGCTTGTTCCAGCTCTTCATTGAAGCTGTATGATGTTTACACTGAGTGAAATATTCAAACGCAAGACTCTGCACCATTCTATCAAAGAGAAACAGTCTAGATGTCTTGTGTATTCCTAAATTTCAGCTTGAAATATTTGGTGTTTTTGGACAATTGGGAACTCCACAAAAATTTAAAATGAAGTTCTATGGTTTTGAACAATGTTTGGCTGCACTAAATGAGTTTGTAATGACTGGTAGTAGTTATTGACACAGTAAGAGACATTTTTTACTGCTAAAAGTCGGTCCCCAACTCGATATTTATAGTAGTTGAATCAAAAGAACAAAGCAAATTATAAATGATTGTTGAGTTACTAGCAAAGTAACAAACTGAGGCCTCTGTTCATTAGGCCAGTAATAACAGGAACAGTACCACACATGGATATCTTGTCTTTTAACTGCTGTCTTCTTCTACAGTGTATGTGCTCCATGTACTCTACAATGGACCCCCAATCAATACATCATGTTCACTATATTAGCTGATTTCAGTTTATCACAGATGTATTGATATTGTCATATACTTAAATGTTACAAAAAACCTAAACAAATATAAGGAACCCTTATCAAAAATATTTGTTTAGGTTTTTATGCTTAAAAAAATATTTTCAGCGAATGTGTTTTAATCAAAATGTTTTTTTGTTTTTCAAATATCGATATTGGCATCATCTGTCTGCTGGGCTTTTCCCAAGAATATATTTTCTGTTCTCTATATGCTGCCTCCTTCCCTTTCAGAATAAGTGTACACAACCAGAGGATGTGAAGTTGTGCACCCTGATCCTGAGGCCAGCCACCGCTGGTCCACAGCGCAAGAAAGTGGTGAGTCTGATACAGCAACACAAATGGCCTCTTTTTCCTTACCCTCATTTTCCTGTCTTTCTCACACAATCTGCTGCCTCTGCTTGCTTCCTTCTCCTTCTTACATCCATAAATGTCCCACTGAGTCCCCTTTCTTTCGCCCTTGTTCCATCTTTACAATCAAGCATCCACACCTTTGTTTGTCCCCCAACGCTTACCTCCCTCATCACCCTCCTTCCCCCCTCTCTGTGTGTCAGACCCTTGTAAAGGAGGCGGTGGTTCACCCCCTCGAAGTGGAGCCGGGTCAGTTCCTGCCGCAGACCGAGCAGAGCCTGGCTCCTCGTCCTGCTCCCCAAGCCTCCTCCCACCTGGGACGGGCCAGGATCTCCCTGGCCATCTCAGTTGGACCTGCCCCAGTTCTTCCCTCAACCGTGACACGATCGGCCCTGACGCCTCGCCCCCCCACCCTCGTGGATGGCATGAGGGGCCGTGAGGGATGGAGGGAGCGTAGCAGAGGCAGAGAGAAATGGGGGATCACCAAAGATAGGGTGAGAGGGAGGCTGTCGCAGCAGAAGGAGCGGAAGGCGACACAGATGCTGGCTATTGTGCTCGGTGAGCGGAAGGAAGTACAGACTAACTGATGAGGTGTTCATCTTTTGACAATGTACACATACTCGGTACACTTTTAGCCTGTCTCACTGTGTTTGTGCGCGCGCGCAAAGCTGCCTACTTGTATGCATACAAACAAACAAACTAGTCTACATTAATACCCCATTTTCAACTAACCGTCGATTAGCGGAGGCATTGTGCTCATTACAAGAGCATATTGTTTACTGTAAACTGCAGTTGTCAGTGTCTTCTTGTAGCAGGCAACGCAACATCCTTTGACTGAATGAGGAATGAAAAGCTGTTTAAAATGATCTCTTCCTTTTAAGATGTTATTTTTCTATAAAAATTGGTAAGCACTGAACACAATGAGCCTATTCTAGATGGAAGGTTTTGAATGCATGTTTGGAGAAAACTTTAAGTTTTCCTTATTTCAGCATGAGACACATTATTAAGTCTTGACATCCATGGCACCGGTTTTTATGGCCTCCATTATTTATGGCTTTTTACTTGATTGTATTTTTCTTGGATGTTTCTCGCCTACCTCATCTCTTTTGTGATTTATGTGACTTGGCTGCTGTAACACTGCAATTGAGATTGATGACGTTCTCTATATATGCATTGTTTCAGCAGTTTCATGATTCTGTGCAAATTACAAATTGTGCAGGGATATTTCATTAATTATATCCATGCACAATTTGTGCCGCATACATGTAGTGCACATACACTCATCCTTTAATCTACTTCCTGTCCCTGTTTCCAAGGTGTGTTCATCATCTGCTGGCTGCCTTTCTTCCTGACCCATGTGCTGAAGGCCCACTGCAGGAGCTGCTGTATCTCGCCCTCACTGTACAGCGCCGTCACCTGGCTGGGATACCTCAACAGCGCCGTCAACCCTATCATCTACACCACTTTCAACATTGAGTTTCGCAAAGCCTTCATCAAGATCCTGCACTGCTGAGAGCTGCAGAGATGAGAAGCATCAACTGTCAAAAAAAAAAAAAAAAGACTGACGGTTTGAGATCAGAGGTGAGAGAGTAGATGAGAGAAAGATGTCAGTTTCGGGGGCAGTTTTGATGCACAGGAAGGGGGGATAAGACAGTAGATTGGATGACTGTGAAGTTAAGTGATACAAGCTTACTGGAAAATTAAAGACGAGAGAAGTGTAACCAGCAGCTCACACAAGACTGAAAGAAGCATGGCATACAGAGGGAATACAAACAGGCGAAGAAACTACAAGACGATCACAAAAAGAGTGTGTGACAAGTAAAAGACAGCTACAAGAAACACAAACAAGCTTGAGATATTTATGGAAACGAAGACATGCACTGTGTTGTGTACATACAGTCTGAAAAGGGAATATTTGAGGACTGAAGATCTCTCCTCAGCACACCGACAGAAAGACGCCACACATGTGAGACTCCCTGAGACATGACTGTTCTTTCCAATGCTTGATTTGTGTCAGACTTTCACTGTTATGTATTTTCTTTATCTGTCCGCATGTGCTCGTCTTTCTCAGAAGACTGGAATAAGTCAAGGCAAAAAAAAAACCTTTGAACAAAGAGTCTAGCACAAAACTTTTTTACTCTCATGCCCAAAGCTCAATAATTTTTCGCACTTTTCGAAAACCCACTGAAGTTACATCAAGGTAGAACTATTGATTTGGTGATTGAGCACACATACGAAATCAGCAGACAGTGAAGAGAGCTTTCGTGTAATTTAATGTGTACATTTTTTGCTTTAAATAAGTGTGCATGGATGCAATATGTGGTGTTGTAAATAATACTTGTACTGGTTTAGAAGAGGGATCACAAGTATTGTACAGACCATTTATAATATTAATAATAAACATTTTCTTTCATTGCTTTTTTAAAAAAAAATCACTGTCATAATGAAATGAAATGAAAACACAACTTTATTCATCCCAAAGGAGATTTTTTCTTTTTACCCAAGATGCTCAGCATGCATTGTATTTATGGTAAAATAAAATAATTAGAATTGAATGAATAAACATATCTGCAAGGTACAAATGACAATGCAATTCATGAATGAAAGTGCAACTGGTTACAAATCAATATACAAATCCTTTATTTATAGGATTGTAAAGTGCATTTTACTCACCCTCTGCTGTGGCACAGAGGTAGTTAAAAGCACTAAAAGCCCCAGTGACTGTGTAACGTTATGCAGGTATTGTGCACATTTGAGCAGTTAATATTCAGACAGGACTCCACATGCACACTGAGGATTTCAGATGAGCCTTGTTTTATTTAAAGCCTCCAGCCTTCCTGTCAATATAGTGTAAAATCTTGCCATGGGCTTTTTCCCTGTCTTTTTAATACTCATATTGGAAGATGGTGTATGTGGGTATGTGCTTGTGCGTTTTTACTTATCCTTTCCCAAAAGATTTAGGCAAGTTGTGTTGAATATTTAAAAGATTATTTGGCCCCTGAATTATCTTTCTTTTCTCACTGATTACCTTAAATCTCATACCTAAAAACACACTCTGCCACTGAACACTGGTAATAAGTTGGTTTAATTGCTTTGAATCCTGTTACATTTATTTTTATGACTGTGATACCAGTCAATACTATTAATAGAATTGCAATTAGCTCAAACACCGTCTATGATCAAAACTAATTCCTTTAAAGGAATAATTTTAGATTAAGGGAAGTACTCTTATTCGTTTTCTTGACAAGAGTTAAATGATCTGTACGATAAATATGAAGCTAGAGCCAGGAGACAGTTGGCTTAGCTTAGCATACAGACTTGAAACAGGGGAAACAGCTAGCCTGGCTCTCTCTGAAGGTAACATCTGCCTTCCAGCACCTCTAAAGCTCACTAATAAAACACGTTGTAGTTGTAGTCTGGAGTGTCCGCTGGTTGCCTGGCACTGCTTCTGGCCAAGAAATGATACAGCACATAACCCTCCGTAAAACTACTACATTACACTTTGTTTTTTGTATGGATTAAACAAACGAGATATAATGTGTAAAGTAGTGAGCTTTAGAGATGCTGGTAAGCTGATTCTTTTTACCTTTGGAGAGAGCCAGGCTAGCTGTTTCCCCTTGTCTCCAGTCTTTATGCTAACCTAAGCTAACTGGCTTCTGGCTCCAGCTTTACATTTAACGGACAAATGTGAGAGTGGTATCAATCTTCTCTAACTCTTTCCCAACATGTCGAACTATTCCTAAAAAAAATGAAGCCAAAGCTGTTGAAGAACTTGTAGGAATATAGAGATATTTCTAGGTACCAGATATGAAAAGTTGCGAGGACAACTTGTGTCATTGCATTTACTTATCATTGCTTAGTTTTACCTTTCAGCTAAATCATACAGTTACAAAAGATTCAAGCACCCAAGTGCCAGAAAGTTTGACTGTCACAGGAAAGAATATAAAAGTTTGGTTTACTGTCTGTGACTGGCAGCTTCCTGACAGTAACTCTGCTGTCCTGTCAGTAAACCCCACTGATCTGCCTCTCTGCACAGGATAAAACAAATGCTATTAAGTTGCAAATGCTGCTGCACCTCCAAAGCTGCTGTGGAGAAGCTGAACTAGAGGTCCTTCTCTCCTTCCCTGACTGGAATCACAGGGAGGAGAAGCTGGCAGAGTTTAGATTGGTGTGAGTTGCCAGTCAGCCTGATTGCCGTAAACAAGCACTCTGACACCAATATGCGAGCAAGTGAAGCCTGCACTCTTTATTTATTCATTCATTCAGTTAGTGTCATATGCAGGTGTGGAGGATGCAACTCCACACTCATGTTATAAACAACAAGCAAGCAATACTTTAAAACTTCAGCATAGGAATGTTTGTGTAGTTGTAATATAGATCATTTGTCTGGGGTAGTGCCTCAACACAACAGCAGCTCAGGAAATGGTTTAGCATGAGTGAAAACATAGTGACATCTCACAACAGAAGAGTAGTAGAGATTTTTCAGTTCTTTAAAATTTTTTGGAAAATGTTTTGTAAAATATGTTTTGCACTTCAGAGCCACCATGTTTACCATGCTGCAGACACGGTGACATACCTGTCCACAGGTGATGCGGTCATGTCTCCTCCACCATGTTTGATCTTGGAAGTGAACTCAGCAGCGTAACCAGAAAGATGCTGCTTAACACCACGACTGGGGATTCTTTGTCACTGCCAGCACCTTGCGCTGTCTGATGCAGTAATGTGATAGGACAAACAAAATACCCTTGAGAAGACACACACACACACACACACACACACACAGACTCATACACACAAGTATGCCTCTTCAGATTCATAATGGAGTATAATTTTTGGACATATCTTTCAACTATGAGAAATTCAACTCTTTGACTCTGTGTATGTGTGTCTGTCCATGCTGCCATTATGTTCCTCAGTACTTGGGAGTGGGAGCAACTCAGTGCTGTGGTGTACATTACCATCTGTTGTCAAACTCTGACCCAAGCTCACAATTATCCCCATGAATATTTCATAGACGCCCGATGACAAGAGTGCACGTATCCGTTACTGACCTGACTGCTACAGCCTCCCCTGTTCTGCTCAGAGAAGAAAGATTAACTTGGAGAGGGAAGAAGAGTAGACTGGAAGGAGAAGGAGGAAGGTGATGAAGGGGGTGACACCATGAAAGGATTATGTGGTAACTGAAGAGAGCAGGACAAGAGAAGAGGTGACAAACTGCAGAAACCTGTACAAGCTGAAGATGATGGAGTCAGTAACGGAGCAGATATCTTTGGATTAAAGATGCCCCAGAGCAAGTGGGCGTCTTCAGTGTCTTGTCACTGCAGCAGTGATGCATTTCTTTTCCCCACTGTGGTAAAAGCTGGTTTAATAAGTGTAGGAGCCACACTCGGACTGATAATCCCACGCATACAAATGAAGCTGACACATGCAAATCTATACGGCTGACATTCAGGTGAGAGCACTTGAGAAAATATTTAGAGTTGGGAAAAGCACACTGATGTGATGAGATGTGAAGATATGAGCCAGTTATGGAGGGTGTAGTATATTGAACAAACACGTTGTTCAATCACAGATGTCCTTTCTTGATAAGTTAAAACAACTTTAGTAATATAACTCATAATTCTTACAAGAGTACTATTTGCGGCCTTATTTTGCATTTTCTCAATCTTTTTTTTTTTTTTTTTTGATTTATAAGCTTGTATTTGGATGTTATACTAACTTTAAACATACTCTGCATTTCATGACAGCTACCAGCAACTTTACAAGTATGGATTTGGAGGTCCAAACAGACAGCACCAGCACTTCTGATGCACAGCAGCCAGTTGTTCCGTCAATCTGTCCATCCCTTAAACACAGGTCATCAACATCTTTTCAAAGTCCAACCAGTCATGAAGTATTGAGCATATCGTCTCTGGTCCCTTCTACAGTTCTCAGACTCATACCTCACTATAAATCTGCAGCCAACGGAAACTTATACCCAGTGCTTCCATCTTTTTTTGAAGTAACATCAGAACCTCAACTTCCAGGAACTTCTCCATCTGGGTCCTCAGAGGCCCAAGATAAAAAAACCCTGTCTTCACCACTACCTTGTAGTGATAATCTCCAGGAAATTCAGCAGAGGAAACCATCAGATGGAGGCCCACTGGAGGAGGGATCAGTAGGTCTCATGATACCCAGAGATCTCCCTGATGAAGAGCAAGGTATGGTAATAATTAAAGGTGGGGTATTCGATTCTGGAGAAATCCAATAACATCACAAATAGCATGATATAGAGCACACAACGACAAAGCAAGTAATGTAACTAACATTAGCTAGGTTGTGGGTTTAGCAAACTGTCGTTACAGTTGCTGCTGCAAAGCTAACAGCAGAGAGGACGAGACGTTTCCCAGAGCCAGCACCTTTCCACATACATTTTACACAGACTTTTGGTTTTGCCCCTTAGTGCAAATTAAGGGAAATCTTAAAGGAATAGTTCGACATGTTGGGAAATACACTTATTTTGATAGATCAGAAGATTACCATTCTCATGGTTTGAGGTCAGAGTTCTGTGCAGGGAAGTTAAGTTCTTCCACACCAAACTAAGAAAAGCATTTCTTTTTTGAGACATGCTGACAAAAACTGCTGCCTCAATGTTGTAAACACACTGTTGTCTAAAATATCACTGCATGCTATAGCATTAAAGGAATAGTTTGACATTTGGGGAAACACGCTTATTTGCTTTCTTGCTGAAAGTTAGATGAGAAGATTGATACTACTCTCACAACTGTCTGTTCAATATGAAGCTGGATCCAGCAGCTGGTTAGCTTAGCTTAGCATAAAGACTGGAAACAGGGTGAAACAGCTAACCTGGCTCTGTTTGAAGGTAACAAAATCCGCCTACCAGCACTTATAAAAGCTCACTTATTAACATGTTATATCTCTTTTGTGTAATCTGTACTAAAACCAAAGTGTAAAAACAACAATTTGTGATTTACAGAGCCAGGCTGACTGTTCCCGTCTGCTTCCAGACTTGATCCTAAGCTAAGCAAACCAGTTGCTGGCTCCAGCTGTAGAGAAGTATGAGTAGTATTGATCTTCACATCTAACTATTGGAATAAGTGTATATCGCAAATGTCGAACCATTCCTTAAAGAATTCCCTTTATTAGAACTAAGAGGCCTAGCCCAAACCATGACCAACAGCCCCAAACCAAAATTACAGAAAGTACACAGAAAGGTGTCCACATACAATTACAGAGTCAAACTTCCTGCATTTTCTTTTTTACTTTAGCAGATTTTTACTCTATTGACATTTAACGAAAGACAGATAGTTTCTTGTCACTGCTGGCAATAATGTCAGTGTTGTTTAATACAACAGGTGTTCCCTTCAGCGAGGACAAAGTCAATTCTTATAATGCTAATTACATTTTTAGATAATATTTTATCATAACATGTTTGCTGTTTTTAATAGCCCTGCCCCAATAGCAGGGCAGGTGGGGCAGATTTGCACTTGTTAACCGAATGCATTGTTTCATGTGCTCTCATTAAGAAGGCTGATGATTAATTGAACATCACCCTTGGATCAAGACAGAGGAAATTAAGAAAAATTAGTGCCCCTTTTGGGTCATTCATGTTCCCCTCAGGATGAATTGTAATAAATTATGATCTCTTGAATGATTATGACTTTAGCGCCATAATCAATACTTTGTTTTTATGACCAAATACCTGCAAAACTAATAACATCCCCTCATCCTCAGCTGTTCGTGTTTAGTGCTATAGCAAATCTTTGCATACTAATGCGCTAAACTAAGCGTTAAACCACTAGCATGGCTGTATTTTTTTAGTCTAATTATTGTTGCTCTTAAATCAAAATAATAATTTGCTGCTACATCTTTAATACTCAGTTAGCTGCTAAATTCTTTAGTCGTGTAGTTGAAGGAAAGCGGCCACGTTAATGATCTACACATATTAGCTTTGCACCACTGACAATCTGATCTCTGCATACAGCTAATGATTTCCTGTGGATAAAGTATTCATTGTGTATCTTAAAAATACACACAAGAGCCTATATAATAAAAAGATCAGAAAGTAAAAGATGTGAGGTGACTATGCTGCTGATGTAATGAGCAGTAAACACACTCCCAGTTTCTTCGCCTGCACAAACAGCTCTGTATATTCTGCTCCCTTGGCTGTTCTTGTCTTTTCAAGTGATGGAATACAAGGTTTTTATCCTTTATAGTCAGTAATAAACAGCAACGATTTGGCACAAGATTTCACCACCTACTATGTAATACAGTGATGATCTGCCTTGCCAGTTCTTCAAATATGTTAGAGACACTTCTGCTCCCTCTCCTATTGATACAGTGCCCCATATACAAGCTTCATTTTGCACACTACTGTAGATGTCTTGCCAGCATTTTTCCATAAAGATAAATCCTAGCTACTGTCCCTATAGGATTGTCTCCATTGTGGACTGCTTTGGAAATGTCTGATTTCTTCATGCATGCTATTTTTCAGCCTCTCCTTAGAAAGCAGCCTTGATCCATTGCGTCAAGTCCCAGACAGAGTGGTTTCTTATCAGCTCTTAGACAAGCTAGATATAATAACATTTCTCAGATTTTCTCCAAGCCTCAGTAATAACACCATACTGTGGGATAGTGTTGGTGTGCAATCTATTTTATTGCTATTCGACCTCAAAGTGGCCTTTGATACTATTGGTCATGATATCTTTTAAAGGGCTCATGGTGACGGCACCACCCTAGATTGGATTGCATCACATCTAACAAATAAAAAAAGAAATGTATTATCTACTGGTGAAAATGTTTCATCATTCCCATGAGGTCTATTCTCAGGCCTATGATATTAATTATCCCCCTCAGGTGTATCATTTTAATTGTCTAGGCAGATTAGCTTTTGGCCAGGTTGTGGATAGATGGCACAACATTTTCTTGCAATTTCACTTCAAAAATCAGTTCCTAGTTTTTTTCTTCAAACTAAACATCTCTGCCTTAATCCCATCTGTTTATCTCTTCATGATTTGGAAAGAATTATAAAGAATCCAATGCTTTCATTTCATTGACTCTCATTTGTTTTAGCCAATCCACTGTGTCTCAGCTTCAGGCACGTAGTGGAGGATAAACCCAGCTTATCAGTTTATCCTTCAGTTTAATTTAAGGAATAGTGTTTGTCACACTTGTTTAGTTTGGTATATATTGCTATAGCGTATATTCATGAGTTCATTGACTCACCTTAACATTTACCACAACATTACCATCAGTCCCCCTGCTGCTGCAGAATGCTGCCATGAGGCTTTTATCAAAAACTAGTGAAAGTCACTTACACCAGCACTCGTCTGCCTCAGGGGGCTGTCAGTCAAGCATAAAATTGATTTAAGCATTTTTTACCTCCAAGGCATTGCATGCAGCTCATGCTTTACCTCATATTATAGATGTGTTCTGTCCTCAATTTACTCAGGTCCCCTGAACAGAGCCTTTTTATGATCAAGCTTTTAACAGTGTCGTCCCAAAGACCCTTGGGCCACTTGCCTCTAAATGCTAGACTGACCAACTCAGTCTCGTGTTTTAAGAAATTACTTACATTTTCAGACATTTTCTGTCAGGAGTTCTCTTCCTCTGTGTTGTGTGTTATGATTACATTTTGTAACACTGACTCTAGATAAGGCCTTTGACGTTTTTCGCGAGTTTCACGACCACCATAGTTTCTCTTACAGCCTTGGAAGGGGAGGGTGAGGTGAGCGGTATTGAAATGGTTGAAAACTTCAATTTCAAAGCTAGATGCCACTAAATCCTACATACTGGACCTTTAAGAAAGATGATAAAGTCATGTTGTCTTGAAGCTCAAGGCCTTCTATGGTTTAAAGATTTATTATTTATTTATTTGTTTATTTATTTATTTGTAGGTTCAGACCCTCAAGCCTATACATCTCGTAAGCTGTTACTGATTGTGAGCTTCCTTATCATCATCAAACTGATCATCACCCCTGTTCTCTTAGGTAACCTCTTTTACTTGTTTTCAAAATGTCTGTAGACTATATGTGAAAGTACTTGCAAAGTACAAAGGTCACAAAGTTGCAATTTCGAATGTAGTACATTAGAATACACCACTTCAGTATAATAGTCTTGACAATAATCAAATTTTTATTATTTCAGTTCATATTAATTTGCTTTGGTACTGACTGGATTTTAAATAGCACCACAGCAAGCATACATATTAGGAGGGTCTTGGCTGTTTAACAGAGAGGCTGCAGTTTACCATAGATGCTGAGACACTGGCCAGATTTAATCTTGTGGGGGTTTTCTGTGATTAGTAATATAATGAGGAAAGAATGGCAATTAAATAAGGATAACATCTAACTAAATGGGTTTTACACATTCAATATGCCAGTTAATATGTTCTCTCTGAAGCTTTCTCCTTAATTTTGAATTAATTTAAATGATTTATCACGAAAACTGAGTCAAAGAGGAAAATCTAGATTATTTGACAGTCTTTGGAACATGTTGTAGAGCCAAAATAATTTGCTAGGGTTCAAATTTGAACAGTGGTGCCAGGGACAGGGAATCTGTGTATTGGGAGTTTCGATCATTTTAATTCTGTGATGATGCTGTGAACTAGTGTGTCATGTCACTGCTTTTCTTCTCTCTTGAAATTAGTCAAGTTCCTGGTATTCCCCTCTGGTGAATCACCTCCTCTCTGTGGTGTGAAGGGGAACTGCAGTGTCCCAACTCAGCTGCCTTTTCTGTCTACGAGTCCAGTGAACCAGACAGGGAACATCACTGCAGGTAAAAAAATATAAGAATTACACTGATTAATGTTATTGTAATTCTCTGCTATTTTGGACAGAAGATGATTATTACATATCCATCAGCTGTCTGACAGTTATGGCCATAAGTTTATTTATAGCCTTATCATGGAAGGGGCTTTACTAGAATATTACCATAATCATTTACTATATTAAACTGCTTATACTGTATACTCTGCTAATATAATCTTTGTAGACTGTTATGAAGGTTTTTCTTACCTTACCTCATGAAGTGTTATTGCATGTGTCTGTATCTTCTGTCTTTGGCTCTTTTCACTTAGCATACATCCCTTCTTATTCATCTTCTCACACCCAGACTGCACAGTTCTGGTCAGTGATGGCCGGCGTATTGTTGGGGGTACGTTGGCGGCCAATGACAAGTGGGGCTGGCAGGTCAGCATGCACTGGAGAGGGAAACACGTATGTGGAGGTGCCATCATCTCCCCTCGCTGGGTCATCACTGCAGCTCACTGCTTTATTGAGTAAGAGGTGGACATGGGAAATGAAAACAAGAAAGATGGGTCATCACATAAGAGAGAAAAAAATGTACATTCAGGAAGCTCAATGTTAGATGTAACCAGGTAGTGCTACATCCTGTTTGCATATCCACAGTCTTCAGTAGGGAGTGCTGTTATGAAATTAATCAAATCCAAGTTAATTCTATGTTCTTATCTAATCAGGTTCAAGTCAAGAGCAGGTACAAGAGAAATTGAAGGCAATTCAATAGCCCCATCAGTGCATTTTGCTTATTTTGGAATCCATCGCAGATCTCTACTACCCTTGAACATTTAATTTGGGTTTAGAGCTATCAATGCACAGACATTTTGAGCACCACTACAAGCTATAAGCAGTTCATTAAATAGTTTGAAGCAAAAATACATCATTGTTAACCAGAATTTAGTGCAGTTTGGGTATGACTGGATAGTAAATTCTGATTTACTTGCATTTATTAAGCAGTCATTCAAAGTAATTTCAATTACTTTATATTATTGTAATAATATGTTGTAGTAATATTGCCACTATTAAGTAATATTAATAGTATAAATAGTTATATATATATATATATATATATATATATATAAATATAAATATAACACATTTAAGAAATATTAGTGTCATTTTCACCCTGCTAAGAAATTGCAATACAGTTTAAACACTCAGTTTTTGATATCTCTATACCTGACGGAGAGCCAATTTGGGCTTTTTCCAATGTAATAAATTAGAACTTGCAAAACGGGCTTATGACAGAGTGTGCTTGGCAGGCAGAAATTATGATTACATACAGTTTTTTGGACTCAGCACTTGGACAAGAGAAACGTGTGTGTGTTTTGCACATTAAGTGATAGTGTTGTTTCAAGTGCCAATGACATACAGTATACAAGAGTTGATCTTAGTTCATTGTAGGGGCCACTGCTATTCTCATAGACAATCTGCAGTATACATATCAACACCAGACATCATGAGAGTAAAAACAGCATCAGCAGAGTTGACAGTCTCTTACAGTGAGATACAGACAGGCATTGATCAGCGCACACTGGGGCTTCTTAACTTGAACTCAGACCACAAACGTCTGTGTCACACTGCTGTTTCTGCAGGAATAAGATGCTTGAAGTGGCTGACTGGCTGGTTGTGGTGGACACAGTCAGCATCGCAGATAACTCTCTGGGGAAACGTTACAGAGCACTGCAGGTCCTCTACCACCCTCGCTTCAACACATACAACAATGACTATGATGTGGGCCTGCTGCGCACCATCACTGACATGGACATGAACGGTAAGAGGAGGTGGCTCCATCTGTTGGCAGGGCAAAAACACATCATGTACCTTGTTACACTTCATAAATACTGTAGGCTAATTGCATAATTTACATGTATAGAAACAGATTCCAAAATAGGCCTTGCTGGCAAAAAATGTTTCAGTTTAAATGATAAGGTCTTGAATTTGTGTTTTGAGAAAAATATAGGCAGTTAAAAGCTATTAAAAGCTAAGAAAAATGCTATTAATGTCTACCCTAAAATGGCTAATACTGTTACTGCTGAAATCCATAATTCAGTTTACTTCATAAGGTGCAACGCCCACTTCCTAAAGCTAACTAGTTTCTTGTCACTCTGTGACATCTGTTGAATGTGTTAAATCTTTTCTTAGCAAATTTTATGTTAAATAAAACAATGTGGTAAGCCTTCCTTAAAAAAAATAAATAAAAAAGAGATAAAATCCGCTGTAAAAATGTTTAAAGAAGTGACAGACATTTTATAAGTATGTAGAGGAACTTGGCTGGGAAAAAAACTGAGAATATGTGGTCTCATAACCATCATACGTGTGATAACCTTTATGTCTTTATTGCTTTTTTTAATAAATGTAAGATTATGTATCAATCTGATTACTGCATGCTTCTTTGTAGGTGGGGTCCGACCGGTCTGTTTACCCAGTCCGAGTGTGTCCTTTCCTCCTGGAACGGCCTGCTGGATCACAGGCTGGGGATATATTCAAGAAGGAGGTGTGTTACACTGACACAAACCCCCTGATTGTGCTTGTCCCAGTTCTTCCATCTTCTTAGTCACTTTTCAATGTAATAATTTACTCTTATCCTCAAGTTAGGAGCATAAAAGTAAGTTCTCAACTGATTCTGTGGTCCTCATGGCTGACCCAAAATGTTTGGGGATTTCAACCCTAAATAATTTCTCATTGACCTTGAAGTTATTGTCATTGCTTTTTCCCAAGAAACTATAAACAATAACTTTACAACTTGCAAATTTTCAGAGCAACAGTCAACTAAAAGTCAGTGAAGGGAACAAAAAATGTGCACTGTTTAAATTTAAAAAGATAATTTAAAACAATTTCTTTCATGCATTCTTGCAAGTTCTAATTCAAAAATACTTGAGAAGAAACATAATTTGAAAATTTCAATGATGACACAAAGTGAAAAGCAGACTTCATCCTTGTAATTTGTTCCTCTGGGAGACCCCTGGCAGCTACAATGCCTGCAGCTGCTTAGTTTGTGAGGGCGCTATTAGGCTTGTTGCCAACAGTCTGTCTGAGTGATTTTAGACAAATTAAAAGCTATTTTCTTAACCTCCTTTTGATTCATACTCTTACATCATAGTTACTGCCTAGACTTTCTTTACTCCTTACTATTTGTGTTCTCTGTCAGGCTTTGTGTCAAATGAGCTAAGGCAGGCTCAGGTGAAGGTAATAGCTCAATCCGTCTGCTCCCACCCGAGCGTCTATGGCGTGTACCTAACTCCTCGAATGATTTGTGCTGGCTCCATGGATGGAGGAGTGGACTCCTGCCAGGTATACACACAGAGATATAAAATCTCCATATAAACCTACCTGATACAGGTTTATGAAGAATACTTTTCAACTTTCCAATAGATAACCCAGGTCAAACTTGCATCAGTTTCACTTTAGTCACCATTAAATGTACAGACATTGTTCCAAACTTTGCCTTTAATGTTTGCTATATGATTTGGTCCTGTTTAAAGGGAGACAGTGGTGGACCCCTGGTGTGTGAGACAGCCAGTGGGGACTGGAGGCTGGCAGGGGTGGTGAGCTGGGGAGAGGGCTGTGGACGGAGCAATAAACCAGGCGTCTACAGCAGAGTAACCCAACTGATCCACTGGGTTGAAAGATATGTAGAGGTACTGTATAAAGTGATGTCCCTCTCTGTTCCTGTCTGTCTTTCACTTTATGAATTATGATCACAATCAGACAAGCTTTGTTTAGTGGTTTAAATGGAAATTATATCAGCCTGGGAAACAGATGATTTACAAGTTGTGCCCAAAATGTATTGTTTTTTTTATAACAAATTGACTATCTATCATGTGTACTCCTATAAAGCAGGTCATAACTGTTGGGATTGTCATATAAACAAAATGTTTTTTAAAAATTGAGAAAGTACTATCTTTTATGTGCTCGTCCTCCCCGATACCTACAATTCAAACCAGTTTATACAAACCATTTGACACATTTTGATAAACTGTTCAGCATTACGCTCAAGTGGGGGCAAAAAACTATTTCCTTAGTAACAAATAATGGGGATACAAATCAATAAACACGTACGAGACAGTAAATACACTTATTGGCTCAGTAAGGCTTGCTGGGTGATAGCATTGAATGGCATGTGTTGACAGACAGAGGGCCTACTGTAACTTTTTATGCCTTTCTGGATTATTTATTGGCAGAAGGCACTCTAACCATCCAATACATTTACATTTTATACATTTCCTTCATGGAAATATATAAAACTATATTTTATGTTGATGCTGGCATTTTCAGGACAAACCAGAGGAACTGGAGGAGACCACAGCCATGACCGACACCTCACTAAAACCTGACACTTAATAAACAATAAAGATGCAAATCACCTGTTTCTGCTTGTTTGTGTTGTTTGCCTGATGTAACTATGTTAGCGTTACAACAGAGGAGAGTTTTACGTTGACAGTTTATTATTGACTTTGGAAACAGCAATTCACAAGGCAATCTCATCTCAAAGTCCACTTACTCGCTTTTTCTGCAGCTTTCAACTTGATCGCAGGGTCCTTATCATGTAAAGTTTGAATATTTACATTTCCATGGCGGCCGACAAACTAAATCTGCTGATGAGAACTGTGTGATATGTTCAAAAGCTCCAGAACAACCGAGTATGGGGACCTTTAGTTGAGATTGTTTTGTCAACTAGATATTTTTTGTTTGTTTAAGTAAAGGCTTCCTCTTAAGTGGGTATTAAACATATATTTTGGTTATAAACACTAAATCCAAATGCTTCAAAAAACTTTGCATTGACAACAAGTAGCTCCACATCATTATATATCTCTTTTTTTATCAATCTCACACAGGTACAGGGCGAGGGGGGGGATGTGCATCATTGTCACCTGTTGCCATCCATTGTAATTTATTGCTGAGTCACTCCTGTGCCCTTACCTGTGTTTTTCTGTTCAGCTGTTTGTTTGTTATAAAATGACCAAAAAATCATTATAATAGTATGGTAAAAGGCTTATAAAGTGTCTCACTTGGTACATATCTTTGTCACAATTCTTGAAAAACAAATTAACAAAGTTAACCCTATCAGTCCTTCACTGTTTAAGTGAGGCTCACACTTGAAGTAGTCTACCTCACTGTCAGTCAATAGCCCTGGTCCTCATGAACAAACTTAACTATCACACTTGGTTGTAACCCCTCTTTGCATGTTATTACAGCAATCCAAGCAACATTTGAGCATCATTTTTGGGTGCGTCCCATTTTCCCTAATGGGAAATGAGGCTGTACAGAGTTTACTAAATAGATGCATGTGTTATTCATTGGTTATGATGCTTTAGTAAACTATTCACATTCTAGGTGTTGAACCTTGACCCCTACGAAGTCAGAAAGGTTAGTGACATGGTTTGATTTGAGTAAAACCTGAGTAAAAGTTACTTAGAGCAAATCATTGTTGTTACCCCTTATCAATTTTCGCCTGTGTTATTTATTAGTTATGAGGCTGTAAGCTCATAGTTGCTGTCAGTTTCATCAAAACCCTCACAGGGTTCACTGGTTAGTTGTGTTACTGTTCTGTAATGAGCTGTAATATTTTTAAAGGCAAACCTAAATTCTACACGTATATACTGTATAATCCATTATAAATCTTGACTATTCACTTCAAATAAATCTTCATTTTCAAATAGTCCTGGTTATTCTAAAAAAGAAAATGTAAATACATCCATATTCGCAGCTAATAAGAGACTTTGAGAGGCACCTAATTGGAAGTAGGGAAAAACGTCTTTTTTTTTTAAACCTGGGAGTGAAATTATTAAGGGATCCTTAACAAAAATGTCTGTCTATGTCATGTGTTCATGACAAAACAAACAAACTAATACCAGCCTATATATGGTTATCAGCTTCAGTTACCATCTCTCAAATATCAATATTGGTTTTGGTCACAAAAACCCAGTATGGGTTGGGCAGTAACATACTACTATTATAGTCAATGGTGATGAGAAAATACCTCATCTAAAGCTTTTTCTTCTTTTCGTTTTGTTTTTTGCCATGCTTTACTGTTGATTTTTTTTTTAATTCTAAACAAATATATTTACTCACATATATTTGTTTATAACTAATAAAATGTTTGCATGTCAGGTGACAGCACTTTGTATATGGCACTGTAACCAGCTTTTAGTTTGGGTGGTGCAAGACTGCCAGAAGTCTCAACAGTCACGTAGGCCACTGCTGCAGTCAACGCTGCTGTTATGTATGTTTGAGGGGTGTGTGCGTGCGTGTGCTTGCGCCATGAGCGCGCATCGGTTATGCTCATGCACTACAACAGTGCCATGTCTGTGCTGTAACTGCCGTTTATACATGACTGTGGAGGAAGTTGACCTGCAGGACTGTAGTGGACTAACGTAACCCACATTTTGTTGCTCAATTACAAACATTGGCTATGGCACCAGTTACAGCCGCTGTAAAAGTGAGTGACACACCAGGACTGTCTCTGGGTTCATCCTAGGTGAGAGTTTGGATTTCAAACCACTCTGAACTGTGAGTTATCTTGAAAGGAATTTGACTTTATCTGCCACAAGCTGAAGCCAAACGCGGTCACATATTGTGACAGGCTCACACCCGCAGCCACTGAGGTGCCCAAGTGCGTCTGAAGACATTTGTCCCACTTGAGATAATTATCTGGTAGTGCACTCAAGAAATAACTGACGAACAACAATGTGCTCGGTAATAACGAGGGTGAAACCAGTACAGCGGGCTCTGGCTCTCACGCTTCGCCTCAGAACAAACACCGATGGCTCGACTTACGCAGCAGCTGAGAGCAGGCGCTTCTGTCCCGGCGTAAGTACTGGCATTGACCCGCTACGAGCTACCAGTAGATCGTACTGCTCCAGGATGGCGTTGACCGAAGGACTGCTCTTCAGACAAGTAGGTTCATATTAATGCATGCTGTTTTGCTTCAGTTTGGGTTATTAACTCCAACACATGAATAAAAAGCAGCAGAGGTTTAAAATATTTTGCTAGCTAACGTTAGCGTTAGTAGGAGGTGAGCAAGGCGGAGTTAGCCGTTAGCTTAACGTTAATCATCTCAACAATCAAAGTTGTACTTTGTTTCAGTTGAGACAAACTAAGTTATCGGACTCATCTTTGTGGCTTTGTGGTCAGCCAAACAGACCCCTTACCTTGCTCAATGTTTTTGCAGTAACGCTGCAAACCTGCTGCCTGTAACGTAACGTTACTGTAAATGTACTGTAACGTTAATGTTATGGCTGAAAGTTGACGACATTGCAATGGACATAACGTTAAAGGTGTGCCTCTTGTCCAGCCTGATGTAACTATGTTAGCGTTACAACAGAGGAGAGTTTTACGTTGACAGTTTATTATTGACTTTGGAAACAGCAATTCACAAGGCAGTCTCATCTCAAAGTCCACTTACTCGCTTTCAACTTGATCACAGGGTCCTTATCATGTAAAGTTTGAATATTTACATTTCCATGGCGGCCGACAAACTAAATCTGCTGATGAGAACTGTGTGATATGTTCAAAAGCTCCAGAACAACCGAGTATGGGGACCTTTAGTTGAGATTGTTTTGTCAACTAGATATTTTTTGTTTGTTTAAGTAAAGGCTTCCTCTTAAGTGGGTATTAAACATATCCTTTGGTTATAAACACTAAATCCAAATGCTTCAAAAAACTTTGCATTGACAACAAGTAGCTCCACATCATTATGTATCTCTTTCTTTATCTCTCTCTCAATCTCACACAGGTATGCAATCACACACTAAAAGAGGGCGAGGGGGAGAATGTGCATCATTGTCACCTGTTGCCATCTATTGTAATTTATTGCTGAGTCACTCCTGTGCCCTTACCTGTGTTTTTTTGTTCAGCTGTTTGAGTCAGAGAGCAGCACCTACACCTACCTGCTGGCAGACACAGAGACCAAGGAGGCGATCCTCATCGATCCTGTACTGGAGACCATTGACAGGGACCTGAAGCTCATACATGAACTGGGGCTCAATCTAAAAGTGGCAGGTATCTAACTTCCTGTGGCTGGGCTAAGAAATATGTTGATATTCCATAAATTCAGACTTTTAAACTTTTAAATAGCAGTGTCCCATCCTCACCAGCGTCCAATACAGACCTCTCTTTTGTTTATTTAACTGTAATGTGTAGGTTGACTCAAGGATAATTTGGCCCCCATACTGGTACAGTTAACTTTGGGGAAAACTCCTTGGATTCTTTTGCTAATTCTGCAAAATAATGGGTAACTCTGCTCAGGAGCAAGGTTATTATAGCCCTGGAATAAAGTCACATCTATATTCTGTGTGCTTATATGAAGCCTCACTTCTCCCAAGACTATGAACTCAGTTAGGCTAATTGTAATGTACACTGTAGATTGTGGGTTACTCATGTCAAAAGACTTTCAGATGGCTGAATTCAATATCACAATATTAATAAGATTATTTTTCCAATATTGCTATATGTGACACAATATGGAAACTGTATGCAAGATTACATGTAAAATAATGAAATGGATATTCAATACAATGACCTGGGTTCCACTGTTGTCCATTACAACAGACAAAACTCTGAACACATATAAAGCAAAAAACCTTAATTGAAAACTTAAAGGAAACATTGATAACATCCAGCCAGTAGATGACGCACGATAGAGTAATGAATTCATTTTGCTACATATAGCTATACATTAGCTATAGATTTAGGTTGTGCGGTGGTGTTCCATGTAACGTTATCTATGGTAATCTTATGATATGGCTAGCTAGCTTATTGTTTATGTCGGACCCTGGCCCACTTCTAAATCACCATCTGATACGCATCTTTTGACAATCTAACTGGTGACAACACATTAGTTAAGGTTTTAAGGACCATGACTGTCGGTATATGTTGTTTATTTTGTTAAAATATGCAGAACTGTAATTTTATGGGTTATTGTTGTTTGGACAATTAAGCTAAGATAGCTAATATGTGCTAACGTCAGTGTCCGTTTTTTCCACACTAACTGGCAACCATACCACGTGATACCAACGTTGTTATACTATTGGCTCACAAGCCTTGTTAGAAGCAGGAACCAAACATCAGACATCTCACGCAGAGATAAACAAAACATTCATTTTGGACCCGTCAAAATTTCTTAAATGTTTAATTCAGTCATATTTTTTTTAGGAGAAGTGATACTTTTGTTCCACACCTTTCTAAAAGTTCTGTGGATGTTTTTTTAAAAAAAATATTCGTCTACATAAAAATGTTATCAATATAACCTTTAAGACAGTTTTTTAAATTTAGAATTAGCTTGGAATCATTCATTTGGACGATGTAAAACAATAACATGATATGCAACTTTTATATATGATAATATTAAATTACTGCCAAACCCTGTGGTGAACCTTACTATTTTATTTTTCTGATAGTAAACACCCACTGCCATGCGGACCACATCACAAGCACCGGGCTGATGAAGAAAAGATTGGTTGGGCTGAAGAGTGCAATCTCCAAATTCAGTGGTGCCTCTGCAGATATCCTCCTCTCAGAGGGAGACAAGATCACCTTTGGAAAACATGTAAGAAGAACATATTACTTATTTCACTGTATTAAATCAATCCACACAACCCTCTTTTTAGAGACATTAGCTGTATTTAGGTTTAGATGTATCAGTGTGTCAAAATGTAAACTGCAGTATAGTATCATCTTTTCAGCATCTTGTACCTTGATTTGACTCTTTCAGCTTGGTAATGTATGTGGACACACCCATGCATACTTTTAATTTTGGATATTGTATTTGTATAGATCTGTATCATCTGTTGCTCTGTAAAGAACTGAAATGTTTTAATTGAATTTGCTTGATAAGATCATTTTTACATGGCCTTTGTCTCTTCTCCCCTCTAGTATTTGACAGTGAGAGAGACACCGGGACACACTGATGGGTGTGTGGCGCTGGTGTCAAGGGATCAGAGCATGGTTTTTACTGGGGACGCGCTGCTCATCAGAGGCTGTGGCAGGACAGACTTCCAGCAGGGTAGACATACACTTTTACTTTGTCCTAATTTCATATCAAATGCCTTGTTCTTCTGGAATTTTCATTCCTGACACACTGGCCGAAATAAAAAGCATTTATTTTTGTAATGCTGCTAGAGGAACACAAGAGGGCAGTACTGTATCTGTTTTCTTTTGGACTTGTCTAATGTTTGCACAATGTTGTCTCTCGAATTCAGGCTGCGCTAAGAAGCTCTATGAGTCAGTCCATCAGAAGATCTTTACTCTGCCTGACCAGTGCCTCGTCTACCCAGCACATGACTACTTAGGTTGGTTGAAAACCCACACATCTGTCAAAAAGCATTTACAGTCTGTCACTTTTTTGCATGTCTGCCAGCACCGTTTGATTTCCCTGCACTTATCGAATATTATATTTCTTTTGATTGATCAGTGAGGTTTAACATCTGGTAAACATTAAGACTGCAGTTATCCTAGATTACAAATTGGGCTGTGTCTGTCTTTGTGTATCAGGTCAGACGGTGTCTACAGTCGGTGAGGAGCGCAAGTTTAACCCACGCTTGACCAAGAACCTGGAGGAGTTTGTGAACATCATGAACAAACTGAATCTCCCCAAGCCTGCGAAAATAGGTATCCACTTAATAAACATAATTCTAATTCCTGGGCCAAAAAATTACATTTTCAAGGTTGTAACACCTCAGTGCACACTCACACTTAGATAATAGAAATATCATGCTTGCGACCATACTTCTATTTCTGAAAACAGTTTGCATTTCTTCTTCCTTTGCAGATATTTCAGTGCCTGCTAATCTGGTTTGTGGAGTACACCAAGTCTGAATGTCCTGCAAAAGGGAGGATTTTAATCAAATCAACTACATCATAGCAAAGTGATTAACATTTACTTGTTTATATCTGAGCAGGATTAATCAAAAACTGCTACCATAAACTGCTTTATTATGTGTATTTATGCACATGTTAAGATGTACATTTGAGTAGCTGTTGTCATTTGTAGTGCAGCTACTGACAAAATGATAAAAATGCAATCAGTTCTGTTTTAACTGATAGAAAGGAGTGATAAAGATCTGTACATGAGGAAAAACCACTATTACCATTTTTTTTTGTATTTTGATTCAATTTAAATGTGCATTTTTTTTTCTTTATTCAGCTGTGTTATTATGAATTGGGGTGGAAATTTACGAGAAGGAAAGCTCAGATAGGAATGTTCCATTCAAGGTTTGGTTGAATATTCATGGATGCTTATGAGTGCTTAACTGGGACAATTGAGTTCTTCCACATGCCCTTTCCAGTGATTCCCGACTCCTTTAGCCAAGGCCTCACACACACACACACACACACACACACACACACACACACACACACACACACACTGCTCAGACTGCTGCCAGCCATGGCCTTTTTGCATAGCAGGAAGATGAAACTACGCTGTTTGCATTTGGAATCTCTGAGGGACAAGTTTCCGTTGACAACATGTCATTGCCATGCATTTGTGCTCTCAACTCTCATCTGTTTCTCTAGATGTCTAATGAAATGTGTGTCATTATCTCAGTCAGGTATGAAGAAGAGCATCCATGCCAGGTATCAGCACAGTGAAGTCTGTTTCTGGATTTCCAGATGTTCTGTACGTGCTTGCATTTAACAGCTCACCAGCCAGTAAGACAGGTTTGTTTGGGAGTGTCGGCCTCTGACTCAGCCACATGCCTCTGCCAGAGAAACTTGCTGTATGATCGTATTGGACTGATCACGAGCTTTTAAGGGCCAGTATAAAAATGTTTGCATTCAGCTGATTTTTCCTCAGATTTTTACTCTTGACAGGATTTAAAGGAGCACTCCACAGATTGTACGAAGTTCAGTTTACTTGTCTTGGGGAATACCACTCACCATGTGAAAATAATTTCCTCTGGCTATGGAGGGAGCTTTCTAAAGTCCAAAAAAATCATCAGGGTTATCACAGCTTAGTTTGGAGGCTACAAGTTTATAACAGAAAGCCTGTGTTACGAACTTGGAGTGTGGAGTTCGAAGGACTTGGGTGTTAACCAGCCAGGGAGGGATTTTGGGATCTTGACCCATACGGTGGATTAAAAGTTAGAATATCTCTGCCTCTGCTGCGTATATTTGGACCATTAGGTTATTTTTTTTGTCCGGTCTGAAGTGAGTCCCCCACCTTTATGGAAGTGCAAAATTAAATCGCTGGAGTAACCCTTCAACTTTTAGACCATTACAGGAAACTAAAATGCTCCACAGCAGCCCATTCAATTATTTTGAATAGATTAAGCGCTCTTGAATTTACCATAACCTACCATGCATAGTACAAAGCAGAAAAACTCAAGAATATTTTATTTTAAAAGAACATTATCTGACAACTTAATTGTCTTAATAATATATTCCAGGTCTTTTCTTTGTCGTAATGGTTAGGGAGGATCCAGCATCATAGCAATGGACTCGGATTGTTTACTTATAAACAGGGATGCACCGATCTGTTACGACCTTATGAAGCAGATCAGGTATCAGCCATGACGTGAACAATCCACATTAAATACAGTTACATTGTCAATGTCAAATTCAGTGTTTCCTCTATCAGTTACACTCATTCAATCACAGTTTTTAGAGCACCAATCCCTAACCTCATGTTACCTTACATAAAAGCGGTTCTAATGAGTTTTATACAGTGAGGTATACAGATTTAAAAATTGGGGAAAAAAGAGAGCACTGTTATCAGATTGGTATTTGGTATCTGCAGAAACCCTGAGTTGAAGTGTTGGTATCAGGAGAGAAGGCTTGGATCGTTGCATCCCTATTAATAAAAGGCCAGTATTGTCTTGATACACAGAATATCGGTCTGCTGCTTTCAACCCGATCCCATTACTTTCAGCTGCACTACTTATTGTTTTTTGAGTGGGCTATTACATCTTTAATGTTTTGGTAGTGAAATGCCTGAAATGTTTTAAACTCCTCAAAAGATGCACAGCAACTTTGTAATAAAGACTCATTTAAGAATAAAAGAAAGTGACGGTTAGAGAAAAGCTGTCAGTGGGTGTTGGCTGGTCACATGCAAGTTAATACTGTTAACACACACACACAAACCATCTACCAGCTGTCTCTGTCAGCACAGAAAAAACATTGGACAGCCTCTGCCTCATCTAGTGTCCTCGCCAACAGACACCTGCATTGTTTTTTATTCAAAACAGGAGGTGTGTGTGACTGTTGTTGCCATCAAGCTGAAGATATGTTGCTTTAGAGGCACAGTCGTTTCCACGTAAAATGGTGCTATTCTCTTGATCCTGTTTTGCTGCTGAGAAGTGAAGGTGCCAGCTGTCCTTTCACCCAGTCTGTGTCACCCATCTGCCAGCCCTCTTTCAGTCTCTCCCTCAGCCCACTTCCACTGTGCCACCATGAACCTGCTGCCCATTCTCTCTCACACAGGCCACATGTCACTGGAAAGAATCTATTACACTATCAGCTCATTCAGAAAGAGCTGTAAAGAGGCCAGTCAGGGCGATAAAGCCCTCAGAGTGAAGAGCAGATTGTTCCCAACAGACGCTAAAGAAACTATTATAGGAACTTCAAGTGTATCTGTGGGGCTCAGTATTGAGTTCAGAGTGGTCTTATACTTGTTGAAAATGTTTTTATCTCCTACGATGCCAATAATAAGTGTCGAGTCTTTGATATTCTTAAATCTCTCAAAGTATCACGAACATTTACTAAAGGAATTCACATTTCTGTGGTACTCATTGGTAAGCTTACAGTGACTGTCTAATACTTTATGGTATTTTAATCTCTACTGGCATCAATAAAAGACTGCTGTAGGGACTTACACTGTGTTTGTGTTACTCCTTGGTAAGTGTTCTTAAGGCACTTTGTGTGTGTACTTTACATACTCTCAGTCATCCAGGTCATGGGATTTCTCATTGTACCGTAATAAGTCACACTGCTTTGATGGTTATGGAATATCTAATAATATATCATTATTATATTACTGCTCTAATATCCTGTAGGGACTTTTTGGTGAGTTTGTTGTAGTCTATAGCAAAAATATAACAATAATAATTTTTATCTTTATTTCTATCATCATGATGTTTCTTTAGGGAGTGAGTGAGTGACTTTAAAATGGTGTACAGTATGTGTTAGCAGTGTATTATTCCTGTGCTGCACATACACTAAAATGGTATCTGTGTTAGGGGAGAATGGGTTCAGTTGTAACACCCCTTTCCCTCCATTTGGAAACATGCTTTAGTGACGTCTCTCAGCCCCCTCACTTTCAGTTGCATTCCCTATTTGCACACCAAGAAGAAGCAATACTCACATATTTAGCTTATAATATGTTTTTTGAGGAAGCCTAAATTTCTTAAAAGCCCTGCACACCTGTGGTAAACCCTCGCAGGTAATTTTAGTTGATTAGACCATGGCTGTGTGTGAAATCACCCCCTATTTCCTATATAGAACACTCTATTTACTCTCCGCCACTCATGACGGAACAAAAGAACTTTGTGCTAACAATGCAATGCACCACATTTAATAGATGTGAAAATTACCTTTGTGCAACTGTACAGCTGTCAGTGATGGCGCAAAATGACAATGATTCATAAGTGTCCGAAATCTCAGTTTGCTGCTCATTGTAGAGTAAACTACAGAGTGTCTTATATAGGGAGTAGTGAACGAGTGCACGAGGGACTGATTTCGGACACAGCCCTCTTCTCAGGACTGTGTGGGCGTGTAGAGACTGTGTTTGATTGACGTCTCTCGTATGCTCCTCTTAACTTTGTTGCACAAATTCCAATTCTCCAAAACCTGACGGGCACAGTTTGAGCCGATTGGGTGTGGTTTCCATTTCATTTTAATTAGGATCTTGGATTAACTTGGATCCATGGCTCAACCACATGTACCAAGAGCATTGTAAACAAAATTAACAATAAACACATTTCACTTGGCTTGTATTGGCTGAATATAAATGGAAAATGTGCTGTAGTGTCTTTGCCAACACTAATATAGGATAGATTAAAGATAAAGTTAAAGATTAAATTAAAGTTCACCACAGCATCTCTATCACCTGTTGCAACATCATACCTGCTGCAAATACGCTCCATTTTTTAAATAAAATTGAATTGAAAAATGGAGAGCAGCCATTCTTATTTGTACATGGACATATGTGACATACATGACCTCATGCAACTCCCAGAATAGTTCCACCCACATTCAACCTACACAAATGTCTAATTGGACAGAATAACTGAAAACACATGTGGGAGTTGTGTGTACATTTTGAAAATTTCCAACTTTGGTGCCCCCCAATGGTAGTGTCAAAAACACCGGTAGTGCATAAAAATAAAAAGTGTACTGTTCGGGCTTCATTAGACAGCCAGTTTTGACCTTGTTAAAACAGCATTGATTCAACATTCATTTTGAGGTTGTCACAAGAAAGAAACCATCATGACACCCTCAAAGGGAGTGTTTATCCCCTCAGGTTTTCTGTAGGACATATTACTCTATGTATAGTGGTGGAAAGTAATTAAGTACTCAAGTACTGTACTCCAAGTACATTTTGATGCAAATACTTTTACTTAAGTAAACTTTTGAATGCAGGACCTTTACTTGTAACAGAGTATTTCTACACTGTACTGCTACTTTTAGTTAATGATTTGAAGACTTCTTCCACCACTGGTACTATGTATATTAAAACCATGTAATATGGGCCCTCCTGCTCTGCTGAAAGAATTCAAAAAGTCTGTCTGTGTGGTCACCTTATCACTGAAGGACTGGACCAATGACCTTGTTTTCTTCAAAATGTGAAAATATTAAAAATGTTGCAACTGACCCCTAGCTCCCTTACTCTGTTTTGACCTTATAAGTTCAGTCTCCTACTATATCACCATAATATTAAAATATTCCCATGGGAGCTTGTCATGAAATGTATTTAAGTGGCCTTTTACTTCACAGTGTACTGGCAATATGCCTGGATGTCTCTTTAGTTGAGCCGCTCCACAATGAGAAAGCCCCGTCAGTTCCCAGAATAGAAATCCCATTTCGGTGCTGGACTTGAACGGGATTCTCGCTGCTATCTCAACAGCACAGAAAGCGACGGGGAAGTTTGTTCGGACTTAGAGGATATGGGTTTTTTGTTCATGCCTCCAACACAAAACACTTGTGTGAGTCGGCACCCGCCTCCGCTTGCTTTCAGTTCAACCTCACCTGTTGACGCCGACAGCAGCTCAGACTGACCTGTCAAGTTTCCTGGGAGGGAATGAATCAAACCAGGTGAAGATAAAACCCAGCAGAAAGAAAGTGAGATAACTTGGCTGTCAGACAGCAAACAGTTGGTGAGCTCGAAGCAACGAATTCTGACTTGTGTGTCTGAAAGTGGAAGCCTTTTTAAAGTTCGCTAAAGTGACGTTTCGTCCGGCTTGCCACTATGTAATGAATTGGAGGACCCACAGCTGTTGTCGTTTAGTTTGGAGCGCGTTTTCTAGGTAAGAGTTGTTGTTTGCTTTAATTCGCCTTTCTTGTTATTTTGTAGGACCCAGTCAGCAGAAAGGGTCTCCACCTCCAAACAACTTACACAAAGCTTGTGCAGTTCCTGTTGTGTATGTATATCAGGCAAGAAACAACTTCCCATGCGAGACGAAATGTCAAAGTATGCTCAAATGACTTTAGTGTGTGTGTAACTGACGTGGGAAAGTAAGAGTCCCTCTGTTAGACTACATCACATGTACTTTTAAATCCCTCTGCTCCCATAACAAAAGAGAATGGGGGGCTATATCTTCCTGATATTGAATGCATTTACAAAGCAAAACTACCATCTTGAAACTAAGTGAATTCTTTGGTTGTGATTGTAAAATTGTCCTGGTTCATTGATTCATAATGTTTCGTCCTACCCTTTGGCCTAAATACAGACCTGGATAATTAAGATTATTCATTCCTTATCTGTGAAAAATACTCACAGTAACTTTCTCTGAACTATATTGCTGTTTCTCAGTCAAACCTTGTCCCATGACAATAATCTCAGTTTACATAAATTCCCCTTTTGTTTACAGTGACCCTGGAATATCTCGCCTTTTATCCCCTCATCAGCACATACAGGGTAAACAGAGTGGGTGGGAGTGTAAGTTGAGGGAGGATTGTGAGGAGAGATTGCCTTGGGTTGGGAGAGTTTGCTGTCTGCGAAGTTCTGCCTTTAGTTATGCTTTGTCTCACATACACACACACCTTGTTTTGACCTGCTTTGGACAAATCTGTGTCTGAGCCCTGTATCCTAGGCTGTCATTAATGGATCACTCCTTTCTTGCATCACAATTCCCAGAGATTTACTCAGGCCAAAGGAATCTCGGTCAGTGCTGTTGAACCTGCACTGATGCCAGGAATTACTCACAGTAGCAAGATGGGAATTGATAAGATATTTCGTCACAGTATACCTTCATTTCTTCATTCAATGAGATTTTCTAATGTATAGGCCAAAAGCCTACAGGTTTCTTCCACTTTCCCGTTTGTGATATTCAATGCATTTCAGCTAACGATAGGCCTTTTTCACAGCAGATATTTTCGCTTGTCATAGTAGGAAAACCACAGGTGTTACTAATAACATTAACAATGGCTCCATTCTATTCAAGTGTCCCAGTAAGCCATGACAATGATCCAGCATACCCTGGAACTGAAACTGCAAAATGGAATTCAGCCATTATTAATGTTATTATTTACACCTGTGCTTTTCATTATCGATTACGGTATCTGTTTAATCTAGAAAATGTCACATTAGTACAAAATGCCTGTCACAGTTTCCCAGAGCCCATGGTCAAGTCTTCAAATAGATTTTTTTAGTCCGACCAATAGTCCAAAACATAAAGATATTCAATTTACAATTATATAAAACAGAGGAGAGCAGCAAATCCTCAAATTGTAGAAGATGAAACCAACAAATATTTGGTATTTTTGCTATTGCTTGCTTTTGATGAATTACTATTTACAAATAATCAATAATTTTTCAGCTCTACATTGTAGGAGGTACTTGGTGACGAAGCGTTGA